>NC_058083.1:344394634-344994634 GCF_014858855.1 Bufo gargarizans
ATGGGTATATGTAAAATGACACCCCAAAACACATTCCCCAACTTCTCCTGAGTGCGGCGATACCACATGTGTGACACTTTTTTGCAGCCTAGGTGGGCAAAAGGGGCCCACATTCCAAAGAGCACCTTTCGGATTTCACAGGCCATTTTTAACAGATTTTGATTTCAAACTACTTTGCACGCATTTGGGCCCCTAAAATGCCAGGGCAGTATAACTACCCCACAAGTGACCCCATTTTGGAAAGAAGAAACCCCAAGGTATTTCGTGATGGGCATAGTGAGTTCATGGAAGTTTTTATTTTTTGTCACAAGTTAGTGGAATATGAGACGTTGAAAAAAAAAAAAAAATCATCATTTTCCGCTAACTTGTGACAAAAAATAAAAAGTTCTATGAACTCACTATGCCCATCAGCGAATACCTTAGAGTGTCTACTTTCCAAAAATACGGCGATACCACATGTGTGACACTTTTGCAGGCTAGATGCGCAAAGGGGCCCAAATTCCATTTAGGAGGGCATTTTTAGACATTTGGATCCCAGACTTCTTCTCACGCTTTAGGGCCCCTAAAAAGCCAGGGCAGTATAAATACCCCACATGTGACCCCATTTTGGAAAGAAGACCTAAGGTATTCAATGAGGGGCATGGCGAGTTCATAGACATTTATTTTTTTGGCACAAGTTAGCAGAAATTGATTTTTTTTGTTTTTTCTCACAAAGTCTCCCTTTCCGCTAACTTGGGACAAAAACTTCAATCTTTCATGGACTCAATATGCCCCTCAGCGAATACCTTGGGGTGTCTTCTTTCCAAAATGGGGTCATTTGTGTGGTGTTTGTACTGCCGTGGCATTTGAGGGTCTCCGCAATCATTACATGTATGGCCAGCATTAGGAGTTTCTGCTATTCTCCTTATATTGAGCATACAGGTAATAAGATATTTTTTTTCCGTTCAGCCTCTGGGCTGAAAGAAAAAATGAACGGCACAGATTTCTTCATTCGCATCGATCAATATGGATGAAAAAATCTCTGCCCAAAAAAAAAGGAGGGGAAAGGTGTCTGCCAGGACATAGGAGCTCCGCCCAACATCCATACCCACTTAGCTCGTATGCCCTGGCAAACCCGATTTCTCCATTCACATCAATCGATGTGGATGAATAAATCACTGCCGGGATTTTTTTTTTATATATATACAAAGTGTTTGCCAAAGCATATGAACACCACCGCCTCCTCAGCTCATATGCCTCGGCAAACGTATCTTTTACTGCAGAGGAGAAATCTTGTCTTGCAGCGCCGCATACACCGACTTTTGTGTAATCTGACAGCAGCGCAATGCTTCTGTCAGAATGCAGCTAGTCGATCAGTTGGTCCACCTGGAAGGTAAAAAAAAATAAAAAAACAGGACGCAACGCAATAAATTTATTAACTTTATAATAACATTTGAACGGAACATATAAACTTTATTTAACTTTTTGAACAGAACGTAAATTTTTTTGCTTACTGGTGATTTTCTTTTTGTTTTTTACCATGGGACAATGTGCAAAGCGCAAATCGCCCAAAGATGTGGTGAAGTACATTATGCACTTTGTCCCAGGTGAAAGGAGAGGTTTGCAGCAGCTCTGTGTAAATGGGCTCTAATAGCCCTGTGTATCTGTCCTGTGAGATGCAATCCCTATGCTAAGTGTACCTGTGTGTGGTACTTTCGGAAACACTCCCCGCATAGGGCAGGGTGGTCAGGGCAGTCAGGACAGAAATAGTGGGTGTCACGCCTTATTCCACTCCTGCTACAGACACGACATCTTTTTCGGGGTGACGGTTGGGTTGAGGTACCAGCAACGACATTGGGGAAATGTCGCTCGTGTAGACAGCCCACTACACTGGTGGATGGGAGAAAAAGAAAAAAACAGGACGCAACGCAATAAATTTATTAACTTTATAATAACATTTGAACGGAACATATAAACTTTATTTATCTTTTTGAACAGAACGTAATTTTTTTTGCTTACTGGTGATTTTCTTTTTGTTTTTTACCATGGCACAATGTGCAAAGCGCAAATCGCCCAAAGATGTGGTGAAGTACATTATGCACTTTGTCCCAGGTGAAAGGAGAGGTTTGCAGCAGCTCTGTGTAAATGGGCTCTAATAGCCCTGTGTATCTGTCCTGTGAGATGCAATCCCTATGCTAAGTGTACCTGTGTGTGGTACTTTCGGAAACACTCCCCGCATAGGGCAGGGTGGTCAGGGCAGTCAGGACAGAAATAGTGGGTGTCACGCCTTATTCCACTCCTGCTACAGACACGACATCTTTTTCGGGGTGACGGTTGGGTTGAGGTACCAGCAACGACATTGGGGAAATGTCGCTCGTGTAGACAGCCCACTACACTGGTGGATGGGGCCACGGAACCTCCTGGATACAGGAGGTTCTCGATGATTTCTTCCTGAAATTTGAGGAAGGATCCTGTTCTCCCAGCCTTACTGTAGAGAACAAAACTATTATATGCAGCCAATTGAATTAAATATACAGACACCTTCTTATACCAGCGTCTGGTGGGTCGGGAAACTAAATAGGGAGACAACATCTGGTCATTGAAGTCCACCCCTCCCATGAGCGAATTATAGTCGTGGACACAGAGGGGCTTTTCAATGACACTGGTTGCTCGTTTTATTTGTATTGTCGTGTCTGCGTGAATGGAGGAGAGCATGTAAACGTCACGCTTGTCTCTCCATTTCACCGCGAGCAGTTCTTCATTACACAAGGCAGCCCTCTCCCCCCTTGCAAGACGGGTGGTAACGAGTTGTTGGGGGAAGCCCCGGCGACTAGTTCGCGCGGTGCCACAGCAGCCAATCTGTTCTAGGAACAAATGCCTGAAGAGGGGCACACTTGTTTAGAAATTGTCCACATAAAGATGGTACCCCTTGCCAAATAAGGGTGACACCAAGTCCCAGACTGTCTTCGCACTGCTCCCCAGGTAGTCAGGGCAACCAACCGGCTCCAGGGTCTGATCTTTACCCTCATAGATCCGAAATTTGTGGGTATAGCCTGTGGCCCTTTCACAGAGCTTATACAATTTGACCCCATACCCGGCGCGCTTGCTTGGGATATATTGTTTGAAGCCAAGGCTTTCGGTAAAATGTATATGGGACTCGTCTCCGCAGATGTTTTGCTCAGGGGTATACAAATTAGCAAATTTGTTGTTGAAGTGGTCTATGAGGGGCCGAATTTTGTGGAGCCGGTCAAAAGCTGGGTGGCCTCTGGGACGGGAGGTGGTGTTATCGCTAAAGTGCAGGAAACGCAGGATGGCCTTAATTCGTGCCCTGGACATAGCATCCAAGAACATGGGCATGTGATGAATTGCGTTCGTGGACCAATATGACCGCAATTCATGGTTTTTGGTTAGACCCATGTTGAGGAGAAGGCCCAGAAAAAAAATTAATTCGGAAACTTGGACGGGTTTCCACCGGAAAGGCTGGGCATAAAAGCTTCCCGGGTTGGCGGATATAAATTGAGTGGCATACCGGTTTGTTTCTGCCACGACTATGTCCAAGAGCTCCGCAGTCAAGAACAGCTCAAAGAATCCCAGGGCCGAACCTGAGCTGTCTCAACCCGAACTCCGGACTGGGCGGTGAAAGGGGGAACTAATGGTGCGGCTGAAGTTGGAGACTGCCAATCAGGGTTTTCCAGCACCTCAGGGACTCTAGGGGGTCTACGGGCCTGTCAGAAGGGCAGTTGAAGCTGATACGGTGGCACTTGCAATAGTTACCCCGTCGCAGCCACCGCACTAGCTTCAACTGCCCTTCTGGTGCTCGCCACTTCACCATGTTGTACGGCAGTGCTGGTACTAGGTCCAGGGTGGGCTGTGCTGCTGGTGTATTCATCACCACGTAATCTGACAGCGCCAGCCCCACTCTGCTGCCCTTGAAGCCGATCCTGCGCAACCTGTGGTCTAGCAACACGGGGCCGGGTACGCCTGGTGCTATCAGGGACCTCAGCCTCCTAGTCCGAACTTTGGGTCAGACTGCCACTGCTTTCTGCAGGTTCATATTCTGACCCGCTAGATTTGTCAGATGAGGGTTCCCATTCCTCATCCGACTGGGTCTTAATCCTGTAGGCCTCTTCAGAAGAATAGCCCTTGTTTGACATTTGGACTACTAAATTTAGGAGGTATTCTCTGAGACTACCCAAGAAAAAAAGCAAGCCTGTCTTACAAATGGGAGGCTAGCAAAGTACCGGAGGCCGCTGCAAAAAATATCAAAACTGGTTTTTTTTTATCGCCGCAGCGCTTGGAAAGTGATTGTGCAGTGATAAAAAAAATTAAATTTTTGTTTACTGCGGCGGGGCGGGCGTGGGTGAACGCACGTGTGGGCGACCGATCAGGCCTGATCGGGAAAACACTGCGTTTTGGGTGGAGGGTGAGCTAAGGTGACACTAATACTATTATAGACCTGACTGTGATCAGTTCTGATCACTTACAGATACTATAAAAGTACAAATGCTGATTAGTGATACGCTAATCAGTGAATCAGTGACTGTGGTGCGGTGGGCTGGGCCTAACCGATTGCTAACTACCTAGCCAAGGGGCCTAAACTATCCTAAAATTCAATACTAGTGAAAAAAAAGTGACAGTTAATTAGGATGATGGGGGTGATCTGGGGGCTAAGTGAAGTGTTTGCTGTACTCACTGTGAACTGTGTTCCTCTGCTGAGACCAATCGACGAAAAGAATCAGCAGAGGAGCACAGCAGCCATTTAACACTTTATATTTATAAATATAAAGTGTTAACTGGCCTGTGATTCGTTTTTAAAAAAATCATCAGCCTGCCAGCGATGATCATTGGCTGGCAGGCTAATGATGCAACCCCCCTCGAACTTTTGCTGGCCCGCAATGCGCATGCGCGGGCCGGCTGTGAGCGCCATCTCGCGTCTCGTGAGATGACGCGTATATGCGTGACTGTGCCCGAGACTGCCGCCTCCGGAGCTCGATCTTGCGTTAGGCAGTCCGGAGGCGGTTAAAGGGTACTTGCAGTATACACCTATATGGAAGAACATGAATTTAAAGGAAGTACAAATGATTAGACCCTATATAGATTGGGAAAAAAAGGGGGTGAAATATTTAGCGCAAATATTTGAGGAAGATAAATTGAAGGAGTATGGGATGGATTCACCAAAAGGACAGCTATAAATATCTCCCACTTAAAAAACGCCGTTAGGTCATCAGTTAATTTAAATAAATATAAAAAAGAACATTCAAATAGAATAGATAAATTCACCAATGGAGGGGAAAAAAGAGGAACCACAGCAAAAAGATATAGAATCTTTATGGATGGAAAGACAGAACGGATTATAATATCAGCCAGAGGAAAGTGGGAGAAAGAGCTCTTACTTCTTACGGAAGAAAAATGGAACGATGCCCTTAGAAGTTATATTAAGGTGTCAGAAAGGGCCTCACATAAAATCTCCCAGTTTTTTATCGTCCACAGGTTACATCGATCTCCTTGGCCATTAAAGAAAATGGGGGTTAGAGCCTCAGATAAGTGTCCAAAATGCAGGGGTGAGAAGGCTGATCTTATGCACTGTTTCTGGAGATGTTCTAAATTGATAAGGTATTGGAAAGATATTCTAGAGATAATATCATTATATTTGGGTATCCAAGTTATGGAAGACCCAGTCGTCTGTTTTTTGGGGGCCATGACACACCTTAAATTAAAAAGAGACATACAATTGTTATTGGGTAAAGTACTACAAACCGGTTTCCAAAAAAGTTGAGACACTAAACAAATTGTTAATAAAAACTGAATGCAATGATGTGGAGATGGCAAATGTCAATATTTTATTTGTAATAGAATGTAGATGACAGACCAAACGTTTAATCCGAGTAAATGTATCATTTTAAAGGAAAAATACATTGATTCAAATTTTCACGGTGTCAACAAATCCCCAAAAAGTTGGGACAAGTAGCAATAAGAGGCTGGAAAAAGTAAATTTGAGCATAATGAAGAGCTAGAAGACCAATTAACACTAATTAGGTCAATTGGCAACATGATTGGGTATAAAAAGAACTTCTCAGAGTGGCAGTGTCTCTCAGAAGCCAAGATGGGTAGAGGATCACCAATTCCCACAATGTTGCGCAGAAAGATAGTGGAGCAATATCAGAAAGGTGTTACCCAGTGAAAAATTGCAAAGACTTTGCATCTATCATCATCAACTGTGCATAACATCATCCGAAGATTCAGAGAATCTGGAACAATCTCTGTGCGTAAGGGTCAAGGCCGTAAAACCATACTGGATGCCCATGATCTCCGGGCCCTTAAACGACACTGCACCACAAACGGGAATGCTACTGTAAAGGAAATCACAGAATGGGCTCAGGAATACTTCCAGAAACCATTGTCAGTGAACACAATCCACCGTGCCATCCGCCGTTGCCAGCTGAAACTCTACAGTGCAAAGAAAAAGCCATTTCTAAGCTAGATCCACAAGTGTTTTCACTGGGTCAGGGATCATTTAAAATGGAGTGTGGCAAAATGGAATACTGTTCTGTGGTCAGACGAGTCACGATTCAAAGGTTTTTGGGGAAATCTGGGACGCCATGTCATCCGGACCAAAAAGGACAAGGACAACTCAAGTTGTTATCAATGCTCAGTTCAGAAGCCTGCATCTCTGATGGTATGGGGTTGCATGAGTGCGTGTGGCATGGGCAGCTTGCATGTCTGGAAAGGCACCATCAATGCAGAAAAATATATTCAGGTTCTAGAACAACATATGCTCCCATCCAGACGTCATCTCTTTCAGGGAAGACCCTGTATTTTTCAACAAGATAATGCCAGACCACATTCTGCATCAATCACAACATCATGGCTGCGTAGGAGAAGGATCCGGGTACTGAAATGGCCAGTCTGCAGTCCAGATCTTTCTTTGTCCCAACTTTTTGGGGATTTGTTGACACCATGAAATTCTGATTCAACATATTTTTCCCTTAAAATGGTACATTTTCTCAGTTTAAACTTTTGTTCCGTGATTTATGTTCTATTCTGAATAAAATATTAGAAGTTGGCACCTCCACATCATTGCATTTAGTTTTTATTCACGATTTGTATAGTGTCCCAACTTTTTTGGAATCCGGTTTGTATTTCAGGCTAGATTGCTTATTCTCCGAAAATGAATAAATAAAGATCCTCCTACAGTGGGACAGTGGCAGGAAGCAGTGCTTAATTTGATTAAACATGAACAGGCACTTGAGAGATACAGGGATAGAGAGGAAAAAACGGATATAATATGGAAGAATTGGTTGAACCAGGGCCATGGCGTTTGATATATATATTTTTTTTCTCTTTCTCTCTCTCTCCCACAAGGAAAGGGAGGGAAAGTCTCCCTCTCTCTCTCTCTCTTTCTCCAACTGGGTGGGTGGGGGGGGGGTTACATGGGGTTAAATTGTGAATATATGGATGTTTATTGCAATGGACCTTTTGGACGGTCCGATATTGTATATGCTTTTGTATAATGGATAATAAAAGATTAATAAAAAAAAAAAAAAAGAATGTATTAATGCCTTCACTTGAGAACCTATTGTTAAAAGAGCTCCGTAAATGGTGGGACTTTACGTCATTAAAGAAATATATCGACAAACAAATGGTCCCGCAGGGTTTCAGGTTAAAGAAAAAACCTACCATTATTTACTCGTACACTTTTTGTAGGAAGCTATCCTTACACTAAGACTGGTTATGCTGGAAGTATTTTTAACCGCTTAAATAAAGTACTGTTTTACCTCTGCGAAACTGAGCTGGATTTTTGCTCTTCATATGGATTACAATACCACAAAGTGGTACCAATAAAACCATCAACCTCTCAAAAAACCTCTCGCAAAAAAAGAGACCCTACATAAGAAAATAGCAAAAAAAAATCAAAAACAATTGCTTTGAAAAAATGCTATTATAGCGCAAAACTTAAATAAATAAATAAGAAAAAGCATACATATTAGGTATTGTCACGTCCATAACGATCTGCTCTATAAAAATATCACATGACCTAACCCTTCAGGTGAATGCTTTAAAAATAAATTAAGAAAAACTGTGCCAAAATTAGCCATTTTTTTATCACCTTGCACCATAAAGTGTAATAATGAATTATTGGTACCATTTTTGGGCACATATGATTTTTTTGATCAAACTGGTACCTTATCCCCTAGTTTTCAAAATGTGGTAACTTTTTGGGTGTTTCCACTGTAAGGGTGCATCAGGGGGGCTTCAAATCGGACATGGCATTTAAAAACCAGTCCAGAAAAATCTGCCTTCCAAAAACCATATGGCATGTCTTTTCTTCTTCACCCTGCCATGTGCCCTTACATCAGTTCACAACCGCATGTTGGGTGTTTCTGTAAACCGTAGAATCAGGGTAAAAAATATTGAGTTTTGTTTGGCTGTTAACCCTTGATGTGTTAAAGAAAAAAATGGATTGAAATGGAAAATCTGCGAAAAAAGTGAAATTTTGAAATGTCATCTCCATTTTCCTTTAATTCTTGTGGAACTCCTAAAAGGTTAACAAAGTTTGTAAAATCAGTTTTGAGTAAATTGAGAGGTGTGGTTTCTACAATGGGGTCATTTATGGAGGGTTTCTACTATGTAAGCCTCACAAAGTGACTTCAGACTTGAAATGGTCCAAAAAAATTGTGTTTGGGAAATTTTCTTAAAAATTTTAAGAATTGCTTCCAAACTTTTAAATCTTCTAACGTCCTAAAAAAATAAAATTATATTTACAAAATGATACCAACATAAAGTAGACATATGGGGAATGTTAAGTAATAAATATTTTATGAGGTAATAATAAACTTTCTGTTTTAAAAGCAGAGAAATAACATTTTTGAAAATTGCTAATTTTTTAAAGTTTTTGGTAAATTTGGGAATTTTTTCATAAATAAAGGTGAAATATATTGACTCAAATTTATGACTATCATGAAGTACATTGTGTCACGAGAAAACAATCTCAGAATGGCTTGGATAAATAAAAGCATTCCAAAGCTATTACCACATAAAATGGCACATGTCAGATTTGCAAAAAATGACCTGTGCAGAAGGGCTTAAATTTATAAATGCTAAAAAACAAGGTCTGCGCAGGTAGGTTCCCTAAATAACAGTAAAGGGGGGAGAGGTAGTTACTTAAGATAAGGAAAAGGCAGAGTTACTAAATGATATTGGTGGTATCAGGGCTGTTAGTACATTCAGTAATAAACTCAACTGGCTAACTGAAAATATGGTCCAAGTTAAGTTAAATACGGCAAATGTGAACAAAACTCCGGGTCCAGGTGGATTACACTCAAGAGTTTTTAAAGAGCTCAGTTCAGTCATTGCTGTGCCCTTGTTTATATTTTTTAAATATTCTCTAGGTACTGGTACAGTGGCAAGTGATTGGCACAAGGAAAATGTGGTGCCCATATTGAAAAAAAGATCTAGGTCCTCTACATGTAATTATAGGCCGGTTAGTTTAACTTTTGTTGTGGGAAAAAATGTCTGAAGGACTCTTAAGGGACTATATACAGGAGTATGTGACTGTAAATAATATCATAAGTGATAACCAGCATGATATTACCAAGGACAGAAGTTGTCAGACTAACCTGACTTGTTTTTATGAGGAGGTGAGTAGAAGCCTGGACAGAGGGGCAGCTGTGGATGTAGTTTTTCTGGATTTTGCAAAGGCTTTTGATACTGTCCCTTATAGACGTTTAATAGGTAAAATAAGGTCTATAGGCTTGGAAAGTATAGTTTGTAATTGGATTGAAAACTGTCTGAAGGGTTGTGTCCAGAGAGTTGTGGTCAATAATTCCTATTCAGAACGGTCCCGGGTTAAAAGTGGTGTACCACAAGGTTCAGTGCTGGGTCCTCTATTATTTAATTTATCTAATAATTATATTGAGGGTGGGACTAATAGCACCATTTCTATTTTTGCAGATGACACTAAGGCCTTTTTTACACGAGCGTGACGGGTTGGCTCAGGATGTGTTCAGGGTGCGTTCAGTGAAACTCCCACCATTTTGCAAGCAAATTCAGTCAGTTTTGTCTGTGATTGCGCAGTTGTTCTGTTTTTTTCAGCTTGGGTGCAATGCGTTTTGATGCGTTTTTTTTAATGAGCGTGATAAAACACTGAAGGAGCCAGAGGTCCTAAAAGACGAGGATCCTCCCGACAGGAGTGGTAACTAAGATGTATGGTTTGCGCTAACCCCCTTTTCTCTTACAGTATGTCTAATCTCAACATTAGAGTTGAGCGGACACCTGGATGTTCGGGTTTGACGGGTTCAGCAGAACTTCACAAAAAAGTTCAAGTTCAGGACCCGAACTTGACCCCGAACCCAAACCCCATTGAAGTCAATAAGGACCCGAACTTTTGAGCACTAAAATGGCTGTAAAAATGTCATGGAACATGCTAGAGGGCTGCAAATGGCATCAGAATGTGGTCAAGAGCATAACAAGTGCTCTTCAAACAAATGTGGATAGGGAAATTACTTTAAATAACATAAAATATGTAAAAATATAAATATAATAATCTTGATCTAGGAGGATGAGGTCCATATGGAGTAGGAGCTTGAGGAGGTGGTGTATGTTGTGGTGTATGTGGAAGCAGCGGTGGAGTAGGAGGTAGCCTACACTGCTTTATTTTTTTTTTATTAGGGTATACCCCAAAACATTGGGAAATATAGCCTGTGATAACCCCCTCCAGTCATACTAAACACACGTTCAGACCATACACTGGCTGCAGGGCAGGCCAGCACCTCCAAGGGGTAAAGGGCAAGTTCAGGCCATGTGCCAATTTGGAGACCCAGAAGTTGCAGGGGCTGACCCCTGTCAGTCAGTTCGTGTAGGCGTGTGCACACTTACTGCACCACCATGTTGCACGTCCCTGTGATGTTCACAATCCAATTTGATATCTGCTCTATCAACTTTCGATGTTCTTTTATGCACCTACCATGGTGATTGCGGGTGGCGGGGAATCAGGGTTCCAGGCCGGAGAGGGAGCCTGAGAAAAGAATACCACATGCAAGGGAGGTCAATGGATGAAATTAAATTTAATCCAGTGGAAATGTGGGACAAAGTATTAAAGCATAAGCTTCCAAGTTAAGAAGGGGGAGCGTGGCAATTACCCACTCCCGACACGGGGATGTAGTGACGATAAATAACAATACAGGATTCTTAAGATGCCCTGTTATTGGAATGACTAATCAAAAATGATAGGGAATGTCCCTGTGGTATTTTTGATTTGTAAACTTTAGCCAGGAGAGGCCCTGCTGCTGCTTTGTTGACTATAGCTAACTTTTGCATGATCGCACATCCCTGTGACGTCCACCATCCATTTTGATATCTTCTCTATCAACTTTTGATGTTCTTTTCTGACCCTACCATGTTGATGACAGTTATCGTCGAATCAGGGTTCCACGCCAGAGAGGGAGCGTGAGAGAGAGACCACATCCAAGGGAGGATTAATTGTTTCAAATTAAAAATAGAGCGGAAATATGGGACAAAGTATTAAAGCGTAAATGCGGGACAACTTTTTAAAGTTTAAGCATTGAGTGAAAGGATGTGGCACGCAACAATTAATGAAGAATTTCTTACATTTTATTCCCTGTCAACTATGCAAAGCTGAGATTTCTATCTGGCAAAATTTTAAAAATGTCACCTGACAATGTAACAGATGATTTTTTTAAATGTATATTTCTGGGGGGGGGGGGGGAGCTAGCGCCAGACTGTGATGGCAGCATAGTCAGGAGCTCTCCGTAACTGATCCCAGAAAGCACCAGCTTACACTAGCTGACAACCGGAGAGATGGTCAAGATAGGCCAAGCTAAGCATGGAGGTTCATCCAGCTCCAGTAAAACAGCTAATCCGGGCGGAGATATGGATAAATTCATCCGAAAAGCAGCCGCTACTATCACGGCCCGTGAGCCCAAGATGGCGCCGACACCCTCTCTTAAGGTCAGTGAGCGTGCCACAGATGTCTCAAAAGGGGAGTCGGAAGCTGAAGATCCTCACAGCGGAACAGCGCTCCCGATTACCCGCAAGTTTCTAAAACAAACACTAAGCAAAGCCATAGAGCCAATACTGACCGAACTTACTGCGCTCCGCCACGATGTTTTACATATCAGAGACAGAGTGGTGTCACTGGAAACTCACCAGACCTCGATCCTGGCTCACCAAACGGCCACTGTGTCCTCTCTCCAAAAGTGCTATACTCATCTAAACGACCTCCACAGTGCTCTGGAGGACCAAGAGAACCGAGGGCGTAGAAATAATCTTCGGTTTAGGGGGATACCCGAAACAATTCCTGCATCCGATTTAACAAACACCGTAATGGAGCTCTGCAAAGCCTTACTAGGCCAAGAACAACAGATAGACATCATCATTGAACGTGCTCACAGAGCACTAAGGCCTAAGCCGAAACCAGCTGAACCCCCCCAGGGACGTCATATGCCGTTTTCTTAAGTTTCTTAACTTTCAGACCAAAGCTGCAGTACTGGAGGCGGCCAGAAATCAAGACAATTTACTATGCGATGGTTCGCTTGTTGCAATTTTCCAGGCTCCTTCGACTTTAAGATAACGCCGTTCTCTGAAACCACTGACCGACTCGCTTCGATCGAATAAGATCCTGTACTGATGGAACTTTCCGTTTGGATTAACCTTCACCCATGAGGGTCGCCGCCTCACTATTTCCTCATTTGCTGATTTAGCCGGAGTGTTCGATCATCTCCAGATTCCACCCATGGCAATCGAGAACTGGCAGTTATACCAAGATATCCTGGAGCTGCCGGAGCTTCCCGTGATTGTGCCTTTTGAACAGCCCCGCACTCCGAAAATACAAAAGGCCAAGCGGAGAAATATTCAATTCACTCCATAGGATCGGGTTCGGTGTTGTTTCTTTATTTACTAAATGCCCAGTTCCATGGGAATATTAAGCTATCCCTTAGTCATAAGTTCTGACAGGAAAGCTGCCTTCCATATATGTTACTCTCATCCCTTTCTATTCCTTATTGCCCCTTCTCTCCTCTTCCTAACTAATTCACCTACTTATAATCAGGCCGTTCAAGACATCTCTTTTTGGTCTGTCTGATAACCTCCTCTGTGAGGTCCTATTTGGTGCAATGGGGATCGTAATTGGGTTAATCAACCATTTCCCCCGTTACGACTCTCATTTTATTTTATGTTCTAACCTTCACTTGTGGGTTTATTATTGTTTTACACGTTTTTGTTTATGTTTTGCTTAAGGTACATGTTCCATATACCCCTACAGAGCAAAGAATTCCTGGGATTCCTCTGCCATCCTCTCCACTCAACCTGAAAGGTCAGAACTTATATGGAAGAAGTGTGTCTCCTGGAGATACATCACAGCTAGACTATATTTTCTATTTTAGTCGCTATGGCTGATTTAACATTTTCATCCTACAATGTGAGGGGCTTCTATTCCCCTTCGAAAAGGAGCCAGATTTTCACATTGTTACGTAAATCAGGGGCCAATGTCCTGCTTCTACAGGAGACACACTTCAAATTTGACCACTATCCCAACTTGTCTTATGCATACTACTCCTAATGGTATCATTGTGGCGGTAACTCCTCTGCTTCTGGGGGAGTGAGCATTGGATTCCAGAGGAATGTCCCATTTAAATATATCTCACATCTGCAGGACACAGAAGGGAGATATATTAAGGTAACATTGGTCCTTATATATACCATCATCAATCTTTATGCCCCTAACACTGGCCAATCCAGATGGTTCGCCACCATCTTCCCAATTATAGAGAAATTTGCAGAAGGATTAGTGGTTTTGGGTGGGGATTTAAATTCGGCTTTGACCCCCCAACTCGACTCGTCCACCCAGAGATCTGCTCTAACAGCCAATGCACTACGTGGAATAAGGGAGGGACTTTGGAACCTACATCTTATTGATGTTTGTACACCCAAATCTGAGGGATTATAGATTTTATTCTCACGTCCACGGGTCTTACCAAAGACTGGACTATTTATTTATATCCAAGACACATCTGCAGCTATGCCAAGAAGCTAAATTGGGCTCTATTCACCTATCCGATCATGCCCCCATCTTCCTGAAAGTGTCAGCCCCAGCTCCGACCACAAATAAATTTAGATGGCGCCTGAACGAATCCCTCTTAGGGGACAAAAAGATCAGTGACAAGATATCTGAGTATTTAAAGGAATATTTTAAACTCAACACCAACCCAGACACGTCTGACCAATTATTATTGGATGTCCATAAACCATTTATTAGAGGGCACTTTATTAGCTTGAGTACATTCCTTAAAAAAGAAAGGGGTAAACAGTTAGATACCTTATGCCAAAAAATTAAATCCCTAGAATCCCTGCACAAGCGCTCCTTATCTGATTCACACTTACAGGAGCTTTCTAAACTTAGGGCGGAATTAAAAGCCCTTCTTCACCAATCCACAGCTAATTTTTTTTTGAACTCTCAGCACAAGTTCTACACCCACGAAGATAAGGCCTCAAAATTCACCATGCATATAATAAAAAACAGGAAAGCAGCCAACTATATACACCAAATAGACTCTCCCCAGGGTACCTCACTTTACTCCTCCAAGCTAATCGCTTCCCGTTTTAAAGATTTTTATGAATCCTTATACAACATTTCTTCCCCATTAACTCCGGATTCTCACTCCACACTAACCTCTTCCTTTCTAGACACACTCGACCTCCCATCTCTCCCCTCGGATGTCCAACAGCAATTATCCTCTCTATTCACGTTATCAGAACTTCCCCACTTGCTCTCAGTGTCCAACTCAGCATTACATGGACACCAGCTTTCAAAAGACAGGATTATTATGACCATATTATCAGCCCATATCTGGCTAATTCCAGAAGAAGGAAAAAACCCCAACCAATGCCCTAACTATAGACCCGTATCTCTTCTTAACATTGATCTCAAACTACTGGGGAAGATGTTGGCGAACCCGCTTATCTGCGACTCTTCCGTCTCTGGTGCACGGGGAACAGGTAGGCTTTATCCGAGGTAAAGAGGGTAGGGACAACACGACTAGAGTTCTCAATATTGCGCATCACGCCTCCCTCCAATCTAAACCTCTACTGCTACTCAGTACGGATGCGGAAAAAGCATTCGATAGAATCGACTGGTCCTATTTGAAATTAGTCCTGAAAGGATTTGGCATACCTGGTCCCCTTGTACAGGCCATCTTCGCCATGTATCATCAGGCCTCAGCCTCGGTCTTAGTCAATGGAGATCTATCAGACCCTTTTCGTATACGGAATGGTACCCGTCAAGGTTGCCCCCTATCACCATTACTTTTTGTATTAGCCCTCGAGCCCCTCCTAATCTGCTTAAGGACAGACCCAGCAATTAAAGGCACAGTTCTAGGGGGTCAGGAGCATAAATTGGCCCTTCGCGGACGACATTATGATCATGACCTCGAACCCAGAAGTATCACTACCAGCGATTCAACTTCATTTAGATAAATATAGTGTCATCTCCAACTTTAAAATAAATAAACAAAAATCACTTATTATTTGTTTTGGTTTTCCCTTGAAAACACAAGCCCGATTAAAAATTAACTCGGCATTTGACTGGTCATCTCCACAGGTCACGTACCTAGGAGTTAAGATAAGCTCTAATTTAGCTGATCTTTTTACTCTTAACTACTCCTCTCTTTTGCAATCCATTTCCTCCAGTTTGGATAAGCTAGATGCACACATACTCTCATGGTTTGGAAGGAAGAACCTTCTCATGACCTTAATTATCCCACGTCTCACCTACTTGCAGCAAGTGCTACCAATACATATTCCTTAAACTTATTACGAATCTCTTAGGAAAATGTTTCGCAAGTTCCTTTGGAAAGGGAAGAGACCCAGGCTAGCGTATAACACACTTTCCCGCCCCAAACGTTTGGGGGGAATGGCTCTCCCAGACCCCGAACTCTATGGAAAAGCTGTCCTGTTGTCCAGGGTGGTGGAATGGCTCAGGTGCCCAAACATGAAACCGTGGGTGGCAATGGAACAAGAGCTCTTAGGGAAACCATTCCGATCCATATTACTAGGGAATGGCAGACACCTCAACATACCGTCCTCACCTTACCCAATTATACAAGCAACATTGAAGACATGGAAATGGTTCCAGGCCTCCCACTTCTCCATACCCTTCCCATCTCCCCTTCTTTCTTTGAGAGACATTATAAGTACAGCTCTTCCCCAGGTAATAGAATGCACCACTAGATTCCTGAAAAACTCAGACATACCTATCTCGTCCTTCTTCAATTCGGAGGGTCAGGTATTACTTATTTCAGAACTTCGAAAAATGCTAGCTCCTCATCACCACTGTATCTCTCCAATTTCGTACCTCCATTCTTACTTGACCCAACATACCTCAAGTAGTGATTTCCTCAGACCGTTAGTCTGGATAGAGGCCCTAATTAACAATCCCAACTCAACAAAAAAGCTTATTTCCCAATTGTTCCATAGACTCAACTCGCCTCCTATACTTACTAAACCGGCATACATAAAACTCTGGGAAAGAGACTTAGGGTTGGACCTTCCCTTCTCCAGTATACCGGATCTCCTTTTAGCTCCTCATACTGCGTCCAGATGTGTTTGTATACAAGAAAATGGATATAAAATATTATCCAGATGGTATAAAACCCCAGATATTGTTAGCCTTTTCTCTGACTCAATTTCTGATAGATGTTGGAGATGCCTGAGCGACAGAGGATCTTTTTTCCATATCTGGTGGGAATGCCCCATTGTTAATAGTTGGTGGAAGGGAATATTTCACTTGAGCAACACGATATGCCGTACCTCGATCCTTATATCTCCTCTACTGGCATTGCTTAGTTTCTACGACACAGAAAGGACAAGGGATTCCCAACCCCCCCCCCCCCCCTTCCTATTTAGACAATTGCTTATTGCAGCACGTCTACTGGTCCCAAAACACTGGCTTTCTACCACAGTACCAACTATAGAACAATGGAAATTGAAAGTGGACCAGCTTTACTGCTTCGAGGAGCTATTCGCGTGGGAGGCTAGGAATCACCAGAAATTCGCCAAACAATGGCGACTATGGCGGGAATTCAGGTTTACAAGCAGTCAGCCTCTTCCTACATAACCCCATGATGGTATAGATTAGATTGTACTACATGACTACTCACTCCTCAACTTCCACACCACGCTCTTGATAAGGTTTCTCTCCCTTCATACATTTTTACAATGTTTTTATAATGTATTCTGCATTACGCCTTAATAATATAATGAATATGCTACTGACATAGCTCCTTAGGAAACGCCTTATGTTGTATCCTTAGTGATGTGGAATTCCTATTGTACTATTATCTTTTTGGAACTCCTTTGCTCTTATAATGTATTGTATATGTTCTAATGAAGGCGTCATGTTAGACGCTTAAATGTCAAACATGTACCTTGTTGTGTTTTCTTAAATTGAAAATAAAATTTTTAAGAAACAAAAAAAGTATATTCCTGTCACCTATGCAGAGGTGTCCCAGCGACATCCACTATCCATTTTGATATCTTCTCTATCAACTTTCGATGTTCTTTTCTGAGCCTACCTTGTTGATCACGGTTATCGGCGAATCAGGGTTCCAAGCTGGAGAGGGAGCGTGAGAAAGAGAGACCACATCTAAGGGAGGATTAATTGTTTCAAATTAAAAATGATAGAACGAAAATATGAGACAAAGTATTAAAGCGTAAATTTGGGACAACTTTTTAAAGTTTAACCCCTTAAGGATACGGCCATATTTCACCTTAAGGACCAGACCATTTTTTGCAAATCTGACCAGTGTCATTTTAAATGGTGATAACTTTAACACGTTTTTATTTATCCAAGCTATTCTGAGCTAGTTTTTTCATCACATATTGTACTTCATGACACTGGTAAAATGGAGTTAAAAAAAATCACTTTTATTTGTAAAAAAATCACTTTTATTTGTAAAAAAATACAAAATTTGCCAATTTTCAAAGTTTCCAATTTCTCTACTTCAAATATAGTAATACCTACAAAAATAGTTATTACTTTACATCCCCCATATGTCTATTTCATGTTAGGATAATTTTGGGAATGACATTTTATTTTTGAGGGACGTTACAAGGCTTAGAAACTTAGAAGTAAATATTGAAATTTCTCAGAAATTTTCAAAAACCAACTTTTTAAGGACCAGTTCAGGTCTGAAGTCACTTTGTGAGGCTTACATAATAGAAACCACCCAAAAATTACCCCATTCTAGAAACTACCCCCCTAAATGTATTCAAAACTGATTTTACAAACGTCGTTAACCAGAAGAATTAATGGAACATAGTGATACAATTTCAAAATTTCACTTTTTTGGCAGATTTTCCATTTTAATATTTTTTTTTCCAGTTACTAAGCAAGGGTTAACAGCCAACCAAACCTCAATATTTATGGCCCTGATTCTGTAGTTTACATAAACACCCCATATGTGGTCGTAAACTGCTGTATGGGCACATGGCAGGGCACAGACGGAAAGGAATGCCATACGGTTTTTGGAAGGAATGCCATACGTTTTTTTTGACACCATGTCCCATTTGAAGACCCCCTGATGCACCCCTAGAGTAGAAACTCCAAAAAAGTGACCCCATTTTAGAAACTATGGGATAGGGTGGAAGTTTTGTTGGTACTAGTTTAGGGTACATATGATTTTTGGTTGCAAGGTAAAAAGAAATAGTTGTTTTGGCACATTTTTTTTATTATTTACAACATTCATCTGACAGGTTAAATCATGTGGTATTTTTATAAAGCAGGTTGTCATGGATGCGGCGATACCTAATATGTATACAATTCTTTTTAATTATGTAAGTTTTACACAATGATTTCATTTTTTAAACAAGAAAAAATCATGTTTTAGTGTCTCCATAGTCTGAGAGCCATAGTTTTTCCAGTTTTTGGGTGATTATCTTGGGTAGGGTCTAATTTTTTGCAGGATGAGATGACAGTTTGATTGGCACTATTTTGGGGTGCATATGATTATTTGATAGTTTTCTATTACACTTTTTCTGATGTAAGATGACAAAAAATAGCTTTTTTTACATATTTTTTTTTTTTTTTAACGGTGTTCACCTGAGGGGTTAGGTCATGTGATATTTTTATAGAGCCGGTCAATACAGAGGCAGTGATACCTAATATGTATACTTTTTTTTATTTATGTAAGTTTTACACAATGATTTCATTTTTTAAACAAAAAAAAAATCACGTTTTATTGTCTCCATAGTCTGAAAACCATTGTTTTTTTTCAGTTTTTGGGCGATTATCTTGAGTAGGGTCTCATTTTTTGAGAGATGAGATGACAGTTTGATTGGCACTATTTTGGGGTGCATATGACTTTTTGATCGCTTGCTATTACACTTTTTCTGATGTAAGATGACCAAAAATAGCTTTTTTTACACTTTTTTTTTTTTTACTGGTGTTCACCTGAGGGGTTAGGTCATGTGATGTTTTTATAGAGCCGGTCTATACGGATGCGGCGATACCTAATATGTATCATTTTTTTTATTTACTTACGTTTTACACAATAACAGCTTTTAAAAAAAAAAAATTATCTTTTAGTGCCTCCATATTCTGAGCCATAGTTTTTTTTTATTTTTTGGGCGATTGTCTTAAATAGGCTCTAATTTTTTGCGGGATAAGGTGATGTTTAGATTGGTACTATTTTGGTGGGCATATGCCTTTTTGATCGCTTACTGTTGTACTTTTTGTGATGTAAGGTGAGAAATATTTTTTGTTTATTTAGCACAGTTTTTATTTTTTATTTTTTATGGTGTTCATCTGAGGGGTTAGGTTCATGTGATATGTTTAGAGAGCCGGTCGATACGGATGCAGTGATACCTAATATGTCTTTTTTTCCACCTACTTTATACCAATTTATTTAACTTTATCTGGGAAAATTACATTTTTGTTTATTTTTTATTGAAACGTCACATTTTTGGGGGGGGAACTTAATTTTTTCTACTTTTTTTACTTTATTTTTTGTCCCACTTTGAGACTTCAACTTTTGGGTGTCTAATACTTTTTACAATGCATTCCAATACTTTTGTATTGGAATGCATTGGCTGTCTGAGTAATACTGTGTGTATTACTCATACAGCTTCTGGCCTGTGAGATCCAGGGGTCTGGATCTCACAGGCTCATCACCGGAACGCAGTGCGATGCCTCAGGAAGGCATTGCGCTTCCTTCAATGCCATCGGGTCCCCCTACAGCCGCATGGGGACCTGAAGGCGCCGCCGCCGCAACATTGAAAATCCGCAAACCGCAGGTCTGAATTGACCTGCGGTTTGCGGCAATCGACGACAAGGGGGGTCACGGGGGACCCCCCCTCGCATTTAGCCATGGTGCCTGCTCAATGATTCGAGCAGGCACCAGGTTCCGATCATCAAAGTACATTTAGATGGGTCTGCGCTAGGTTTCCACAGGCAGGAGTTTCACTCACAGGAAGATTCTATGGAGATTCCACGATATCACCAGTGCATCTCCAATATCAATCCCTATACCGCCCAGCACATTTTTTTCTCTCCTTCAGGAGAAACAGAACATAGTGCAATACCCAGGGTGTTTAATATTCAGTAAGATTTATTGTACTTACAAACATCCATTGGTAAAAAGCGTATATAGATGCCCGACCCGGGTTTCGCCTTAGCTTCATCTGGGGCGTCACAAACTAATCAGCCGAAGCTGAGTTTTTATCCCTCCCAACTCTGATGTCATATCCGGTTTCCCGAATCAGGAATCATATATAATCATATAAATTCATATCGATAAAACATTTGATTATTTAAAAATATCGATAAAACATTCAATTAATTAAAATCAACGATTTTTTTAAATCGACTTTTTTTAAAAACAATTCTATAATCGTATGTAGACATTGCACAAATAAAATTGCCAGCACATTGCTACATTCATAAAATAGTGTCTGACTTCAATGCCAATACAAATGTGCGTGTTCTCAGATGAACATGGGCCGCACATGTGATAAGGCGTCACTTTTCATTATCATTTGTACATATTGTATACGATCGGAAATACCTATATATATATATATATATATATATATATATAAAAACACGCCTATGGTAAGGATACAATTAATCTACTAAGGGCCACATAAAACCCCAATATACTGGATCCTCTGTCAACCCACCCCACACCCAAACCACTTATTTTCCTACACATACCATACAGAAGCAGCTAATGGACACTGAAATCTATCTAAGCTGGTGATTGCATTCAATTCATGCTACCTGCCTTCATGTCCCATTCTATGTTGAGACCGTTAGGTTGTAGGGTGTTTAGTTCATATATCCATTTTGCTTCGATTTTATTAATCTGTTGTGCCGCATCTCCACCTCTCCAATTTTTTTTGTGCAAGTTCGACTCCAACAAATCTTAATCCTGCAGGATTCTTTTGGTGGACTCGTTTGAAGTGAGCAGATACACTGTGTGTCTCAAGGCCTCTTTTTACATTACCTATGTGCTCACTAATCCTAGTTTTTAATTTTCTTAAGGTTCTGCCCACATATTATAGCCTGCAGGGGCACTCTAAAACATAGATGACCCCTGCAGACTCACATGATAGTTGTCCTCTCATGCGTAATTCTTCTTGATTTGAGGAGGAGGATATGGTATTTTGAGTGCTGCGTTTTTTATCCATCATGGATCTGTTTTTACAGGCCGAACAGAAGCCACACCACACAAAGTTATTTTTAGAGGACTTCTTGTTTTTTTCCTTCCTCGTACTATTTTATTCCGTACAGTAGGTGCCCTTTTAAAAATGAAAGGTGGTTTATTTGGGATCAAAGGACCAATAACCTCGTCATTCTTCAATATTCTCCAGTTCTTCCTAATTACCTCCTTAATCTCAGGACATGATGCTGTATACATAGTTTTAAATGCCCACTTGAATCTGTCAGTGTTTTTCTCTCTAGCTGTTTTTATTCCGATATTATTTTCACCAATTTCCCTTCTTTGATCTTGAAGTACCTCCTCATTGTAACCCTTTTCTTTAAACCTTTCAAGAATGATATTACTCTGTGTCTCATTGTCAGCCTGATGGGAGCAATTCCTTTTTATGCGTTGGAACTGACTCTTGGGGACCCCCTGTAACCATGGGCTATAATGACAGCTGGTAGCATCAATATAGCCATTCCTGTCTGTGGGTTTGAAGAAGGTTTTGGTTGTCAGACGTTGGTTGGTGATGGATATTTCCAAATCGAGGAAATTAACCCTGATTTTACTACTCTCTTCCGTAAATTTAATGTTCCATTGATTATTGTTGATGTACTGAATAAACACCATTAGAGAGGACTCGTCACCTTTCCAGATACACAGACAATCATCGATGTATCTTCTCCAAAGAATCAACATCCCTCCTACTCCTATTTTTTGTATAATTGGGGTGATACATTTTTTTTCCCAATAAGACATAAAAAGATTGGCGAAACTGGGTGCAAATTTCGTACCCATCGCCACACCAGACGTCTGTAAATAAAATTAGTCACTATACCAAAAATAATTATGGGTTAAACAGTATTCGATACAATTTAAAATAAATAATTTTTGTTCAATTGCCATACCCTCATCATTGTCCATGAAATATCTTACTGCCTCCAATCCCTTATTGTTAGGAATTATGGTGTAGAGTGATGAAACATCCGCTGTCATCAGATGTACATCCTCTGTCACCGTATAAACCTCATTTAGGATCTGCAGGACATGACCTGTGTCTTTGAGGTAGGATGGTGCAGTTGGCACGTACTTCTGAAAAAATATGTCCACATACTCTGAGATCCTGCTGGTAATCGATCCGATCCCAGAGACAATGGGTCTCCCTGGTGGATTTACTGGATCCTTGTGGACTTTTGGCAAATAGTAAATGAAGGGTGAAATTGGATGAGTATTATTGCGATAATCAAATTCTTTTTTGTTCAAGACTCCTTTTTTTAGACCTCAAGTAATATTTTGAGTTCTTTTTTATATTCGTTGATTGGGTCCATTTTTAGAACTTTAAAGTTACCTTGTCATCTAGAATTTGCGCCATTTCTTTTTGATAATACTCCTTATTAAGAACAACTATCCCCCCCCCCCTTATCCGCAGGTTTTATTATTATACTGGTGTTATTCTCTAAATCCCTTAAAGAATTTTTCTCTTTCTGACTGAGGTTGTTTTATTTATATTTGTATTGTATTTGATCCCTTGTACTCCTTTTATCACTCCTTTCTTAAAGGCCTCAATACATTCGTTGTCATTATTTGGGTAGAATTTTGATGTATTTTTTAGGGAGGTATGCGGTTGTTGTTCTGTTGGCCCAACTTCTATTATTGGTTTGAACATCATATATTTAAAGATGTTGAGTTTCCTTATATAACGATGTATGTCCAAATAAACTTCAAATTTATTACCCTTATGTGTAGGCCTTTATTGAGAATGCTTTTCTCTTCTTCTTTTAACTCATAGGAACTCAGATTATTTATCCCTATTTGCTCTCTCTCTCACTTTCTTGGCCTGTGGACTTGCATTTTCTTTTTCCTCCTCTCTTTCCTCTATGGGTCTTTTTTTCTTCCCCGGAGTGTTTTTCCAACTCTCCTCTTTTTGTGTGTTGTCTATTGATTGGCCTTTGATTGCTTGGGAAAATTTTCCAGACATATTTCCTCCGGTCTACTCTCTCTCTTTGCCCTTAGTGGTTCGGGTCTTACAATATTTCCAATCTGCTCTTTGCCTTCCTCTCCTTTCGATTGTAGAACCTTTTGTTCATTATTAATCTTAAATGGTCCCTCTCTGGTCTCCCTATATTGCCCTCTCCCATATCTCCTCCCTCCTCTACCTCCTCC
The DNA here is from genome assembly GCF_014858855.1 of Bufo gargarizans. Classification (NCBI taxonomy): domain Eukaryota; kingdom Metazoa; phylum Chordata; class Amphibia; order Anura; family Bufonidae; genus Bufo; species Bufo gargarizans. The sequence continues at coordinate 344,418,490 of NC_058083.1, forward strand.
TCCATATTCCTGTGGTCCCCAATAGTTACCATAACCATGATCGTATTGTTGGGTATATGCATTACGTTGCGGATAATGTTGATGGTAGTTATATCCATGAAATCGTATTTTAGTGATCTGGATGAATTAAAACTTAGCTTTTATTATAGCTCTTATAAGATAAATGAGATTTTGTTCCTCAAGGTGAAAATAAAGGGGTAGGTAATCGTAGATTGCTCGCAGTGTCCCACGATATAACGGGACTTGTACTGAGGGCAATACTGAAATGTCCACAAAGGCAAAATGTGAAATGGCTGATGTATTCCAAACGTGATGTTTCAAGGTCTAGACAATTAGGGTGGTACACATCAGTATTCAGACCGCAAGTGGTCAGGTTTGGTACACACAGGCGCCAATATCTGACACGTCAAGGTGGACATATAACAAGTATTAAACAACAAAAAATCTATATGCACAACGACAAACACAACACAAATAATGACATGGATGTATGTATATATCCGTGTTACATATAGCACACTCATACATCCACAGCATATAGGTGCACGGCGGCACCGCTTGAAAAAAAGACACACCACCAGGTGTCCTACCGTACAGGTTTGATGTACTCCAGGCACCTGTGTTCTTTATGTCTTTATCAGGCAGGGTGGTCCTTTTCGGCAGTTGGAGGGTATTTGAAGGGAATAAAAACGATGATTTTTCTTTTCTATCCCTAATTGGCCCTCACAGCCCTACAATAAGCCTCCAAAACTAGCCACGGGGTGTCCCACTAGTTGGGCCCCCGTCCGGAACCTAACCCTGGAATTGTGGTCCCTAAAAAGGCCCTACAAGGATCCCTACATGCACGTTTCTGGGGTAGGGGAATGAACCCCTCCCCTCATCAGGGGATATAATTTCTAAGGGCCGGAAAATACAGAAAGAGGGTCACCAGAAATGGTGGCTCTCCTATAGAGTAAGGCGCACAGGTGGGTGTGCAACCGGCAACGGGAATGAAGGAGAGGAGACAGGTAGAGTAAAGTTTCCTCCCTTCTGTCACTAAAGTGGAGCGCACGGATAGGTGCACAGCCGCAGTGTAAAGTGGAGCGCACAGATAGGTGCACAGCCGCAATGAAGATAGAGAAGGGGGACAGATGAAAGCGCCCCTTGTCCTCTTGTGGTGCACAGGTTGGTGCCGCAGGCATATGTCTTACCTGGTCTGGAGGTGTACGCGTCCGCTCTTTTAAAGGTTCGCGCCGGGATGTCGGCACGTCGCACGCCATGATGACGTCAGCCCTTCCCTTAGTGCGGCGGCAGGCGGTGATGACGTTTTGCCCTTACTTTGCGTATCATGCCCATACGCCGAATGGGCGCTGGGCATGCGCAATAGTACGCGTACATTATATTTCCAATATCATCGCATTAGTGCCTGAAATTATGTATCCAGGCCATAATGCACAAGGATAATTATTGGATTCCAGTATACAGCCTCCATAGGTCAATATTTATATTTATATTATACCAGCAAACCATCGTACTGGTAACTTCACTCCCATAATGGGGCTGCATTCAAAAAGGTGCTGTTGTTTTATTTATATGTCGTTAATCAGATGCTGAACGAACGCGACACCCCAGTGGCCCGACATGTTAATGAACACCATGGTGGAGACTCGAACTGCATCCAAGCCATTGGAATCGATAAAATCCCACCACCAATACGTGGCGGTGATTGGGACCGTCTCCTACTTCAAAGAGAAGCACGTTGGACCTTCCAACTGGACACGGTATCCCCCAAAGGTTTGAATGAGTCCCTCCACTTTGGTTGCTTCCTTTAAGAATACCCCTTCAATCTGTTTTTCATACAGATTTAATTAAATATATACCTAAAACTGCCTCACCCTGCCTTATTAAACTTCGGCTGCATGGGAGACATGGGATGTAATACCCATTAATTGCTTGGTGTCATTGTTTGCCGACCACTGTTAAAAAATGAAATCAACAAGACCGCAATAAATACCATTAAATAATTCATGTTGTATACCCACATCAGGGTTTTTGAGTGAATCTGTTGGACACGTGTTCCGCTGCCCACAGATCCACCCCTATACGGAGCTTATATATCAATACGCCCGTACATACGGACAAGAAAATACATATATCTATGCTTTGTCCATATTTCTATATTTGTAGGTCTATACTGTGCGCCTGCACAACATATACTAATTTGTCCGGCGCCCGATGTATACTCTATCTTTCTTATTCTTTCGCATGTCGCTAATAGCAGCATCTGATTAACGACATATAAATAAAACAACAGCACCTTTTTGAATGCAGCCCCATTATGGGAGTGAAGTTACCAGTACGATGGTTTGCTGGTATAATATAAATATAAATATTGACCTATGGAGGCTGTATACTGGAATCCAATAATTATCCTTGTGCATTATGGCCTGGATACATCATTTCAGGCACTAATGCGATGATATTGGAAATATAATGTACGCGTACTATTGCGCATGCCCAGCGCCCATTCGGCGTATGGGCATGATACGCAAAGTAAGGGCAAAACGTCATCACCGCCTGCCGCCGCACTAAGGGAAGGGCTGACGTCATCATGGCGTGCGACGTGCCGACATCCCGGCGCGAACCTTTAAAAGAGCGGACGCGTACACCTCCAGACCAGGTAAGACATATGCCTGCGGCACCAACCTGTGCACCACAAGAGGACAAGGGGCGCTTTCATCTGTCCCCCTTCTCTATCTTCATTGCGGCTGTGCACCTATCTGTGCGCTCCACTTTACACTGCGGCTGTGCACCTATCCGTGCGCTCCACTTTAGTGACAGAAGGGAGGAAACTTTACTCTACCTGTCTCCTCTCCTTCATTCCCGTTGCCGGTTGCACACCCACCTGTGCGCCTTACTCTATAGGAGAGCCACCATTTCTGGTGACCCTCTTTCTGTATTTTCCGGCCCTTAGAAATTATATCCCCTGATGAGGGGAGGGGTTCATTCCCCTACCCCAGAAACGTGCATGTAGGGATCCTTGTAGGGCCTTTTTAGGGACCACAATTCCAGGGTTAGGTTCCGGACGGGGGCCCAACTAGTGGGACACCCCGTGGCTAGTTTTGGAGGCTTATTGTAGGGCTGTGAGGGCCAATTAGGGATAGAAAAGAAAAATCATCGTTTTTATTCCCTTCAAATACCCTCCAACTGCCGAAAAGGACCACCCTGCCTGATAAAGACATAAAGAACACAGGTGCCTGGAGTACATCAAACCTGTACGGTAGGACACCTGGTGGTGTGTCTTTTTTTCAAGCGGTGCCGCCGTGCACCTATATGCTGTGGATGTATGAGTGTGCTATATGTAACACGGATATATACATACATCCATGTCATTATTTGTGTTGTGTTTGTCGTTGTGCATATAGATTTTTTGTTGTTTAATACTTGTTATATGTCCACCTTGACTGTGTCAGATATTGGCGCCTGTGTGTACCAAACCTGACCACTTGCGGTCTGAATACTGATGTGTACCACCCTAATTGTCTAGACCTTGAAACATCACGTTTGGAATACATCAGCCATTTCACATTTTGCCTTTGTGGACATTTCAGTATTGCCCTCAGTACAAGTCCCGTTATATCGTGGGACACTGCGAGCAATCTACGATTACCTACCCCTTTATTTTCACCTTGAGGAACAAAATCTCATTTATCTTATAAGAGCTATAATAAAAGCTAAGTTTTAATTCATCCAGATCACTAAAATACGATTTCAAAGATTCATGTGAGTGATTATATGTAAATAATCCATATTTAAGTTTACTTAGTTATATCCATATTTAGGTGCATACAGGGATCTGGATCCATAATGTTGATGTCTAAACCTGCCTCTCCCTGTGTCATGTAATAAATAATCTAATGCTTTATCCATATTTTTAAATAATCGAATGTTTTATCCATATGAATTTATACGATTATATATGAATCCTGATTCGGGAAACCGGATATGACATCAGAGTTGGGAGGGATAAAAACACAGCTTCGACATATTAGTTTGTAACGCCCAGATGAAGCTAAGGCGAAACCCGGGTCGGGCATCTATATACGCTTTTTACCAATGGATGTTTGTAAGTACAATACATCTTACTGAATATTAAACACCCTGGGTATTGCACTATGTTCTGTTTCTCCTGAAGGAGAGAAAAAATGTTGCTGGTCGGTATCGGGATTGATATTGGAGATGCACTGGTGATATTGTGGAATCTCCATAGAATCTTCCTGTGAGTGAAACTCCTGCCAGTGGAAACCTAGCGCAGACCCATCTACATGTACTTTGGTTGTCTTTCTGGAGAAGGGACTTACTCCTTTTTTTGGGACTGCTGCTTTAACCGCTCCTGATATCGCACAATTTTCTTTGTGTCAGGTTCCGATCATCGCCTGCCGAGCAGACATCAGGGCGTACCTGTATACCCTGTTTCCTTAAGGGGTTAAGCATTGAATGAAAGGATGTGCCGCGCATCAATTAATGAAGAATTTCTTAAATTTTATTTCCTGTCAACTATGCAGAGCAGGGATTTCTATCCGGCAAAATTTGAAAAATGTCAACTGAGAATGTAACAGACGATTTTTTTCAATGTGTGTTCCTGTCACCTATGCAGAGGTACCCCATTGACATCCACCATCCATTTGGATATTTTCTCTATCAACTTTCGATGTTCTTTTCTGAGCCTACCATGTTGATCACGGTTATCGGCGAATCAGGGTTCCACGCCGGAGAGGGAGCGTGAGAAAGAGAGACCACATCCAAGGGAGATAAATGGATTACGTTTTTGGGGGATTGAGCGGAAATATGGGGAAAGTTATTGAGGTGCAATTGTGGGACAAATTACTGAAGCGCAAATGTGGGAAAAGATATTGAGGCGCAAATGTGGGACAAATTGCTGAAGCACAAATGTGGGAAAAGTTATTGAGGTGCAAATGTGGGACAAATTAGTAAAGCGCAAATGTGGGACAAATTATTGAAGCGCAAATGTGGGACAACTTGTTAAAGTTTAATCATTAAATGAAAGGTGGCGTGCATCAATTAAAGAAGAATTTCTGAAATGTTATTCCCTGTCACCTATGCAGAGCAGGGGTTTATTCACATCCAAAATTATAAAATGTCAACCCAAGAATGTAATAGAAGAATTACAGAAATGTATTAACCTGTCTACATGGTAGAGCAGGGATCTATGACAGAAAAAAAAAAGTTTATTGTCACCCGAAAATGCTAAAGAAAAATTATAGAAATTTATTAAGCTGTCAACTAGGAATATTACACCCAAAAATATTACACCCAGTGATGTTTGTAGCAGAGATATTTCGTCAAAGGAGGCTTCCAAGTGTAGTCTGTAAGTCGGTCGGTTTGGGGTACTTTGTTCCTTCAGTATACAGATGGGGGGTGTAGCACCAGACGCGTTTCGGGGTCCAAGTTATTGCCCCTTCCTCAGTGGTATGCCTCCTTTGACGAAATATCTCTGCTACAAACATCACTGCAGTTTCTCCACCAACAGATTGAGATCTGGTGGACTTGGCAGTTCAATTCAACAGAAACACAGAGTCGTCTAGGTAAACCTCTTGATACATTGTGTCACAGACACTTCTGAGGAGAGGAGAGGACCCAAAGTTTAAAGTCTGGAGAACCTTTGGTTGATATAAGGTAAATCTTACTTGCAAGTAATTTTATAGCGGGACGCCGCTATCCACTTCATGTTCAGCGGGACGCTGCTGTAATTGGAAGTGGGACATAATAATATTCGATTGGACTGCACCAATACCCAGATGTTTATACCAAATTTGGACTGAATAATTGAATTTGAGATTTTATTTTATTTTATGATTGTCGATATTTGCACTATATTGTTCTGAGCCCTTGTGTAAATCGATTATTTTTATTCAATATTATCAAATATTTTATTCAAATTCATCTATTGATTATTAAAATTGATTGGTTTGAGCAACATTATTCACAATAGTAATAAAGATATTAAATTGTACCACATGGTCAGGATTTCTTGAGTGCCCTGTTACACTATTTAATATTTACCTATTGCATTGAGTGAGTGGTCTCAATACACAGGTGCACCGATTTGGGGTCCATTTATTCGAGTGCGACATCTTATTTAATTTTTTATCATCAGAAAATGTAACTGACAAAGTAGTGAAATGAAATAAAATTAAATTAAAGAGGTGGAGTTCCATATGGAGAAGGAGTTTGAGGAGGCGGTGGACATAGCGGTGTAGGTGGAAGCAGCGGTGGAGGAGGATGAGGTAGCCAACACAGATTTTTTTGTTTTAATTTTTACTTTATTTTTAAATTAAGGTACACTCCAAAAGAGTGTGAAATATCCAAAATACAAGAATGAGCAATTGTGCTGCAGTATAACAATTGCTGGTTAAGGTCGGTATACATGTCTATTCTGCACAAGGTACGGACAAGTCCTGTGGGATCCATGCCTGGTTCAGTTTAATGAACGTGAGCGATGCCCCAGCTGCATTTGCGACCTCTTCCTCTGCCTTCGCCTTGTGCTTCCACTGTGCCCCCGCTGTCAGGTGGGAATGCCACCAGCAGCCCATCTACCAGCGTGGCGTGCTCTTGTAGTCGCGCATCTTATAATCACGCTCCAGTTACAGAATTTAGGATGGTACGTTGTCCTTGTAATGGGGATCCAGCAGCATGGCCACCCAGTAATAAGCACAAGTTAGAATGTGGGCAACTCAGCGGTCGTTGCGGAGACACTGCAGCATGTAATTGCTCATGTGTGCCAGGCTACCCAGAGACAATGAAAAGCTGTCCTCTGTGGGAGGTGTATTGTCTGTGTCCTCTGTATGCCCCCAGCCACACACCACTGATGGCCATGAGCTGGTCTGGGTGACACCCTGCTGTGAACATTGTTCGTCCTCCTCCATCTCCTCCTCCTCATTCTCCACCTCGTCATCCTCCAGAACTGTGCCCTGGCTGGACAATAGTGTACCTGGCATTTGTGGGTGCAGGAACTCACCCTCGGAGCCACTTGTTAATGAATGTCCGGAAACCCTATGAAATGTTCCCTCTTCCTCCTCCACCTCCTGCGCAACATCCTCTTGCATCATCGCCAGCACAGTTTTTTCAAGGAGGCATAGAAGTGGCATAGTTACGCTGAGAACGGCGTTATCGGCACTGGCCATGTTGGTGGAGTACTCGAAACAGTGCAACAAGGAACACAGGTCTCGCATGGAGTCCCAGTCATTGGTGGTGAAGTGGTGCTGTTCTGCAGAGCTACTCACCTGTGCATGCTGCAGCTTGAACTCCACTATCGCCTGCTGCTGCTCGCACAGTCTGGCCAGCATGTGCAAGGTGGAGTTCTACCTTGTGGGCACGTCACATATGACATGGTGAGCGTGAAGGCCGAAGTTACGCTGTAGTGCTGACAGGCGAGCAGCAGCAGGATGAGAACGCCAAAGGCGCGCACAGACGGCCCGCACTTGCAGCAGCTCTGACATATCGGGGAAATTTTTAAGGAGTCTCTGCACATCCAAATTCAGCACATGCAGCAGGCAAGGGATGTGCGTCAAACAGGCTAGTCCCCGAGCTGCTATGAAATTTCGCCCATTATCGCACACCACCAGGCCGGGCTTGAGGCTCACCGGCACCAACCACTCATCGGTCTGTTGTTCAAGGCCCGTCCACAGCTCCTGCGCGGTGTGGGGTTTGTCCCTCAAACAGATACGTTTTAAAACTGCCTGCTGTCGTTTACCCTTGGCTGTGCTGATGTTGGTGGTGAAGGTGTTACGCTGACCGGATGAGGAGCCGGTAGAGGATGAGGAAGCAGAGTAGGAGGAGGCAAAATGAAGCGCGCTGCAATCCTCAGTGGTGAAAGGACATGTGATAAACTGCTATCCGCCTCAGGCCAAGCCGCCACTCCATTTACCCAGTGTGCTGTTATGGAAATATAACGTCCCTGACCGTGCTTACTGGTCCACGTATCCGTAGTGAGGTTCACCTTGCCACAGATGGCATTGCGCAGTGCACACCTGATTTTGTCCCCTACTTGGTTGTGCAGGGAAGGGATGACTTGCCTGGAAAAGTAGTGGAGGCTGGGTACGACGTACTGTGGGACAGCCACCGCCATAAGGCATTTAAAACTATCCGTCTCCACCAGACGGAATGACAATATTTCAAAGGCCATTAATTTAGAAATGCTGGCATTCAGAGCTAGGTGTCGCCGGTGGGTAGGGGGGATACTTCCTCTTCCTCTCCAGTGTTTGGGATATGGAGAAGTGAACACTTCCGTGGGACATTGTGGAGATGCTTGGTGACCCAGGTGGTGGTGTTGCTGGCAGATCCTCTGTTTGCGGGGTGGCAGGTGGCACTGTCGCTCCAGAGGTGGATGAAGAGGCCGAGATTGCAGCAGAAGAGGAAGCAGGAGGAGCCAGAAACCTTCTTGGTTTTTGAGGTGTCTACTCCACTGCAGCTGGTGCTTAGCACTTAAATGCCTGGTCATGCAGGTTGTGCTCAGGTTGAGAACGTTTTTGCCTTGCTTCAGGCTCTGATTGCACAGCGTGCAAACTACTCGTGTCTTGCCATCAGCACATTGTCTGAAGAACTGCCACACCAGGGAACTCCTTGGAGCTGGCTTTGGTGTGCTCGGTCCCATACTGCGGTGGGCAGTAGCAGGCGTACTGTCTAGAGGACGCCCGCTCCGCTTTTGCACCCTGCTCCCTTTTCTGCTGTGCTGTTGGCTCTGTGCGACCACCGCCTCTTCCTCCGAACTACATAGGTCATTTGCATGACCTTGATTCCATGTGGGGTCGAGGACCTCATCGTCCTCCATATCATCTTCCACCCAGTCTTCACCCTTGTTTCTGTCTACACTGCTTCACAGTATAATGCATGTTTTGTATTGACGACTGATTGCTAGTAAAAACTATTTTCAATAAAAAAAGCTGGTTTTGTATGTCTCATAGTGCACAAGGCTGCCATTGTAAGGTAATCAGGCTGCACCTGTCTCATGGATAGGTTGTTGGCTTGCATATACCCGGCTTTTGGCATACAACCTTTGTGTGATTGTCTGTTATTTATTTTAAAAATAATATAATATAATATAAAAATAAGAAATACTTATAATAAAAGTTTATTAATGATAGGTAAAATAACTATTTAAAAAAATGGATGAAAGATAGCATGTATTTGTGCATGTATTATATGAAGGCTTTATTGTTATGGATAAAAAGCATTAGGGCTTATGCACATGGTTCTGTTTTGTAGAGGTAGAGGTACATGTGGCTTCTACTGTACCTAAGTATCTGATTTCATTTGGAAGAATGCAGTATTTTTTTATCTGATTCCATACAATCTTAAAAGAAAATAAATGGTGGCATGCTTCATCACATACCAAAGCCCCTTTGCCTAAAGACAAGGAAAACTTACAGCCTTTTTGCACTAACATGCTATGTGCATGAGCCCTTACATGGTGATTAGTGATGATCGAGCACCCAAGTATTTGGGTGTTCGGGTGTTTGGCTCAAACACATTGCTATATTCGTGTGCTCGACCGAGCACCCGAGTATAATGGAAATTAATGGGAGACAACAAGGCACCTCCTGTTCTGAAGAAGGGAGGGTGCCTGGTCCATTGTAAAAGGTCAGAAAGTGACAGAAACACCATCAAAATGGATCGGGAACAGCATGAGGACGGTGTTTGGATTGTATATAAAGTGCAAGTGCAGCAAAAAGTTACAAGCAAGAGGCACTCCGAAACAGCCTGTATATCACATAAAGGAAGGGCCTCATTCATATTGTGGTACAATTGTTCAGGTAGTGGGACTCCTACAATCATAAAGCCTATGTACTAAGTGAAAGGGCTGCCAAAAATTACAAGGAACCGGCAATACAATACACCCTTTAATACACATAAAGGAGGGCATTATACACACCCTTGAAAAATTATGATTGGTGGCCTGCTGGTGACCCTCAAAAACATTTGGAGCAAGGGCTTGCTGATCAGACCATTAAAAACATGAGGAGCGAGGGCCTGCTGCTGAGCTGACCCTCTAAAACATTAGGAGCAAGGGCCTACTGGTGAGCTGACACTCTAAAACATTATATGCAAGTGCCTGCTGATGGCTACTGGCATTACAGTAAGGGCAGTACTTAACTGCACCTTTATTGGCTGCTTAAAACCCTCAAAATGTGCGGGGATGAGACTCGAGCATTGCGCTCGAGCGCATGCATTACTTGGCCGAGTACCGCCATGTGCCAAGCATAGCGATTCGGCCGAGCATGCTCGCTCATCACTAATGGTGATATATCTTTCTTGTGGCAGAGGAATGTGGGACAGAAATCACTGAGGTTACAACAGTAAAAAAACACAGTTATTTTACATAAGGATTTAGAAATAAACAAACATTTTCATTTATTATTAGAGATATATTTTAAATATTTTCCCAAAAAAAATATATATATATATACACTCTTTTTTTACAATCAAGCTGGTCTTATTTTATTATACTATTTAGAATGATTATGTAAATTAAGAATTTAGCAATTGTCAAATATGTTCTTTTCATTCCTTTCATTTAGTAAGGACTTTTATTCTCTATTCGATCTTCTATTTAAGTATGCATTACAGTCTGCTAATTAGAAATTCCGTTTTAGTAAAGATTTAATGGTCTGATACAAAGAATGAACTTTTGAAAATGTTACATTTTATTTCTGTTTAATAGTCCCTGGTCAATGTAGTAAGAAGTGGGGTAATGCACAGTTAATGAGGTAAAGAATCATGATAGGAGTATGACACACTATAAAGTATAAGATATTCTGCTTCACCACAAAAAAAAAAATAAAAAATTATGCAGGAGGTAATACAAGGTCTTTCTGAAAACAAAATGCTATTTCTGTAAATAAAGATAAGAAATGTATAACATTTCCAAAATTACTACAATACAATTTTAAAATGAAAGTGAATGGCAAGAAACCCTTACAGCAGTTACATTAAAAATATTTACATTTTACCTTTATACATGAGTTTAGAGTTTTGCCATACTTTTTTGAAAATAAAGCAAGTATTTAAAAAGTCCTTTTAGCTGTCTGCAAACATAATGTTCTTAATTTAAATATGCAAATATATACAAATTGTAGCCAAAAAGTTATTACCTACAGAAATGTACCCTCAAGTAAATCTTACCTTTTCTCGGGTCATTGTTTGTGTCAGCTACCTTGGCATCCATGATCAGTAGCTACACATCAACCTCATACATTTCTGTAGATTTTTGTAGTATAGTTACTACTGAGGAGACTGTCATATGTTTTTACTCTCAATAACGAGCATCACTAAGCATATTTATATATTACAATTTTACAATATATTAGTAAAGATTCAACAGGATGTGCTTCAGCTACTTGTGTAATGTCCCATTGAGCTATTTGTCAGGAAAGTTTATTCAGGACCACAGAATCTGTATGAAGCCTTAGGGGGATAAAAACATGGTACACTCTGATACCCTGATTATTCAGGAGAATACAGTGGCATATGTCTGCAATTCAGACTTATTTTATCTGCCTATATACAGAGTTTTTACATACAACATTGCAAGTGACTAAACCATAAGTAGAACATTTAAAAAAAATGGTCCATTGTAAGAGGATTTGTGAGAGAAATTACCCCTTATAAACATTCCTACTCAATCATTTCAAGACACAGAGATGTAATGTACAGTAGGAAAATGATAGGATACTGTAAAGTTCAGAATATGAAGAAAAAAAGCCTAGCAACATACTACAAAATATATTTCTAAAAAAAATGGTTCCAAGGTTGACAAGGATAAATCTAATTACTTCCAGTTCCATATAAAAAAAAAAATGCCCCTCAAATCATTTATGCTTAAAGGTAATTGCAGTTTTATATTCTCCTAACCACAAACAACACTACTTATGGGATCCCTCATTAAAATTACGTATGGCTTACTTTAAAATTGCAGAAACGCATGGGTTGATATTTCTGCTCAAATAAAATATTACACTTCCAGGTTCTATTCCAAAAATATACTTGTTATGGTGCTTATTTTCACTCGGTATGCGGATTTATATATTTGTCTACAATTTGTATATATTTGTATATTTAAATTGAGAATGTTATGTTAGCAGACAGGTCTTTTGAAATACTTGCTTTATTTATTTTTTTAAGTATGGCGAAACTCTAAACTCATGTATAAAAGGTAAAATCTAAATGTGGACAAAAAACTATTTATCTGAAACATAATTTACCAAATAAGCTGCCTGGTGAATCTTTTGTTTGACTTAAACAGGTTTTGACATTGTTTTGCAGAACATTGTAGAATCAATCACAGATATTAAACTCAAACTGACGTAATTAGATCGACAAAAATCTAATTTCCGTAACATTTAGTCTCTGTAATTTCATTGCAGAGCTTTTAGTGATATTGCAATTACTTAGAAACTCAGAGCATATGTTTCTTCCTAAAGTATTCTACTGAGAGATTCAATTAAGAGCAACCCCCTTTAAAATATTGCAAAAGGCTGAATTTAAATAAAACAGCACAATACAAAGTTCATTTGAAAATATGTAATACAGAACATTTAAAGAGGACTTGGCACCACAAAATGCAATGCAATCATAAAGTAGCATTTTATAGAGTAGGAGAAACCAAGCAGATTGATATATATTTTTTGGGGAAAAATTCTGTAAAATCAGAAATTTATCATCTCTGCTTTTTCTACCTCCTGTGAACAGCATCAGTACATGAGGGAGGATTTATCAGTGATTGATAGCTATCACTTATGCACACTAATACTCACAATGCCATCGGTCATTGATAACCCCAGTTACTGATAGCATTGTTAGTATTAGGGTGCATAAGATATATCTAGCAATCATTGATAACTCTTCCCTCCTGTACCAATAGGTTTTCACAGGAAATCAAAAAAGCTAAGATATTGTAATGACCGGCAACACGCACAGGGAGGAAAACAGGGAAAGCCCTGCCCAAGGGAGAGGGAAAGGTGGTGACCCCTAACTCACCTTGCGGCTGGCACCTGACTGCCCTGACGTCCTCTAGACGGGTTCCTCACCCGTGCGGCGATCACGTGCTTAAACCCTGGCTTTCCCTGAAATGAGCCCTAGATAGTCAACGGGCCGGTGGGATCGCTAGTCCGCACCACTGCACTAAGAGGGAAACACCAGGGAGAGGACAGACAAATACAGACAAACACATACACCCATGTGGGCGACCACAGCAGTCCACAAAGGTTCAACAGGGATCCGGAGGGTAGCGTTCTGAAACAACAATCAGAGAACGCAGCAACACAGCTCCAGTGGGTCAGAATAGATGTCCAGGCAGGAAGCTCTATCTCTGGCAACCAGAGAAGTGTGAGAGAGGAATATAAGGAGGTTTGGGAGTGCTGGACAAGGAACAGCTGAGGAGAAGGAGCTACGGATCCCTGAGTGAGCCAAAAGGGTTTGCAAAGCAAACCCAGAAAGCTACCATAAGGAAAACAGCCCTATCTTAAATAGAGCGTGCAGCCAACCGCTGCGACTTCCTGACCCCGGGTATAACGGAGTCAGGCGTGGTTCTCGATACCCTCGTGACAGATATACATGTATAAATTGAAAGTTTTATTGAATCTTTTCCCACAAATCTATATATCAATCTACTCAGCTTCTCCTGCTGTATGACATGGTGCTTTTAGATTGCATTGCATTTTGTGTTGACAGGTCCTCTTTAAAGGTGCTTTACAGAAAAGTATTTTTAGATCAGTGTGGCTTACAGAGATCAGCTTTTACAATTTTTTTTAATGATGGTACATCTTGAAACATCTTTGAGACCCCTCACATTTTCTAAAATTTGTAGCTTTGAATCATGTACTGTGATCCTTCATCATAACTCGAGTTTATCATAATGGTAGCATAATACATATTTTTATATAGAATAAAATAAGTTGGTAAATATTTGCATTATTTCTAGACTATACCTTAACAATCAATAAGGTAAAACTTGAAATTCCAAAGGCCCCTTTTATATGGACATATTTTGGTTATTATTTCCCATCAGCTTTTGAAAGCCAAATCCATGCACTCCTGAAGGCAAATACTGACCAAAAAATATGCCCATGAGAAAGTGACCATAATCTAGAGACCAACCTTGTGTCTGTGTTGTTTCTGCTAATGGCCACACCCCTTGCCTCAGGTGTTGCTAATGTGGTCATTTAACCTTCCTTATTTTCTGTTGCTTCTCTCACAATGCTGTGCGGTTTATAATGTCACGCTTTGGTGTAGGAGGGAAACACCACACCAAGCATAAGAGGGGAGGGGGGAACAGGGAATCAGGCCTGAGAACTAGGGAAGGAAGATGGTACCTCCTAGTTAACTACTCCTACTATGAGCGCAAACAACTCCTTTATGATACTGCTCGCTCTCTCTGGGAGATCTTTTTCCTGCTGCAGAAGTGTAAAAAAAAAGAATACAGTGACCCCACTCCTAATTAAGTAACCCCCTAATAAATAAATAAAAATCTTATTGTCCTCCTCTAAAACCTAGGTGCATCTTATGGGCTGGTGCGTCTTATAGGGCAAAAAATACGGTACCCACTGCACTGTTGCAGTAATTTCTGGTGAAAGAGTATAAGGCCGTATTGCAGTAATACAAAAAATATATATACCCACTGCACTGTTGCATTAAATACTGGTGAAAGCGTATAGTGGCCTTATTTCAGTAATACCAGAAAAATATCTACCCACTGCACTATTGCAGTAATTTCTGGTGAAAGAGTATAAGGCCGTATTTCAGTAATAAAAGAAAAATATATACTAACTGCACTGTTGCATAAATTACTGTTGAAAGTGTATAGGACAGTATTTCAGTAAAAAAAAGAGAAATATATACCCACTGCACTGTTGCAGTTATTTCTGGAGAAAGCATATAGTGGCTTTATTTCAGTAATACAAGAAAAATATATACCCACTGAATTTTTGGTGAAAGAGTATAAGGCCGTATTTCAGTAATACAAGAAATTCAGTCAGGTCCATAAATAATGGGACATCAACACAATTCTAAATTTTTGGGCTGTATACACCACCACAATGGATTTGAAATGAAACGAACAAGATGTGCTTTAACTGCAGACTGTCAGCTTTAATTTGAGGATATTTACATCCAAATCAGGTGTACGGTGTAGGAATTACAACAGTTTGCATATGTGTGCAGTGTCCCACTCAGGATATGTGGGAACTGCAATATTACTGTAAAACTGCATTACTAGTGTTGCATGTCATTCTGCATTACATCACCTGTTGTATCCCTGTTCATAGGCTGGTTAGGTGTATTTTATACATACCACCACTAGAGGGGGATAGCACTTAGTTTATGTAAATACTTTAGTCAGGCGACTAAATACTCTAGTGTGGTGAAGAGGGTAGAGAGAGGAGAGAAGAGAGGAGTAGAGTTAGTTGTCAAGCTAAGACTACACATCACAGAGTAGTGGGTGAAGTCAGAAGCAGCAATGAGGTAGTGCTGAGGTATGAGGAGCGGGAGAGCGTTTTCCTCCTGTGATCCTCTTAGTTCCTTACATCCTACAACCAGAGGATAGTCATCAGTGATAACAGGCACTACCTAAGGCTTAATGGGCACCTTTGCACATGGTGGAGGACAATCTAGCTACAGGCAGCCTCACCTTATATTATAGAAGACAGATTAGCTACCTGTTCAAGGGCTTGGAAGATACAGAAATTATAGGACTAAGCATACCAGGAAAAGAGTACTACAGAACCACAGCCTGAGTCAGACCTAGCAAAACCTTTTAACAGTGGATCAAAATAATTCCTCTAAATATCAAGAAACTATATTCTGTCTGGATGTATATGCCACAACTAAAACCAGCTACAGTAAAAGTTGTGAGTTGTATCCTACCACTGTCTACCTCAGTCTTCAATATTTCTACAACTGGTTGTACCACCATAAATGGTACTGGCGTCACAACAAATACCACCAAGGGACCCAGCCGCCACAAGCACCCTAAACACCACTGCCATCAAGGGCACCTCAACCTCCATCTAGGCTGGTGCTTCCCTACCACAGAGTGTGCCCTGGAGGATTTCGTGCTGTCTTCCTCATCACTGTGCTGCTGGCCCAGGGAGGCTTTCTGCTAACCGTGAGTAAACCGATGAACTGTATTATTACTGGCCCCTCATCGGCCCACCGTGCACCTCACGTGTCGCCCCTGTGGTTCTGGCACACCACATGTGCCTCCCACTTATGAAGGGACCGAAAGTAATGGGACAATTGGCTTCTTAGCTGTTCCATGGCCAGGTGTGTGTTATTCCCTCATTATCCCAATTACAATGAGCAGATACAAGGTCCAGAGTTCATTTCAAGTGTGCTATGTGCATTTGGAATCTGTTGCTGTCAACTCTCAAGATGAGATCCAAAGCGCTGTCACTATTAGGCCTCTTTCACACTACCGTTTTTTTTTTTTCAGTTTTGCGGGCCGTTTTTTGCGTTCCGTATATGGTCCATATACTGAACCATTCATTTTAATGGTTGCGCAAAAAAACGGAATGTACTCCGTATTCCATTTCCGTGTTTCCGCATCTCCGTTCCGTGCAAAGATAGAACAGGTCCTATATTTGGCCACAAATCACATTTCATGGCTCCATTAAAGTCAATGGGTCCGCAAAAAAAAAAACGGAATGCATACGGAAATGCATCCTTATGTCTCCATATCCGTTCCGTTTTTTGCAGAACCATCTATTGAAAATGTTATGCCAGCCCAATTTGTTCTATGTAATTACTGTATACTGTATATGCCATACGGGAAAACATAATGGAAAAACGGTACCGAAACGGAAACACAACGAAAAAAAAAAAAGGAACAACAGATCTGTGAAAAAAGGACAAAGGACAGCAAAACACTGAATTAGCCATGCGGTAGTGTGAAAGAGGCCTTAGGGTTGAGCGAACCTGAACTGTAAAGTTCGTGTTCGTACAGAACTTTTGGATTTTTGGACCACGGACCCGAACATTTCAGTAAAATTTCAACATACACTATTTTACAGATCTGCATGTGTGAAGTTCAAGCATTATATAAGCTTTTATATTCTGTTACTAAAAAAACAAACTTTTTTGGCAATATCAAACATCTGGATTAGTCAGTGTGCAATTTAAGCTAGAAATACAGCCATAATTTTCTGGGTTTTTAGAAACACTCTTTTTGCGCAAAATACACAATTTTACAGCCCTAGCTGCATCTGCACGTGTGAAATTCAATAGTTTTATACAGCTTTCATATTCTGTTATAAAAAAATACCTTTTTTCCCCAATATACTTAATATTGCAGCCCTTGCTGCATCTGTGCTTGTTAAAAATAAGTTTTAAAAATGTAAAAAAAATTCAGGCTTTGAAAAAACACCAATTTTGGGCATTATCCAACATCTGGATTATTCAGTGTGCAATTTAAGCTAGAAATACAGACATAATTTTCTGGGTTTTTAAAAACACACTTTTTTGGCTAAGTACACAATTTTACAGCCCTTGCAGCATCGGCATGTGTGAAATTCAAGGGTTATATACTGATGTCATATTCAGTTATTAAACAAACACCCATTTTGGGCAAAAAACTTTAATTGCGGCCTAGTCTGCATCTGTATGTGTGAGATACATCCTTTACATATTGTGGTTCTATTCAGTTATTTGAAAAACAACCATTTTGGGCCAAAAAATGCAATTGCGGCCTAGTCTGGATCAGTCAGTGTTAGATACACACTTTAGATACTGTGGTAATATTTTTCTATTAATAAAACACCCTTTTTGGGCAAGATACACAATTTCTCTGCCCTTGCTGCATCAGCACGTGTGGAATTCAAGGGTTATGTACTGCTGTCATATTCAGTTATTAAACAAACACCCGTTTAGGGCAAAAAAGTTTATTTCGCAGCCTTTGCTACATATGTCATTGTGAGATACACACTTTAGATACTGTGGTTATATTCAGTTATTTGAAAAACAGCCATTTTGGGCAAAACTTTTTTTATTGCGACCTAGTCTGGATCAGTCGGTGTGAGATACACACTTTACATACTGTGGTTAAAGTCTTCTATTAATAAAACACCCTTTTTGGGCAAAATGCACAATTTTTCAGGCCTTGCTGCATCAGCACGTGTAAAATTCAAGGGTTATATACTGCTGTCATATTCAGTTATTAAACAAACACCCATTTTGGGCAAAATAATGTAATTGAAGCCTAGTCTGCATCTGTATGTGTGAGATACCCCCTTTACATACTGTGGTGCTATTCAGTTATTTGAAAAACAGCAATTTTGCTCAAAAATCTTAAATTCTGGCCTAGTCTGAATCAGGACATGTGAGATACACTGTTTAGCTACTGTGGTTCTATTCAGTTATTTGAAAAACAGCCATTTTGGGCAAAAAACTTTAATTGCGGCCTAGTCTGTATCAGGACGTGTGAGATACATACTTTACATACTGTGGTTCTATTCAGTTATTTGAAAAACACCAATTTTGGGCAAAAAAATTTAATTGCGGCCTAGTCTGCATCTGTACGTGCGAGATATAACCTTTATATACTGTTGTTCTATTCTGCCATTAATTAAATACCCATTTAGGGCAATATCCTAAACTTGAGAAATATGAGGAGAGCGTCAAGTAAAGGGAAGTGGCCCAGGTCGTGGTGCTGCTGGTGGAGCTCATGTTGCAGGGAGAGGATGTGGTCGGGCCTAATGCGGCTCTACGAATTGTGAAGCCAGAACGAGTACAGTCAATAGTAGATTGGGTTAATGACAGTGCCTCAGGTTCCTTCACATTGTCTGCCACCCAGTCTCCTGCTGAAAGATCAGAGTTGGCACCTGCAGCCAATGTCCATCAGTCTTTCACCTCACCCCCTTGCAAATCAGCCAAGCAGTCTGAGCCCCAAGTCATGCAGCAGTCTCTTCTGCTTTTTGATGACTCTGTTAACAGGGTTTTACAGGGCCATCCACCTATCCCTGCCCCAGAAGTGGAAGAGATTGAGTGCACTGATGCCAAACCACTTATGTTTCAAGATGAGTACATGGCAGGACCATCGCAGCACGTCTCGGATGATGACGAAACACAGGTGCCAACTGCTGGGGCTTTCGAAAGTGTGCAGACCAACAAGGAGGGCAGGGGTGAATACTAGGTGGAAGATGATATGGAGGAAGATGAGGTCCTCGACCCCACATGGAATCAAGGTCATGCGACTGACCTATGTAGTTCGGAGGAAGAGGTGGTGGTCGCACAGAGCCACCAACACAGCAGAAGAGGGAGCAGGGTGCAAAAGCAGAGCGGCCGTCCCCTAGACAGTACGCCTGCTACTGCCCATTGCAGCAAGGGACAAAGCACACCAAAGCCAGCTACAAGGAGTTCCCTGGCGTGGCAGTTCTTCAGACAATCTGCTGATGACAAGACACGAGAGCCTGAAGCGAGGCATAAACGCTCTCAACCTGGGCACAACCTGCATAACCAGGCATTTAAGTGCAAAGCACGAGCTGCAGTGGAGTAGACACCTCAAAAACCAAGAAAGGTCTCTGGATCCTCCGGCTTCCTCTTCTAGCTGCAGTCTCGACCTCTTCATCCACCTTTGGAGTGACAGTGCCACCTGCCACCCCGCAAAACAGAGGATCTGCCAGCAACACCACCACCTGGGTCACCAAGCCTCTCCACAATGTCCCACAGAAGCGTTCAGCTCTCTATCTCCCAAACACTGGAAAGAAAGAGGAAGTACCCCCCTACCCACCCGCGATCGCTAGCCCTGAATGCCAGCATATCTAAATTACTGGCCTTTGAAATGCTGTCATTCCGTCTGGTGGAGACAGCACCTCAGAAGGCAGGGTTAGCATGGCCGAAATGTGGAAAAGCTTTGTCAGCACTCCACAACTACCAGCACCACCAGCTGATATGGGACGTCTTAGCAGGAGGCAGCATTTTAGCAACATGGTGGAGCAGTATGTGTGAACACGTCTACATGTACTTAATAACGAGTCTGCCCCCTTCAACTTCTGGGTCTCCAAATTGGGCACATGGCCTGAGCTTGCCCTTTATGCCTTGGAGGTGCTGGCCTGCCCTGCAGCCAGTGTATTGTCTGAACGTGTGTTTAGCACGGCAGGGGGAGTTATCACAGACTAGCGCAACCACCTGTCCACAGCCAATGTGGAGAAGCTCACGTTCATTAAAATGAACCAGGCATGGATCCCACAGGACTTGTCCGTAACTTGTGTAGAATAGACATGTATACCAGCCTTACCCAGCCATTGTTATACTACAGCGCAATTGCTCATTGCTCCTCCACCGCCACTTCCACCAACACCGCTATGTCCACCGCCTCATCAAACTCCTACTCCTACTCCATATGAACCTCCACCTCATAAATCAAGTTTATTTTTTAAATTTTTATGTATTTTATTTAATTTTATGTCATTTCACTAATTTGTCTGTTACATTTTCTAGGTGAAATTCACCAATTTTTGGGTGTGATATACCCCTGCTCTACCTAGTAGACAGGTAACATTTCACTCATTTGTCTGTTACATATTTGGGTGAAATTCACAAATTTTTGGGTGTGATATACCCCGGCTGTACCTAGTAGACAGGTAACATTTCACTAATTTGTCTGTTACATTTTCGGGTGAAATTCACAAATGTTTGGATGTGATATACCCCTGCTATACCTAGTAGACAGGTTAATAAATTTCACTAATTGTTCTGTTACATTCTTGGGTGACATTTTACCATTTTTGCCGTGAATAAACCCCTGCTCTGCATAGGTGACAGGGACCAAAAATTTCTGTTCCATTGATGGGTGACATTAACCCATTTCTGGCAATTAAAAAACCCTGCTCTGCATAGGTGACAGGGAATTAAATTTGTAAAATTTGTCTTTAATTTGCCCTTTCATTCGATCCTTCTGCTTTAATAATTTGTCCCACATTTCAGCTTGATCACATTGCAGCTATTGACTATTGAAAAGAACATTGAAAGTTCATAGAGCAGATATCTATTTGGATTGTGGACATCACGGGGACGTGCTCCATGGTCGAGCAGTATGTGTGCACACGCCTACGCGTACTGACTGATGGGTCTGGATTCTTCAACTTCTGGGTCTACAAATTGGGCAAATGGCCTTAGCTTGCCCTTTACGCCTTGAAGGTGCTGGCCTGCTCTGCAGCCAGTGTATTGTCGGAACGTTTGTTTAGCACGTCTGGAGGGGGTTATAACTTAACTTAACCTAATTAAAAAATAATAATTTAAACAAAAAAACAGTGTTGGCTACCTCCTCCTCCTCCACCGCCGCTTCCACCTACACCACCTACACCACCACATCCACCGCCTCCTCAACCTTCTACTCCATATGGACCTTGTCCTCCAAGATCAAGATTATTATTATTATTTTTTTACGCATTTTATTTTATTTGAAGTAATTTCCCTATCCCCATTTTGCAGAGCACTGCCATGCTCTTAACCACATTATGCTTCCATTTGCAGCCCTCTAGCCCTTTCCATTTCTTTTTTACAGCCATTTTAGTGCTCAAAAGTTAGGGTCCCAATTGTTTTCAATGGGGTTTGGGTTGTGGGTCAAGTTCGGGTCCAGAACTCGATCTTTTTTGTTAAGTTCAGCCGAACCCGTCGATCCCAAACATCCAGGTGTCCACTCAACTCTAGGGAGCACATTATAAAGAGAATGGTCTTGCTAGTGCAACCTATGTGCCATTGTCCCACTTCTTGACACGACACGGAAAAATAGCCAAGCCAAATATTCATCTTCAGAAAGTTGCTTTGGGGTGTTTTCCCCTCATCAGTATGGAGTAGGAATCAGGCTGGCTGAGTGAGATTGCTTGGATGCCCCCCTAGGCTGAAAAAATAAGATATAGCACACTGCAATACTTTAATTTTGGATTGTAACATGTCAGGGAAATGTTGTCATCTGTAGTAACTGGCCCGGCTTTCACAGTAGCAAGGCAGTTGTCTACATGGGGTGATAGAGGCAGCAACCACCCTCTGTCTAAATGCCTATATGCCATGGTCCATCAGATGGTGCAAAGGGTGTAAAAAAAATGTTTTTGTTTGAGCTCTTCATGAACAGTGATGTAACAGTATGTTAGTGGGGTGCGAGAAGTGTAAGTAGCAGGATCACAAGCTCTTCCCGCTCCATACATGGCAAGTGTAAGCTGTGTAATACAGCTGACACCCGGACACAATGAGCAGGATTGGATATAACTCTGATTTGAGTCATAATAACTCTGGGAATAGCTCTGATCACGGTGGGATTAGAAATAACTTAGATCCCAATCATTTAACCCCTCACATGCTGCAGAAAAAAACAACTGCAGCATCTGGGATATTAAAAAGAGGGAAGGGACTCCTCTGTCCTCCAATCAAAGCTCCTGCAAATAAACTCTTGGGGGGTATGATGGGTTGCTATTACAGCCTAGACCTTGTGAAGTCTCTAAGGTCTGCCATAGCAAACTATTATGGTAATATGTTTTGATGATGGTGAAATTGGTAGAAGAGATATCTAAATCCTCTACACATGTTATGGAGTTGCATTTTGTAGAAAAGGGAAGGCGCAAAAAAGAATCGTCTACACTACAATATACATCTGCTATGGGAGAAGAAAAGTAGAAAATCAATGTGCTGGAGGACCCCAAAAAACTGTGGTCCAGTGTACAGTATATGCCATGTAGGATGTAATATTATGGATTTTTACAAATTGTAGTTTATTTAATCTTGATTGCACAATGCACATTATTTATTGTTTGTAGGGTATGAAATCTATGAGCTTACATTTACTTTTTAAATTGTTTTTGGTGTTAGTGGGGGTAATAGAGTATTAATTGCACTGTCACTTTATATTTGTGTTGTACACTGATAAAGAGGTCATTCACTTTAGTCTATAGATGGTTGGCTTTCATATTTTAGAGATATGAAGTGATGTTAGGATTAGTGATGGACGAACATCGGCCATGACGGTTCGCGAATGCGATCTCGTGAACGCAATCAAATGTTCGTGAACCGCAAGTTCGCGACGGGCCCCATTCACTTTAATAGCAGGCGAACCTGAAAAACCTTCAGCTCATATTGGCAGCCACCAAATACTTAGTAAAGTGTACAAATACTCCCACAACATGGACAGTGACATACTAGAGGGGGATCAATGACAAAAAGTCCAACAAAAAATATGTATCTTAATCAGGGGACATTTTTATGCGTCTTAAAGGAAAATTCTGTGAAATGTGCCCTGTTGGAGCCTTAAAAATTAGGCATTCACCTGTCATAAAATCACACCAGTAGAAATTATTTGTTACAATGTTGTTTGTCCCTATCTGTAGTTGAGGTAACGCAGCAAAACTGCAAACCAGTGCTGCACTACCCAAATGCACTATATAGAAAGTATATAATTGGCATATAACACCCCTGCTTCAATCTTTTTTTTTCGGGGGCAACTGGTATTTCACACCAGTAGAAATTATTTGTCCTAAAGTCATTTGTCACTAACTGTAGCTGAGTTAATGCAGCTAAACCGCAAACAAATGCTCACTACCCAAATGTACTATATACAGTGCTGCCCATAATTATTCATACCCTTGGCAAATTTTGACTTAAAGTTACTTTTATTCAACCAGCAAGTAGTTTTTTTTTACGGGAAATGACATAGGTGTCTCACAAAAGATAAAAAGACGATGTACAAGAGGCATTATTGTGGGGGGGAACGACCCACATTTCTCAGCTTTTATTTACATTTGAGCAAAAAATACAAGATGTTCCGCACTGTGGAAAATCTCAGAGGACGTGGTCGGAAGCCAAAAGTGACACCTGTGCTGGCCAGGAGGAGAGGTGAAAAAGAATTTCAAGGATCACCACCAAGGCCATCCTGGTGAATCTGGGCTCTGCTGGTGGCAATGTCTCAAGGCAGACAAACCAACGGACACTGCAGACCAAAGAGGACGCCACTTCTCCAGATAAGGCACACAAAAGCTTGCTTGGCCTTTGCAAAAGCTCATCCGGACAAAGAAGAAGACTTCTGGTCTTCTGTGTTATGGTCAGATTAAACAAAAATGTAATTGTTTGGTCACAATGATGTTTCCTTCATTTGGCATAAAAAAGGAGAAGCCTTCAACCCAAAGAACACTATCCCCACTGTCAAACATGGTGGTGGGAACCTAATGCTTTGGGGGTGTTTTTCAGCCAATAGACCAGGGAATCTAATCACAGTAAATGGCCCCATTAAAAAAAGAGCAATACATGAGGATTCTTAATGACAACATCAGGCAGTCTGCAGAGAAACTTGGCCTTGGGCACCAGTGGACATTTCAGCATGACAATGACCCAAAACACACAGCAAAAGTGGTGGAGAAATGGTTAGCAGACAACAACAATAATGTTTTGGAGTGGCCCAGCCAGAGTCCAGACTTGAATCCAATTGAGAATATGTGGAGGGAGCTAAAGATCTAGGTGATGGCAAGAAGACCCTTCCACCTGAAAGATTTGGAGCTCATTGCTAAAGATGAATGGGCAAAAATACCTGCAAAAGACATGCAAAAACTGGTCTGCAATTATAGGAAGCTTTTGATTGCTGTAATAGCCAATAAAGGTTTTTCTATTGATTATTCAGAAGAGTATGAATAATTTTGGACTGGAAACTTTTTGCTCAAATGTAAATAAAAGCTGAGAAATGTTTTTTTTTTTCCACAATAATGCCTCTTGTACATCATCGTATTATCTTTTGGGAGACACCTATGTAATTTCCCTGTAAAAAAAAAAATGACTTATTATTTGTTCCAATGTCGTTTGTCCCTATCTGTAGCTGAGATTACTCAGCAAAACCACAAACCAATGCTGCACTACCCAAATGCACTATAAAGAAAGTATATCATTGGTATATAACACCCCTGCTTCAATCAGTTTTATTTTGTGGGGCAACTGGAATATCACACCAGTAGAAATTATTTGTTCCAATAGCGTTTGCGACTCTGTGTAGCTGCGGTAACGCAACAAAACCGCTAACAAATGCTGCACTACCTAAATTCACTACATAGAAAGTATATTATTGGTATATAACACCCCTACTTTAATCAGTTTTTTTGGGGGGGGCAACTGGTATATCACACCAGTAGAAATTATTTTTTCCAATAGCGTTTGGCACTCTGTGTAGCTGCAGTATCGCAGCAGAACCGCACCGAACTGCTGCACAATACAAATGCACGATAATATACTTTCTATGTTAGAAAGTAATTATAAGTATATTACACCCCTCAGTAAGTCACACCTATCGATAGCACACCTATACCAGTCCTGAAAAGGACTTTTGTGGCCCTATTAGCTAGCGTTTTGTGTCCATAACAGTCTGTCCCTGCTCCACACAGCAACCTCTTCCTACACTGGCAAAAGACTGAAAGTAAAATGGCAGCCAGATCAGGGCTTTCCATAGGTCCCATCCTGAGAAGGTGGGCTCTGAGTGTCCGGAGTAGTGATGAGCGGCAGGGGCAATATTCGAATTTGCGATATTTCGTGAATATTTGGGCGAATATTCGCCATATATTCGAGAATTTGCGAATTCATGATCTCCAGGCATTATTTTCTTGATTGCGAAAATTCGCATAAAATTAGCATTAAATTTTTTGCATAAAAATTCACATGAACTGGTATTTTCCCAAAAATCGAATACTCGCAATTACGAATATATTTTGCGATATTCAAAATATTCGCAAATTCTCAAAGTGCCGATATTCGCAATTAAAATTCGCAATTCGAATATTCGTGAGCAACACTAGTCCGGAGTCCACTCGTAGAAGGAGGGGTACTGTCACCACCAGACATCTGAGAAGCTCTGACAGACGTTCTTCAGAACCTCCTCCTTGAGGTTCCTTTTGTTTTGCTTTCGTTTTCTTATCTCGTTAGCCTCTCTCAGCTGTCATGTAGTTGCACTGATTGCATCCCTTTAAATCCCTTCCCATACTGCATCACTTTGCGGTTTATACAACTTCCTGGAGTGTGTGCATGCTGGATGCTACTACTGAGTCTTCTACAGATAAGTTTTGTTCATTCATTT
Organism: Bufo gargarizans; assembly: GCF_014858855.1. NCBI lineage: Eukaryota > Metazoa > Chordata > Amphibia > Anura > Bufonidae > Bufo > Bufo gargarizans. The sequence goes on from NC_058083.1 coordinate 344,444,576, forward strand.
GTGTTTTCCTGTTTGCTGGATCCCAGGTGACCCTGACTCCCTCCGTATTAAGTGTAGGGAGTGTTCCCTCACTATTATAGGGTGTTCAGGTGTTATACAGTCGAGGAACGAGGATATGCGATCATCTACCATTGAGATTTTTGCATAGGTTGAGCAGTTAGGGAGAGAGCCAGGTCTGTTGCAGGGCTCTCCCTTTGGTTCCTTAGTTTTGGATCCAGTCAGTCGGATATTCATTTTGTATCTTCTAGTTTTCTGTACACCTTCCGTGACACTCCCCCTCCAGAGATCGAAGATGTCAAATAAGCCCCTCTGGGAGCAGGAAAAATAGAGACTGCCCCCTGTGAACTTTCTATTGTGAGCCGAGGTGATAAAGACTCCTCCCTCTGGATTACACCTTCAGATCTGGAGGTTTGCCCATGTGAAGAAGCAGCGATGGCCTACCCACGCCCAAAATGGAACGAGATGTCCATAGGCGGAGAGCCAGTTTATCCGGAGTATCCGCTGGAGATTCAGGTCTCCCAGCTATTGAAGGTACGCGGACCCTCCATCTTTGGCACCAGTCTGGAGGCCGTGGATTCCTCCCTGGTCAGAGCACCTGCGTCCCCTACCTTGGCCAGTATCCCTGAGGATCCTGAGAAGGTCGCCGCAGATGTCCCGGTTCCTGATGCAAAGGAAAAGGACTTTGTGGATCCCTCCGTCAAATCAAGCCCCCCCGCCCCGCGGAAGACGAAATGCCAGTGAAGATGGAAGTCGACGTCAAGCCTGTTCCCGCGGAGGACGCCGCTGACGCACTCACCACAGCCACCGACAAGACGGTGATCCAGACGGAGATGACACCCCTTGATGGTACCCAGGAGGCACCGGAACTGGCCGCCCAGCCGCAACCACAGGTAGGAGTTGCCGCGCTCCCTGAGGCCCCAGCCCGGTCCGTGTCCACCCCTGCACCACGTCCTGAGACCCCAACACCTGCCACCAGGCCTAGGCCTGCACCGTGACAGCCACCTACTGACATGCCCATTGTGTGTCTTCTCTGTCTAGGTGCCACAATGTGAATTTATGCACTGTTTGCCATGATTGCACTTAACCATTGCACTTAACAAAAATGTAGCAACTTACTTAAAGTGTGCCTTTTTTACAGCTCTTGTTCTCTCCCCTCCTTATACGGACTGTCATTATAGGGACGATGTATACTAATGGCCTACACCCGGTGATACATACCCATACGTACCCAGGGTAGAACCAAGTGGTAAGTCCAGGCAGATCCAGTTACTACACAGGTACCCCTGCTGCTTAGGGAATCGTGAGAAGCCCAAGGCTGCTCCTTCCTGCTTGTTTTATGTTCAGGATTGTTCCCATCCTGAAGTGTCTCATTTCCAGGAGCGCACAAGATTAAAAGCCCTCCTACTGTGACATTGCCAGAAGATACGGAGACGATAAATACCTCCCTTCTGAGCCTTTGCCTAAGGTATGGTACCTCAAGCTTTAGAGCCTTACTTTAGCTTCCCCTCAGTCATCATAGTGATCGTGCTACAAGCCAAATTTCTTCAGGCTATGGTGCAGGGAAGGGAATACAGGATAAAGCCACCCTTCTATTTGCAGGCTTTGCATTACACAATGGCGGGATTACGGAGTAAAGACACCCCCATGCTTTCTTTGATGTCTACAGAGCTCAGGACATACAAAGTCAGTCAGTAATGTTTGCTTTGTGCAGTATTAAGGTTACCTGGTTATACCAAAAGAAGGAAACTGTGTGTTGGACACCTTACTCTAGCAGGCAGGAACCTGGGGAAAGCAGTTTGATGTTTCTCTATGTATGTCATTATATGTACAGTTGTGTCCAAAATTATTCAACCCCCCACTGAAATTGAGTGTTTTGGCCAGTTTGACATAGATTTTTATAATTTCAGTCATCTTGTTTACAATTAAATCAAAGAGGCACTTGTAAGTCAGACAAATATAACATAACATTTATAATGAAATAACCACAAATGTATTTTCTGTGCTCACATCATTATCAATTTTATCCAACCCCCAAGTGACATTCAATCTTAGTACTTAGTACAACATCCTTTTCCAGTTCTAACAGCTTTTAAACTGAAGCATAGCTTGACACAAGTGTCTTGCAGCGATCTACGGGTATCTTCGCCCATTCTTCATGGGCAAAAGCCTCCAGTTCAGTCACATTCTTAGGCTTGCGCGCTGCAACTGCTTTCTTTAAGTCCCACCAGAGGTTCTCAATCGGATTTAAGTCTGGTGACTGCGATGGCCACTTCAAAATGTTCCAGCCTTTAATCTGCAACCATGCTCTAGTGGACTTGGAGGTATGCTTGGGATCATTGTCCTGTTGAAAGGTCCAACGTCTCCCAAGCCTCAGGTTTGTGACGGACTGCATCACATTTTCATCCAATATCTCCTGGTACTGAAGAGAATTCATGGTACCTTGCACATGCTGAAGCTTCCCTGTACCTGTAGAAGCAAAACAGCCCCAAACATAGCGTTGATCCATGGGCCCAAACAGTTCTAATTTTGTTTCATCAGTCCACAGAACACTATCCCAAAACTTTTGTGGTTTGTCCACATGACTTTTGGCTGCAGTTGACTCTTCTTATTCTTTGGAGACAGCAAGGGGGTGTGCCTGGGAGTTCTGGCATGGAGGTCTTCATAACGCAGTGTGCACCTTATTGTCTGAGCTGTAACTTCAGTACCCACATCTGACAAATCTTTTTTCAGTTCCTCAGCAGTCACACAGGGACTTTTTCCACTTTGCGCTTCAGGTAGTGCACAGCAGTCGAAGTCAGCATCTTCTTTCTGTCACGACCAGGTAGCGTTTCAACAGTGCCCTTTGCCTTGAATTTGCGAATTATGCTTCCTATGGTGTATCTTGGTATGTTTAACATCTTTGCAATCTTCTTATAGCCATTGCCCTTCCTGTGAAGAGAAATCACCTCTTGTCTTCCTGGACCATTCTCTTGACTTCACCATGTTTGTAAACACACCAGTAAATGTCTAGAAGGAGCTGAGTATCACAATTCTTTTAAATCTGCCTAATTGGTGCTTATTATGCTTAATTGCTACTCCTTGACATCCACAGGTGTTTTCAATACCTGATTGAAAACTCTTGAATGAAGCTCTGTTCTTAAGAGTGGTAGTCTTTAAGGGGTTGAATAATTGTGTCAATGAAGAAATCACAAAAAAAAAAAATGAATACTGTATTACAAAAACAATTGATGTCATTTTAGTTGCATTTAGTTCTTTAAAAAGTCCTTGTAAGATTTCATTCTGAACACAATTACAAATGTACACTCAATTCCCTAAAACCCTTTACAGCGTTGGGGGTTGAATAATTTTGAACACAACTGTATTTCATGCAGCACTTTGTATTTATTGGGTACCCAGAGCTGATTCCTTCACCCTCCTAGCGTAAGCCGAGGACGGCTTAACTTAAAGTAAGGAGGTATGTAACATCCCAGAGTATGTTACTAAACTCTGATTCCCTGCTACAACATGTCAGGTGTATATTTATTGTCATCTTGTGTAATCTAACATTGCATTTCCCTGTATATGTATTTTCCAGGCCTGTTTGATATATTGTGGTGTAATTTCCATGTGCACCAGCAGGTGACAGCAATGTATTCAGCAGACCTTAGCCAGTTTAATATATCTAGACTGGAATAGTTCATTCCAGTCTAGTCTCCCCTGTTTGAGCAGAAGTGGGCTGTTCCCATGACCTGTCTCATGAGGAGGAGAAGGAAGTTAAGTTAGTGTACCAGCCACCCCTGCCAGGGGCAGGCTGTGTTAGTAGGAGCTCCCAGTTACAGGGATCCCCATCTAGGATCCAGCTTTTACCTGCACTGAAAAATAAAGGTAACATTTTAATCGAGCTGGACCCTTTTCTTTTTTATTCAAGTAACGCCGTGGTTCTTGGCATGGACCGTGCTCGGTGTAACAGGGTTTGAGCATGCCTACATTTTTTCTTTCTGCCTACCTGTGCTTGTGAACCCAGGTGTTGCTCCCCTGTATTCAGCCTTTTGTTACCAGTGCATATCTATACATATTTTTTTGAGCCTACAACATGTTCCATTCCTCACTACGTGAAATCGATAACTGTGATGAGAGATTATCAAAAATGGATGCCATATTTAACATGGACGATAAATCTGCTCAAGATTCTTTGGATCTCAAAATCCATATGGCCTCTTTGGAAAAGCTCCTGGTGAAGGATATGAGAACCTGGTGGTACCTTACTACCCTAAAGAAATATATGGATCGTTCCACGATACCTCGTGGACTCCGCCTAAGGAAAAAAACCACTACGGTGTACTCCGATGCCTTCGTTACCAAATGGCAGGATATTCTATCAGACTGTTCCCTAAAATTGATGAGCCTGATTACCTCACATGAAGAGGATACGCTCACAACACTCCGTGAGGAAATTAGAGCCACGCAGAAAGTTATCATTTCTCTCTCTTCTACATCTACAGTCATGTGAAAAAATTAGGACACCCTTTGAAAGCATGTGGTTTTTTGTAACATTTTTAATAAAAGGTTATTTCATCTCCGTTTCAACAATACAGAGAGATTAAAGTAATCCGACTAAACAAAGAAAACTGAAGAAAAGTCTTTTCAAGATCTTCTGTAAATGTCATTCTACAAAAATGCCTATTCTAACTGAGGAAAAAGATAGGACACCCTTGCCCCTAATAGCGAGTGTTACCTCCTTTGGCTGAAATAACTGCAGTGAGACGGTTCTTGTAGCCATCTACCAGTCTTCGACATCGGTCTGAGGAAATTTTACCCCACTCCTCAATGCAGAACTTTTTCAGCTGTGAGATGTTTGAGGGGTTTCTTGCACGTACAGCCCTTTTCAAGTCACCCCACAGCATCTCAATGGGATTCAAATCTGGACTTTGACTTGGCCATTCCAGGACTCTCCATTTCTTCTTTTTCAGCCAATCTTTGGTTGATTTACTAGTATGTTTTGGGTCATTGTCATGTTGCATGGTCCAGTTCCGCTTCAGCTTTAATTTTCTAACTGATGGTCTCACATGTTCTTCAAGCACCTTCTGATACACAGTAGAATTCATCGTGGATTCTATGATGGTGAGCTGACCAGGTCCTGCTGCAGCAAAGCAGCCCCAAACCATGACACTTCCACCTCCATGCTTCACAGTTGGTATGAGGTTCTTTTCTTGGAATGCTGTGTTTGGTTTACGCCAAACATGTCCTCTGCTGTTGTGTCCAAATAATTCAATTTTGGACTCATCTGTCCAAAGAACATTATTCCAGAAGTCCTGGTCTTTGTCAACTTTATCTCTGGCAAATGTCAGTCTGGCCTCGATGTTTCTCTTGGAAAGCAAAGGTTTCCTCCTTGCACACCTCCCATGCAAGTTAAACTTGTACAGTCTCTTTCTGATTGTAGAGGCATGTACTTCTACATCAACAGTAGCCAGAGCCTGCTGTAGTTCTCGAGATGACACTTTAGGGTTTTTGGAGACCTCTTTTAGCATCTTGCGGTCTGCTCTTGGGGTGAACTTGCTGGGGCGACCAGTCCTGGGCATGTTGGCAGTTGTTTTGAAAGCCCTCCACTTGTAGACTATCTTCCGGACAGTGGAATGGCTGATTTCAAAATCTTTTGAGATCTTTTTAAATCCCTTCCCAGACTCATAGGCTGCTACAATCTTTTTTCTGAAGTCCTCTGACAGCTCTTTTGCTCTCACCATGGTGCTCACTCTCACTTCAACAGTCAGGAGCACACCAAACTAAATGTCTGAGGTTTAAATAGGGCAAGCCTCATTCAACATGCAGAGTAACGATCTACTAATTATGTGCACCTGGTGTGATATACCTGTGTGAGATCTGAGCCAATTTAAGAGGGAATACATGTGAGGGTGTCCTATCTTTTTCCTCAGTTAGAATAGGCATTTTTGTAGAATGACATTTACAGAAGATCTTGAAAAGACTTTTCTTCAGTTTTCTTTGTTTAGTTGGATTACTTTAATCTCTCTGTATTGTTGAAACGGAGATGAAATAACCTTTTATTAAAAATGTTACAAAAAACCACATGCTTTCAAAGGGTGTCCTAATTTTTTCACATGACTGTATGTTCACGGACTTGGACTCTTAATTGCAACAAAATTTAAGCAAAATTGAGGATAGTCTCATCTCCGTGAAACAAGCAAAATTTTACCGGGATCTCCAGGACTATAAAACGCAGTCAGTCTATATTTGGTCTGACCAAAGATTTTGCACTCCACGCTCTATCATGAAAAAACATCATCGCTCCCAAAGAGGGAGAAATCAGTCTAGGAGCATGGTCTTCAGTTCCACCGACCCGGAATCTTCCGACTCTGTTTCGGAGCCCATACCATCTGGAGCCCCAGGTTTTGAATCTGATGACACATCCGGTGCTGCTGGTAATATTCTCCCTACCAAGAAATCAAAAAACGGCGTGCAGGACGTAAACATTCCAAAGGGAGGCCGATATCCCTCACGCAACAGGAGAATGAGATGAATATCCAGGTCTTTAAACTTTCCGCAAAAAGGTTTTCTCACAGTCACAACTAGATGTTCTATCTAGGGGCCTTTCATTTTCCCCATCTTGCCAGGCAGATATTTACTGCACTATTATAGATCTAAATAGATTTGCATGGGGTTTGAATGTGAAAAAACATTTTGCGGACTGTCAGGATTCCACCCCAGCCCTCCCCTACCTAGCCTATGTGTGATGTTGATGTAGACTGTTTTGATGAGTTATGTCATTCATCTGTGTCCTCTTTTTCTTTTCAAGAATTGTCTAATTTGTCTTTTCTACAGCAATCCCGCACTATTCCTGATTTTGATCCGGGCAGTGACTTTGCACATAAGTTCACTACTCATAACCCTGGGTTTTATCCCATTCATTCACGCACCCCTGCTCTGGATCATTATCAGGAATTAGTTATACAGGATTTATTTGCTTTACAAGGGGATATGCATTCGCCTAGGGCAACTGTTTTCAACAACTTGTCATATTTAGAGCGACAAGCCTTGTCCGAACTCGAGTCAATGCCAGACATTTCTATTAAATCGGCTGATAAGGGGAGAGGAGTGGTCATCCTGGATAAAGCTATCTATAAATTACAAAATGTATTAATGTTAGAAGACACCTCTGTTTATGAGGAGCTTCCAGGTGATCCCACTCCCTTCTTTCAGCAACAAATGCAATGTCTCTTGGAGAAGGGATTGGAAAATGGTTATTTGGATCAATGTCAAAGTGATTTTATTTTTGTTCAATTTCAAGCGATCCCCATTTTCCACTCCCTTCCCAAGATACACAAAGGAGGTTTTCCTCCTTCCATGCGTCCTATTGTGTCGGGCATTAGGCTCGTTTTCGGAACATCTTTCAGCCTGGGTTGACTCTCTGCTGCAGCCATTGGTGCAGGAAATACCAGGTTTCCTACACGATACAAGGAGTGTTTTACAGGCTTTTTACAGCCTGAAGTGGGAGCCACATTTTGCATGGATCACTGCAGACATGACTTCCCTCTACACCGTCATTCCACATGATTTGGCCATCAAAGCACTACGTTGGTTTCTTGCTGTGTATTCAGATTTTTCAATCCCCTTCCAGGGCTACGTGTGCCATGTGTTTTTTTTGCTATTAAAACATAATTTTTTTATGTTCAATGACAGGTTTTTTCCTCCAATTATCGGGAGTTTCCATGGGAGCCAAATTCTCACCTTCCCTGGCCAACGTGTACATGGCCTGGTGAGAACATTCATTTTTATTCTCCCCGACCAATTCCTGGGCATCCTCGCTGGAGTGGTATGGCCGTTACATCGACGACCTGTTGTTTATATGGTGGGGCGATGTGGCGGCCATACTACTCTTTGAGGAGTTTTTAAATTGCAATATGATTTGCACTTTCATGCTACCTATATTTCTATTTTGGATCTGTCTCTGGAGGGAGACGCGCGCACTAGTTTAACCACTTCAGCCCCCCTAGCTGAAACCCCCTTCATGACCAGGCCAGTTTTTACACTTCTGCACTACACTACTTTCACCGTTTATTGCTCGGTCATGCAACTTACCACCCAAATTAATTTTACCTCCTTTTCTTCTCACTAATAGAGCTTTCATTTGGTGGTATTTTATTGCTGCTGACATTTTTACTTTTTTTGTTATTAATCGAAATATAACGATTTTTTTGCAAGAAAATGGCTTTTTTCACTTTTAGTTGTAAAATTTTGCAAAAAAAACGACATCCATATATAAATTTTTCACTAAATTTATTGTTCTACATGTCTTTGATTAAAAAAAAATGTTTGGCCAAAAAAAATGGTTTGGGTAAAAGTTATAGCGTTTACAAACTATGGTAAAAAAAAATTAGAATTTCCGCTTTTTGAAGCAGCTCTGACTTTCTGAGCACCTGTCATGTTTCCTGAGGTTCTACAATGCCCAGACAGTAGAAAACCCCCACAAATGACAACATTTCGGAAAGTAGACACCCTAAGGTATTCGCTGATGGGCATAGTGAGTTCATAGAACTTTTTATTTTTTGTCACAAGTTAGCAGAAAATGATGATTTTTTTTTTTTTCTTACAAAGTCTCATATTCCACTAACTTGTGACAAAAAAAAAACTTCCATGAACTCACTATGCCCATCACAAAATACCTTGGGATGTCTTCTTTCCAAAATGGGGTCACTTGTGGCGTAGTTATACTGCCCTGGCATTTTAGGGGCCCATATGCGTGAGAAGTAGTTTGCAATCAAAATCTTTAAAAAATGACCGGTGAAATCCAAAAGGTGCACTTGGGAATGTGTGCCCCTTTGCCCACCTAGGCTGCAAAAAAGTGTCACGCATCTGGTATCGTTGTACTCAGGAGAAGTTGGGGAATGTGTTTTGGGGTGTCATTTTACATATACCCATGCTGGGTGAGAGAAATATCTTGGCAAAAGACAACTTTTCTCATTTTTTTATACAAAGTTGGCATTTGACCAAGATATTTATCTCACCCAGCTTCTTCACATTCCCCAACTTTTCCTGAGTACGGCGATACCATGTGTGGCAAAAGGGCACACATTCCAAAGAGCACCTTTCGGATTTCACCGGTCATTTTTTACACATTTTAATTGCAAACTACTTCTCACGCATATGGGCCCCTAAAATGCCAGGGCAGTATAACTACCCCACAAGCGACCCCATTTTGGAAAGAAGACACCCCAAGCTATTCCGTGAGGGGCATGGCGAGTTCCTAGAATTTTTAATTTTTTGTCACAAGTTAGCGGAAAATTATGATTTTTTTTCCTTACAAAGTCTCATATTCCACTAACTTGCGACAAAAAATAAAAAATTCTAGGAACCCGCCATGCCCTTCACGGAATACCTTGGGGTGTTTTCTTTCCAAAATGGGGTCACTTGTGGGGTAGTTATACTGCCCTGGCTTTTTAGGGGCCCTAAAGCGTGAGAAGAAGTCTGGGATCCAAATGTCTAAAAATGCCCTCCTAAAAGGAATTTGGGCACCTTTGCGCATCTAGGCTGCAAAAAAGTGTCACACATGTGGTATCACCGTACTCAGGAGAAGTTGGGGAATGTGTTTTGGGGTGTCATTTTACATATACCCATGCTGAGTGAGAGAAATATCTTGGCTAAAGACAACTTTTCCCATTTTTTTATACAAAGTTGACATTTGACCAAGATATTTATCTCACCCAGCATGGGTATATGTAAAATGACACCCCAAAACACATTCTCCAACTTCTCCTGAGTACGGCGATACCACATGTGTGACACTTTTTTGCAACCTAGATGCGCAAAGGTGCCCAAATTCCTTTTAGGCGGGAATTTTTAGACATTTGGATCCCAGACTTCTTCTCACGCTTTAGGGCTTCTAAAAAGCCAGGGCAGTATAAATACCCCACATGTGACCCCACTTTGGAAAGAAAACACCCCAAGGTATTCAATGAGGGGCCTGGCGAGTTCATAGAATTTTATTTTTTTCTTGGCATAAGTTAGCGGAAATTTTATTTATTTATTTTTCTCACAAAGTCTCACTTTCCGCTAACTTGGGACAAACATTTCAATCTTTCATGCACTCAATATGCCCCTCAGCGAATACCTTGGGGTGTCTTCTTTCCAAAATGGGGTCATTTGTGGGATGTTTGTACTGCCCTGGCATTAGAGGGTCTCCGCAATCATTACATGTATGGCCAGCATTAGGAGTTTCTGCTATTCTCCTTATATTGAGCATACAGGTAATGAGATTTTTTTTTTCCATTCAGCCTCTGGGCTGAAAGAAAAAAATGAACGACACAGATTTCTTCATTCGCATCGATCAATGTGGATGAAAAAATCTCTGCCCAAAAAAAAAAGGAGGGGAAAGGCGTCTGCCAGGACATAGGAGCTCCGCCCAACATCCATACCCACTTAGCTCGTATGCCCTGGCAAACCAGATTGATCAATCGATGTGGATGAATAAATCATTGCCAGGATTTTTATTTATTTTTTATATACAAAATGTTTGCCAAAGCATAGAAACACTGCCTCCTCCTCAGCTCATATGCCTCGGCAAACGTATATTTTACTGCAGAGGAGAAATCTTGTCTTGCAGCGCCGCATACACCGACTTGTGTGTAATCTGACAGCAGCGCAATTCTTCTGTCAGAATGCACATCAGTGCTGCAGCTAGTCGATCGGTTGGTCCACCTGGAAGGTAAAAAAAAAAAACAGGCCGCAACGCAATAATTTTATTAACTTTTGAACAGAACATATAAACTTTAACTTTTTGAACTGAACATTAATCTTTTTGCTTACTGGTGATTTTTTTTTTTTACCTTTATAGGACAAACCTCTCCTTCCCCATGGGACAATGTGCAAAGCGCAAATCGCCCAAAGATGTGGCGAAGTGCGTTATGCACTTTGTCCCAGGTGAAAGGAGAGGTTTGCAGCAGCTCTGTGTGAATGGGCCCTGTGTGCCTGTCCTGGTGAGATGTGATCCCTATGCTAGGTGTACCTGTGTGTGGTACTTCAGGAAACACTCCCCTAAGCATAGGGCAGGGTGGTCAGGGCAGTCAGGACAGAAATAGCGGGTGTCACGCCTTATTCCACTCCTGCTACAGACACAACATATTTTTCGGGGTGACGGTTGGGTTGAGGTACCGGCAACGACATTGGTTAAATGTCGCTCGTGTAGACGGCTAACTACACTGGTGGATGGGGCCACGGAACCTCCTGGGTACAGGAGGTTCTCGATGATCTCTTCCTGAAATTTGAGGAAGGATCGTGTTCTCCTAGCCTTACTGTAGAGAACAAAACTATTATACAGAGCCAATTGAATTAGGTATACAGACACCTTCTTATACCAGCGTCTGGTTCTGCGGGACACTAAATACGGAGACAACATCTGGTCATTGAAGTCCACCCCTCCCATGTGAAGGTTATAGTCGTAGACTGAGAGGGGCTTTTCAATGACACGGGTTGCTCGCTCAATTTGGATTGTCGTGTCTGCGTGAATGGAGGAGAGCATGTAAACGTCACGCTTGTCTCTCCATTTCACCGCGAGCAGTTGTTGGTTACACAAGGCAGCCCTCTTCCCCCTTGCAAGACGGGTGGTAACGAGCCGTTGGGGGAAGCCCGCGCGACTAGTTCGCGCGGTGCCACAGCAGACAATCTGTTCTAGAAACAAATGCCTGAAGAGGGCCACACTTGTGTAGAAATTGTCCACATAAAGATGGTACCCCTTGCCGAATAAGGGTGACACCAAGTCCCAGACTGTCTTCCCACTGCTCCCCAGGTAGTCAGGGCAACCGACCGGCTCCAGGGTCTGATCTTTTTCCTCATAGACACAAAATTTGTGGGTATAGCCTGTGGCCCTTTCACAGAGCTTATACAATTTGATCCCATACCGGGCGCGCTTGCTTGGGATGTATTGTTTGAAGCCAAGGCGCCCGGTAAAATGTATTAGGGACTCGTCTACGCAGATGCTTTGCTCTGGGGTATACAAATCTGCAAATTTCTGGTTGAAATGGTCTATGAGGGGCCACATTTTGTGGAGCCGGTCAAAAGCTGGGTGGCCTCTGGGACGGGAGGTGGTGTTGTCGCTAAAGTGCAGGAAACGCAGGATGGGTTCAAATCGTGTCCTGGACATAGAAGCAGAGAACATGGGCATGTGATGAATTGGGTTCGTGGACCAATATGACCGCGATTCATGCTTTTTAGTTAGACCCATGTTGAGGAGAAGGCCCAGAAAAATAAGGCTGGGCATAAAAGCTTCCCTGGTTGGCGGTTATAAATTGTGTGGCATACCGATTTGTTTCTGCCACAACTAAGTCTAAGAGCTCCGCAGTCAAGAACAGCTCAAAAAATCCCAGGGCCGAACCGATCTGAGCTGTCTCAACCCGAACTCCAGACTGGGCGGTGAAAGGGGGAACTACAGGTGCGGCTGAAGTTGGGGACTGCCAATCAGGGTTTGCCAGCACCTCAGGGATTCTAGGGGCTCTACAGGCCTGTCTGTGTGGTGGCTGCGACGGGGTAACTACTGCACGTGCCACCGTACCAGCTTCAACTGCCCTTCTGGTGCTCGCCACTTCACCATGTTGTACGGCAGTGTTGGTACTAGGTCCAGGATGGGCTGCTGGTGTGTGCCTCACCACGTAATACGACATCGCCAGCCCCACTCTGCTGCCCTTGAAGCGGATCCTGTGCAACCTGTGGTCTAGCGACACGGGGTCGGGTACGCCTGGTGCTATCAGGGACCTCAGCCTCCTCGTCCGAACTTTGAGTCAGACTGCCACTGCTTTCTACAGGTTCATATTCTGACCCGCTAGATTCATCAGATGAGGGTTCCCATTCCTCATCTGACTGGGTCAGAAGCCTGTAGGCCTCTTCAGAAGAATACCCCCTGTTTGACATTTGGGCAACTAAATTTAGGGGTATTCCCTGAGACTACCCAAGAAAAAAAGCAAGCCTGTCTTACAAATGGGAGGCTAGCGAAGTACCGGAGGCCGCTGCAGTTGATAAAAAATATCAAAACTGTTTTTTTTATCGGCGCAGCGCGTGTAAAGTGAATGTGCAGTGATCAAAAAAAAATATTTTTTTTGTCACTGCGGCGGGGCGGGCGTGGGTGAACGCACGTGTGGGCGACCGATCAGGCCTGATCTGGCAAACACAGCGTTTTGGGTGGAGGGCGAACTAAAGTGACACTAATACTATTATAGATCTGACTGTGATCAGTTTTGATCACTTACAGATACTATAAAAGTACAAATGCTGATTAGCGATATGCTAATCAGCGAATAAGGGACTGCGGTGCGGTGGGCTGGGCGCTAACCAATCGCTAAACTACCTAACCAAGGGGCCTAAACTATCCTAAAACCTAACGGTCAATACCAGTGAAAAAAAAAAAAGTGACAGTTTACACTGATCACTTTTTTCCTTTCACTAGTGATTGACAGGGGCGATCAAAGGGGTGATCAAAGGGTTAATTGGGGTGCAGGGGGTGATCTGGGGCTAAAGTGTAGAGTTTTGGTGTACTCACTGTGAAGCCTGCTCCTCTGCTGAGACCAACCGACGAAAAGGACCAGCAGAGGAGCAGGAAAGCCATATAGCACATCATATTTACTAATATGATGTGTTATATGGCTTCTGATTCGACATTTTAAAAATTGCCAGCCTGACAGCCACAATCATTGGCTGGCAGGCTGGTGACGAAATGGTGCTTGTAATTTTGCCGGCCCGCGATGCACATGCGCGGGCCGGCTCAGTCCGAAATCTCGTGTCTCGCGAATTGACGCACGGATGCGTCCAGGAGGAATAAATCAACCGCCTCCCGGACGCATCTGTGCGTTACATGGTCGGGAGGCGGTCAATTAACACCCGCACTTTTCGCAAATAAACTGCGGGCCACACAATTCTCCATGCGGCATCTTGTCATTCTCCTCATGTTGCTAAAAATATCCCCAAGGGTGAGTTTATTCACATTAGACGAAACTGCACTCAGGATGCAACATGCCGCATGGAGATGTGATCTGCTGCCTGCCGCATGGAGATGTGATCTGCTGCCTTCCGCCTTTCCATGAGACAATACTCCCAGCACAATCTAGCATGCGCCCAGAAGGAAGCCCTGTCCAGACCTAGACAATCATTATTATTTACTCACCACAGGCGCACATGTCGCTCTGAGAACTTAGATCAGTCATGGCATTCTCGTCTGCCTGTTTTTGTCACTACCTATAGTGCACAATACTCGCAAATCTGTAATATAGTAAGAAAACATTTACCCCTATTGTCAACAGATGACCAATGGCGCAGTGTCTTGAGGGGTGGCATCTTCTGCTCAGCCCGTAGAGCGCCCACACTGGGCAATAGGCTCTGCCCCTCTTTGTATTCTGTGGTTGCGGTTCCTTGGTAGCTACAAATGTGGGCACATAATCTGTACGTGTTGCTCTTATATGCGACCTGGCAAGGACGTTTTTTCCTATGCCATGAATCAGTTTTTCCATTAAACAATACATCAACTGTAACACCACTCATGTGGTGTATTGTATTTCATGTACTTTCTGTTCCCTCCAGTATATTGGTTGCATCACCAATGGCCTTAAGGTTAGACTGTGCAGGCACATCTCTGACATTCCTCATTCACATGCCAGGAATGTGTCTGCAGTTAGCCTGCATTTTTCAGTGGTGCATGGTGGCAATACAGAGGGTTTAACAGTGCAAGGCTTGGAAAGGGTTACTCCACCATCAAGGGGTGGTAATTACAAGAAGAAGCTTTTGAATCGTTAATCATTTTGGATCTTTAAAATGGGGTCCACTACACCAAGTGGACTCAATCGGAAACACGACCTGATATTACATTATTGAATCTTTGATCCATGATTTGTGTGTGTTCTTTTGTTTTAATTAATCATGCTTTTCAGCATATGTTGTCAATTTCATTTAAAGGAGGGGCTTGTAGTTGTGTAGTGTGTCCACCTGCTTTCAGGTGGAGGCGCTATATATCCAACCCCCTCCTCAGTATGTGTATGTCATGAGGAAGGATCACTATTGTTTCTGATCCGAAACATGTAGACTGGACTGTAACTGGCTTTTACCTGCACTGAAAAATAAAGGTAACATTTTAATCGAGCTGGACCTTTTTCTTTTTTTATTAGGATGAAGCCTCGGCTGAGGCCAAGGATCCATTCTCCCAGTCTGAGCCCTTCAGCCTCGACTGTGAACAAGCAAGCAACACCTCCAGAACTACAGATCTCCAGGAAGAACCATTCCCTGCAAGCAGTCCTGTGAGTACATATCCAGAGTCCAGGGGAAGTCAAATTCCTCCTCAGCTAGTAAGGCCCATATCAAGCAGAAGACAGACAGAGCATAAGATAAATACCTGCCAGATTCTCCAGGCACATAGTATAGAAGCGGAGGAGATATTGATCCCTGCCATACATTGCCTATACCTGCTGGGACCTAAAGACTATTGCTGTAACTCGTATGGATTTCTGTTGCCATCCAGTAGAGACAAGTTGCATTATACTCCAAGTCTGGATCTCATTTACTGCTACTAAAGTTCCTCAATTACTCCTATTAACAACACTCATTTTATTGCAAGTGAGTCAGGATCCAGCCGTACCAAGGTAGGAGACACCATTGACACTACACAGAGACATTATCCCCCGCTGGAATCCCTCACCTGGTACATGAGTTGCAACACATTAACGGGCACTGAGACTATAACCTGCGCGCATTGCAATTGGCGTCACAAACTAAAAACTATTAATTTTGCGCCAGTGTGCATTTGTCCCAATCCAGCTTACTGCATATATATATTTTTATTTATTTGTGTGTGTATATGCAGCAGCATCCTCCTAGAAGTTGCCTATACTGTAAATTGCAAAAGTATATTGTCATTGTGTCATGTATGTATTCACTGTGTAAGCACATGATAATTAAATAGGCCATATCTCAAAGCCACCACTAGATGTGGCTGCTGTCACCCTCTATATAAGGAATGGAGTGAGTCAGCACAGTTAGTTCAGAGTGTTAATCCAGTCTAATTCAGTTCAGTCAGAGACAGCACAGTGTTGGAGGAAGCACAAAGATTTGAAGCTAATACTTTAGCCACCCCTGGACCCAGGTACCAGCCAGGGGGAGGCCTGAAGGTGAAAGGAGCAACTACCAAAAGCAGGCCAGATATAATAGAGAGGTGTAGTAGAAGTCATCCGTGCACACCAGGCCAGGGAGCTTCAGGAAACCATGAGTATGACTACTGTACCCATATGGCCACCCACACTCATGCACGTCCCTGTGGTCTGGTCGCTGCATATACAGGAGGGAGAGGCAAAAACATTTATAAGGGAGAATTTCTCATGAGACCTGCGCCTCTGCAGAACAGTCAAATGTAGTGAGAGGTGCCTCTGCTCCTGCTTCCTTTTTATCTAGAGTAGAGCAGACAGAGAAGCTGTATTTTATGAGGGGAGGGCCTATCATTGGACCCTCTAGCTCTCCCGTGGGCCAGTATAGCCCTGGGAGCAGCAGGGCAAGGGTGAGGGTGGACATTTTCAAAGGAAAGGGTTTATTTTATTTTATGTAGCAACATACTCTATGCCTACTTTTACTAAATCTTGGAGGATCCTGTTAAACACACATAATGTTAATATCTACACTTACTGTACATGATAAGCTCCAGAATTGAATAGTTCAAATCTATTTGTTGGGGCCTTGTCTTGATATTTAGGATATTGACATTTAGGATGGTACATTCAAACATAGATTTATGGCAGACATTTCTGTGGCTGAAAAGTAGTTCCATTTATCTAAATGTTGGGGTTGTTTTAAAAGCAAGCACATGGATTTCTGCAAGTCTCATACAGACAAATGAGACAAATCTCTGGCATGTGAATTTACACTAACAGCAATACATTTTAAGAGACGTTCTATAATTTTTCCAATCATGCCATTTTTCCAATTATTAACAATAACACAAAGATGTGTTAGCCAGCCTAAATATTGCGTGGTAGCTAGTTTATTTTTTATATGTTCAAACTAGTTTATAAAGCTACTCATGCTATTATCACTCGATACTGTAAGGAGGCCTAGACTACCCACTGAATAGCAAATCTGTATTGAATTTATGGAACATGATTTATTGTTTTTCAGGACAAAGGCTTACTTCAGTAAACTACAAAATCAAAGACAGACACTTTGGATTTATGAAGGAGAGCTCAGAGTCCTTAACAGCTTTTCTGCTGACAAGCTTCAGCTTTCCACCCCTGATGTGGGGATGTGGCAAGTAATAAATATGTGTTTATAGATACATTTTAGAATGATTATTCAGCATGCGTTTTGTAAGCTTCAAAGATTTAGTATAAATCATAGTTAAGAAGTGTCAGCTCTTTTTTCTACAGTAGGAAAAATACAGAAGGAAATATTTATCAACATAAACACAAAACACAAGTAAATTTATAAGGAAGTTTTTCCAGTATATACAGTACTACAGTAAATGTGCAAGAAAAACTATGTTTGAAATGTAGATGTATGCGTTGTACTCTTGGCTGGTGTTGAACAAAATAGGGATTCTTTGTTCTAAACAAAAAATTCTAAACAAAGGGAATGTGTCTAAAGTTCTATGCTTTAACTTTGGTAACTTTTTTGGGAGAGGGATCGAATTTATCAATGTAGGCAATTTGAGGTCAGTTTTTAGATTGGCGTTACTGTGTGCACTTGCACCAAACTAATGAAATTGATGCAAAGTAATATAAAAATTTGGCACAAGTGCAATGTGGTTTACACCTGTTGAGTTGCAACTTTTTTTGCGACATATGAAAAAGTCTTAAAATATAAATTAGACATTAAACTGATCTACACAACAAATCTTACTCCATTTTTGGAAGTGGCTCAGGTGGTGCAGGAGAACAAAAGTCACAAAATTTAGCTCCCACAGGTACATAGTAACATAATATATAAGGCCGAATAAAGACATTTGTTAATTCAGTTTAGCCTGTTATCCTGCAAGTTGATCCAGAGGAAGGCAAAAAAAAAAAAAAAAAAAACTGTGAGGTACAAGCCAATTTTCCCCACTTAAGAGGGGAAAAATTCCTTCGTGACTCCAATAAGGCAATCAGAATAACTCCCTGGATCCCTCTTAAGTAGCTACAGCCTGTAATATTATTACACTCCAGAAATTCATCCAAGCCCCTCTTGAATTATTTTTTAGTACTCACCATCACCACCTCCTCAGGCAGAGAGTTCCATAGTCTCACTGCTCTGACCGTAAAGAATCCTTTTCTATGTTTGTGTATAAACCTTCTTTCCTCAAGACGCAGAGGGTGTCCCCTTGTCACAGTCACAGTCCTGGGGATAAATAGATGATGGGAGAGATCTCTGTACTGCCCCCTGATATATTTATACATAGTAATTAGATCTCCCCTCAGTCATCTTTTTTCTAAAGTGAATAACCCTAATGTTGATAATCTTTCAGGGTACTGTAGTTGCCCCATTCCAGTTATTACTTTAGTTGCCCTTCTCTGAACCTCTCCAGCTCTGCTATGTTTGCCTTGTTCACAGGAGCCCAGAACTGTACACAGTACTCCATGTGTGGTCTGACTAGTGATTTGTAAAGTGGTAGGACTATATTCTCATCATGGGCATCTATGCCCCTTTTGATGCAACCCATTATCTTATTGGCCCTGGCAGCAGCTGCCTGATACTTGTTTTTACTGCTTAGTTTGCTGTTTATTACAATTCCTAGGTCCTTTTCCATGTCAGTGTTACCCAGTGTTTTACCATTTAGTATGAACGGGTGATTTGCATTATTCCTTCCCATGTGCATAACCTTACATTTGTCAGTGTTAAAGCTCATCTGTCACTTCCCTGCCCAAGCCTCTAATCTATCCAGATCCATCTGTAGCTGTATAGTGTCCTCTTCAGTGTTAATTACTTTACACAGTTTAGTGTCATCTGCAAAAATTGATAATTAATAAATATATTGAAGAGAATATGGCCCATTACAGACCCCTGAGGTACTCCACTAGTGACAGTGACCCAATCTGAGTGTGTACCATTAATAACCACCCTCGGTTTTCTATCATTGAGCCAGTTACTTACCCACATACAGATGTTTTCTCCCAGTCCGAGCATTCTCATTTTATTTACTAATCTTCTATGTGGTACAGTGTCAAATGGTTTGGAAAAATCCAGATATATACGACATCCATTGATTCGCCGCTGTCAAGTCTAGAACTTACCTCCTCCTAGAAACTGATTAAATTAGTTTGACATGACCAATCCCTGATAAACCATGCTGATATGATGTTATTTGCTTGTTTTCATTGAGATCCTCCAAGATAGCATCTCTTAGAAGACCTTCAAACAGTTTACCCACAACAGATGTTAAACTTACCGGCCTATAGTTTCAGGGTCAGTTTTTTCACCCATTTTGAATATTGGCACAACATTTGCTATGCACCAATCCTGTTGAACACTCCCTGTTAGAATAGAGTCTGTAAATATCAGAAATAAGGGTCTGGCTATGACATTACTTAATTCTCTTATCATACAGGGGTGTATGCCATCTGGCCCTGGCGATTTGTCTATTTTAATCTATTTAAGTTGCTGTTGTACTTCCTGGGTCAGACAGGGCACTTTTAATGGGGAATTTCCTTTTACATTCTACATTTCATCTGACAGTTTATTTTCCTCAGTGACTACAGTGGAGAAAAAAATATTTAATAGCTTTTCTTTCTCTTCATCGCTCTCTGCAACTCCCCCCTCATTGCTCTGTAGAGGGCCGACACCTTCAGATTTATACTTTTTATAATGTATATAATTGAAGAACATTTTAGGGTTAGTTTTGCTCTCTTTGACAATTAATCTCTCTCTAGTCTCTAGTTTGGCGGCTTTTATTAGTTTTTTACATATTGTATTTTTTCCCTTATAGTTTTTCAGTGCTTCCTCGCTACCCTCCTGTTTTACTATTTAAATGCTTTCTTTTTGTCATTAAGGCTACTTTCATACTAGCGTTCGATCGGATCCGTTCTGAACGGATTCGATCATAATAATGCAGATGGAGGCTCCGTTCAGAACGGATCCGTCTGCATTATATTGGCAAAAAAAAAGCTAAGTGTGAAATTAGCCTGAGCGGATCCGTCCAGACTTTTACATTGAAAGTCAATGGGGGACGGATCCGCTTGAAGATTGAACCATATTGTGGCATCTTCAAACGGATCCGTCCCCATTGACTTACATTGTAAGTCTGGACGGATCCGCACGCCTCCGCACGGCCAGGCGGACACCCGAATGCTGCAAGCAGCGTTCGGGTGTCTGCCTGCTGAGCGGAGCGGAGGCTGAACGCCGCCAGACTGATGCAGTCTGAGCGGATCCGCATCTATTCAGACTGAATCAGGGCTGGACAGAAGCGTTCGGGTCCGCTCGTGAGCCCCTTCAAACGGAGATCACGAGCGGACAGCCGAACGCTAGTGTGAAACTAGCCTTATTGCCTTCTTTACAGTTCTATTTATCCACATTGGTTTCTTCTTGTTCCTTAACCTTTTATTCCTATAAGGTATGAATCACAATTAGATTTTTAGATGCTTTTAAAAATATTCCATTTTGTGGCTGTATATATATATTTTTTTAGGACTTTGTCCCAGTTAGTTAGACATATGGCCTCTCTTAGTTGGCTAAAATTGGCTTTTTTGAAGTTTGGTACTTTTGTTCCTCCCTGTAGAAACACTTGAAAGATAATTGGAAGGTTATTACTTTATGGTCACTATTTCCCAGGTGTCCCCCAACCTGCACATCTGTTATTCTGTCAGGTCTATTGGTTAATACTAAGTCCAGTATATGAAAATGTTAAGCCAAAAAACTGGTGTTACATATTTAATAAATGCCCCACTTTGTGTCTATTGTCTGCTTCCTTTAGATTTATGGCTGTCATACTGAGGGACATCTCAGCTCATAAACACTCAGGACCTAGACTCCACTAGTTTTATTGACTGCATACTAGATAAGGTCCAGAAGTAGAAACAAATTATGTAAAGTATAGTAGTAATTATTGTAATACTATAAAATCCATTTTAGATCAAAATAAAATACATACAGACAGTAATCTCACTAAGCTAAACCTAGTGTAGGTCCCAATTGGATCACCCATCAGAGGCAAATAAAGAACATGCACCGTATACTTACTACTAAATGAACTCCAATGACCAAGACCTTTTTGAGTAACAATCTGTTGGCAGGGCAGTGTACTTTATTTTAAAAAGAGCAATGAAGGCATAACCTCAATCAGGCAATACTGCATATACATGCTTAAATCTTAAGCAAGTTTAAAGGGAGTCTGTCAACTACTTTACACATAGTAAACTGTCATCATTGCCCTGTATGTGATATAAACAGTTGACATTGCAACTTTCTTCCTCCTTTCTGTGTACTGTAATTTATGTTGAAAAAAACAATGTTTGAAGATAGATGCAAATGACTTGCAAGTGCTTAGCGGTGCTTCTCCATGGATGCAAGTGCCCATGCCCTCCGGAGACTGCCATTAATCTCTCCTCCCATGTTTCACTGTAAGCCAGCCCAGTGCCCTTACATAACGGACTCTGCTCACTCTACTGCCAGGCCCAGGCATGCATTGTACATGTGCTGAAAAAATTGCAAATTGGCCATTTTTATCGGATAAATATTTTAATAGTTCAGGCTTTTTGGGACATGGCAACGCCTATGATCTTTTTTTTTATTGTTTATTTTTTATCCTTTTTTGTTTTCAGCCCCCCTAGGAGGCTAGAACATGCAATCTTCAGATTGCTTTTAGCTTACATTGTACAATAGCACTACATTCTACACTTGGGTTGCTGTTTTATTTTGCAGCCCTTAAACCTGCAGGCCTCCATTACAACTACAACTCTGATGCACTGGGTGCATCAGAGCAAACAAAGAGATCCCTCAATCGCCACATTAGGTAGCTGTGGAAGGCCTGGAAATACTTGCTTCTAGGTTTTCAGCATTTAAGTGCCATGATCCATTTGACCATGATAGCTAAAGGGTCAAATGTCTGCAATCAGTGTTATTGCTGGTTGAAAACATTAGCTCCAAGCAACTGCTATTTAAGGCTTCTTTCACACGACTGTATGGCTTTTTCAGTGTTTTGCGGTCTGTTTTTCATGGATCCGTTGTTCTGTTTTTGTTTCCGTTGTGTTTCAGTTTCTGTTCAGTTTTTCCATTCCGTTTTTCCATATGGCATATACAGTATACAGTAATTACATAGAAAAAATTGGTCTGGACATAACATTTTCAATAGATGGTTCTGCAAAAACTGAATTGATACGGAAGACATACGGATGCATTTCCATATGTGTTCCGTTTTTTTTGCGGACACATTGACTTGAATGGAGCCACGGAATGTGATTTGTGGGCAATAATAGGACATATTCTATCTTTCAACGGAACGGAAAAACGCAAATACAGAAACGGAATCCATACGGAGTACATTCAGTTTTTTTGCGGAACCATTGAAATGAATGGTTCCGTATACGGACCGTATACGAAATGCAAAAGACTGTCTGTAAACGGAAAAAATAATAATAATGTGAAATAGGAGTAAACCACATATAGTGAAGGTCTGACTTATGCTCTTCATTCTCCAGGTCACTACGATTATGGCAATACCACTTATTTATATTTTTTTCTTGTCACTATCGTATTCTGACCCACATAACTTTTTTATAGTTATGTTTACGGAAATGTGTGAGGGCTTATTTTTTGCTGGACAATATGTCGTTTTTGGTAATACCATTTTGGGGTGTAAATTACTTTTTGATCACTTTTTATTACATTTTTTTGGGGAAGTAAAGTGATGAAAAAATGGGGAATCGGACATACGCCATTCACCGTATGGGATAAGTTTTTTAGGATTTTTATCATTTATTTTTTGTAATTTTTCAATGCATTTTTTAACTTACTTTTTTTGTACATTTTTAAAGTCCTCAAGTGGACCACAACTTGCAATCATCGGAGCAAATTCCATTACTCTATACAAGTTTCAATCTATTATTCTATATAGAAATCACTATATCACAGATGCTTTGCCTGATCTCTTTTAGGGAAAGCGCTCCTGACTAAGGCTACTTTCACACTAGCGTTCAGAACGGATCCGTTCTGAACGGATCCACTCATATAATGCAGACGGTGGCTCCATTCAGAACGGATCCGTCTGCATTATGTTGTCAAAAAATGTCTAAGTGTGAAATTAGCCTGAACGGATCCGTCCAGACTTTTACATTGAAAGTCAATGGGGGACGGATCCGTTTGAAGATTGAGCCATATTGTGTTATCTTCAAACTGATCCGTCCCCATTGACTTACATTGTAAGTCGGAACGGATCCGCACGCCTCCGCACGGCCAGGTGGACACCCGAACGCTGCAAGCGTTCACTCAGAATGCATTAGGGCTGGACGGAAGCGTTCGGGTCCGCTTGTGAGCCCCTTCAAACGGAGCTCACAAGCGGACAGCCGAACGCTAGTGTGAAAGTAGCCTAAGAAGTGTGTGCTTCCAGGTTTTAGCACTCTCTCACATTTGACCACAGCATTACTGCCCATCGCGGACATTAGCTAAGGGTGTCTGCTATATGAAACATCTGAGTGGTTAAATGTTTACTGTCAGCATTACCGCCTATTGCAGACATTAGCCATTGGTGTCTGCTATATGAAACAGCAGGCATCCCGCAGCTATGGTGCTTGCACTGCTCCGAAGCGGGCGCCATCTTTAACGACCCGACATATACTCTACTTGTACGGTGGATGTCAGGAAGAGGTTAAATCCACTCCTTCCACCGTATACATGCAGTTAATTATGAACTGTAAATGTCCATATCAACACCTTCCATATATGACTAAGAATATGCTCTTTTATTTATGAAATCGAAAAAATATTTGATCACCAATATCTTGGTACAAGTATTATGAAATATTAAGACTTTTTAATACAATTTTTAAAACCTAAATCAGCACATGATAAAAAAAAAAAAAGTTACATTTTCCCTTAAGGGCCGCTTCACACGAGCGGATGCCGTGCGTGGCATCCGCTCCGTGAAAGAGTGCCAAGACCCGCTGCAGACTGCAGAGGCACGGAGCGGTAACATGACTGTTAATGCTCCGTGCCTCTCTGTGATCTCTTTACTACGAAATCACAGTTGTCACTGTGATTTCGTAGTAAAGAGATCACAGAGAGGCACGGAGCATTAACAGTCATGTTACCGCTCCGTGCCTCTGCAGTCTGCAGCGGGTCTTGGCACTCTTTCACGGAGCGGATGCCACGCACGGCATCCGCTCGTGTGAAGCGGCCCTAATACTTTCTATGTATTTATGACCCACTACTGATTTTGGCTTAAAAACAACACGTGGAAGCACTTTTATTCTGGGCTAACTATACAGAACTATACAGAAAGCAGTTTTGTTATACGTTAACCTCTTTCTGACTTGTGACGTTCATCATAATTACAGAATGTTTATATGGTGCTGGCTCAGAAGCTGAACCCACACTATAAGTGACAGATGCTGGCTTTATTACCTAAATGTGGATTGTCCAATATTTCTGTGAATAAAAAAAAATGTTGAATCATATTTTGTAGAGTGCAGATTTTTCTATTCATATTTTGATCTTGCTATAACATACTTCAAGAAATCACAGCTAAGACAATATCCCGTCAGAGGGAGTAATGATTACGGGTGGTATGTATATATAATTATTTCGTTACAGGGTACCTTCTGTTATAAAACGCAGCCTTTAATGTTAATTACATATAAAATAAACTCCCACAGACTAACAAAACACAGAAAAAAAACGGAATGGCCGCCTTGATAGGGGCGATCCCGTGTTCTGGAACCTCCCCCCGACTAAAAATGGAATGGCCGCCTCGATAGGGGTGATCCCGTGTTCTGGAACCTCCTGAAATGCCCTAGGCTGACCCTATTACAAGATTGTAGGCAGAGCCATATTGGATGCCCATTAAATTATGGTCTAGTCTAGGTACAAAAAATAACAAAATTGCCGTACAAGGAGCAATAGAGCACCACAGCTGTGGATGCCCTGTATATTGATAAACAATTGCTCTTAATGTGTCGTCTTAATTATACACGAAAATAGTGATATTCCATATATACGGTCATCTATATATATATTCATCTGAGATGCCAACACATTATTGGTATAAATATGATTTTTTTAAGCGCCTGGAATTGCTGCCCTAGAGCAACAACATACAACTAGGCACCTTGATCCCAACGTGTTTCACCCACACCAATAACCTGGGCTCTTCAGGGGACACTTAATTCAGTGTCGTACTAGGCATCAACACTTAAGTGAGGATAACAAAGTTGTCATACACAGCAAACTCTCATTCATCATGACAGTGCGTTAAACATTCACCAGTCCTGGTGATATACCAATGAATAGCCGAATGGGAATGGTCACCTATAATTAATGGTGTGCACCATATCATACAAGATAAACTGTGTTACTTGCGTGCCCAGACTAAAAATGGATGGTCCCATGTAGTCACTGGGATTTGTGGGGTGCCCAGGGTGTTCCAATTTGACCCATGACAATCTGTAGAAAACCAGGGGAAAGAGGGACAATATTAGCCAAAGTAATCCTCATGTTACTGACCTCACCCCTGATGTGTCGTTTTTTAATTTCTTTTCTTTTTTCTGTAATTTGTTTGTCTGTGGGAGTTTGTTATTTTATATGTAATTAACATTAAAGGCTACGTTTTATAACAGGAGGTACCCTGTGACTATATAACATACTTCAAGCACTCTGAACATACTGAAGTGTCATGTTTTCTCTCCTACATGCATTTTTTTGGCCTTTATTACATAATTCTCAAACCAATGCTAGGCAGGTATCCTAGATAGTCCAGGAGTTGCAGTATCATTCTAGTTATGTCTATTCAACATAATTCTCCAGTGTTGAAGTTAGTACAGAAAGAGAAGACTACATTTGCAGCAAAATAAATACTTGTTCTATTTTTTTACGGTGTGGACCCATTTAAGTTGAATGGGTCTCAATCCATCCTGGCTGTCGCACTGATGTTGCCTGTGCATTGGGGACTGCAAATTGCGGTCCCCAATGCACAGAATGGCCGCGCAATGGCCGTGTTTATGAGGCCTTACTATTTGAATTCAGAAGTTTTATTCAGTCCCATTACCACTGGTGTATAAAATTCCTAGACGTGCAGTGTGCCTTTACAAACATGGTTCACACTAACCAATCTTTCTTGAACAAAGCAGATTTGATAATAACAATATTTTGTGTGCCTTTATTTAATGCAGAAAATGCCTGTGAAACCCACACTTCTAATCGCATTCCCTTAAGGCCGAATGCACACGGCCGTGAGCGGTCCGTGGAACCGCGGCCTGGATTCCTGCTGAGAGCAGGAGCGCACGGCGTCATTGGTTGCTATGATGCCGTGCGCTTCCTGCTGCCGCCGCAATACAGTAATACACTGGTATGATCTATACCAGTGTATTACTGTACTGTGGCGGCAGCAGGGAGCACACGGCGTCATAGCAACCAATGACGCCGTGCGCTCCTGCTCTCAGCAGGAATCCAGGCCGCGGTTCCACGGAACGCTCACGGCTGTGAAAAACGGCCATGTGCATTTGGCCTAATTGAAACACCTTTTTGCTAATTTGCTCTTGAAACGATCATTAACACTGATCACTTACTTTTTCTCACTGCACTGTGGAAGTCTGTTCAACATGCTCAATAAAAGACATGAACGGTATAACTTTTTTTATTTTAAATTAGATTGTGTTTGTCTATAATTGTGATGTAACCTTGTGCTATAATACTTTATTTCCAATCCCTAAATTTACCTAGATCAGTTGTGTCAACTATTACAACACGTGCAAAGAGGACAAAACTTTATAATATATGGTTAGAGATTACATTCCAGCACATTTTCATAGCTGATTTATTTTAAATTTTTAGTTTTGTCTGAGGAGAGACCCTGCTTTAAAAATAATGATGAGTGCACACATAAGCTACCCTTGTAGCACATAGGAGAAAACGATATATAACACTTTGATAGAATGGAGGACATCTTTCCATGTTAACTGCGATGCTCACTACAGTCAGAATATTTGAAGTAATTTCTTGCAGCATGTCAGTTCATAACGAAACCAATGGCAAATGCCCTCTGTTCACATAATAATGGAATTGAATAGGGAGAATAAATTGATACATACGGTGGAATTAGTTTCTGAGAACCACAAAAAATGGGAAATGTTTCACTTTAAGCAAAATGAATCAAATGGATTATCTAATACATATGATATTTATGACATTATTCTAAGAAGCATTTCTAAAATTTGTGAAAATAGAGTCTCTCCTCTTCATCTTGGACTCAGGATGAACAAAGATAAAAAAAATATATATATATATTGCAATAAGTTGTATCTTTGACCACTACTTTTATCGTTTGTAAGATTTTATGGTGTGCTCGGAAAGCAATGTTTTGCCCTTTCCTTGGAGTTTGAAAGTATCCTGATTAAAAGAAAGTTAAAAGACTGTTGCCCAACAAGAAGTGGGCCAAATTAAAGGCACATCGAACAGCAGGTGAAAAACAAATCTCATTGATCAAAGAATCTAAAATTCTCAAATAAAGCAATCCCACAAGCCTAAAGATTGTTCCATGATTCTAAAATATTTTGATAAAATGAAAGCAGTAAGAAGAAATCACATATATATAAAAAAAAAAAGATATAGACATATCTTTGGTAATACATTTAGTAATAACTGTAACTGTATTTACATATTTTTTACAAGAATACATTTATCATAAACTATGACTTTGTTCAATGACAAAAGTAGTTTAAAGATAACTATTAATAATATTATAACATTACTAGACATTTACCCTGTTACAATAACGGGCTCTAGAACAGTAGTGCATAAACATTAGGAACAGTCTATATTAAATGGCAAGGGAACTTGACCGCACTGACTGGTGGTCGAGACTAGCGGCTGTGGCTGAGACTGCTGGCACTGACTGGTCGCTGAGACTGGTGGTACTGACTGGTGGCCGAGACTGGTGGTTGTGGCTGAGATTGCTGGCTGTGGCTTGTGGCTAAGACTACTGGCACTAAGTGCTGGCTGTGGCTGAGACTGCTGGCACTGACTGGTGGCTGTGGCTGAGACTGCTGGCTGCGGCTGAGACTGCTGGCACTGACTGGTTGCTGTGACGGAGACTGCTGGTTGTGGCTTGTGGCTGAGACTGCTGGCACTGAGTGCTGGCTGTAGCTGAGACTGGCAGCTGTGGCTGAGACTGCTGGCACTAACTGGTGGCTGCAGGTGAGATTGCTGGCTATGGCTTGTGGCTGAGACTGCTGGCACTGAGTGCTGGCTGTGGCTGGTGGCTGAGACTGCTGGCACTAACTGGTGGCTGTGGCTGAGACTGGTGGCTGTGGCTGAGACTGCTGGCACTGACTGGTGGCTGTGGCTAAGACTGCTGGCTGCAGCTTGTGGCTGAGACTGCTGGCACTAAGTTCTGGCTGTGGCTGGGACTGCTGGCAAGGAGTACTGGCTGTAGCTGAGACTGCTGGCATTGACTGATGGTTGAGATGGTTGTCACTGACTGTTGGCTGACACTGCTGGCACTGTGACTGGTGGCTGGGCTGTACGACTGGCTGGGACTGACAAACATGAATGGTGGCGCTCCGACCTGCTTTCCGGCACGCAGGTGTGTTCGGTTCAGACGGCATGTGGAGCTCCGTGTCCTGATTGGTCGGCGCGCTGGTGAATGGTACGGGGGTGTGATATTATTAGGGTTATTCCTGCAGTATATTGCATTGTGTGTGTGTGTGTGTGTGTGTGTATATATATATATATATATATATATATTTAAATATTAAATTAATTAATTATTGAGGTAAGGTAACCAAAAACTGGCTGTTCTGGCACAGTTTTTATTATTAGTTTTTTTTTTTACAATGTTCACCTGACAGAGTTGCTAATGTGATATTTTTATATAGCAGGTCGTAACGATGTGGCGATATCTATCTAATAAGTCTATTTTTTTATTTTATTTTGGATTTACACAATTGTTTTTTAAAGGGACACTGACTCACTTTGCTGGGCGGCTTCTGCTGTCCCCGCTCTGAAGCGCTGCGCTGTACAGTGCCCGGCGTATGCGCATAATGCAGAGGCTGAAGCGGCCTCTAAGATACAGACGGTACGCAGGCGCGATGCGATCCCGGCCAGTGAGGACAGTAGTAGCCGCCCAGCGAAGTGAATATTGATGAGCTGGGTGTCGCTTCAAAAAAGCAGTTGGGGCGAGGGTGGCTGGGCGCAAGTGGAGGTGAAACGCCTCCCCTTGGGCAGATTGAAGACGATTCAAGCAGGTTATAAAACTTCAGTTTACTGTATTTATAAGGTGGACAGGGGGGATACTTAGATGATTTTAATACACTTTATAAGACCTGTACTGTCATATATATACCTAAATATGCTTATTGGGCCTGTCAGTGTCCCTTTAAATCATGTTTTTGTCTTTCCATTTTCTGAAAGCCATAATTTTTTTATTTTTTGGGCGATTGTCTTAAGTAGGGTCAAATTTTTTGCTGGAAGAGATGATGGCTTGATTGGTACCATTTTGGGGCACATATGAATTTTTGATCGCTTGGCATTACACTTTTTGTGATGTAAGGTGATAAAAAATTGCTTTTTTGGCACATTTTTATAAAAAAGAATTACGGGGTTCACCAGATGGGTTGGATCACATACTATTTTTATAGAGCAGGTTGTTACAGACAGAGCAATGCCTAATATGTGCATAGTTTTTATTTTATTTTACACTGTGAGTTGCTGAAAGAAACGCTGGTCAAACATAAAAACATTGTGCTTTAGCAGAAACCACACACTTCGACAGATATAATCTTGAAAAGCAAGAGACAAATCTGAATAAACTCCCAAAAAACACTTGAGGGAAATAATAGCCAAGTGATGAGGTATCACAGTATATAGAGACATTACATCTGCTGTGACCCAAGAAAAATGGCATTCCCATTAAAAATAAAAAAAGCTTGTAGTACCGCTCGAGTGTCTTGCAAAAAGCCAGGTATAGATTGAACCAAAGGCTTCAAAATACTCTCCACCCAAGCAGACAACTTTTCAGAAAAAGAACCAATGCCTGCAACTATTGGTCTCATAGCTGGAGGAAAACCACCCTTATGAATTTTGGGTAAATAATGAAAAATTGGAATAACAGAGTGTTGAATGAAAATAAAATCCAACAGTTTTTGGCTTAAAAAGCCATTCTCCAAACCATGAGACAATAGGGGCAGTAATTCATGTTGATACTGGGGTCAAGTTCCAGATTGGTACTGCTATCCTCCAGCATTGCAAGGTTTTGCTGTTTATATATGTAACAATCCAGAACCACCACAGCCCCCCCCCCCCCCCTCTCCTCTTATCAGCTTTTTTTATAACAATATAATTCAAGTGCTTAAATTCATTTAAAGCTACTCTTTCCCCATGGGTTAAATTGTCACATTTATTAGACCTGTTACGTAAATGTATTTCTTCATTTAAGGCAAATAAGTCCTTTTGTTGGAGTGCTGCCTCGCATGCCCAGTGCAAAACTGGTGACACAGACACGGACACAGCGCACTCATGACTTCAATGATGAAAAGTCTTTTTTCTTTGTCTTTTTGGGTTCTGTTTGTTACTGATATTGTGTTGAAGCAAAAATTATAGCGTTTGTATTTCTTTGGCACAAAATGGACTGTGAGACACTGATATGTCCTATTATTGGTTTTGAACTGTTGCCAAAACAAAAAAAGGAAAAATATTGGAGTCTGTTTTTTATTCCATCCTCCAGATTATTAAAGGATCACCACTCAAAACATTTTGAGCTTCTTTTGTAAGATCTGCATAGCTGTCCAATAATTTCTAATGGATATCTATTGCCAATATTGACCACTTGCTGGACAATGTGAGGGTAAACCAAGCAGAAGGCAGAAGCAACCAATGAGAAAAAAAACACAAAATCAGGGTCCTTGCACACAACACTATGCCCTCCAAGACATACGGTCCTTAAGCGGGACATATGTCCCGAAGCGGCATTGATCATGTGCACGAGAGCACACAGCATCATGGATTACAATGAAGCCGTGGATGTCGGATTTTATTGTCCCGCACTTGAGAGTCTTGATCTCCCTGCGTTGGCGTGAGACGCGCCTAATTTATTAAGAGGCAGATGCCTCTTAATACATTAGACATATCTCTGGCCTGATGTGTGCCAGCTACTGAAGTCTATACCAGCTACAGGCTGGCACAGGCTTCAGTTATAACTTATGCCACTTTCTGGGGCAAGATATAGTAAATTTGATGGGCAGAGCAAAACCACGCCCCCTCCAGCTAAGCCCTACATCATTTTATAGGCACTTCGATGCACATATGGCATGCGTTGAACTTTATTACACTATAATAATGGTGTAAAGGGTTTAGTAAATGTCTCTCAATGTGTTATTCAGTAGCAGTATATTACCCAATTTGACAAATATATCCCCTGCTAGTAATTAACATTATCTACAGAACAAAAATACCTCAATAGTTACTGGTTATGATTAGAGATGAGCAAAGTATTGGAAAATTCGATTTGGCTGCTTTTACAAAAAAATTTGCTTCCTGGCTAATTGCCGTACTTTGTCACGAAGCACATTTTTGGGTAAGTAGCGGGTGCAATTACAGGGAACGGCGATAGCCTCGGTCCCCATCATTGTACCCTCATACATGATAACGGCATGTGAGAGTAATAATACAGTGTAAAATTAACTGACAGTCACCATCATCTTGCTTGAACATCTTGCGCAAAATCTCGCTTCGGACCAAGAGGATGTCATCACGCTGGCTAGCGTGATGCCATACATTAACCTGCACGGGATTTTGTCTGAAATCTTCAATCAAGATGATGGCACCCAGCATTGCAAGCAAATGGAGGAAGTATGATTTATTTATTTTTTTACACTATTTAAGGTAAATCGATTTGCTTCCATGAAGCATGAGGAAATTCAGCTATGCAGTGACTCAAATTTATTCTGAAATTTGGATTGAATTCCACTTCATTGGATTTGATTCAATGCCCCCAAATGACCATACCTGTTGGACATACTTGTCACTTGCAAAACAATTTCTACAGCAAAAATACCACATCATCTTTGCAATAGCCAATTGCCCAGTACAGGAGGAGTGGTAAAAAGTCTTTACCAGGCTATCCCTCAGACCAAGTCTTCTTTTGTAGGTGATCTGAGGGCTGGTCCCTAACACTTTCTTAATGATCTGAAACTTGAACAGTTCCTCCCAAGGTGGAGGTATTGCTATTTTGGAATATCCCATTTACAAGAATAGGGAAGAAGTTATGGTTACATTCTGCTATAACTTAAGCCCTAGCTCATTTTGATTCATTTCAGAGATGTCCAAAAGATCACTTCTAGCCCATTCCATAACACAAATATATTGTCAATGTACCTCAACCATAAAATGATGGAACTGTGCCCCTGGCTGAGGCCATCAGCAAACATCACAGTGGCTCCCCACCAGCCCAGAAACAAATTCACATATGGTGTAGGTGTGTGCACAAGGGCTTCTATGTAATATTGTAACTGTAGTGAAGCTTGCTATTACATGACACTAAGTACAATTTACTTATACAGTATCTACTGAGGGCCTTATGAAGCCATTGAAATGGTGTATCTCACCCAGAGGAGCCTGGGTGAGAACAGGAAAGGCTGGGATAATAGGTTTTTCCCACTGTCTGCAGCAGCCAGGCTGGTAATGAAGGTAATTAGCAGCCAGCTGGGGAGCTCAGGTAAATGGGGGCTGAGCTCCTCAATCAGGGCTCCCAGCCTGAGGAAGGAACAGGCTGCGCCAAGGAGCCAGGACCCTCTAACCCTGTGTGGGGTAAGCGCAATGTTGTGTTTTGGGGAGCTGGGTGGTAGACCCAGATCCCGATAGAGAGGGAGAACTTCTGTTTAGTCAGTGGCCAGATGGATGAAGAATTTTGTTTATGTTCGTTTTTGTTCTGCTGTAAAATAGATAATAAAGCTGTTCGTGGCCAGTTTACACCCAAATCTGCAGTGTTGGAGTGGCATCTTGAAGTGTGCCAACTATCTAAGTAGAGAAGACATCGATCCTGGAGAGCTAAGTGACCCCCGAGTTGTCACACTACACATATGAACAGTTCAGTACGTTATAATTCATTGTCATTACAATGGTACACAAAGAAACAGTTTATAACTCCTAAGAAAGCTACAAGTCAAAATGTGTGGACTAAAGCAATATTGCCACATGATTGGTGGCATTTAATCATATGTGTATGTGCCCTTCAAATTGCTCAAAATTTTGATAAATTATTTCAACTAGCTTGTAAACCTGTACAATGGGGGGAAATTATATATCCAATTTAAAATGCACTCCCTGTCAATCCAACTAGGGATGAGCGAATGGATTTCAGTCGATTTGCATAAAACTTTCTTTTAATACTGTACAGAGTAGGCGCTCCATACAGTATTAGAATGTATTAACTCAGATGAGCTGAAACTATTACTAAGGCAGGGGTGGAGGATGAAGAGGTTCTAGACCTCACATGGTATCCAGGGTATCCAAGTGACGTTTGCAGTTCGGAGGAAGAGGTGGTGGTCACTCAGTGCCAGCCACACAGCAAAAGAGGGACCAAAAGTCAGGTGTGCACTACACAACGCCATCAGTGGCAAAGTCCACATAACCACCGATACGTGGACCAGTAAGCACGGGCAGATTTTCCATTTTAATAAAAAAAATTCTTTCACATCGAGGGTTAACAGCCAAACAAAACTCAATATTTATTACCCTGATTCTGCGGTTTACAGAAACACCCCACATGTGGTCGTAGACTGATGTAAAGGCACACGGCAGGGCGCAGAAGAAAAGGCCGTATGGTTTTTGGAAGGCAATTTACCTGAACTGGTTTTTAGATGTCATGTCCCATTTGAAGCTCCCCTGATGCACCCTTACAGTAGAAACTACCAAAAAGGGACCCCATTTTGGAAACTAGGGGATAAGGTGCAATATTCATCTGACAGGGTAGATCATGTGCTATTTCTATAGATCAAGTAGTTACGGATGCAATGATATAAAATATGTTTACGTTGTTTATTTGTTTCAGTTTTACATAATAAATAGTGTTGATCTATAAATAGTGTTCTACCGAGCACCCGAGCACAATAGAAGTCAATAGGAGAACCCCAGGAAGACCCTGCTCTGAAGAGGGGAGTGTGTCAGGAGTCTAGTTCAGCTTAGGAGTCCCTGCTCTGACTCAAAAAATAAATAAAAAATGAGACTTCTACTATACTGTACTTCTACTGAGACCTATACAGTAGTAGTCTCCTTTTTTTTTGTGACTAACTATGCAGCTATATAGTGTAGTGGTAGTGGTAGAAGTTAAAGAGAGACATTTGAAAATGAAAACAGCACTCTCAACACAGATGAATGGAATCAATATGATACCAATTGTACTATGTTTCTCAATAAATTTGTGAAGGAACAAGAAGTCACAAAAAGGAGAAAATGGCTCTGGGACTCTGATGATTATTGTAAAGGGATAATTATTATTATTGTAATATTGATTATTGTAAAGGGAAAGTATGAATCACAGAGGAGACAGACACCTTCTTATCATCCAACTATGAAAAAACAACATCAACCACAGTATCAACAACAACAATCAGGTAACATCGCTACAACGTCTAGAGTCGATACTTCCTCATCATTATCGCCTTTTTTGGGACAGGGCCCTGTATTAAAATAACCAGACGGGGAGGTAGAAGGCAACACAAGTGGAGGAAACTCCAAAAATCAGAGACCTCTGAAACAAATGGCACTTTGCAAGAAGGGCAATCAGTAGGGGTGGATGAGTTTTCTGTACAAAAGCCTACTGTGGTAAATATGTCCTCTGTTTCTTTGTCTGATGCACAAATGTGTTTATTGTCTAAAGGGTTGTCCTTTTGTCCATCTACTAAGATTGACTGGTTTCAGTTGGAGGTCGATATGCAGCGGCTCTTTAGGAACATTAAATTACAGATTTGGTTTGCTGAGCAGCCACCTCCTGCTGACCACTCACCTATTGCAGGAAAGTCTGAACTCACTCTTGGACAATTTAATCTGATGTCCAAGAGTGATTTCATAACACAGATTAATACTCACACCTTGGACACATTTACTAAAGCTGTGGCACTTGATATTGATAGACTTAAATCTAGGGTCTTGGACACACCATTGCAAAACCCCAATATGACCTCTGCTGATATTGGGGCTTTGGAGGAGTTGGGCCATGACTAGAGTTGAGCGAACACCTGGATGTTCGGGTTCGAGAAGTTCGGCCGAACATCCCGGAAATGTTCGGGTTCGGGATCCGAACCCGATCCGAACTTCGTCCCGAACCCGAACCCCATTGAAGTCAATGGGGACCCGAACTTTTCGGCACTAAAAAGGCTGTAAAACAGCCCAGGAAAGAGCTAGAGGGCTGCAAAAGGCAGCAACATGTAGGTAAATCCCCTGCAAACAAATGTGGATAGGGAAATGAATAAAAATAAAAATTAAATAAATAAAAATTAACCAAAATCAATTGGAGAGAGGTTCCATAGCAGAGAATCTGGCTTCCCGTCACCCACCACTGGAACAGTCCATTCTCAGATATTTAGGCCCCGGCACCCAGGCAGAGGAGAGAGGTCCCGTAACAGAGAATCTGTCTTCATGTCAGCAGAGAATTAGTCTGCATGTCATAGCAGAGAATGAGGCTTCACGTCAGCCACCACTGCAACAGTCCATTGGCATATATTTAGGCCCAGCACCCAGGCAGAGGAGAGAGGTCCCGTAACAGACAATCTGGCTTCATGTCAGCAGAGAATCAGTCTGCATGTCATAGCAGAGAATCAGGCTTCACGTCACCCACCACTGCAACAGTCCATTGTCATAAATTTAGGCCCAGCACTAGTGTTGAGCGGCATGTCCCATATTCGAATTCGCGAAATTTTGTGAATATTCGAAAGAATATTCGTAAAATATTCGCGATTATTCAAATTCGTTATTATTTCGCATATGCGATAATTCGAATTTTCGCATCGCATAATACATATGCTATGCAAAATTCACATGTGCGCTAATGAAATCGCCTTACGAAGATTCGCAACTCAATTCAATCACTAATGTATGAATGCAATGCCCTTTGCCTCTGTTCTGGGACAAGTGTAGATATTCGCATGTGCGCTAATAAAATCGCCTTACGAAGATTCGCACCTCAATCACTTTCTAGGGAATGTGAGACTTTTGGGAATCAATCGAGATACAGTGGGGGGTGATGACAGTAGTTGACAGAGTACAGATCAATGTAATCTGTAAGGTGGAAAGTAAAATAAAAAATACGAATTTTCGTTAATCAAATTTTACGAAGTTCTACGTATTCGCGAATATGGTGCTATACTATATGAATGCACAGGCCTTTGCCTCTCTGTTCTGGGGACAAGTGTAGATATTTGCATTTGCGTTAATAAAATCGCCTTACGAAGATTCGCAGCTCAATTCAATCACTAATGTATGAATGCAAAGCCCTTTGCCTCTGTTCTGGGACAAGTGTAGATATTCGCATGTGCGCTAATAAAATCGCCTTACGAAGATTCGCAACTCAATCACTTTCTAGGGAATGTGAGACTTTTGGGAATCAATCGAGATACAGTGGGGGGTGATGACAGTAGTTGACAGAGTACAGATCAATGTAATCTGTAAGGTGGAAAGTAAAATAAAAAATACGAATATTCGTAAATCGAATTTTACGAAGTTCTACGTATTCGCGAATATGGTGCTATACTATATGAATGCACAGGCCTTTGCCTCTCTGTTCTGGGGACAAGTGTAGATATTTGCATTTGCGTTAATAAAATCGCCTTACGAAGATTCGCAGCTCAATTCAATCACTA
This sequence comes from Bufo gargarizans, assembly GCF_014858855.1. Lineage (NCBI taxonomy): Eukaryota > Metazoa > Chordata > Amphibia > Anura > Bufonidae > Bufo > Bufo gargarizans. The sequence goes on from NC_058083.1 coordinate 344,481,550, forward strand.
ATGTATGAATGCAAAGCCCTTTGCCTCTGTTCTGGGACAAGTGTAGATATTCGCATGTGCGCTAATAAAATCGCCTTACGAAGATTCGCAACTCAATTCACTAATGTATGAATGCAAAGCCCTTTGCCTCTGTTCTGGGACGTGCCGATATTCGCATGTGCGCTAATAAAATCGCCTTACGAAGATTCGCAACTCAATTCACTAATGTATGAATGCAAAGCCCTTTGCCTCTGTTCTGGGACGTGTAGATATTCGCATGTGCGCTAATAAAATCGCCTTACGAAGATTCGCAACTCAATTCACTAATGTATGAATGCAAAGCCCTTTGCCTCTGTTCTGGGACGTGCCGATATTCGCATGTGCGCTAATAAAATCGCCTTACGAAGATTCGCGCCTCAATCACTTTCTAGGCAATGTGAGTAAGATCTGAGCTGTTGGACCTTTGGGAAACAATCAATTATATGTGTACTGTAATTTTGTGGGGGGGGGAAAAAACAAAAAACGAATATTCGTTTTTACGAATATATAGCACTATATTCGAAATATTCGCGAAATCGCGAAGTTGCGATATTCGCGAAAAAAATTTGCTTTTCGAATATTCGCGCTCAACACTACCCAGCACCCAGGCAGAGGAGAGAGGTCCCGTAACAGACAATCTGGCTTCATGTCAGCAGAGAATCAGTCTGCATGTCATAGCAGAGAATGAGGCTTCACGTCAGCCACCACTGCAACAGTCCATTGGCATATATTTAGGCCCAGCACCCAGGCAGAGGAGAGAGGTCCCGTAACAGACAATCTGGCTTCATGTCAGCAGAGAATCAGTCTTCATATCATAGCAGAGAATCAGGCTTCACGTCACCCACCACTGTAAGAGTCCATTTTCATAAATTTAGGCCCAGCACACAGGCAGAGGAGAGAGGTCCCGTAACAGAGGATCTGGCTTCATGTCAGCAGAGAATCAGTCTGCATGTCATAGCAGAGAATCAGGCTTCACATCACCCAACATTGGAACAGTCCATTGGCATATATTTAGGCCCCGGCACCCAGACAGAGGAGAGGTTCATTCAACTTTGGGTAGCCTCGCAATATAATGGTAAAATGAAAATAAAAATAGGATTGAATGAGGAAGTGCCCTGGAGTCCAATAATATATGGTTAAGGGGAGGTAGTTAATGTCTAATCTGGACAAGGGACGGACAGATCCTGTGGGATCCATGCCTGGTTCATTTTTATGAACGTCAGCTTGTCCACATTGGCTGTAGACAGGCGGCTGCGTTTGAGGCCTAGTATTTAGGCGCTGGGTGACCGGTATGGATTTAGTGACAGAATTAGACTTGGAAATGCACAGAAGCGTGTGTGTGTGAAGTTATTCTGAATGACCCAATGTGCACCTTGAATATTATATACCCTTTTAGGGATAGATTTCAAATAGCTCTGATATAGCAGAAACCACTAAATTATGAAATTGCTAAATTGGGAATTGTACTTCAACCCAGAACAAAAAATGTGCTTTGACGGACACTAAATATCTTGCCCAGCAACAACAGTACAGCGGTGGGTAACGAGAGATTTAGAGGGAATTAAATTTGAGGCCTAGTATTTAGGCGCTGGGTCACCGGTATGGATTTAGTGACAGAATTAGACTTGGAAATACACAGTAGCGGGTGTGTGTGAAGTTATTCTGAATGACCCTATGTGCACCTTCAATATTATATACCCTTTTAGGGATAGATTTCAAATAGCTCTGATATAGCAGAAACCACTAAATTATGAAATTGCTAAATTGGGAATTGTACTTCAACCCAGAACAAAAAATGTGCTTTGACGGACACTAAATATCTTGCCCAGCAACAACAGTACAGCGGTGGGTAACGAGAGATTTAGAGGGAATTAAATTTGAGGCCTAGTATTTAGGCGCTGGGTCACCGGTATGGATTTAGTGACAGAATTAGACTTGGAAATGCACAGAAGCGTGTGTGTGAAGTTATTCTGAATGACCCAATGTGCACCTTCAATATTATATACCCTTTTTGGGATAGATTTCAAATAGCTCTGATATAGCAGGAACCACTAAATTATGAAATTGCTAAATTGGGAATTGTACTTCAACCCAGAACAAAAAATGTGCTTTGACGGGCACTAAATAACTTTCCCAGCTACAACAGGACAACGGTAACGAGAGATTTAGAGGGATTTAAATTTGAGGCCTAGTATTTAGGCGCTGGGTGACAGGTATGGGTTTAGTGACAGAATTAGACTTGGAAATACACAGTAGCGGGTGTGTGTGAAGTTATTCTGAATGACCCTATGTGCACCTTCAATATTATATACCCTTTTAGGGATAGATTTCAAATAGCTCTGATATAGCAGAAACCACTAAATTATGAAATTGCTAAATTGGGAATTGTACTTCAACCCAGAACAAAAAATGTGCTTTGACGGACACTAAATATCTTGCCCAGCAACAACAGTACACCGGTGGGTAACGAGAGATTTAGAGGGAATTAAATTTGAGGCCTAGTATTTAGGCGCTGGGTCACCGGTATGGATTTAGTGACAGAATTAGACTTGGAAATACACAGTAGCGGGTGTGTGTGAAGTTATTCTGAATGACCCTATGTGCACCTTCAATATTATATACCCTTTTAGGGATAGATTTCAAATAGCTCTGATATAGCAGAAACCACTAAATTATGAAATTGCTAAATTGGGAATTGTACTTCAACCCAGAACAAAAAATGTGCTTTGACGGACACTAAATATCTTGCCCAGCAACAACAGTACAGCGGTGGGTAACGAGAGATTTAGAGGGAATTAAATTTGAGGCCTAGTATTTAGGCGCTGGGTCACCGGTATGGATTTAGTGACAGAATTAGACTTGGAAATGCACAGAAGCGTGTGTGTGAAGTTATTCTGAATGACCCTATGTGCACCTTCAATATTATATACCCTTTTTGGGATAGATTTCAAATAGCTCTGATATAGCAGGAACCACTAAATTATGAAATTGCTAAATTGGGAATTGTACTTCAACCCAGAACAAAAAATGTGCTTTGACGGGCACTAAATAACTTTCCCAGCTACAACAGGACAACGGTAACGAGAGATTTAGAGGGATTTAAATTTGAGGCCTAGTATTTAGGCGCTGGGTGACAGGTATGGGTTTAGTGACAGAATTAGACTTGGAAATACACAGTAGCGGGTGTGTGTGAAGTTATTCTGAATGACCCTATGTGCACCTTCAATATTATATACCCTTTTTGGGATAGATTTCAAATAGCTCTGATATAGCAGAAACCACTAAATTATGAAATTGCTAAATTGGGAATTGTACTTCAACCCAGAACAAAAAATGTGCTTTGACGGACACTAAATATCTTGCCCAGCAACAACAGTACAGCGGTGGGTAACGAGAGATTTAGAGGGAATTAAATTTGAGGCCTAGTATTTAGGCGCTGGGTCACCGGTATGGATTTAGTGACAGAATTAGACTTGGAAATACACAGTAGCGGGTGTGTGTGAAGTTACTCTGAATGACCCTATGTGCACCTTCAATATTATATACCCTTTTTGGGATAGATTTCAAAGAGCTCTGATATAGCAGGAACCACTAAATTATGAAATTGCTAAATTGGGAATTGTATTTCAACCCAGAACAAGAAATGTGCTTGAACGGACACTAAATAACTCGCCCAGCTACAGCACTAGGGACAGATTTAGCTGGATATAAATTTGAGGCCTAGTATTTAGGCGCTGGGTGACCGGTATGGATTTAGTGACAGAATTAGACTGGGATATGGCCAAAAAATGAACAGACTATTGCTGGTTAAATGCACTTGGTGTGACAGCTTCACCCTGATGTAGGCTTTAGCCAAAAAACAACCACACCATTGAGGGTTAAATGCACTTGGTGACAGGCGCAGCTTGCCCCTGATTTTGTATATGGCCAAAAAATGAACAGACTATTGCTGGTTAAATGCACTTGGTGTGACAGCTTCACCCTGATGTAGGCTTTAGCCAAAAAACAACCACACCATTGAGGGTTAAATGCACTTGGTGACAGGCGCAGCTTGCCCCTGATTTTGTATATGGCCAAAAAATGAACAGACTATTGCTGGTTAAATGCACTTGGTGTGACAGCTTCACCCTGATGTAGGCTTTAGCCAAAAAACAACCACACCATTGAGGGTTAAATGCACTTGGTCGCAGCTTGTGCTGGCGCACCACAAGACACAAAATGGCCGCCGATCACCCCAGAAAAATGAGACTGACAAACGGTCTGTGCAGCCTAAAAACAGTGAGCAATTGAGGATCAGCAGCTCAATGATCCACAGCTGCAGATCGATCAGTTAATCAAGTCCTTTGGAGGAGTTAATCTGCCTAATCTCGCCCTACTGTCGCAGCCGCAACCTCTCCCTACGCTAATCAGAGCAGAGTGACGGGCGGCGCTATGTGACTCCAGCTTAAATAGAGGCTGGGTCACATGGTGCTCTGGCCAATCACAGCCATGCCAATAGTAGGCATGGCTGTGATGGCCTCTTGGGGCAAGTAGTATGACGCTTGTTGATTGGCTGCTTTGCAGCCTTTCAAAAAGCGCCAAGAAAGCGTCACAAAAGCGCGAAGAAAGCGACGAACACCGAACCCGAACCCGGACTTTTACGAAAATGTCCGGGTTCGGGTCCGTGTCACGGACACCCCAAAATTCGGTACGAACCCGAACTATACAGTTCGAGTTCGCTCATCCCTAGCCATGACCACAGCCTTACCATTAAGCCGTCTGATAAGGGCGGGGCGGTTGTTGTCATGGACACATCAAGGTATATGGGCGAAATAAGGAGACAGCTGAGTGACCAAAATGTATACAGGGAATTGTCTGGTGATCCCAAATTTGAATATATTAAAAAAATCAAAAGTGTACTGGATTTAGCACGTGATCAAGGCATTATCGATGAAGGACTACACTCCTTTTTGTTGATAGAATGTCCACGTACGTCAATTATTTATATGTTACCTAAAATACACAAGTCTTTAACGAATCCTCCTGGGTGACCCATCGTGTCGGGTATTGACTGTGTTTGTTTGCATATTTCCATCTTCCTTGACCACATACTTCGCACGCATGCTATCAATACCCAATCTTATATCAGAGATACAGAGGATTTTCTGTCAAAAATCTCCACTGTGAAATTGCCTGATAAATGTCTGGTGTCATCGTTTGATGTCACCAGCCTATATACTTTAATAGACCATACATGGGGAGTAAATGCGGTCATGAGATGTTTGGAGTATAGTGATTTCTTGACAGAATGTTGTGACTTTATCATTGAACTGTTGAATCTGGTCCTGAGACATAATTATTTTATGTTTGGGGATCAGTTTTTCTTGCAATTACGTGGGACCGCTATGGGGTCAAATGTGGCACCGACGTACGGAAATGTTTTCATGGCGACTCTTGAGGAGGATCTTGTCTATGTGTCTCACCACTTCAGCAAAGTGCTGGGGTGGTGGCGAAACATAGACGACGTCTTCCTCATTTGGCAAGGAGATTTGGAGTCTTTAGAGCAATTTTATGGTTTTCTGAATGAATTGGACAGTGAAATTGCCTTTACACTGACACATTCTGACAAACAGGTACAGCTCCTGGACACGATGGTGTCTATTGTTGGTGATAAATTGTCTACAGACATTTTTACCAAGCCGACTGACTGTAACACATTGTTACATTATGAAAGCTGTCATCCCAGACCCACCATTGAATCCCAACCTCGTAACCAATTTCTACGTGTGAAGAGGATTGTACAGGTCACACAAAAAAAGATGGTAGGACAGCACCACTTACTTGAATGCATTCAAGGGGCTTTGCGGCGGTGCTGGTAACGTCAGGTCTCGGCCTCAGAGACCCCACAAATACCAGTAGAAATGAAGAAGGTCACGGCACTCCAAAAGCTATTCAGTGTTTTTTAATACACCACAGATTCAGCAGCAACATTTCGACAACAGTCTTTTTCAAGCTACCATTGTACAGGACCATGAATGTTTACCTGCCCGATATGAACAAATGATTAATAAGTTCAGACAGAGAGGATACCCACAAGGAAATATTTACAAACATCTGAGAAAGATACAAAATCCTCAGGGAATATCCTCAGGCTAGAGAGAGGAAACTTAAACTTAGGCCTCATGCACACGACAGTATTTTTTCACGGTCCGCAAAACGGGGTTCCGTTGGTCCGTGATCCGTGACCGTTTTTTCGTCCGTGGGTCTTCCTTGATTTTTGGAGGATCCACGGACATGAAAAAAATAAAATAAAATCTAAGTCAAGTTTGCCATTGAAATGATAGGAAAAAACGGACACGGATCACGGACACGATCACGGACACGGATGACAATCTTGTGTGCATCCGTGATTTTTCACGGACCCATTGACTTGAATGGGTCCGTGAACCGTTGGCCGTGAAAAAAATAGGACAGGTCATATTTTTTTCACGGCCAGGAAACACGGATCACGGATGCGGCTGCCAAACGGTGCATTTTCCGATTTTTCCACGGACCCATTGAAAATCAATGGGTCCGTGAAAAAAAACGGAAAACGGCACAACGGCCACGGATGCACACAACGGTCATGTGCATGAGGCCTAAGACAGATTCCATTTGTCACAACATATTCAGAACAGAGCAAAGATGTAGCCATTATTCTAAAGAAACATTGACCCATCTTAAAGAGCAATTTTCCACTGGTTGAGACCTTTTCTTCTCCCCCACTTCTGTCATACAGGCGTCCTGCTAACCTGCGTGACAAGTTAGTGAGGGCAGATGTCCCTATTAAAAGAAAGGTACAAACTTTCTTAGGTCCGAGGAAAACGGGTTGTTTCCCGTGTCTGACGTGTGTGAATTGTCCCTATATGATGAAGAGGAACTTTTTCACACACCCAGGTAAGGGATCACAATATGACATATGTCATTTTTTACATGTGACAGCTCGTTTGTCATATATGTACTGCAATGTCCATGTGGTCTCCTCTATGTGGGGAAGACTAAATGTGACATGAAAACACGACTGAATAATCACAGCTTTACCATTAGGCGCAAAAGAACAGATTTGCCGGTTCCAAAACACTTTGTTGAGTATGGTCATACTGAAAGAGAGTTAAAATGGATGATTATTGACCAAGTTCCAAGGGCTAGACGAGGTAGCGATCGCACTTTGATCTTTAAACAGAGGGAATTGCGATGGATACATCGTCTCCAGACCCTTAAACCACAGGGTCTGAATGTCGAGTTCAAATGGAATATAATGTAATGTTCTTTTGGGATCTTTCACCTTGTGGGCTTGTCTCTCTCATTCGGTACTCTGGTATTGTGATCACCTATGGTGTCAAACATTTTATCTATCATGTTTTCTTTTTATTTTAGTTTTTATCAGATCTGATAGATCTTTTCAAGTTCATCACAGCAATGGAAAAAAATGGCGGCCATTTACGGTGTTTTTAGTCCCATATTAGGGAACATGATTGGAATTGTAATCTATAAATCAAGATAAATGTATTGTGGATAAGTCGTGAATGAAAGATTGTCACTTATAGTTTCAAGATAAGGGAAAATGGGTGGACTTTAGTTCTGAGGATGTTGGGTACTAATCTCACTTAACACCTTGGTGCCGTAATTGGTGTGTGGTGATGATCATTAAAGTTACATAACCACATAAACCACACCCTCTCTTATTACCCTTTATTTTACAGATACATTGTTTCCATATGGGAACTCATGACTCTATTTCTTCCTATATAGACGGCTTGATATCCCTTTTTTCAGTATGAACTTGTTCTAGTAGTTTCATGATGTGGTATATATGTACTAGACAATCTTATCATGCCCCATATGTGACTCATTTATCCCTCTTTCGCCCTGGGTGGCTGTGGTTCGCAGGATTCTGGGACACCTTCTGGTTGCCGGGTTACGGCTCATGTGATCTTGCGACTTGGTAGCGGGGGTGCCTCCTTCTGGCGCGTCACGTGCACCTATGGTGGAGGCCGGTTGCCTGTTCCCGCCTTGCGACTGACGTCACTGATCACGTGTGGTCAGGTGACGGGTCACGTGACTCAGTGTGTACTGGTATCTTGGTTACCAGACATGCGCATTGACAGACTGGGGACGCTGAGGTTGGCGCCATCCAAGTACACTGCTGTGTAAGTTGTTTCTTGCATAATTTATGCGCCCGATTGGCCATTCATTTAATTACACACAGGTGATCACTTTGATTAATGCACAATGTCACTTTATGTGAACACAATGAAATATGGGATTTTTAAGATTAATTATGGCTTCAAGAGATGTATAATAAGTTGTTGTATCACTGATTTGATTATATATTCTATATTATACTTTTTACACTTGATTATGTATTTTATATTATCCTTTTTATACTTGATTATGTAATTATCACTAATTGACTCACAAGGTATTGAGGGTATAAATGTGGATGTTTTGGCACCAGTTCGTATGCTTGATAAAGACTGCAATGAACAGTTGAAATTTTGCAGTGGGGAATAAAGTGGGTTATTTCACTTTTTATTATATTGGAGTGCTGCCTTTTTTTTGGAGAACAACTATATATATATATATATATATATATATATATATATTGTAAGGGATCGTCTCTTTTCAGGGGGTCACACTCACAGATATCTCACCAGACAAAGGATTTTCATGTCCAAACTGTGCATTTATTTTGACACTCTTCTCACAAAGGATTGTCCAGTTATACATCACTGGGTGGGGTGAGGTTCCTGCACCGCCAACACTTAAAACACAAATAAACTCCTGCCCGTCTAGGCGCTACCTAAACACAATACGTCCCTATCTCACTCATAGAGCTCAGTTCTCACATGGACAACATATGCGGCTTTCCTCAGCCATCATCAATACTGCAGCCTCAAGGTTGTGGCAACTCCAGTACCTTTTGGGGAAGTGTGGCCCAGTAGTCCTCCAGATGCTGGGCGTGCAACCCTCATTTTCTAGGTCCTCCAAACCTCAGGCTATTCAAAGCCTTGTGGCCCCTCAGTCCTCCTGACTGAGACCACACACAGAGCCTCTGCTTCGCAAAACAGTCTTGCTCTCCTTCCTACAGACTGAGGCGCTTTATGCAAGCCTGATTACAGCAGGCCTCACCTGCGATCACCTCTGGTAGAAAGAAAAACCCATACTGGAAGGGTGTGGACTGGGAACTTCCTTTACCAAGCCTAGCCACCAGTCCAAGTAAAATCCAGCCCAGAAAATGTATACAAAAATGGCTCAGCAAACTATGCTTTGCTGAGACTACTGCCACTCTCTGGATTTTATCTGTCTCACATATCTGAGATACCTGAAGTGGGACAACACACCTTCCAGCACTGTTCACATTACCACAAAATATATATATATATATATATATATATATATACACACACACACAGTAGGGCAAAAAAGTATTTAGTCATCCACCAATTATGCAAGTTCTCCCATTTAAAAAGATGAGAGAGGCCTGTAATTTTCATTATACATATACCTCAACTATGAGAGACATAATGAGAAAAAAAAAATCCAGACAATCACATTGTCAGATTTTTTTTAAACAATTTCTTAGCAAATTATGGTGGAAAATAATAAATTTGGTCAATAACAAAAGTCCATCTCAATACTTTGATATATACTCTTTGTTGGCAATGACAGAGGTCAAATATTTTCTGTAAGTCTTCACAAGGTTTTCACACATTGTTGCTGGTATTTTGGCCCATTCCTACATGCAGATCTCGTCTAGAGCAGTGATGTTTTGGAGCTGTCGCTGGGCAACACAGACTTTCAACTTCCTCCAAAGGTTTTCTATGGGGTTGAGTTCTGGAGACTGGCTAGGCCAATCCAGGACCTTGAAATGCTTTTTACAAAGCATGTTTAGGATCATTGTCATGCTGAAAGACCCAGCCACGTTTCATCTTCAATGCCCTTGCTGATGGAAGGAGGTTTTCACTCAAAATCTCATGATGTCATACGCTCCAATTCACAAAATAGAATAAATCATCACTCAAAATAGAATTTAAGCAAATATCTTTATTTATTTAGTTGGGTAATTAAAGGCCGCAATGCTTATTACTTAACCAATTAATTATAATCTGGTTAATCCAATTTATTCTCAAATATAAATAAGTAAATATTTAAACCAATAAACCATATAACACTCAGTCCACTCAGAGAGTGACTTAACCCCCGTCAATAAGCAAAGCGACAAAATAAATAGGGAAGGGAGGGAGGGAACTTGAAAAATACTTACGTGAATGAGCCAAAATCGTTATTTTCTGTTCTTTTATAGGTTCTCAAACTGGCAGTTAAAGTGATCTCCAATCAAATTTGAAGATATCAGCGCAAGCACCCACAGCATCTGGGTTAACCCATTCTTCACATAGGTAAGTAAATAATATAATCAACATATTAACTGTAATGTTAGGTGCCATGTCATCATGGCTCACCACACTGAATTTATCAGTATGGTTCGCTCCATGATGTCATACGCTCCAATTCACAAAATAGAATAAATCATCACTCAAAATAGAATTTAAGCAAATATCTTTATTTATTTAGTTGGGTAATTAAAGGCCGCAATGCTTATTACTTAACCAATTAATTATAATCTGGTTAATCCAATTTATTCTCAAATATAAATAAGTAAATATTTAAACCAATAAACCATATAACACTCAGTCCACTCAGAGAGTGACTTAACCCCACAACGCCACATAAAAACAAGTGGCCCAATAAACATTGCAAGCCTTTAATAAAAACCATTATCAATTATGTTCTGCAAATCTGAAATGAATATATCACATCCAATATCAGAAAGCTGATCATCCTTTTCTTGGTAAAGTCCTCTAACGAATCCTTCTAATTCAACATGTCTGTAATTGCCATGACCAATTTCCTTCAAATAAATCTCCATTTTTTTTATTAATTCTTTTCCTAATTGTTTCCAGAAAGGATAACTCAGAATTGAACCAAGAAAATTTTGGGATGATGTCAGAAAATACGAGTACAACACCATCAAGTAAGTAGCATATTTTACATAACAATTCTTTTAATTCATAAATTAACAAATGCGTTTTGATTTTTCCCAAATCAAACGAGCCAATATGTAAAATAAACAGGTCAGGTTTCGACATTTTTGAATATATAAGGCTGACATTCTTGAAGATATCAGAAATTTTAAGGTCAGCAAAGGAAAACCAGTTTATGGAAAATTCTGCTGAATAACCTAAATTAACAGTAGAATGTCTAAAAGCAGATCTTCTCTCAGCCAATTGAATCAGTTCATCACCAAAAATCCATACAACTTTTGAAGGTCCTATATCAATAATGGGGGATTTGAGATTTTATTGTCTGCAGCAATCTCGCTTAATCTTAGAGCAGCAAAGAAAGCTATAGAAAATGCTGCAGAAAATAAATTGGTTTCATATTCCGAAGAACAAACTAATACTAAATTACATATGACCTTTTGTAACAATTCAATAGATAAAGGGCTGGTCTTAACATTGTGGACTGACTTTCTTTTGATACCTTTAATCATTAGTTTAATGATAAAATTATTCAGAATAGAGCTTTCGCCTTTTAATTTAAAGAAAAAAGAAATGCCCGATAATTTTTTAGAAATAGAATCGGCTTGTAAACCGTTGTTGTAAAGATATATAATAAATTTGATAAAATTCCCTAAATTAAAATCAATGTAAGAAATTTTTTGAGATATGCAGAAAAGCTTCCAATCCAACCATGCGGCAGAATATGCTGCCCATGTATTCTTGGCTAATGAACCAAAATTAAGTTCATTAGTTAATCCTCTGATATCTCCCAAAGATGAGTTGGACAAGGAATTCCCATTCGGGAAGCTCGAGGTGTCATTAAGAAGAATTCCTTGAAGCGCTGTCGGGACAAATAATCAGCAATATAATTAGTTTTCCCAGAAATAAATCTAGCTTTTATCCAAATGTTAAATTTTAGACATTGAAAAACTATCTTACGCAATAATGAAGAAACTAACGGAGACTTTGAAGTTAAACAGTTTATGGAAAAAACTACTCCCATATTGTCCGACCTTAGCAGAATTCTCTTATTCTGAAACACTGAGGACCAAATTGTTAGAGAAACTAGAACTGGAAATAATTCTAGAAAAACCAAATTTTTTGAGTACTTGTTATTAGTAATCCAATTTAAAGGCCAACGTTCGGCAGACCAAAAGTTGTCAAAATAAGCACCATATCCAATAGCACCAGACGCATCTGTATAAAGAGACAAGGTGTCTGAGCCAACAAACTCTTCCTGCCAAATGGTGTGACCGTTAAATTCACATAAAATTGCAACCAAACTGAAATGTCATCCTTTAGTTGTTTGGTGATGCGAATATGGGATCGAGGTGAGGACTTACCTGATGTGGCAGCATACAATCTTTTAGAAAAGACCCTTCCCATGGGAATCACACGAGAAATAAAATTAAGAGAACCTAAAAGAGACTGAAGTTGTTTAAGCGTAATTTTTTCTTTTCCGGATATGCGAGTTAATTGTTGAACAGTATTCTGGATTTTTTCCATTGGTATGCTAAATTCCATTGTTACTGTATTTATATCTATGCCCAAAAACTTGAGATTCGTAGTAGGATAGACAGTTTTATCTACAGCTAATGGAATGCAGAAATATTTAGCTATACCAATGAATCTATTCAGAAGATTCATACAATCATCCGAATCTACACGACCTATAAATAAAAAGTCATCGAGATAATGTAGTAAAAATCCACTACCTGAGTGAATATCCATAACCCAGTGTAGAAAAGTTGAAAACGCCTCAAAATAAAAGCAAGATAGGGTGAATCCCATGGGAAGGGCCATATCATAAAAGAATTTATCGAGAAAATAAAAACCCAAAGAATTATAACCGATGGGGTTTATAGGTAGTAGTCTGAAAGCAGATTTAATGTCAGCTTTGGCAAGAAGAGAATTGCGGCCTGCTTTTTGTAAAAAAGACAAAGCTTGATCAAATGAGGAGTATTTCACACTGGCTTTATTTTTTTCCATCTCATCGTTAAGGAACTGAATTTAGGATAAGATAAATTGTGAATAAGACGAAAAGAATTTGGTTCTTTTTTAGGAACTAAAGCTAAAGGAGATATACGAAAATTCAAGAAGGGGGGAGAATCAAAGGGACCAGCAATCCTACCTGCCAAAATTTCAGATTCAATTTTTTCTTTAACAATGTCAATATTTTGTTTTACAGATAACGCATTTTCAACTAGAATGCAACCTGGACCCACAAATTCAGGTATGAAAAACCCATTGGTAAAACTGTCAATTAATAAATTAGCCATCTGAATGTTTGGGTAATGACCTAGCCACTGAATTATTATTGGCAAATTCAGCGGAGTCACCTTGTTTAAACGATTGAATTTCCTTGTTAGAAATTGGGAAGTGAATACCTTGTTTTTTAAAACATTTTGAGGCTGAATGAGAACCGGCACAGAAAGAACACTCGTGTCGGTATTTGCAATTATGTTGCCATCTGCAATGCGACTCGTTAAATGCGAAACAGATACCTTTTTTGACGTTAATGAAATTGGGTTGACGAAAAAGATTGTTTTTGTTAGGGAGCATTAAATTCAACCAAAGCCCGACATCTTTACTACCCCAATTTAGATTCGGATATACTGCAAGTTTCTGACGAAAGGATTCGTCATACAGACACCAACCCATTCCGCCAAAATTTCTATATGCCTCCAAAATAGTATCTACATGGTAAATTAAACCAGTACAAAGACTAGGAAATTTTTCACCCAAAACTGCTGCGTATATATTAAATGCTTGCAGTCAGTTAAAAAAGGATTTCTGGTGTAATTTTCTATTTTCTTCAGAATCTGATTTTTTGTCTTTCAATAATTCACTTTTTAAATTCTCACTAGATGAAGGAAGAAGAGAAAAAATTTCAACATATTCTTTTCTCCAAATTTTTTCTTTCACGCTCAAGGGTAAATGAAACCCTAATGGAGAAATTTGACACGCCAGAACTTCTTTAACAGATGTCTCTTTTATACCTGAGTTAAATTCAAGCTCAGGAATTACTGCCATTTCAGGGTTAATATTGGACATTTTAGGTACATTAGTGAACGGTTGAATGGTTGAATTAGCAGCAGTCAGACTATTAAGGGTATTAACTTGACTGACATCTGCTAATCCAGACCAAACATTTTTTGGTGACTCATCCTTTTTAGATAGGTAAAGTAAAAATTCATCAAACAACTGAATCTTCAATTTAGAAGAATCAATGTCAAGTGAATTAATCTCTTGATTAATAGTGCCCTGCGGTTTGCAGTCACTTAAAAAGTTATAATTCAGCTCACCAGAAGCAGATGATGTAGGAGGATGATCAACTGTTGAAGCAGGTGATGGCTCCTGAGTGACAGTTGAATGCTGTTGAAAATGACGCCGTTGAATTTTCCTGCTGGCTCGGCTTGAAGATAAGTTGGTTTTCTTGGTCTTAGAAGGAGGCGCATATTGTGAAGGGGAATATGCCCTCTTGTCTCTCCGCTGACGTTTTTTAATCGGCGAGCGGGTCTCAGGTTTTTCGCGCATGCGCAAAAAATTATCGCAGGGAGGATCGATCAGTTCGGCGCTCGCGCCAGGTACTGCGCAGCAGACGGGATTAGAAGATAAAAGAAGCTCTTCTTGCTGGTCCGGTCCTTGCTGTAAGCACTTCCTCAGCCATTCTTCTCCCCCTTTGCTTTCTGCTCTAAAAATAAGTTGTTTCAACAGATCTTCCATGACACAGATGAACGCAGGTCTGTCTCTTGAAAAATACTTACGTGAATGAGCCAAAATCGTTATTTTCTGTTCTTTTATAGGTTCTCAAACTGGCAGTTAAAGTGATCTCCAATCAAATTTGAAGATATCAGCGCAAGCACCCACAGCATCTGGGTTAACCCATTCTTCACATAGGTAAGTAAATAATATAATCAACATATTAACTGTAATGTTAGGTGCCATGTCATCATGGCTCACCACACTGAATTTATCAGTATGGTTCGCTCCATGATACATGGCCCATTCATTCTTTCCTTTACACGGATCAGTCATCCTGGTCCTTTTGCAGAAAAGCCCCAAAGCATGATGTTTCCACCCCCATGCTTCACAGTGGGTATGTTGTTCTTTGGATTCAACTCAGCATTCTTTCTCCCTCAAGCATGACGAGTTGAGTTTTTACCAAAAAGTTCTACTTTGGTTTCATCTGACCATATGATATTCTCTCAATCCTCTTCTGGATCATCCAAATGCTCCCTAGCAAACTTCAGACGGGCTAGGACATATACTGGCTTAAGCAGGGGGACACGTCTGGTACTGCAGGATTTGAGTTCCTGGCGGCGTAGTGTGTTACTGATGGTAGCCTTTGTTACTTTGGTCCCAGCTCTCTGCAGGTCATTCACTAGATCCCCCCATGCGGTTCTGGGATTTTTGCTCACCGTTATTGTGATAATTTTTACCCCACGGGGTGATATCTTGAGTGGAGTCCCAGATCGAGGGAGATTATCAGTGGTGTTGTATGTCTTCCATTTTCTAATAATTTCTCCCACAGTTGATTTCTTCACACCAAGCTGCTTGCTTATTGCAGATTCAGTCTTCCCAGCTTCGTGCAGGTCTACAATTTTGTTTCTGGTGTCCTTCAACAGCTCTTTGGTCTTGGCTATAGTGGAGTTTGGAGTGTGACTGTTTGAGGTTGTGGAGAGGTGTCTTTTATACTGATAACAAGTTCAAACAGGTGCAATTAATACAGGTAACGAGTGCAGGACAGAGGAGTCTCTTAAACAATAAGTTACAGGTCTGTGAGAGCCAGAAATCTTGCTTGTTTGTAGGTGAACAAATACTTATTTTAACGAGGAATTTATCAATTAATTCATTAGAAATCCTACAATGTGATTTCCTGTATTCTTTCCCCCCATTCTGTCTCTCATAGTTGAAGTGTACCTATGATGAAAATTACAGGCCTCTCTCATCTATTTAAGTGGGAGAACTTGCAAAATTGGTGGCTGACTAACTACTTTTTTTCCCCACCGTATGTGTTTTTAGCCATAATATATTCACATATTATTATAATATATGTAAATATATTACGGCTAAAACATCAGTAGTAGTTTCCCACATATTACAGTATTTTTCGCCCTATAAGACGCACTCCCAAAAGTGGGAGGAAAATGGCAGTGCGTCTTATGGGGCGAATGCTGCCGTTTTACACTGATCGACCGCAAGCTGCACAGCGCGGCCGGCGTGTATATCAGCGAGGGGGGAGGAGGGGCTGGGGGCCAGCCTTAAAGTATTGTAATGGCAGTGGGACCCGGTGCAGTCACTGTATTCTATTGCACAGGGCCCCACTCACTGTACTAAAGGTATCTACTGTAACTGCCTGCAGGCAATGTATAACTATATGTTCGATCCAGCAGCCTTTACTTCCGATCATAGCAGGCTGGAGCAGGGTGGGCGGGCGGGCACTGGCAGCGTAACTTCCTACGTCACGTGCCTGCTCCGCTCACTTTATGAATGAAGCAGGCAGTAGAGGCACGTGACGTAGGAAGTTACGCTGCCAGTGCCCGCCCGCCCGCCCAGCCTCCTGCCTCCAGCCTGCTATGATCGTAAGTACAGGCTGCTGGATCAAACATATCTGTAGTTAAACATTGCCTGCCTGCAGTTACAGTAGATACCATTAGTACAGTGAGTGGGGCCCGGTACAATAGAATACAATGACTGCACTGGGCCCCCACTGCCATTTAAAAACTAGTGTAGATGCCAGCCCCACCCTCTGTTTTGGGGGTCATTCATAGTGGTTGATACTGTTATGGGGGGGATCTGTGGATGTCAAATAGCAAGATGCTATTTATCTGTCATCCACATATCCCCCCATAGCAGTGTCATGCTATCCACAGATGCCCCCATAACAGTGCCATTCACAGATGTCCCCATAACAGCGTCAGCCACAGACCCCCATAACAGTGCCAGCCACAGACCCCCATAACAGTGCCATCCACAGACCCCCATAACAGTGCCATCCACAGACCCCCATAACAGTGCCATCCACAGACCCCCATAACAGTGCCATCCACAGACCCCCATAACAGTGCCATCCACAAACCCCCATAACAGTGCCATCCACAAACCCCCATAACAGTGCCATCCACAGACCCACATAATAGTGCCATTCACAGGCTACCATTAATTCAAAACCTACCAAAAGCACACCTTTTGGTTCAAAATATTTTTTTCTTATTTTCCTCCTCAAAAACCTAGGTGCATCTTATAGGGCAAAAAATAATATATATATTACACATTTATTTTGTGCCATACATTTTTTACAATTGCAAAAAAAATAATAATATATAAATCTAATTTAACCTCTATTTCTGAAAAAGTTTGCGACGGGATTTGAACTCACAGCTTCTGCATCATAGCCCAGAACTTTAAACACTACACTATATAGCTGCATAGCCAGTCACTGAAAAATAAAAATGAGACTTCTGCTGTATAGGTCTCAGTCGAAGTACAGTACAGTAGAAGTCACTTTTTTTTTTTTCAAGTAACTGGTATTATAGCTGAGTGGTTAAGTGCCTTGTCTCTAATACAGAAGGTCGTGAGTTTGAATCCTGGCCGAAACTTTTTTTGAAATACAAGCTAGATTCGATTTAAATACACTGGGGTTTCCCCAAGCACTGACTAAATATATATACATAGCTATATATGGATTCAGATCAGGTACTCCTAAGCCACTCAATTTCCTCAATGTACAGCGATCTTCTGCATAGAAATAGAGGCTAAATTTGATTTAAATACACTGACTCGAGCATCGCGCTCGAGCACACGTGATGTGCCGAGCGTAGTGATGCTTGAGCCGGTGTTGTTCGCTCAATACTAATAATAGAGCCTTTTTGAAAGAAATGTATATTTTTGTGTCTCCATTTTCTGAACGCCATATTTATTTTATTTTTATGCCGATCGTCTGGTGTAGGGGCTCAATTTTTGCAGGAGGAGTTTATATTTTTATTGGTACCATTTTTGGGTATATATGATTTTTTTATCATTCATTATTTCACTTCATGGGGCAAGATGACCAAAAAATTGGTTGTGTTAGCACAGTATTTATTTATTTTTACAGCATTCAACTGAGTGGTTAGGTCATGTGACATTTTCATAGAGCAGATCATTACGGACGTGGCAATACCTAATATGTATATTTTTTCTTATTTATTTACATTTTATACAATAATAGCATTTTTTAAGCAAAAAAAATGATATTTTAATGTCTCCATAGACTGAGAGCCAAAGCTTTTTTTTTATTTTTGACTGATTGTCTTAGTTAGAGTCTCATTTTTTGCAGGATGAGGTGATGGTTTTATTGCTACTATTTTGGGGAGTATAAACCTTTTTGATCGCTTGGTGTTGCACTTTATGTGATGCTAGGTGACAAAAAATGTTTTCCTTGTCACTGTTTTTATTTTTTATGGTGTTCACCTGAGGGGTTAGGTCATGTGATATTTTTATAGAGCTGTTTTTTACGGATGTGACGATACTTAATATGTCAATATTTTTTTTTCACTTTAACACAATAATAGCAGTTTTGAAGAAAAAAAAACATTTTTTAGTGTCTCCATTGTCGGAGAGTCATATATATTTTTTATTTTTATTGATTGTCTTAGGTAGGGTCTAATTTTTTGCAGGATCAGGTGACTGTTTGGTACTATGTTGGGGGGAATATATGCCTTTTTGATTGGTTGGTGTTGTAAGGTGACAAAAATTGCTTTTTTGGCACTGTTTCTCTTTACATTTCTTTTACGGTGTTCACCTGAGGGGTTAGGTCATGTGATATTTTTATAGAGCTTGTTATGGATGCAGCGATGCCTAATATGTATACTTTTTATTTATTTATTTTACTTTAACACAATAGCATTTTTGATACACAAATAAATATTTTTTAATGTCTCCATGTTCTGAGAGCTATAGTTTTTTTTTATCATTGATTTTTATGTAGGGGCTAATTTTTTTCGCGGTGAGGTGACGGTTTTATTGGTATCATTTTGTGGGACATACGCCTTTTGCACTTTTTGTGATGTAAGGTGATAAAAATTGCTTTTTTTACACGTTACGGACGTGGAAATACCAAATATGTCCATTTTATTTTTTACTATTTTTAACTTTTTTTATCATTTAATTAGGAATTTTGATTTTATTTTTACATGTGAAACCTTTTTTTTAACACTTTATTGTTTTTATTTTTTTAATTTTAAGATTTGGGTCCCCCATAAGGTCATGCAAGACCTATGGGGGACATTTACCTTCACTTTAATGTCTAAAAACTTGATAGAGGAGATTCTCCTCAGTCCTCAACTTAAATTATCTGATTACCTCAGCGCAGCTGTCACGCTGCGCTCCTGTGCACTCTAGTGGACTGGTTTGGTTCCTCCTAGTCCTGGCTAAGGCTTCCACTTCCCGCGCCTGCAAACCAGAATTGACTCTAAATGGCGGCGTGCTTCTGACGTCACGTCAGTGCGCTCTGCTCATCACTGTGATGATTCAGATCGGCGGAGACAGAGCCTTTAGCCTTACATTTTAAAGGGAAAGGCAGCAATATGGGAATCAGCGGGGGGGGGGGGGGGCACACAGGGGGGGGGCAAGGAATAACCAAGGGGGGGCAATTTCCCCCCTGTAGCGACGCCACTGAACATTGTTCCTTGAACATATACAGCCTTTTCTTTGGGGGCCCGGAACTACTACACCCCTGGTGCTGAATCTTTTTGCGGAACTGATCCCTGTGGCTCCACCAACGACTCTTGATCTCATCAACTTGTAATAAAAATACAAGAAAGGAAAATGTAGCCAAATATACAATCCTACAGAGGATAACGTATTACATGTGCTATGCTATGGAGGATTACCTATGACATGTTCTATGCTAGGGAGAATTACCTATGACGTGTGCTATGCTAGGAAGGACTGCAAGGATCACACATGTATACATAGGCTACTTACCCAAACTCTGGCAACTTTGCCCTTTGGTTTTCTCCCAGATGGTGGCAAAAAGCTCCTGGGTTATCACCGTCTTTTTTGTACCGGTTGTGGTAGTCCCCCGACAGTGTATCCCAAATGCAGGGCCTCTCCTGCACGAGGACAATTAACCTCTCCACGTCCATTGCCTGTGGTGTCTTTTGCTGGAAAAAGGTCTGCAAGGGCTGGAAACTTCTGAAGCAAACTCCTGCCTTATGTGCTGCCTGGAGCCTGATGCTAAGAAGCTCAACTTCCTGTCTAAAATACCTTCAATGTTGCTAAGTTACTTGCGTTAAAAACGCAACGCAATGCATTACATCTGGATGTGATGCAATTTTCACGCAGCCCTATTCACTTCTATGGGGCCAGCGTTGCGTGAAAAACGCTGAATATAGAACATGCTTTTCTTTTTTTCTCTTTTCTTGCATAATCCCAATTTAGTATGTGTTCCATTATTGACAGCGCAGTCCAGTGCACATCTTGTCTAATGTATGCAGTCCTGGAACAGTCATTTGAGGTTGCATATCTTTGTTCAAAATGTGAGCAAATTGCCTGTTTGGAATCGCACATCGTGTATCTAACCAGGCAAGTTTCAATACTGAGAAGCGCTGACAAAAGAGTTTGCCGCTCACTGAGAAAGAGCTCTATGGTGTTGATGTGGGAGAGGGTGGTTTGTATGTATAATGGTGTGCAGCCATCTTCTTTTTTTTTTGCTTCATGGATATGCACCTGTGATTCTGAAGCTTCTAGTCTAAATTATCTTATAGTATATATTGAGGGTAGCACCTCTTTTAGACTGAACATGCCCTACCTGGGGCTTCTGAGCAGAGTACGTATGTAGCTGGTCTCTACACTGCCCTGAATATTGTAGGCTAAGGGCTCTTTCACACCTGCGTTATTGTCTTCCGGCATAGAGTTCCGTCATCGGGGCTCTATGCCGGCAGAATCCTGATCAGTTTCATCCTAATGCATTCTGAATGGAGTGAAATCCGTTCAGGATGCATCAGGATGTCTTCAGTTCCGGAACGGAACGTTTTTTGGCCGGAGAAAATACTGCAGCATGCTGCGCTTTTTGCTCCGGCCAAAAATCCTGAAGACTTGCCGCAAGACCGGATCCGGAATTAATGCCCATTGAAAGGCATTGATCCGGATCCGGCCTTAAGCTAAACGTCGTTTCGGCGCATTGCCGGATCCGACGTTTAGCTTTTTCTGAATGGTTACCATGGCTGCCAAGATGCTAAAGTCCTGGCAGCCATGGTAAAGTGTAGCGGGGAGCAGCATACTTACCATCCGTGCGGCTCCCGGGGCGCTCCAGAGTGACGTCAGGGCGCCCCAAGCGCATGGATCACGTGATCGCATGGCACGTCATCCATGCGCATGGGGCGCTCTGACGTCACTCTGGAGCGCCCCGGGAGCCGCGCGGACTGTAAGTATACCGCTCCCCCGCTCCCCGCTCCTACTATTGCAACCAGGACTTTAATAGCGTCCCGGGTGCCACAGCAACACTTGAAAGCATTTTGAAGACGGATCTGTCTTCAAATACTTTCAGTACACTTGCGTTTTTCCGGATCCGGCGTGTAATTCCGGCAAGTGGAGTACACGCCGGATCCGGACAACGCAAGTGTGAAAGAGGCCTTAATTAAGTCCAAAGAGAGGCAGTAAATTTAGTGTTAGGGACCCATCTGCAGAAGCCACCTTGATGCCTGGTAGATGGGCCCGACACATGTTTGAGCAAATATGTGTGCTAAGAGCTTCCATTAACTCATTTATAGTCGGTATTGTACCACTTTTATCTAGAATGACCCCCATTTCCTGGGAGGGAAAATATCCTGTAGTCATGGTCCATATCGGAACCAATGACAAAGTTAGAGGTAGGTGGTGCTTCCTTAAAAATGATTTTAGGGATTTAAGTCACAAGCTTAGGGCAAGGACCTTAAAGGTAGTGTTTTCCTAAATATTACCAGTACCTTGAGCCACATAAGAAAGGTCGTGGGAGATAAGGGAGGTAAATAAGTGGCTCAAGAACTGGTGTAGGAAGGAGGGGTTTGGGTTCCTGGAGACCTGGGCCGCCTACAGGCTCTATCGTATGGATAGGCTGCACCTAATTGAGGTGCAGCTGTTTTGTGGGAGAAGATGGCTAGAAGGTTGGAGGAGTGTTTAAACTAGGGACTAGGGGGAGGTAATTACATTATAGGAGGAAAAGATGTGCATATAGAGACCTGGGACCAGTGTAGAGTAAAAAAATATACATAAACTTCTTAAATGTATGTACACTAATGCCAGAAGCCTTACTAATAGAGTTGAGCGAACACCTGGATGTTCGGGTTCGAGAAGTTCGGCCGAACATCCCGGAAATGTTCGGGTTCGGGATCCGAACCCGATCCGAACTTCGTCCCGAACCCGAACCCCATTGAAGTCAATGGGGACCCGAACTTTTCGGCACTAAAAAGGCTGTAAAACAGCCCAGGAAAGAGCTAGAGGGCTGCAAAAGGCAGCAACATGTAGGTAAATCCCCTGCAAACAAATGTGGATAGGGAAATGAATTAAAATAAAAATTAAATAAATAAAAATTAACCAAAATCAATTGGAGAGAGGTTCCATAGCAGAGAATCTGGCTTCCCGTCACCCACCACTGGAACAGTCCATTCTCAGATATTTAGGCCCCGGCACCCAGGCAGAGGAGAGAGGTCCCGTAACAGAGAATCTGTCTTCATGTCAGCAGAGAATTAGTCTGCATGTCATAGCAGAGAATGAGGCTTCACGTCAGCCACCACTGCAACAGTCCATTGGCATATATTTAGGCCCAGCACACACACAGGCAGAGGAGAGAGGTCCCGTAACAGACAATCTGGCTTCATGTCAGCAGAGAATCAGTCTGCATGTCATAGCAGAGAATCAGGCTTCACGTCAGCCACCACTGCAACAGTCCATTGGCATATATTTAGGCCCAGCACACACACAGGCAGAGGAGAGAGGTCCCGTAACAGAGAATCTGGCTTCATGTCAGCAGAGAATCAGTCTGCATGTCATAGCAGAGAATGAGGCTTCACGTCACCCACCACTGCAACAGTCCATTGGCATATATTTAGGCCTAGCACACAGGCAGAGCAGAGAGGTCCCGTAACAGACAATCTGGCTTCATGTCAGCAGAGAATCAGTCTGCATGTCATAGCAGAGAATGAGGCTTCACGTCAGCCACCACTGCAACAGTCCATTGGCATATATTTAGGCCTAGCACACAGGCAGAGGAGAGGTTCATTCAACTTTGGGTAGCCTCGCAATATAATGGTAAAATGAAAATAAAAATAGGATTGAATGAGGAAGTGCCCTGGAGTCCAATAATATATGGTTATGGGGAGGTAGTTAATGTCTAATCTGGACAAGGGACGGACAGGTCCTGTGGGATCCATGCCTGGTTCATTTTTATGAACGTCAGCTTGTCCACTGCAGAAAGACGCAGCAGTTGGCACCTGTGTTTCGTCATCATCAGAGACATGCTGAGGTGGTATTCCCATGTCCTCATCATCAGGAAACATAAGTGGTTGTGCGTCAGTGCATTCTATGTCTTTCACCGCTGGGGAAGGGCTAGGTGGATGCCCTTGGGAAACCCTGCCAGCGGAGTCTTCAAACAGCATAAGAGACTGCTGCATAACTTGAGGCTGAGACAGTTTCCCTGGTATGCATGGGGGTGATGTGACAGACTGATGGGGTTGGTTTTCAGGCGCCATCTGTGCGCTTTCTGCAGAAGACTGGGTGGGAGATAATGTGAACGTGCTGGATCCACTGTCGGCCACCCAATTGACTAATGCCTGTACCTGCTCAGGCCTTACCATCCTTAGAACGGCATTGGGCCCCACCATATATCGCTGTAAATTCTGGCGGCTACTGGGACCTGAGGTAGTTGGTACACTAGGACGTGTGGATGTGGCAGAACGGCCACGTCCTCTCCCAGCACCAGAGGGTCCACTAACACCACCACGACCATGTCCACGTCCGCGTCCCTTACTAGATGTTTTTCTCATTGTTATGGTTCACCACAACAACAAATATATTATTTGGCCCAATGTATTGTATTCAAATTCAGCGGGATATAAATTTGAGGCCTAGTATTTAGGCGCTGGGTGACCGGTATGGATTTAGTGACAGAATTAGACTTGGAAATGCACAGAAGCGTGTGTGTGAAGTTATTCTGAATGACCCTATGTGCACCTTCAATATGATCTACCCTTTTAGGGATAGATTTCAAATAGCTCTGATATAGCAGAAACGACTAAATTATGAAATTGCTAAATTGGGAATTGTATTTCAACCCAGAACAAAAAATGTGCTTTGACGGACACTAAATAACTTTCCCAGCCACAACAGGACAGCGGTAACGAGAGATTTAGCGGGATATAAATTTGAGGCCTAGTATTTAGGCGCTGGGTGACAGGTATGGGTTTAGTGACAGAATTAGATTTGGAAATGCACAGTAGCGGGTGTGTGAAGTTATTCTGAATGACCCTATGTGCACCTTGAATATTATATACCCTTTTAGGGATAGATTTCAAATAGCTCTGATATAGCAGAAACCACTAAATTATGAAATTGCTAAATTGGGAATTGTATTTCAACCCAGAACAAGAAATGTGCTTGAACGGACACTAAATAACTCGCCCAGCTACAGCACTAGGGACAGATTTAGCGGGATATAAATTTGAGGCCTAGTATTTAGGCGCTGGGTGACAGGTATGGGTTTAGTGCCAGAATTAGACTTGGAAATACACAGTAGCGGGTGTGTGTGAAGTTATTCTGAATGACCCAATGTGCACCTTGAATATTATATACCCTTTTAGGGATAGATTTCAAATAGCTCTGATATAGCAGAAACCACTAAATTATGAAATTGCTAAATTGGGAATTGTATTTCAACCCAGAACAAGAAATGTGCTTGAACGGACACTAAATAACTCGCCCAGCTACAGCACTAAGGACAGATTTAGCGGGATATAAATTTGAGGCCTAGTATTTAGGCGCTGGGTGACAGGTATGGGTTTAGTGCCAGAATTAGACTTGGAAATACACAGTAGCGGGTGTGTGTGAAGTTATTCTGAATGACCCAATGTGCACCTTGAATATTATATACCCTTTTAGGGATAGATTTCAAATAGCTCTGATATAGCAGAAACCACTAAATTATGAAATTGCTAAATTGGGAATTGTATTTCAACCCAGAACAAGAAATGTGCTTGAACGGACACTAAATAACTCGCCCAGCTACAGCACTAAGGACAGATTTAGCGGGATATAAATTTGAGGCCTAGTATTTAGGCGCTGGGTGACAGGTATGGGTTTAGTGCCAGAATTAGACTTGGAAATACACAGTAGCGGGTGTGTGTGAAGTTATTCTGAATGACCCAATGTGCACCTTGAATATTATATACCCTTTTAGGGATAGATTTCAAATAGCTCTGATATAGCAGAAACCACTAAATTATGAAATTGCTAAATTGGGAATTGTATTTCAACCCAGAACAAGAAATGTGCTTGAACGGACACTAAATAACTCGCCCAGCTACAGCACTAAGGACAGATTTAGCGGGATATAAATTTGAGGCCTAGTATTTAGGCGCTGGGTGACAGGTATGGGTTTAGTGCCAGAATTAGACTTGGAAATACACAGTAGCGGGTGTGTGTGAAGTTATTCTGAATGACCCAATGTGCACCTTGAATATTATATACCCTTTTAGGGATAGATTTCAAATAGCTCTGATATAGCAGAAACCACTAAATTATGAAATTGCTAAATTGGGAATTGTATTTCAACCCAGAACAAGAAATGTGCTTGAACGGACACTAAATAACTCGCCCAGCTACAGCACTAGGGACAGATTTAGCTGGATATAAATTTGAGGCCTAGTATTTAGGCGCTGGGTGACAGGTATGGGTTTAGTGCCAGAATTAGACTTGGAAATACACAGTAGCGGGTGTGTGTGAAGTTATTCTGAATGACCCAATGTGCACCTTGAATATTATATACCCTTTTAGGGATAGATTTCAAATAGCTCTGATATAGCAGAAACCACTAAATTATGAAATTGCTAAATTGGGAATTGTATTTCAACCCAGAACAAGAAATGTGCTTGAACGGACACTAAATAACTCGCCCAGCTACAGCACTAAGGACAGATTTAGCGGGATATAAATTTGAGGCCTAGTATTTAGGCGCTGGGTGACCGGTATGGATTTAGTGACAGAATTAGACTGGGATATGGCCAAAAAATAAACAGACTATTGCTGGTTAAATGCACTTGGTGTGACAGCTTCACCCTGATGTAGGCTTTAGCCAAAAAACAACCACACCATTGAGGGTTAAATGCACTTGGTGACAGGCGCAGCTTGCCCCTGATTTAGTATATGGCCAAAAAATGAACAGACTATTGCTGGTTAAATGCACTTGGTGTGACAGCTTCACCCTGATGTAGGCTTTAGCCAAAAAACAACCACACCATTGAGGGTTAAATGCACTTGGTGACAGGCGCAGCTTGCCCCTGATTTAGTATATGGCCAAAAAATGAACAGACTATTGCTGGTTAAATGCACTTGGTGTGACAGCTTCACCCTGATGTAGGCTTTAGCCAAAAAACAACCACACCATTGAGGGTTAAATGCACTTGGTCGCAGCTTGTGCTGGCGCACCACAAGACACAAAATGGCCGCCGATCACCCCAGAAAAATGTGACTGACAAACGGTCTGGGCAGCCTAAAAACAGTGAGCAATTGAGGATCAGCAGCTCAATGATCCACAGCTGCAGATCGATCAGTTAATCAAGTCCTTTGGAGGAGTTAATCTGCCTAATCTCGCCCTACTGTCGCAGCCGCAACCTCTCCCTACGCTAATCAGAGCAGAGTGACGGGCGGCGCTATGTGACTCCAGCTTAAATAGAGGCTGGGTCACATGGTGCTCTGGCCAATCACAGCCATGCCAATAGTAGGCATGGCTGTGATGGCCTCTTGGGGCAAGTAGTATGACGCTTGTTGATTGGCTGCTTTGCAGCCTTTCAAAAAGCGCCAAGAAAGCGTCACAAAAGCGCGAAGAAAGCGACGAACACCGAACCCGAACCCGGACTTTTACGAAAATGTCCGGGTTCGGGTCCGTGTCACGGACACCCCAAAATTCGGTACGAACCCGAACTATACAGTTCGAGTTCGCTCATCCCTACTTACTAATACAACTGGTGAACTGTAATTAGTGATGTGTGAGGAGGACTATGACATAGTGAGAATAACAGTGAAACATGGCTAGATGATAGCTATGACTGGGCAGTTAACATACAGGGTTACAGTTTGTTTAGAAAAGATCATTAAAACCGGAGAGGCGGAGGAGTCTGCCTTTAAGTCCTTTCTAAAGCCCACACTCCGGAAAGATATATGAGGAACATGAACATGTGGAGTCACTGTGGGTACTGTAGAAATACAAGGAGGCAAAAACAATAATATAATACTAATAGGAGTTTATTATAAACCACCTTTTATACCAGTGTCCACAGAAAATAAAATACTAAACGAAATAGACCAGGCAGCAAATCATAATGAGGTTGTTATTATGGGGGACTTCAACTACCCAGATATAGACTGGGAAACTGAAACCTGTACATCTCATAAAGGAAAAATATTCTTGGCAATAACCAAAGACAATTACTTTTCCCAACTGGTTCAGGATCCGACTAGAGGGATGGCCATACTGGACTTAGTATTAACCAATAGACCTGACAGAAGAACAGATGTGCAGGTTAGGGGACACCTGGGAAATAGTGACCATAAAGTAATAACCTTCTAATTGTCATTCAAAAGAATGTTTCTTCAGGGAGGAACAAAAATACCAAACTTCAAAAAAGCTAAAATGTAGCTAACTAAGAGGAGCCAAAGGCCTAACTAATTGGGACATAATCCTCAAAAATAAAAATACAGCCACAAAATAGGATATTTCTAAAACAATCCTATAATCTAATTGTGAAGGGTACATACCTTATGAGAATAAAAAGTTAAGGAACAAGAAAAAAACTATGTGGATAAATAGAAATGTAAAGCAAGCAATAAATGACAAAAGAAAGCATTTAAATCACTAAAACAGGAGGGTTGCGAGGAAGCACAGGAAAAAAATTGAATATGTAAAAGACAAATAAAAGCAGCCAAACTAGAGACCGAGAGATTAATTGCCAAAGACATTAAAACTAACCCTAAAATATCCATAAAATGTAGAAACACAGTCGGCACTGCTCAATGCGGTTAAATATCTAGCAGGATTCACACCCATGTGAACTATCATGCGGTAATGCTGGTGGTGCTCCGCTCAAAATAAGGTTGAAACAACCATATGAACGAAGAAACAGAAAAATAGCGGCACTCGCCACACTTTTTACCACTTGCAGCTTTATTCCAGGTTAAAAACACAGCAGATGCGGATCACTGGTGATGCGGTAGGGGAGCGCAGTAAATATCTGACTCCCTCAACTACGCCCCAGCGAAACAGGTGAAACAATCACATGCATGAACAAATTGTGCAAATACAAAAGTTCACAATTAAAAACAAAATAATCAAATAAAGCAAGGTAATTTCTGTCATTCAACCCTGATGCTCCCATTACATTAATTCTTATAATCCATTCAGATTCTCTTTGTAACAAGATACGCTTTCTGTCTCCTCCTTGTACTGGTAAGTTAACTACTTCTATGCCTACACATTTTAGGACCTCTTTTTTTCCCTGATGCCATATCATGTATATGTATATGGGACGTGTAGCTCCAATACCACAGAAGAAAGTTCCTGCACCAGAACGATTCAGAAAAATTGGACATGGGAAAGCATTCAAGACACAGGAAGCCTCCCTCACTCTTTCTTCCAAACTGCTGAAAAAAACAAAAGGTAGCGACAATAGTGAAGCACCTTCACATGAGTTGAGTTAAAAGGGTTTATTCTACTCACAAACTCGGTTCGATAACAAGCAGTGTACAGAGAGATATAACACCCGACCCAGGTTTTGCTCTGAAAAACTTTGTCGGGGGAATCTAATCAACCCATTTCAGGGTGGTCTTTTAAACACTTTGTTAAGTATACACCCACCTTCGTACATCGTCATATCACAATACAGCTCATTATTCCATACACAAATACATATACATAAAACAACTCCTTATTTCATATCTAAGTATATATGCATAAAACCATAAATAATGCCAATATGCTATTATAAAAACTCTGCTACTGTGTCCACCGTAACTAGTTAAAATAGTGTCCGGAGTCAATGCAAGTTGGTTACCCCAATAAATGATCAACTTGAATAGATGAAAAAAAGTATATGTATATATAGTCACTTGCCTGTATTGGGCTGGCTTTCGGAATCCTTCCTAATGTTACTGGTGCTTCTACTGGAGGGTAGCTGTGACAGCTGTATCTTCAGGTTTCCTCTACAAGCGCGGGCGGTCCCGGCCGGTGACTCGTGCACGCGAGGGAAACCCAGACTGGTGATCCACGAGGACGCTGCTTCCGTGTGATGTCACACTTGGGATGGATGCTTTCTCGGACCAAAACACTTCCAACGCGTTTCGAAATTAAAGAATTTCTTCATCAGGGATGAGTAATGCTTGTTCTCTCTGCGAGTAAATAGGCGTCCGTCTCCATGGTCACCAGTTAACCAGTCACTCCCCACGTCACAGTATACCAGCACGTACCATATCTTCCATTTTTACCATTAGAGTAGGTTGAAGGTTACAAAAGACCAAATGTCAGAGGGAATGTTTTATAAAGCATAAGATGGTGTGCTGTATTATAAATGAAGATGCAATTTAAGAAATTATAGATTGTGTTATCCTGATAGTTGTTATAGTAGATTATTATATGTATTTTCAATGATTTTATGATCGTGGATTCTAGGGGAAAGCAACATATTAAGATGTGCTACGTATTAAGATATTAACCATTAGCTATTATTTTACACTGTACAGTCAGTGCGGTCTATTCATTACGTTGTTTTTAGATTTGACTCACTTCTTCTAGGGTTTAGGCAATTTATTCCCTACTATAGACCAGCAGCGACACACTCCTTGGAGTGTCATTCAGTGTATTTTACATTATACTCTGTTTCAGTTAGCAAGGCAGCGCAGGTTTGCTTTGATTGTTTTTTTGAGCTTTATTCTGTTAAATTGCCAGTGTTACCCAGCAGCACGCCTTTACCATACTTTTTATTTATTTTTTTTCCCCTCTTTGTGTCAATACACAAATTACTTAAGTTATGTGTGATCTCGCGGCAGATAGAAAAACCAGGATTAGATTTGTCCAGACCTTCTTCAACCTACGGGAAGGAGAATCTCTGGAAAATGTGGATTTAGTGAACAAACAAATTGAAGATGCCATTAGTAAATTGAAAAAGCTAGAGAGATTATTAATAAACGAAATGAGAGATATGTGGGAAATTGCATCTTTGGAAAAATATTTAGAATGGGACATTATTCCGAAAAGGACTTAGAGTATACAAAACTTTGGCAGGAGATGTAGGAGATGTGAACACGTTCAAAGAATGGGATGATCTCTTCCATAATTTTTCCAGAAGCACAATACATTTTATTATTGAAAAAGAAAAAATGGACTAATTAAAACAAATAAGGAAATTGTGGCACTATTTGTGACTCTAAAACCATTCTCAGAGCATCCCGATATCGTCCATCTACAGAAATCTATCAAAAATAGGATTAAAATTAAGGAGGGTGAAATAATTGAAAAAAATAAACATAAATTTGAACGCGATTCCATCCCTCAACTGACACTAGGAGAAAACCATAGTGAAACACTGGATAGACTTTGGACAAAGTCCTGTGTGATGATAATATGCTCGATAGCAGAAACCTTACAACACATGAAACAAGTCCTGATATTTCCCCCATGCACAATTCACCCAGGAACCAGGTCCCCTTCACTCCAATGGTACAGATTAAGTCTCATCACCATATAGATCCAAAGGAAAAACATCCAAATAGACCAGAAACCAGTCCCCTGGTCGTGTCTAATAGATTTAGTCCATTAGAAGACTCTCAGACAGGTATACAAGTGTATGCGGAATTTTCCTCATTAGGAAACTACAATAGAAGTTATAGTGCTGCAGTTAAAAGCAACACTGCAAATAAGGATCACACATTATAATCAAAAAACTACACTCCAAAAAATACAAGAAACACAAAACATCCAAAAATACACCAATACTAGAAGCTAATACAAACATAACTACAACAAAAAATAAAACAATGAGGAAAAATGTTAAAAAGGATTTTTTTCAAGCGCGCCCGTCACAGAAAACAACAAAAGGAAAACAACGAACCAAAAGAGGAAAAAGGGGGAAGAAAATCTCCAAGAAAAATAACTAAATTAAGCGGACAAAAAATATATAATTTAAGCAAATATGATCTTACTATCGGTGACCAAAAATTACTACAAAAGGGTTTGAAATATGCACCATCTACTCCTTTTAACCCCTTCAATGCTTTTGTGGGAAAAAAATTCTTACGTAATTTGGCCCTTAAAAATATTTTTTTTAAAAGGACCGTCAAAGCACAACGAATGTTGTGAATACAACGACCACTAAAAATTAAAAAATAAATAAAACCAAAAGCATCAATACAAAGAAATATACAAAAAAAAATATATAAAAGTTAATAAAACAAATTTGGGAAAAACTACCATAGTGGAGGATAACATCAAGATTCAACTGATAGATGAAGCTTTACCAAATAATAAAGTGGTGTATTTTAACACTTTTTTAAAAAATAAGTCCAATTTTCACCCCCTGAACGAATATTCTGAGGCGTTTAAGACCTTTGAACATCTAGTACTAAGAGACTTGTGAAAAATTATTCCAAATCGAAAAAGATATAAACACAATTTAAGCCGTGATGAACAAGCTATCATAAAATCACTTCAAAGCAACAATGACATCATCATCCGCCCGGCGGACAAGGGCGGGGGCATCGTTATATTGGACTATTCACAATATTACAATGAATCCATGAGACTTTTAGGGGACACAAAAACTTATCAATCACTCAAATCTAATCCCATTTTTCAATATAAACAAGATTTGATTCAATTGATAAAAAAAGGAAGAAAAAAAGTGTATTATCACTAAAGAGGAAGCAGAGATAATTAATATTCGGTTTCCACGTATAGCCATATTTTATTATCTGCCTAAAATTCACAAGAGTATTACTGATCCACCAGGGATGCCCATAATATCAGGTATAGGCAGCCTTACATCAAACTTGTCCAAATATGTTGATGTGATTTTACAGAAGCATGTCCAAATACTTCCAGCGTATCTAAAAGACACACAGCATATTTTGGAAATCCTGGAAAGGGTAGAATGGAAACCAGACTATATTCTAGGTACCCTTGATGTTTCCTCACTCTACACCGTTATCGAAAATGAGAAGGGTAAGGAAGCAACTGAATATTTTTTAAAGAAAGATAACACATTACCATTGGAACAAATCGAGTTCATTGGGGAGTGTATCTTATTTATCTTAAAACATAATTATTTTAAATTTGAGGACAATTTTTTCCTACAAACGTGGGGTACCGCCATATGGACCAGATTTGCGCCGAGTTTTGCTAACTTGTACAAGGGGAGGTGGGAAGAACTCATCATCTTCCCAAACGTCGAGCTCAGCGCAAACCTGGTCCTCTGGCATCGTTTTATTGATGATATTATTTTTATTTGGAAGGGTGGGCAAGATACACTCCAATTTTTTTTAATGGAAATTAATAAAAATGATTTTTATCTACAATTCACCCCAACCTTTAGCACAGATTGGCTACACTTTTTAGATCTAACTATTACCATCCAGAATGACTTAATATTGACTCAAACCTATTCAAAACCCACCAATAGTAATAGCTACATCTCATTGGAGAGCTGCCATCTACCAACTTGGCTAACCAACGTGCCACTGAGCCAATTCATTAGATTGAGACGAAACTGCACACTGCTAGAGCAGTTTGACAAGGAGGCCAAGGTATTATTGAATAAATTTGAGAAGGGCTATAAGACTGCTGAATTGGAGAAAATAAAGTCAGAAATAGCACTAATTGACAGGAAGTCACTTGTACACAAAAAGGTTAAAAAGGACAATAATAAAAAAGATCAATTAGAGAATGAAAATGACTCCGCCTTTAAAATCCCAATTATAACACAATATAGTGAAAAAGAGAATGTCTTAAAAAAAATTGTCAAACACCATTGGGATACCCTCAAACAAGAGAAAGTAATAGGGGAAAAAATATCTAAATACCCATGCTTTGTATTCAAGAAGGCCAAAAACTTGTGTCTGTCAAAACAATAACTAAAAAGAAAAACACAGAAATAATATCTAATATTGAGAACACCCAAACAACGACTTATAACTTTAATTCTAGTTTCTTTCCATGCAAAATTTGTAAAGTCTGCCACATAACAAGTCAGACCAAACCAATAAAGACCATATAGGGTGCACAGAGAACATTCGAGATAGAGGGTCACCTCACCTGTCACTCCAGTGGGGTGATCTACTTTATCAAATTGCAGCACGCCAGACCTGCAGGGTATTGCGATAGTGAGGTCACGGTTATGGGCAATCAAGGGTTACTCACTTTTTAGAGGAGAACCCTGGGCAGGCATGCGGCAGTGAAGGAGAGGTAGACACAAGTTCCTCTGGGGCACACTCTAGATGTAGGGACAAGACCTGATGGTGTATGAGGTGCCCTGGATGTTGCAGGTATTTTGAGTGCCTGAGGCAAGGTCCCTTTAAGGATTGTGACGCCAGTGCCTGTAACGGTGGCACACCGATTTATAGCTATAATATAGCAGTAATTGAGGTACACAGATGGTATGGTGAACCAAACGTTGCTTTTACTTGGAAAACAGTTCAAACTTTATACAGACAGTTGGTTATGCAGTCCCTTGAATCATATAATTCACAAGCAGGTTTACTTCTTAATATGGCAGGTAACAATCTTGTTAATGCTTCGCAGAACTAGGCTGCACTATCCCCACAGCTGTTCTAGCTGGCTGGATCCCAAGGCCCGGATGCCTAAATGCTGGCTTTAATCCTTGCTAATAAATCTTTCTCCCGTATTGACCCTTGCTTCTATCTTATAGTAGCTCTGCCCATCAGCTTACTTATTTGAGCTGGTTGTGAGGGAAGCTGCAAGTTTTCTCCCAGGAGGTTCATTCCTACTACTGGGGTTGCTTCTTCTGGGGTTGTAGGATTACTGGTCTCCAGGCAGGCTGTACTCCTTCACTAGCCTCCTGGTGGCAACTAGGAGCCTGGACTGTCTAGCTGCATGTCAGGAGGAGGCCCTCAGCATATCTCTGGCTGGTGCCTTCTCACTTCTGTCTCCACAGACTCCTGACTATGACCTAACCCCTCCCTGTCTGGGCCTGGACATTTATACTAGGGGCTCCCTATCTCCCTCTAGTGTCCAGGATGTC
Organism: Bufo gargarizans; assembly: GCF_014858855.1. NCBI lineage: Eukaryota > Metazoa > Chordata > Amphibia > Anura > Bufonidae > Bufo > Bufo gargarizans. The sequence continues at coordinate 344,516,129 of NC_058083.1, forward strand.
TAACTACACCCAAATAGGCCTGCTGAGCATATAACAGGGGAACCAACACATGTAAAAACACATTAAATGCATATAGGAATATAATATCACTGTCCCTTGTGAGCAGAAGTAACACGTTACCCAATTGACCCTTGTGTAGTGCCCACTCCTACCTAGTGGGACACTGCAAAATGTCCATGCACAAAATTATATGTGGGCAGAACGAAAAGGACCTTACAAACCAGGATAAAAGAACATATGGCCAACATAAAGAAAAAATGTGACGATCACCAATTATCTCGACATTTTTAGAGGATCTATGTTCGGTGCGTTAGAACACATTAAACCTGATCAACAAGGTGGAGATTATATTAGAGCAATATCCAGAAATGAAACTAAGTGGATTTTTAATTTGAACACCCTCGCACCAGTGGGACTCAATCAAGAGATTGAATTGTTTGCTTTCCCCTAGAATCCACAATCATAAAATCATTGAAAATACATATAAAAATCTACTATAACAGCTATCAGGATAACACAATCTATAATTTCTTAAATTGCATCTTCATTTATAATACAGCACACCATCTTATGCTTTATAATACATTCCCTCTGACATTTAGTCTTCTGAAGCCTTCAGCCTACTCTAATGGTAAAATTGGAAGATATGGTACGTGCTGGTATACTGTGACATGGGGAGTGACTGGTTAACTAGTGACTATGGAGACGGACGCCTATTTACTCATAGAGAGAACAACCAATACTCATCCCTGATGAAGAAATTCTGTAATTTCGAAACACGTTGGAAGTGTTTTGGTCCGAGAAAGCATCCATCCCTAGTGTGACGTCACACGGAAGCAGCGTCCTCGTGGATCACCAGTCTGGGTTTCCCTCGCGTGCACGAGTCACCGGCCGGGACCGTGCGCGCTTGTAGAGGAAACCTGAAGATACAGCTGTCACAGCTACCCTCCAGTACAAGCACCAGGAAGATTAGGAAGGATTCCGAAATATTATCCATTGCGATTCCCGTGATTTGGCTTCATTCATAAAATCCTCCTCTCACATCACCCCTCACGTGATACATCTCACATGCTAAATTTGAGCCAATCCTGGACTTACTTCCCTTATTATCCAAGGTCCTAAACCTTTACTTCTCATTCAACACTCTCACGTCATACAGCACCACCCCTATGTTACACTCCACCCAATCCTGGATCACATACTCTTGCTACAGAAGGTCCTTCAACTCCTTCACTTCTTACAACAGCACAATTCATCTCACGTAAGACATGATATTAAATCAAATTCTTCATTCATTCCCTTTGGTTGCAAGGTGTCCATCACAAAGATCCATTCCACCTCTCGTTTATCAATTCGCATTACGGTATTTCCATCCAGAAAATGTGGCTTCACCTACTCCACCCCAGTGAATTGTAGTCACTCAGATCTTTTTGGTGTGCCATCTTAAAATGTCACCACAGCCGTATAACCAACAGAATAGAATTGAGGGGAAAAACATCTACAGAGATACAGAGAGACCCGGTCCCAGATCAACAACAAAAAATATTCCCCATCAAGGAATGAAGAGTGTACAGAGGACCAAAATGGACCCCTCAAAAAAGAAGTCATATAGGGAAAAAGAGGAGGAATAAAACATAAGCCCAAACCCGAAAAAAAGCAGGGGGATTTAATGTGAATTTTTCATCTTAGCTCACAAGCTCACACGTCCTCTCCGATTCCGAAAATAATGTTTTGGGGTATAGGACAGAAATTTGCACCCACCCATGGGATCAATAAATTTGAGGTCTTTCTGGATGTACACAAGTATATACAGAAGCTAAATATTGCAAAATTGTGTGCATCCGTGTCCATTGTTCCGTTTTCCATGATTTTCTGCGGACCCATTGACTTTCAATGGGTCCGTTGAAAACTCGGAAAATGCACCATTGTTCATCCACGTCCGTGATCCGTGTTTCCTGTCCATCAAAAAAATATGTCCTATTTTTTTGACGGACAACATTTCACGGACCCATTCAAGTCAATGGGTCCGTGAAAAAATACGGATGCACACAAGATTGTCATCCGCGTCAGTGATCCGTGTCCGTAGGCTACTTTCATACAGACGGATCCAAAGACCGACACTATATTCTAACACAGAGGCATTCCCATAGTGATGAGGGCGCTTCAAGTTAAAATATACTACGAACTGTATACATGACTGCCCCCTGGCAGCACCTGATCTCTTACAGGGGGCTGTGATCAGCACAATTAACCCCTCAGGTGACGCAGACCCCCTCCATCCCCAGTTTTAAATTCATTGGTGGCCAGTGCAGTCCCCCCCCCCCCCCTACTGTATTAATTTCATTGGTGGCCAGTGCAACCCCTCCCCTCCCTCTACTGTATTAATTTCATTGGTGGCCAGTGCGGCCCCCCCCCTCCCTCTACTGTATTAATTTCATGGGTGGCCAGTGCGGCCCGCCATGGCCCTCCTCCCTCTGCTGTATTAATTTCATTGGTGGCCAGTGCGGCCTTAGCAATATTAGAAGCATTATACTTACCTGCTGTGCTGTCTGTGACCGGCCGGGCGCTCCTCCTACTGGTAAGCAATGCACCGCACAGACCTGTCACTTACCAGTAGGAGGAGCGCCGGGCCATTCACAGACAGTACAGCAGGTAAGTATAATGCTTCTAATATTGCTAAGTAACCATGGTAGCCAGGACTGCAGTAGCGTCCTGGTTGCCATGGTTACCAATCGGAGCCCCAGCGGTAAAACTGGGTCTCCGATCGGAACTCTCCGCTGCCACCAATGATGGGGGGAGGGGAGGCCGCACTGGCCACCAATGAAATTAATACAGTAGAGGGAGGGAGGGGGGCCTGGGGGGCCGCACTGGCCACCAATGAAATGAATACAGTAGAGGGAGGGAGGCGGGGTGCACTGACCACCAATGAATTTAAAACTGGGGAGGGAGGGGGGTCTGCCCCCTCCTGTCTGGCAGCCCCTGAGCTCTTACAGGGGGCTATGATACGCTCAATTAACCCCTCAGGTGCGGCACCTGAGGGGTTAATTGTGCTGATCACAGCCCCCTGTAACAGATCAGGTGCTGCCAGGCAGCAGGGGGCAGTCATGTACACAGTTCTTAGTATATTCTAACTTGAAGCGTCCCCATCACCATGGAAACGCCTCTGTGTTAGAATATACTGTCGGATCTGAGTTTTCACGATGTAACTCAAATCCGATTGGTGTATTCTAACATAGTGGCGTTCCTGTGGTGATGGGGACGCTTCAAGTTAAAATATACCATCGGATTGGAGAAATCTCCGATAGGGACTCCTGACTTTACATTAAAAGTCAATGGGGGACAGATCCGTTTGCAATTGCACCATATTGTGTCAACGTCAAACTGATCCGTCTCCATTGACTTGCATTGTAAGTCAGGACGGATCCGTTTGGCTCCGCACGGCCAGACGGACACCAAAACAACTTTTTTTTTTACTTTCCTTCATGTCTGGTGATCCTCCAAAAATCACGGAAGACACACGAAAGAAAAAACGGACACGGATCACGGAACCCCGTTTTGCGGACCGTGAAAAAATACTGTTGTGTGAATGAGGCCTAAGTAATCAGGCCCCTATAAAAAACAGTGAAGGGGGAGGGAAAGATTGTACATACACACAATAAACTGTGAGATGAAATGCAAAATGTAATAGTAATTTCCCCATTAAAAGTGCCTTTTCTCACCAAGAAAGAAGTACAGCAGTGTCTTAAAAAGATTAAAATAGACTAATCGGCAGGACCAGATGGCATAAACCCCCGTAACTTAACAGAATTTAGTAATGTCATATCCAGACCCTTATTTCTGATATTTAAGGACTCTATACTGACAGGGAATGTTCCACAGGATTGGTGAATAGCAAATGTGGTGCCAATATTCAAAAAGGGTCCAAAAACAGAGCCCAGAAACTATAGTCTGGTAAGTTCAACATCTGTCGTGGATAAACTGTTTGAAGGTTTTCCAAGAGAAGCTATCTTTGAGTACCTCAATGAAAATGAGTGAATAACGACATATCAGCATGGCTTCATGAGGGATCTGTCACGTCAAACTAATTTGATCAGTTTTTATGAGGATGTAAGTTCTAGACTTGACAGCGGCAAATCATTGATGTCGTACATCTGGACTTCTCCAAAGCATTTGACACTGTACTGAATGAAAGGTTAGTATATAAAATGGGAATGCTTGGACCAGGAGAAAATGTCTGTATGTGGGTAAGTAGCTGACTCAGTAATAGAACACAGAGGCTGGTTATTAATGGTTCTGTCACGGGTAGAGTCACGGGAATCAAGATAGAGCGGAGGTGGACCCCCTTAGCTGCCACCCGGTCCCCTGTCCCTGCCTACTTGCACCACCCGCCCTAGGTGACGGAGCGCAACTGGGCAACAGTTCCTAACCTACTAAGTGCTAGCAGAGAGAAAGAGATAGCTGGGAAGAGGACAGCCACTGAGAAGTTACAATAAGCGGACAAGAGGTAGTATAAAAACGAAAGGCGAGGCGGGTCAACTAGTCGAGGTCAGTCCAGGAGGTCACGTCAGAACAAGGGAAGAGGCAAAGACAAATCCGTAAACAAGCCGAGGTCAAAATCCGAGAGGTAGCGTCAAGGTACAGGAAACAGGCAGAAGAGGTGTCAAGAGGCGGATTGAGGTTCAATTCCAGAGGTAGTTTAATAACAATAAAGTACACAGCCTATAGGACGAAAATCACAGGCAACCTGTAGCTAGCAGGCCGCCTGTATTTATAGGGGGGAGTGAGGGTCATGTGATGTGGCCAGCATCACATGACCGACAAAGTCGATCACAGAGTGATCAGCTCAGCGCTCAAGGCAGACCTAGGAGCAGGGAGCCTCCCAGCTAGCAAGGATACCCTGGGAATGAGGCCAAACACAGATCCTCGCTCCCGAAGCTAAGCAGCAGGTCTGTGGCTGATGGGAGACAGAGTGCGCCTTCAGCGCCCCGTTACAGGTACACACTCAGATTGGGTCACTGTCACTAGTGGAGTACCTCAGGGGTCAGTATTGGCCACTATTCTCTTCAATATATTTATTAATGATCTTGTAGAAGGCTTGCACAGTAACATATCAATTTTTGCAGATGACACTAAACTGTGTAAAGTAATTAACACGGAAGAGGACAGTATACTACTGCAAAGGGATCTGGATAGATTGTAGGCTTGGGCAGCAAAGTGGCAGATGAGGTTTAATACTGACAAAATGGAAGGTTATGCAGATGGGAAGGAATAATGCAAGTCACCTGTAAATACTAAATGGTAAAACAATGGGTAACAGTGACATGGAAAAGGACCTAGGAATTTTAGTGAACAGCAAGCTAAGCTGTAGAAACTAGCGTCAGGCATCTGCTGCCAAGGCAAATAAGATAATGGGTTGCATCAAAAGGGGCATAAATCTCTGTTTTGAGAACATAGTCCTGCCATTTTACAAATCACTAGTCAGAGCACACATGAAGTACTGTGTACAGTTCTGTAGGAAAGAAGGTTTGTATACAAACATAGAAGAAGATTCTTTAAGATAAGAGAAGTGAGCTCTCTGCCTGAGAAGGTGGTGATGGTGAGTACACTAAAATAGTTCAAGAGGGGCCTGGATGTATTTCAGGAGTGTAATAATATTACAGCCTATAGCTACTATAGATGGGTCGTTGATCCAAGGAGTTATTCTGATTGCCTGATTGGAGTCGGGAAGGACCTAAAGTGGGAAAATTTGGCTTCTACCTCACAGTTTTTTTTTTGCCTTCCTTTGGATCAACTTGCAGGATAATATGCTGAACTAGATGGACAGATGTCTTCTTTTCAGCCTTATAAACTATGTTACTATGTATTTTATGTTATTTTAAGTCATTTCCGTATCTACATTTGTTTGAAGGACAATTGTACTGCTCTTAACAATGTATAGGTAGATCAGTCAGGGTAGGCAGGTAAAGCCTTTCCTGAGTGCTGCTCTAAGGCTGAAAAAATGAGTACTAGAAAGGGGGCAGTTAATAAAATAAAACTTCACTTTTAATAGCTGTAAGGGTAAAAAGGCCCCTACAGACAGACATATAAGTGATGGTAATACGGAAGCTCATCTGGTCATAGATGTGAAACCAAATAGGGCTTCATATAAGACCATCAGGTGGTTAGATAAGTGCCCACACGATGCATAAAACTGGAAGGGCACTAAACTAATGACCTCATGATTGTATGTACACTGACCCTAAAGAGACCCTACTTGGCCTGATACACTCTACAGGTAAATCCTTGGAACGAGGTACAAAAAACCCTGCAAGGGGTGGCCCCGGCTGGAACAAGGCCCTAAACAGCGACACACAGGACCATATACCAGATATGCGGATAAAAAAGGTTTGTAGGCTAAAAAGCTTGTAAATTTTGGCTTGTAAGTATGGAAAAAGGTGTCCCGTCGTGTTTCCTCAATATAAGCCCCTAGTGACGCCAACGTCACTGCAGGTATGCGTTCCACCAGGCTCCTCTGCCTATTTAATGGGGCTGCATGGTCTCATATGCCGCCGGACTATCCATCTAGGTGGACACCATTACCTTGGTGTCGCCTCTATCGGGTCCACAGCCATACGCTGACTGCAGCCACCAAACTGTAAGTCGCCATCTCCCCCATCATCTTTTATATAGATGATTGTGGGCTTTTTGGTCATTATTCTTATTTTGGTTCCTTTTGCAGCCCTCTACCCCTTTCTATGACTTTTTTACCTGCATTTTTCAGCCCCAAAGTTCAGGTCCCCATTGACTTCAATATGGTTCGGTATTCAGGGTTAAGTTCAGGACCCAAACCAAACTTTGAAAAAAATTCGATCGAACTGGAAAATCCACGGCTTTGCTCATCCCTAAAGAGCATCAAGCAATATTTTAATATTATAAAACTGAAAACAGTAAGGAAAGACACTACTGCAGAAACTTCACAATAGAACAAAGGCCAAATAAAGAAAAATAAAAATAAAAATCGAAAAAAGTATCCAAAGTGGACTGCAGCATCTGAGGGGTTTAATGACGGGGGTGGCACAATCGCCATTTCCCATCATTATGGCTCCTGCTTACAAAGAAAAGCACTTCATGATGAAGTAATTTGGCATGAAGCGAATTTCTTTGTGAAATTCGGCGAAGCAGCTGAATCAAATTTTTCAAAACTTCACTCAACACTAATCATAACAATGGAACAGGTTATGAAAGATGACAAACACTGCAATTGTATTGTCACAATAAAACACAGCATGGAAAAAGAGAAACATTATTTTAAGATCAAAATAGAGAACGTCTTATGAAATGAAAATAATTAAGAACATCAATATTGTGCCAAGCAAAGAAAAAAAGACATATCACAAAATAAGGTCAAAAACAATAATTATATGATCTATAAATGTCACATCCCTTGAATAAACACAAAGGTTTTTGTGATGTCTATTCTAATTTGTATACAGTCTATGGATAGAGACAGATAAGGCTACTTTCACACTTGCGGCAGTGTGATCCGGCGGGCAGTTCCGTCGTCGGAACTGGCCGCCGGATCCGCCGATCTGCTGCTGCCTGAAAGCATTTGTGAGACGGATCCGGATGCGGATCCGTCTCACAAATGCATTGCAAGGACGGATCCGTCTCTCCGCTTGTCATGCGGACCGACGGATCCGTCTTGTACATTTTTCGCATTTTTACCGATCTGCGCATGCGCATGCCGGAACGACGGATCCGGCATTCCGGTATTCTGATACATTCGGCGCTAATACATTCCTATGGGAAAAAATGCCGGATCCGGCGTTCAGGCATGTCTTCAGTTTTTTTCGCCGGAGAAAAAACCGTAGCATGCTACGGTTTTCTCTTTTGCCTGATCAGTCAAAACGACTGAACTGAAGACATCCTGATGCAAACTGAACGGATTACTCTCCATTCAGAATGCATGGGGATATGCCTGATCAGTTCTTTTCCGGTATAGAGCCCCTAGGACGGAACTCTATGCCGGAAAAGAAAAACGCTAGTGTGAAAGTACCCTAATATGATAAAACACTATGGAGCAAAACATTATTTTTGTATCAACAAAATATAACACAGCCAAATATAACAGAAATACATTATCATGACTACACTCTAAAATACATCTTATATGCAAACTAAATCTAACACAATAGAATATGTACAAGGAATAAATAAAAACTTTATGACATCATCACAATAGAGCACAGCCAAGAAATAAAGAAAACACAGTTGTAAAATCATTAAACTGAACATAATCAAAGATTAGAGGCAGGTGATAATATGACATAAGCTCAACAGAACATTTCTTATAAAAGACGACAAACATTATTACACCAGTAAAATAAAACACAGCAAGAAATAAAAATAAACACAATTATGAAGTAATCACAATCGAGAACAGCTTGTGAAAAATTACGCTTCTATTGCATCACCTCAATAGCACACAGCCAAGTATTAAAGGCAAACATTATTTTCAGATTATACTATAGCATATTAATGAACATATGAAGCAGATTTACTAAGCTAAATGTTTCAAATTCTGACTTAAATTACACCAAATATCTGGTGTACATGCTTTGCACCACATTTATTATGTGTTCCAAACCATTTTTGAGCTCTGCTTGATAAGGTGGTATGGTGGGAAAGGGTGTGCTTAAAGGGGTTCTCTGGTTTTACATATGTATGACCTATCCTCAAGATAGCAATAAACAAAATGTAGAAGCAGCACCACTCAGTCCTTATTGATGTATCCAAATAGATGCAACAGCCTCACCGATGGCCTTGGATCCAACGGCCGGAATATATAGAAAAGTGCAAATGGTATCAGCAGCATCTCATATCATCGACTTTTATTTGGACTTCAAAGCAATAATGCAAATGGCAACGTTTCGGCTGATACACAGCCTTTGTCAAGCATACTCACATTAGGTTACATACATAAATTTATAATAAAAACAAGTGCGCCACCCCCATCCACATTATCCAATTGCAGGCAATGGCACAGAATGAACAATGAAAATGTGTATTTACTTAGCCATTCTTTGGCCTAATTCGCCTATATGTCTCACCTGAGTGTCCACCAATTATCCTAAAGGTCAACCCCATCATCGCACATCATCTGTAATTGCTATGTATAAAATATAGAACAATTGCCATGTTCGGGTGTCCTTACCGCTCAGTGCGCATGTATACCCAGCCGTCAAATCACTCACATCATCAACCATGGTCCCCGCAATGCGTCTGTGGGTCCACCTCTGAGCGTCACGCTGCTCCGCCCTCCACTGCCGACTTCATCCGGTTGCGACAAGCGCTCCCAATTACCTCATCCTGGGGCCAACGCACAACTTACTGGCCTCACAGAGGGCGTCCCAATGTTGCCATGGCAACCCACAGAGACACTGAAGGTATCCAGGGATCAACGGAAGTCCCATGATTGTAAACGGTGATCAATCACATACACAAGGGGAGTCCCCAGTCATCCCAATCCACACTAAAGGGTATGGATTATGGGGTAGTAGCCCCAGACTGTCCAGGCAATACAAACCGGATTCTCAAAAAGTTGGGACACTATACAAATCGTGAATAAAAACTGAATGCAATGATGTGGAGATGGCAAATGTCAATATTTTATTTGTAATAGAACGTAGATGACAGATCAAATGTTTAATCCGAGTAAATGTATCATTTTAAAGGAAAAATACGTTGATTCAAAATTTCACGGTGTCAACAAATCCCCAAAAAGTTGGGACAAGTAGCAATAAGAGGCTGGAAAAAGTAAATTTGAGCATAACGAAGAGCTGGAAGACCAATTAACACTAATTAGGTCAATTGGCAACATGATTGGGTATAAAAAGAACTTCTCAGAGTGGCAGTGTCTCTCAGAAGCCAAGATGGGTAGAGGATCACCAATTCCTATAATGTTGCGCAGAAAGATAGTGGAGCAATATCAGAAAGGTGTTACCCAGCGAAAAATTGCAAAGACTTTGCATCTATCATCATCAACTGTGCATAACATCATCCGAAGATTCAGAGAATCTGGAACAATCTCTGTGCGTAAGGGTCAAGGCCGTAAAACCATACTGGATGCCCGTGATCTCCGGACCCTTAAACGACACTGCACCACAAACAGGAATGCTACTGTAAAGGAAATCACAGAATGGGCTCAGGAATACTTCCAGAAACCATTGTCAGTGAACACAATCCACCGTGCCATCCGCCGTTGCCAGCTGAAACTCTACAGTGCAAAGAAGAAGCCGTTTCTAAGCAAGATCCACAAGCTCAGGCGTTTTCACTGGGCCAGGGATCATTTAAAATGGAGTGTGGCAAAATGGAAGACTGTTCTGTGGTCAGACGAGTCACGATTCAAAGTTCTTTTTGGAAATCTGGGACGCCATGTCATCCGGACCAAAGAGCACAAGGACAACCCAAGTTGTTATCAACGCTCAGTTCAGAAGCCTGCATCTCTGATGGTATGGGGTTGCATGAGTGCGTGTGGCATGGGCAGCTTGCATGTCTGGAAAGGAACCATCAATGGAGAAAAATATATTCAGGTTCTAGAACAACATATGCTCCCATCCAGACGTCATCCCTTTCATGGAAGACCCTGCATTTTTCAACAAGATAATGCCAGACCACATTCTGCATCAATCATAACATCATGGCTGCGTAGGAGAAGGATCCGGGTACTGAAATGGCCAGTCTGCAGTCCAGATCTTTCACCTATAGAGAACATTTGGCGCATCATAAAGAGGAAGGTGCAACAAAGAAGGCCCAAGACGATTGAACAGTTAGAGGCCTGTATTAGACAAGAATGGGAGAGCATTCCTATTTCTAAACTTGAGAAACTGGTCTCCTCGGTCCCCAGACGTCTGTTGAGTGTTGTAAGAAGAAGGGGACATGCCACACAGTGTTGAAAATGGCCTTGTCCCAACTTTTTGGGGATTTGTTGACACCATGAAATTCTGATTCAACATATTTTTCCCTTAAAATGGTACATTTTCTCAGTTTAAACTTTTGTTCTGTGATTTATGTTCTATTCTGAATAAAATATTAGAAGTTGGCACCTCCACATCATTGCATTCAGTATTTATTCACGATTTGTATAGTGTCCCAACTTTTTTGGAATCCGGTTTGTAGATCCGCATGTTAGAGCAATATCAGACACGCCAGAACGATCAGGGCAACCCATATATAATCTAATTTGCAGAGGCATAATCCATGTCCTAATGTCACTATACACACTCCTCATCGCTTAATTCTGTCCCCCCAACAACAACATATGTGGGCACCAACATATCCTGCTTCGCCATTATCACAAGACAGAATTGCCATATACTCTCCCTCAGACAATCCTGGATGGGGAAAAGGCCACTGTATGTAAAAACAATGACAGCATTGTACACCCACAAAGAAATCACACAACCCAAATTTAATCTATTGTGGCAACATTAAACTCAATGTGTAATCCATATGGTTGGACTGACTTCAAATTGTGTATGTAACTGAAAACGAACTGATTTATGGAATGTCCAGATTTAATAAAGTGCTTTGCTACAGGTTTATCAATCATCCCTTTCCTTATTGTGCTCTTATGTTTATTGATCCGCTTTCTTAATTCCATCATAGTCTCACCAACATATATAAAACTGCATGAGCACTGTATCATATAAATGACATCTCTAGATCTACGTGTGTAATATCCTTTCAACTTATACATTTTGCCACTGTATGGATGTGGGAAGCGGTCGTCTCTCATGATGCCACTACAGTTTCAGCATGAGAGACAAGGGAAATTCCTATATTTTTGGGGGGCCAGGAGTAGTTGTCTATCTAGAACTTTCCCTCCGACATCTGTCTTAACAACTCTATCACGAATATTGGGGCCCCTTTTGTATGCCATCATGGGAGGCAATTCAAATTCCTTAATGGTTGGCAGGCCACAATGTAGGATCTGCCATTCTTCTCTAAGGATTGTGGCAATTTTGCCACTATAAGGAAAGGGATGATTGATAAACCTGTACCAAAGCACTTTATTGAATGTGGACATTCCATAAATCAATTATGTTTTTGGGCAATAGATGGGGTAGGTTTTCTCCGAAGGTCGTGTGCATCTGTGCATGTAGCCTAAGGCCCCTTGCACACGATCGTATGCCCTCCGAGACAAACGGTCAATGAGCATGCCATATGTCCTAAAGCGGCATACAACGTGCACATGGGAGCGCGCAGCATCATAGGTTACTATGCCAATAATGTACATTAACCATAGGTTACTATTGATGCTGTGCGTATTGGCCACCCGCGGGTCGATTGTCCTGCACTCATATGAACACAGGACTATAGTCCCACGGGCGGCCGATGTGGAGAGTATCATAGTAAACTCTGCTGCTGTGCGCTCCCATGTGCAGGATGTAGTATGCAGCTCCGGGACATATGGCATGCTCATGGACAGTATGTCTCGAAGGGCATACGGTCGTGTGCAAGTGGCGTAAATGTCTAACGTAGCTAATAAATATAAACTACTCCAAAAAATAACATTAAACTGTATCCAAACTATCTCTAATCCAAAAAAATATATATAATGACCATAAACATGTGTAACTTCTAAAAATGTATTTAAACAAAAGTTTTTGAAAGTCAAATTGTGTAATTTTTTTTCATGTTAACCCATTCCTGCTGCACACTTACAACAGGATGCTGTCAGAGGTGTCTTGGTTTATTTTTGGTGTTGTCCTGGTCTGGTAGGGGACCTATCCTGGGAACAAATTCCTGCTGCACACTTCGAACATGCTGCTGGCTGTCGTGCTGAGTTAGGCCGAGCTATGTGTAGCCCTTATACTGGACCCTTAACATCTACCTGCTGCTGATGCTGAAGTCTGTCCTGACCCTGATGACTTATGTGTGGGCCTTATACCCCACCATTTGTTGTAGGTCCTGACACTGCTGAGTTATGTGTGGGGCGTATACTACAGTGTTACCATATACTTAATGCGGTCTGTCCTGACCCTGGAATAAAGGGGCCTTACAACAAATTTGTAAAATGACACCTTAACATTACATAAAAAAAAAACTAAGCACACGTTATCAAACTGAAAAAATGTATTTCTAACAAAAATAAGAAAGCAAGCCTCTAGGGCAACATTTTTAGCTCCAAAAATATTTGGTGTTTCTCCTCCATTTGCCGAAACTTCAGATTGAAACGATGCTGTATGTTTTTTAGCTCCACAACATCGTTAAGGAATTCTTTTTTTCCAAGTGCTTTATGGCCTTGTTCACTACTGGAAAATAAAAATAAATTTTTTTAAATTAGAGTTATTTACAAGTAGGGTTGAGCTAACCCGAACTGTAAAGTTCGGGTTCGTACCGAACTTTAGGATTTTTGGACCCTGGACCGAACATTTCAGTAAAAGTTCGGGTTCGGTTTTTGGCGATTTCTTAGCGCTTTTTGAAAGGCTGCAGAGCAGCCAATTAACAAGCGTTTAACTGTCTGAACTTAGAAGCCATCACACCCATGCCTACTAATGGCATGGCTGTGATTGGCCAGAGCAGCATGTGACCCAGCCTCTATATAAGCTTAAGTCACGTAGTGCTGCACGTCACTCTGCTGTTACTAGTGTAGGGAGAGGAGGCTGCTGGTGATTTCAGGGAGAGAATAGGATAGAATCTGTGATCAGAACTTGAATCTAACTCAGCAATCTACATACATTTAGTTGTGTGGTTGCAGTGCACAATGTTTTTACCCTGCCCTGAGCCCAGTAACAGAAAAAAATAACTTTTATCCATCTGTTAGCTAGTTGGGCAGCGGCGGCGGCCATTTTATGCAAGCTCAGTGCACCAGCACTGCATATGAGCTTTTGTGACATTCAAATCCAAGCTTGAAATACTGCACTAATAAACATTTTTTTTTTTTTTTAACACACCCTTTTTGGGCAATATACAACATCTGGTGCATTTGCAGGATTACTCAGTGTGTAATATAAGCTAGAAATACAGCCATAATCTTCAAGGTTTTTAAAAACAAAATTTTTTGGCAAAATACACCATTTTACAGCCCTTGCAGCATCAGCACGTGTGGAATTCAAGGGTTATATACAGCTTTAATATTCAGTTAGTAAAAACACACTTTTTTGGCAATATCCAAGATCTGGATTAGTCAGTGTGCAATTTAAGCTAGAAATACAGCCATATTTTTCGGGGTTTTTAAAAAGACACTTTTTTGCCAAAATACACAATTTTACAGCCCTTGCAGCATTAGCACGTGTGAAATTCAAGGGTTATATATTGCTGTCATATTCAGTTATTAAACAAAAACTTGTTTTCGGCAAAAAAGTACATTTTGCAGCCTTTGCTGCATATGTCATTGTGAGATACATACTTTAGATACTGTGGTTCAATTCAGTTATTTGAAATACAGCCATTTTGGTCAACAAACTTTAATTGCGGCCTAGTCTGTATCAGGAGGTGTCAGATACACCCTTTATATACCGTGCCTCTATTCAGTTATTAAACAAACACACATTTTGGGAAAAATACACAATATTTCTGCCCTTGCAGCATCCGCACGTGTGAAATTCAAGGGTTATAAACTGCTGTCATATTCTGATATTAACCCTTTCATGACCAAGGGTCATTGATGCCCCAGTGTCCAGGTCAAATTTTATAAATCTGACAAGCGTCACTTTATATGGTAATAGCTTTGGAACACTTTATCCGAGCCATTCTGAGTTTGTTTTCTCGTGACACATTTTACTTCATGATAGTCATAAATTTGAGTCAATATATTTCACCTTTATTTATGAAAAAATCCCAAATTTACCAAAAAGTATGAAAAATTCACAATTTTCTAAATTTCAATTTCTCTGCTTTTAAAACAGAAAGTGATTCCTCATAATACATTTATTACTCAACATTCCCCATATGTCTACTTTATGTTGGCATCATTTTGGAAATGTCATTTAATTTTTTTAGGACGTTAGAAGGCTTAGAGGTTTAGAAGCAATTCTTAAAATTTTTAAGAAAATTTCTAAAACCCACTTTTTAACCACTTCAGCCCCCCCAGCTTAAACCCTCTTAATGACCAGACCACTTTTTATAATTCTGCACTCCACTACTTTCACGGTTTATTGCTCGGTCATACAACATACCACCCAAATGAATTTTGGGGTGTCTTTTAACATATACCCATGCTGGGTGAGATAAATATCTCTCTAAAAGACAACTTTTCCCATATTTTTATACAAAGTTGTCATTTGATAGAGATATTTCTCTCACCCAGCATGGGTATATGTAAAAATACACCCCAAACCACATTGCCCTACTTCTTCTGAGTATGGCAAAACCATATGTGTTACACTTTTTTGCAGGCAAAATGCACAAAGGGGCCCAAATTCCAATGAGTACCTTTTAGGAGGGCATTTTTAGGCATTTGGATTCCAGACTTCTTCTCACGCTTTAGGGGCCATAAAATGCCCGGGCAGTATAAATACCCCACAAGTGACCCCATTTTTGAAAGAAGACACCCCTAGGTATTCCGTGAGGGGCATGGCGAGTTCCTAAAATATTTTTCTTTTGGCACAAGTTAGCGGAAAATGATTTTGTAAGAGAAAAAAAACAAAAACATTTTCCGCTAACTTGTGCCCCAAAAAAATATGTGAGATTTTATTTGTTGTCACAAGTTAGTGGAATATGAGACTTTGTAAGAAAAAACAAAAAAACTGAAAAAAAATCTCGCCATGCCCCTCAAAAGCGATCTTTATAGCGCCACAGCGATTTTACGGTGTTTTTGCAGTGATCAGTGTCACTGCGGTGGGGTGGACATAACGCAAGTGTGCGCACAAGATCAGGTCTGATCGGGCGAACACTACATTTTTTTTAGAGCCTATAGAACATGTCCTATTCTTGTCCGCAATTGTGGGCAAGAAAAGGCATTTTCTATATAGTTCTGGCATTGTGCGGATCCGCAAAATGCGGAAAGCACATTGCTGATGTCCGTGTTTTGCAGATCTGCTGTGTCCGTGTTTTGCAGATCTGTGGATCCACGGATCCGCAAAACACATACGGACGTCTGAATGGAGCCTTACAGGGGGGTGATCAATGACAGGGGGGTGATCAGGGGTTAATATGTGATAGGGGGGGTGCAGTGTAGTGTAGTGTGGTGCTTGGTGCTACTTATTACAGAGCTGCCTGTGTCCTCTGGTGGTCGATCCAAGCAAAAGGGACCACCAGAGGACCAGGTAGCAGGTATATCATACGCTGTTAGCAAAACAGCGTCTGATATACCTTTCAGGGGTTAAAAATCGCATCTACAGCCTGCCAGCGAACAATCGCCGCTGGCAGGCTCTAGATCCACTGGTTTACCTTAGGTTCCTGTGAATCTGCGCTCCTGTGTGCGCGCGTTCACAGGAAATCTCGCCTCTCGCGAGATGACGCGCCGGCGCGTCTAGGAGGAATAACAGGGCCGCTGCCAGGACACAACCTGCGTGCGGCGGTCCTGGGATGGTTAAGGACCAGTTCAGATCTGAAGTCACTTTGTGGGCCTTACATAGTGGATACCCCCATAAACGACCCCATTGTAGAAACTACACCCCTCAAGTTACTCAAAACTGATTTTACAAACTTTGTTAACCCTTTAGGTGTTCCACAAGAATTTAGGGAAAATGGAGAATACATTTCAAAATTTCACTTTTTTGGAAGATTTTCCATTTAAAACATTTTTTTCTTTAACACATTGAGGGTTAACAGCCAAACAAAACTCAATATTTATTACCCTTATTCTGCGGTTTACAGAAACACCCCACATGTGGTCGTAAACTGATGTAAGGGCGCACGGCAGGGCGCAGAAGAAAAGGAGCGCTGCATGGATTTTGGAAGGCAGATTTTGCTGGACATAGAAACTCCCAAAAAGTGACCCTATTTTTGAAACTTGGGGATAAGGCGCCAGATGTATTGGTACCATTTTTGCGTACATGGGAATTTTTGATCATTCATTATTACACTTTATGAACAAAAAATTGGCTGTTGTGGAACCGTTTTTTTTTTTTTTTTTTACAGCGTTCATTTGAGGGGTTAGGTCATGTGACAGTTTTATAGAGCAGATCATTACGGACGTGGAGATACCTAATATGTCTACTTTTTCTTATTTAATTAAGTTTTACACAATAATAGCATTTTTGAAACCAAAAAATAAAGATGTTTTAGTGTCTCCATAGTCTGAGAACCATAGCTTTTTTATGTTTTGGGCGATTGTCTTAAATAAGGTATAATTTTTTGCGGGATGAGGTGATGGTTTGATTGGTACTATTTTGGGGGGCATATGCCTTTTTGATCTCTTGGTGTTGCAATTTTTGTTATGTAAGGTGAAAAAAAATTGCTTTTTGGTTTTTATTTTTTATTTTTTACGGTGTTCATCTGAGGGGTTAGGTCATGTGATATTTTTCTAGAGCATGTTGTTACGGACGCGCCAATACCTAATATGTACACTTTTTTTTTTTTCACTTTAACACAATGATGGCATATATTTGAAATAAAAAAATGATGGTTTTAGTGTCTCGTTGTTCTGAGAGCTATAGTTTTTTATATTATTTTTAGTGATAGGGTCTAATTTTTTGGCGGGATGAGGTGATGGTTTTATTGGTACCATTTTGTGGGACATGTGCCTTTCTGATCGCTCGGTGTTGCTCTTTTTGTGGTGTAAGGTGACAAAAATTGCTTTTTTTGACACAGTTTTATTTTTTATGGTGTTTATTGTACAGGGTCAATCATGTGATACATTATAAAGACTGTCGTTACGGACACAGTGATACCTAACGTGTAGTTTTTTTTTCTTTTTCATTTTTTATAGGAAAAGGCAATTTTTTTTTTATTACATTTTTAGCTATTTATTTATTTTTACCGTGTTTTTCGTCCTATAAGACGCACCGGCCCATAAGACGCACCTAGGTTTTTGGGGAGGAAAATAAGAAAAAAATTATTTTTAGCTTTTGGTGGGTTTGGAACTAATGGTGGTCTGTGGGTGGCACTATTACTGGGGATCTGTGAAGGACACCGTTATGGGGGGATCTGTGGATGACGGACACTGTTATGGGGGGATCTGTGGATGACGGACACTGTTATGGGGGGGATCTGTGGATGACGGACACTGTTATGGGGGGATCTGTGGATGACGGACACTGTTATGGGGGGATCTGTGGATGACGGACACTGTTATGGGGGGGATCTGTGGATGACGGACACTGTTATGGGGGGGATCTGTTGATGACTGACACTGTTATGGGGGGGGATCTGTGGATGACTGACACACTGTTACAGGGGAGAAAATAGATTGGTTCAGGAGCAGCAACACAAACGGCTTATGAAGAGCAGGAATGGTGAATACGCAACAGCTGGGCAGGGGAACACAGATCCAAAGCGGTCCAATGGCATGTAAAAAAGAATGGAGGGCCACAGCAGCGTCTCGCCAGAAAACTTCTTTATTCAGGAACACTTCACTTGATAATTTTCATCTTCATTTGAACGCGGGTGTCCCGGGTCTGCAATTCACTATAACTGTTTCTCCTAGTGAGTTGCAGTTCCTTGATGTGCGAGTCTATGTGATGGAGGGTCTTTTGGCTACGGACCTCTATCGGAAGCCTACTGACCGCAACACTTTACTTATGCATGATAGCTACCACCCACATAGAATGCTTGACTCCCTTCCATGGAGCCAACTCTTAAGGGTGAAGAGAATTGTCTCTGATGAAGAAACGTGTGCACAAAGGATTGACACGATGTGCACACGTTTCTTGGAACGAGGTTACCCGAAACCCCTACTCACTCGAACCAAACAGAGGGTGAGGCTGGTTGACAGGTGCACCGCACTACGGAAATCAACAAAGGCGGTCCCTGAGACTAGGGTTCCGTTTGTGTCCATCTTCGGCCGGGATAGCGGCAACATTGCCAATATCCTCAGAAAGGAATGGCATATACTCCAACGGGGTTTGCCAGATATAGAAGAGTTCAAATCCCCGCCGCTGATGGCATACAAACGGAACCCTAGTCTCCGTGATAGACTGGTTAAATCCGATGTAGGTGGCCAGTCACCGACACAAAAACTTCTTGCACCGCGCAAAAACGGGACTTATCCATGTTTATCTTGCTGTAATTGTGGTAACGTTCTCAAAGGTGAATATTTCTCCCACCCTTACAGTGGGAAAAAATATAAAATCAAGGGTTATTATACCTGCAGGTCACGGGATGTGATTTATGCCATCCAGTGTCCCTGCAGCCTTATTTATGTGGGAGAGACCACCATGGAGATTAGAGAGCGTATTAACAAACACAAGAGTACCATACGCAAGATGAACATGGATAAGCCCGTTGCGAAACACTTCGTGGAGGCGGGGCACTCGATTAACCAGCTTCGCTTTAGAGTTATTGACAGTGTGGGCCCCTTACGGAGAGGGGGTGACAGGGATGCGGTATTAAGGAAGAAGGAACTCAAATGGATCTACACACTGAAATCCCTACAGCCATTTGGTTTAAATCTCGAATTTAATGTGGCTGGCATCAGCTAAAATCTGGATTTAATCAAGAAATATTCTTTATATGGCTGACTTCATATTTCTCCTCTGTTACAGTATTTTTTGCTTTGTTCTTTTAATTATGTGCCTTAATCACACCGCTTTATAGCATCATGATGATCATTGTAGTTTTGTCTACACACACCTGTGTATGATATATTATTTATCAATGGTAACCTGTGCACAGTGAAAATACTATTTGTCATCAATATCTAGTGATTCCTGTTCTTTTCATTATGCCTGCTGTACCTATGCGATGCCTATATGTTTTTGCATATCTCCCTGTTCCTTCCTTGCGCTAGTATTAATGGCAGTGCGCTTTCTATGCCTTATTGTTGTTATCCTTGGCGAGCGTTTTTGCACACTGTTCATGTGCTACAGTGGTGCGATCGCCCTCCATGTACAGCCCCATTTGAGTCCTCATGCATATTCCAATCCGTAACGCCAGGTGGGAGTGGCCTCGTGACGTCAGTCGGCCGCCGCCTGATGATGTAAGTTGTCCGGCGTGGACTATGCATTCTGATTCACTTGGGCACGTCATACGCGCGCCGCCGCATGGTGGCGCATGCGATGACGTATGCAGACATGCGCACTGCCGATCATGGGACGCTGGAGGGACGGAGGAGCTCTGTATATGATGGCCTCACATAGGTACGTTTTGCTACAGCTGGCTAATCTATTTCAGTATGTCGGTCCCCATTGATTTCATACACAGGTGTGTTATACATAAATTTGAATCTTATTGGCTGCTTAGCGGTGTGGGTGGGCCTGTCATGTGCTACTTATAGGCTGTGATTTTAACTTGTTAACATGCTTGACAAAGGCTACTCCTAGCCGAAACGTTGCTGCAAACCACTTTTTATATGCCTTGTTGTGAGGAGTGTTCCTGAATAAAGAAGTTTTCTGGCGAGACGCTGCTGTGGCCCTCCATTCTTTTTTACACTGTTACAGGGGGGGATCTGTGGATGGCACTGTTATAGGGGGGGGATCTGTGGATGGCACTGTTACAGGGGGGGGGGGATCTGTGGATGGCACTGTTACAGGGGGGGATCTGTGGATGGCACTGTTACAGGGGGTGGGGGATCTGTGGATGGCACTGTTACAGGGGGGGGATCTGTGGATGGCACAGTTACAGGGGGATCTGTGGATGGCACTGTTATATATGTGCCATCCACAGCCCCCCAGCCCAAAACAGTGGCATCCACAGCCCCCCAGCCCATAACAGTGGCATCCACAGACACCCCCCCCCCTTAACTGTGCCATCCACAGATCAGCTCACCCACCCGCCGCCGCCCTCGCCTCTGCCGCCCCCAGTGCTAATATTACATGTCTTATTCGATTAAAATGTATTAGATATGCCCCCTCACTCCTATATTGCTAATTGTACCTTACATCCTATTCCTAGCTTCTGTAATGCAGGCCGGGCGGCCGGCGCGTCACTCGCTGACGTCACTTGCCTGCGCCGCCTGCTTCATTCATAAAGTAGGCGGCGCAGGCACGTGACATCAGGGAGTCACGCTGCCGCCCGCCCGTCCTGCATTACAGAAGCTAGGAATAGGATTTAAGGTACAATTAGCAATATAGGAGTGAGGGGGCATATCTAATACATTTTAATCGAATAAGACATTTAATATTAGTATATCGGAGCGGCGGGGCGGGGCTATAGTACATTGATTGCACCGCCCCGCCGCTATTCCCGGCCCCCAGCTCCTCCTCCAGTCCCTCCCCCGGCCCCAGCATACGCTACATCGCATCCAGCGATGTTAAATTGTCCGCATTCGCCCCATAAGACGCAGGGGCATTTCCCCCCGATTTTTTGGGGGGAAAAAGTGCGTCTTATGGGGCGAAAAATACGGTACTTCTATTTTTTTTATCAAGTCCAAGTTGGATCTTGAAGATCCAGTGGGGCTGATGGCTGTACTATACTTTGCAATGCTTTTGTATTGCAAAGTACAATACTATCAAATGTCCTGTAGATGGCAACACCGGGCACTTTTGCAAAGCGTCCAATTGCTATGGCATCCATCGGGCGCTGCCATCACAGCGCGGCAGCCACGATGGTTGAGAGAGGGAGCCACCTCCCTCTATTAACCCCATGGATGCCGTTACCGCAGCATCTAAAGGGGTTACAGCAGAGTGTCAGCATAGAGCTGACACTCGCTGCTGATGTCGGCGGCTCAGGAATGGAGCTGCCGACATCAAATAAAGCAGGGGACACCTCGGGGGGCAGGAGGCACAAATAGGGGCAGCGCTGTAAAGGGGGGGGGGGAATGGCCAGCAGGAGGGGGCACATTTGGGGGTCGGATGCATGCATGGGGCGGACCGTATCAGAGGTACAATACATGGATGGTGGGCGGGGATCGCATCGGAGGCAGGGCTCACAGGAGGGGTGGGGGGGTTGGAGACGCACAGGAAGGAGGCAAAGATCGGGGGCACAGATCTGGGGGCTTCATTAAACATTACTTGATTTCAGGCTCTAATCTGCAGGGTGCAGACCAGAGCCTGAAACCGGCATTTTAACACTGCCGCGATCCGATTGGTTAGTCTGCACAGTCTAACCAATCGGATTGATTGCCGGAAAGGGACCACTCTGATTGGTCCCTTGCCGGCATTACTGCACTGTATACTATCCGTGACAGCAGCAGGGCAGGGAAAGAAGCTTTGCAGCGCTTGGATAAAAAAACTGCCTGGCATCTATACACATGATAGCTGCATGGGGCATGTGCAAATATCACGTATATAGACGCATTGCAGTCGGGAAGGGGTTAAACAAACACCCATTTTAGGGAAAAAACTTGTGAGGAAGGATGAGCAAGAAGAGATGGAGGAGGAGGAACCATGTTCACAGCAGGGTGTCACCCAGACCAGCTCATGGCCATCACTGGTGCATGGCTGGGGGGATACAGAGGACACAGACGATACACCTCCCACAGAGGAGAGCTTTTTGTTGCCTTTGGTCAGCCTAGAACACATGAGCGATTACATGCTGCAGTGTCCCCGCAACGACCGCCGAGTTGCCCACATTCTAACTTGTGCTGATTACTGGGTGGCCACGCTGCCGGATCCCCGTTACAAGGACAATGTACCGTCCTTAATTCCCTCACTGGAGCGTGATTGTAAGATGTGCAAGTACAAGCGAAAGCTGGTAGACGCGCTGCTGGTGGCATTCCCACCTGACAGCAGGGGCACAGTATAAGCACAAGGCGAAGGCAGAGGAAGAGGTCGCCAATGCAGCTGGGGCACCGTCAGCACCTCAGAAGGCAGGGTTAGCATGGATGAAATGTGGAAAAGCTTTGTGAGCACACCACAACAACCAGCACCACCAGCTGATATATACCAGCCTTAACCAGCCATTGTTATACTGCAGAGCAATTGCTCATTCTTGTATTTTGGATATTTCACACTCTTTTGGAGTGTACCCTAATAAAAAAAATATATATAAGTTAAAACCAAAAACCAGTGTTGGCTACCTCATCCTCCTCCACAGTCGCTTCCACCTACACGGCTACGTCTACCGCCTCCAAACCCCTACGCCATATGGTGCTCCACCTCATAAATCAAATTTTTTTTCTTTATTTGTACAAAGTTTATTTTATTTTATGTCATTTCACTACTTTGTCAGTTACATTTTCAGGTGAAACTCACAATTTTGTGGGTGTAATATACCCCTCCTCTACCTAGTTGACAGCTTAATAAATTTCAATAATTTTTCTTTTACATTTTCATAGACCCCTGCTCTACCAATTAGACAGGTTAATAAATTTCTGTAATTTTTCTGTTAGGCCTTATTCGCACACTCAGTGTTTGGTCAGTGATTTCCATCAGGGATTTTGAGCCAAAACCAAGTGAGGGTCCAAAACACAGAACAGGTTTTCTTTCCCTTCTACCTTATGTCTCTGTAGGCCATACATTCTTGGGTTGACATTTTACAATTTTGGACTTGAGTAAACCCCTGCTCTGCATAGGTGACAGGGAATAAAATTTCAGAAATTCTTCTTTAATTGATGCGGGCCACCTCATTTCATTCAATGCTTAAACTTTAACAAGTTGTCCCACATTTGCGAATCAATAACTTTTCCCTCATTTGCGCTTCAGTAATTTGTCCCACATTTGAGCCTCAATAAATTTTCCTATATTTCCACTCGAACCTAAAAAAATGTAATACATTTATTTCCCTTGGATGTGGTCTCTCTTTCTCACGCTCCCTCTCAGCCATGGAACCCTGATTCGCCGATAACCGTGATCAACATGGTAGGCTCAGAAAAGAACATCGAAAGTTGATAGAGGAGATATTCAAATGGATGGTGGACGTCACAGGGACGTGCGATCAGGCAGAAGTTAGCTAGAGTCAACAAAGTGGGGCAGGGCTTCTCCTGACTAATCTTTACAAATGAAAAATACCACCGTGACATTCCCTATAATTTTTGATTAATCATTCCAATAACAGGGCATTTTAAGAGTCCTGTATTGTTATTTATCGTCACTACCTCCCTGAGTCGGGAGTCGGTAATTGCTGTGCGCCTACTCCTTAACTTGGAAGCTTATGCTTCAATACTTTGTCCCACTTTTCAGCTTGATTACATTTAATTTTATCCATTGACCTCCCTTGCTTGTGGTATCTTTTTCTCAGGCTCCCTCTCCGGCCTGGAACCCGTGATCACCATGGTAGGCACATAAAAGAACATCGAAAGTGGATATCAAACTGAATCATGAACATCACGGGGACGTGCGACATGGTGGTCAATAAGTGTGCACATACCTACACGAACTGACTGACAGGGGTCAGCCCCTGCAACTTCTAGGTCTCCAAATTGGGCACATGGCCTGAGCTTGCCCTTTATCCCTTGGAGGTGCTGGCCTGCCCTGCAGCCAGTGTATTGTCAGAACTTGTGTTTAGCTCGACTGGAGGGGGTTATCGCAGGTTATATTTTGCAATGTTTTGGGGTGTACCCTAATAAAAAATAAAATGTTTAAAACCAAATAGCAGTGTAGGCTACCTCCTCCTCTTCCACCGCTGCATCCACATACACCGCCTCCTCAACCTCCTACTCCATATGGACCTAGTCCTCCTAGATCAAGATTATTATTTTTTACGTATTTTATGTTATTTAAAGTCATTTCCCTATCCACATTTGTTTGAAGAGCACTTGCCATGCTCTTAACTAGAGTTGAGTGGACACCTGGATGTTAGAGTTCGATGGGTTCGGCCGAACTTCGGAAAAAAGTTCACGTTCGGGACGCGAACTTGACCCCGAACCCCATTGAAGTCAATGGGGACCAAGACTTTTGAGCACTAAAATGGCTGTAAAAATGTCATGAAAAGGGCTAGAGGGCTACAAATGGTGTCAAAATGTGGATAAGAGCATGGCAAGTGCTCTTCAAACTAATGTGGATAGGGAAATGACTTAAAATAACATAAAATACATAAAAAAAAATTATAATCTTGATCTAGGAGGACCAGGTCCATATGGAGTAGGAGGTTGAGGAGGCGGTGGATGTGGCAGTGTAGATGGAAGCGGTGGTGGAGGAGGTAGCCTACACTGCTATTTGGTTTTAAATTTTATTTTTTAAATTTGGGTACACCCCAAAACATTGGGAAATATAATCTGATAACCCCCTCCAGTCATGCTAAACACACGTTCAGAAAATACACTGGCTGCAGGGCAGGCCAGCACCTCCAAAGGGTAAAGGGCAAGCTCAGGCCATGTGCCCAATTTGGAGACCCAGAAGTTGCAGGGGCTGACCCCGGTCAGCCAGTTCGTGTAGGCATGTGAACACTTACTGTCCCACCATGTCGCACGTCCCCGTGATGTTCACGATTCAATTTGATATCTGCTCTATCAACTTTCAATGTTCTTTTATGTGCCTACCATGGTGATCATGGGTGGCGGGGAATCAGGGTTCCAGGCTGGAGAGGGAGCCTGAGAAAAAGATACCACAAGCAAGGGTGGTCAATGGATGCAATTAAATGTAATCGAGCGGAAATGTGGGACAAATTATTGAAGCATAAGCTTCCAAGTTAAGGAATGGGTGTGAAGCAATTACTGAGTCCCGACTGGGGAGGTAGTGACGATAAATAACAATACAGGACTCTTAAGATGCCATGGGTTCCAGGCTAGAGAGGGAGCGTGAGAAAGAGAGGCCACATTCAAGGGAGGATTCATTTTTTCAAATTTAAAATTATAGAGTTGAAATATGGGAGAAATTTTTAAAGCATAAAAGTGTGTCAACTTTTCAAAGTTTAAGCATTGAATGAAAGGATGTGGTGCGTATGAATTACTGAACAATTTATAAAATTTTATTCCCTGTCACCTATGCATAGCAGGTGTTTATTCACGTCAACCCAAGAATGTAACAGAAAAATTATTAGGTCTACAGAAAAAGTCTACTAGGTATAGGAGTTGTACATCACAACTAAAAATTGGTTAATTTCACAAGAATATATAACTGACAATTCTTTTTTTTTTTTGTTTAACCTGTCTACTAGGTATAGCAGTGGTACTATACACCCAAAAATGTATTAATTTCACTATAAAATGTAACTGACAATTTTTATTTAATTTTTTACCGGTCTACTAGGTAAGTGGTACTATACACCCAAAAATTGGTAAATTTCACTAGAAAATGTAAATGACAAAGTAGTGAAAGGAAATAAAATAAAACACGTACAAAAAAATAAATGGAAATATGAGGTGGAGTTTGAGGAGGCAGTGGACGTAGCGGAGTAGGTGGAAGCGGCAGTGGAGAAGGATGAGATAGCCAAAACAGGTTTTTGGTTTTAATTTAATTTTGTAAAATTAAGGTACACTCCAAAAGAGTGTGAAATATCCAAAATACAAACATGAGCAATTGCGCTGCAGTATAACAATGGCTGCTTAGTGCCGGTATACATGTCTATTCTGCACAAGGTACAGACAAGTCCTGAGGGATCCATGCCTGGTTCATTTTAATGATCGTGAGCTTGTCCACATTGGCTGAGGACAGGTGGCTGCACTTGTCTGTGATAACGCCCCCTTCCGCCCTAAACAAACGTTCAGATAAAACACTGGCTGCAGGGCAGGCCAGCACCTCCAAGGCGTAAAGGGCAAGCTCAGGCCAATTTGGAGACCCAGAAGTTGAAAGGGGCAGACCCGTCATTCAGTACGTGTAGGCGTGTGCACACATACTGCTCCACCATGTTGGTGAAATGCTGCCTACTGCTAAGATGTTCCATATCAGCTGGTGGTGCTGGTTGTTGTGGCGTGCTGACAAAGCTTTTCCACATTTCGGCCATGCTAACCCTGCCTTCTGAGGTGCTGGCGGTGCCCCAGCTGCGTTGGCGACCTCATCCTCTGCCTTCGCCTTGTGCTTCCACTGTGCCCCCGCTGTCAGGTGGGAATGCCACCAGCAGCGCGTCTACCAGAGTGTGCTTGTACTCGCGCATCATACGATCACGGTCCAGTAACGGAATTAAGGACGGTACGTTGTCCTTTTAAAGGAGATCCAGCAGCGTGGCCACCCAGTAATCAGCACAAGTTAGAATGTGGGCAACTCGGCGGTCGTTGCTGGGACACTGCAGCATGTAATCGCTCATGTGTGCCAGGCTGCCCAGAGGCAATGAAAAGCTGTCCTCTGTGGGAGGTGTATCGTCTGTGTCCTCTGCATCCCCCCAGCCATGCACCAGTGATGGATATGAGCTGGTCAGGGTGCCACCCTGCTGTGAACATGGTTCTTCCTACTCCATCTCCTCCTCCTCATCCTCCAGAACTGTGCCCTGGCTGGACAATTGTGTACCTTGGGTTTGTGGGTGCAGGAACCCACCCTCGGAGCCACTTGGGAATGACTGGCCGGAAACCCTACGAAATGATCCCTCTTCCTCCTCCTGTACCACATCCTCTTCCATCATCGCCAGGAGCGTTTTTTCAAAGAGGCATAGAAGTGGGATAGTAACTCTGAGAACGGCGTTATCGGCACTGGCCATGTTGGTGGAGTACTCGAAACAGCGCAACAAGGAACACATGTCTCGCACGGAGACCCAGTCATTGGTGGTGAAGAGGTGCGTGCTGCAGCTGAAACTCCTGTCTGGCCAGCATGTGCAAGGTGGAGTTCCACTTTGTGGGCACGTCGCATTAGAGGCGGTGAGCGGGAAGGCCGAAATTACGCTGCAGCACTGACAGGCGAGCAGCAGCAGGGTGAGAATGCCAAAAGCGCTCACAGATGGCCTGCATTTTATGCAGAAGCTCTGACATGTCGGGGTAATTTTTAAGGAATCTCTGCACTACCAAATTCAGCACATGCGCCAGGCAAGGAATGTGCGTCAAACCTGCTAGTCCCAGAGCTGCTACGAGATTTCTCCCATTATCGCACACCACCAGGCCGGGCTTGAGGCTGACTGGTACAAACCACTCATCGGTCTGTTGTTCAAGGCCTGTCCACAGCTCCTGCGTGGTGTGGGGTTTGTCCCCCAAACAGATAAGTTTTAAAACTGCCTGATCTCGTTTACCCCTGGTTGTGCTGTAGTTGGTGGTGAAGGTGTTACGCTGACCGGATAAGGAGCTGGTAGAGGATGAGGAAGCAGAGTTGGAGGAGGAAGCAACAGGAGGCAAACTGAAGTGCCCTGCAATCCTCGGTGGTGGAAGGACATGCACCAAACTGCTATCTGCCTCAGGTCCAGCCGCCACTGCATTTACACAGTGTGCTGTTATGGAGATATAACGGCCCTGACCGTGCTTACTGGTCCACATATCCGGAGTGAGGTGCACCTTGCCACAGATGGCGTTGTGCAGTGCACACCTGACTTTGTCCCCTACTTGGTTGCGCAGGGAAGGGATGGCTCGCCTTGAAAAGTAGTGGCGGCTGCCCACGACATACTGTGGGACAGCCAGCGACATAAGGCCTTTAAAACTAATTGTCTCCACCAGATGGAATGACAGCATTTCAAAGGCCAGTAATTTAGAAATGCTGGCATTCAGGGCTAGGGATCGCGGGTGGGTAGGGGGGTACTTCCTCTTCCTCTCCAGAGTTTGGGAAATGGATAGCTGAACGCTTCCGTGGGACATTGTGGAGATGCTTGGTGACCCAGGTGTTGGTGTTGCTGGCAGATCCTCTGTTTGCGGGGTGGCAGGTGGCACTGTCACTCCAGAGGTGGATGAAGAGGCCGGGACTGCAGCAGAAGAGGAAACAGGAGGACACAGAGACCTTTCTTGGTTTATTAGGTGTCTACTCCACTGCAGCTCGTGCTTTGTACTTAAATGCCTGGTCATGCAGGTTGTGCTCAGGTTGAGAACGTTTATGCCTCGCTTCAGGCTCTGATTGCACAGTGTGCAAACCACTCGTGTCTTGTCGTCAGCACATTGTCTGAAGAACTGCCACGCCAGGGAACTCTTTGGAGCTGGCATGGGTGTGCTCGGTCCCTTGCTGCGGTGGGCAGTGGGAGGCGTACTGTGTAGAGGATGGCCGCTCCGCTTTTGCACCCTGCTCCCTCTTCTGCTTTGCTGGTGGCTCAGGGTAACCACAGCCTCTTCCTCCGAACTACATAGGTCACTCGCATGACCTTGATTCCATGTGGAGTCGAGGACCTTATCGTCCTCCACATCATCTTCCACCCAGTCTTCACCCCTGCCTTCCTTGTCGGTCTGCACACTTTTGAAAGCCCTAGCAGTTGGCACCTGTGTTTCGTCATCATCCGAGACGTGCTGCGATGGTCCTCCTATATACTCATCTTGAAAGATAAGTGGTTGGGCATCGGTGCACTCAATATCTTCCACTTCTGGGGCAGGGATAGGTGGATGGCCCTGGGAAACCCTGCTAACATAGTCATCAAAAAGCAGAAGAGACTGCTGCATGACTTGGGGCTCAGATTGCTTGGCTGATTTTCAAGGGGGTGAGGTGAAAGACTGATGGACATCGGCTGCAGGTGACAACTGTGGTCTTTCAGCAGGATACTGGGTGGGAGACATTGTGAAGGAACTGGATCCACTGTCAGCAACCCAATCTACTATCGCCTGTACTCGTTCAGGCCTCACCATTCGTAGAGCAGCATTAGGCCCGACCAAATACCGCTGCAGGTTTTGTCGCCTACTCGCACCTTAAGAAAGGGGTTTCACTTGTTCGTGTAGCTGGCACAGATCGACCACATCCTCTCCCTGCAACAGGATCTCCACCAGCAGCACCACGACCTGGGCCATGTCCCTTATTTGACGCTCTCATATTTTTCAAATTTAGGATCTTGT
Source organism: Bufo gargarizans (assembly GCF_014858855.1). Taxonomy (NCBI): domain Eukaryota; kingdom Metazoa; phylum Chordata; class Amphibia; order Anura; family Bufonidae; genus Bufo; species Bufo gargarizans. The sequence goes on from NC_058083.1 coordinate 344,545,914, forward strand.
TTAATTAATAGTAGAATAAAATGACAGTATGTAAAGGGTGTATCTCACACGGCCTGAACCAGACTAGGCCTCAATAAAAGATTTGTTTGCCCAAAATGGCTGTATTACAAATGGCTGTATTTCAAATGCCTGATTCAAACCCCTGTATGTTGAGGGAGTATCTCACAGGGCCTGAACCAGTGTAGGTCTGAAGTAAATATTTATTTGCCCAAAATGGCTGCATTTCAAATGGCTGTATTTCAAATCCCTAAATCAAACCCCTTTATGTAGAGGGAGTATCTCACAGGGCCTGAACCAGTGTAGGCCTGAAGTAAATATACATTTGCACAAAAATGGCTGTATTTCAAATGCCTAATTCAAACCCCTGTATGTACCGGGGGTATCTCACACGGTCTGAACCAGTGTAGGCCTGAAGTAAATATTTCTTTGCCCAAAATGGCTGCATTTCAAATGGCTGTATTTCAAATCCCTGAATCAAACCCCTGTATGCAGAGGGTGTATCTCACAGGGCCTAAACCAGTGTAGGCCTAAATTCAATATTGGTGCACCAAATGGCGGTATTTAAAATCTCTGAATGTAACCCAAATGTATTAAAGGTGTATCTCACAATGACATCTGCATCAAAGGCTGCAAACTAAATGTTTTGTACCCAAACGAGTGTTAAAATAATTTGACAGCAGTATATAAGCCTGTAATTTCACACGTGCTGATGCTGCAAGGCCTGAAAATATAGTTTTTTGTCAAAAAAGTGTGTTTTTCAAATTCCAGAAAATGATGGCTGTATTTCTAGCTTAAATTGCACTACAGATGTATATTTCCCAAAAAGTCATTTTTTTTTTTTTTGGAAACAGAATATGAAGGCCGTATATATTAAACATGAATTTAACACTTGCAGATCTGGAAAATACAGTTTTTTTTTTTTTTTAAAAGTCTGTTTTAAAACCCCAGAAAATGATGGGTGTATTTCTACCTTAACTTGCACACTGACTAATCCAGATAGTAGTTTGCCCCAAAAAATTTGATTTGCAATGTCGCAAAAGCTCAGATGCAGTGCTGGTGCACTGAGCTTGCATAAAATGGCCGCCACCACCCACCTAACTAACAGAATTATAAAAGTTTATTTTTTTGGGGTCAATGGCCTCCGGGCAGGGTAAAAGGATTGTGCCCTGCACCCACACAACTATTTCTATGTAGATCGCTGTGTTAGATTCTCTCCTATTCTCTCCCTGAAATCACCAGTCCAGCAGCATCCTCTCCCTACACTTGTAACAGCAGAGTGACGCGCAGTGCTATGTGACTCCAGCTTATATAGAGGCTGGGTCACATGCTGCTCTGGCCAATCACAGACATGCCATTAGTAGGCATAGCTGTGATGGCTTCTACGGTCAGACAGTTAACCGCTTGTTGATTGGCTGCTGTGCAGCCTTTCAAAAAGCGACAAGAAAGCGCCGAACACTAAACCCAAACTTTTACAGAAAAGTTCGGGATCGGGGTCCAAAAATCCTAAAGTTCGGTATGAACCCCAATTTTACAGTTCGTGTTCGCTCAACCCTACCCTTAGCCACATTTTGATGCTATTTGCAGCCCTCTAGCCCTTTCCATGACATTTTTACAACCATTTTAGTGCTCAAAAGTCCCGAACTCAAACTTTTTTGTGAAGTTCGTCCGAACCTGTCGAACCCGAACATCCAGGTGTCCGCTCAACTCTACTTACAAGACAATTAGTGCATTGTGTGTAGCATGTGTTTAAACACTGCCTATTTACTTCTAAATACAATAAATATAGATAATTATGTTAATTCTATTTTGGTTTTCTTAGTGATAGTTCTGATATAGTAGGATGTTTATTTTGTTAGTTAATAGTTTTTAGATAGTTTACAGAGTGTGTTGCTTTTTTTATTTTCCTATTTCACTAGTTTCTGTTGTCCCCTCATTGTTGCCACTTTTAACCACTTCATGGCAGGCCATTAAGAGTAGGCTCTGCGGGACGTGACTTGATGCAGAGGGACAGTCTATTACGGAACAACAAACACACTGCCCCAGGCATAAACGTTTGTGAACCAGGGTGCAAATGCAACTCAGCTAAACAGGCAGCCATGTTAACTAAGGGCTGCTATTTTTAAGATTCATTACACATGTGCATTACAGCTCCGGAGATGCAGGGTGGTGGGGGGGATTGTGGGATGCTTGTGAATATGTTATGTATTCCAAATTATAGTAATGTGTGCACATATTTACCCACCTCTTCCTCCTCTTCTGGAGCTGGGGGGGCGGAATCAGGTGGCTGGGAAGGTCCGGCCTACCCCATGCAAATTAGGTGGGGGATGTATATAATGGTCGGGGACTTTGACTGGAATACTGAATGATGTTTGCAGTTTATGTAGATATAAACAAAAATACCTATTGTTCTGTCATGCATGCAATATGAAATAAAATACAGTGCTGTACTACAATATTACTTACAGTGAGAATAACTTATTTTTTAAATCAAATTCGCCCCATTTTCGATCGCCGATTTAAATACAGAAAGAATGCCAAACTCCACTGGTAGCAAAACCGAAACCAGGGCACATGTCACGTGACACGATTACATCACTCATAAGATCGCGTCCTCACCATCATTCTTAACATTTCCAATTTTCAAATAAAAATCGGGAATTTGAATAACAAGATTGATTCCACCCTGCTTCTGCAATATAGAAAAATATTCAAAAAAATTAATGTAGAATCGATCGATTTATCTAATATAGTGGTATAATCTTCTTTGTCTAATAGTTTTAACTTTTTTCTCTTCTTAACTTCAGATTTAAAAAAAAATTAAGACTCTTAAAAAAAGATTATAGCACTATATTAGCTAAATTGCTCAATGTTAGTATTTTACGAATATTCGCTAAATTTCTATATATTCTTGTTTTAGAATATGACGAATATTCTAAAAAACAAAGTTATAGCAATATAGCGAATATATTCGTTATTTTGAATATTCAAATTTTTTTTTTATATGAAAAAATGATTGATTCCTTCCAGCTTAATTTGCTTGTGGGCCAATGACTCATTGGCCCACAAGCAAGTAGCAGTGAGGGATCATGTTTTTTCAGATGTTTAAAATTCACGAATATTAGATTAATACAAGAAGACGAAAGAGCAATGGTTAGGCGGCACTGCGTACACTGATAATGCCGTGATGAACCGGACCGTGTGCAGTAAGAGACACATCTCAGTGTGGTGCTCAGCAAGGAAAGTACTTGTAGCAGGAAATTAGCAACTTGGGGAGAGAGTAGAAATTAAGTTGCGGCACTCACCGAAGTGTGTAACAATTTCTTTTATTGTAGCTTCCTCGACGGGTAGCTTGAAGGATCCAGGGGCGGACACAAAGTTGCGAGCGGCGACGGCCGTTTTGCGCGCAAGAACGCGCTTCCTCAGGCCACTGGTTACGTCATTGCGCATACGTGCGCTTTATGCAGGTGGATAGGGGGACGGCCGACGCCGTCAGCAACTATCTCACTCCCACGGATGTGACGTAATTAAAATGCATGCAAACAGGTAAGATTGTAGTACAAGCATAATGAAACAAAAACAAAGCAGACATGAAAACCATATAGGGGAAGAACGGACATCAAAACATATATATGAGACAAGCGGCAGCATCACATCTATATACTAAAAGTTATAGATGATAGAATTACTAGCATGGATAAATGGGCCAAAATTTAGGGAAGGGGGAAGGATCCGCTTCTACATGGGAAAGACAAGTCGCAGTAAGTCATTCCGAAAAAGGGGCGCATGAGGCTTCACAAAAACACAGACATGTCATTTCTGTCGTTCATTCCTACCGCATGCATGGCCCCTGTGCGCATAATCCACCTCACCTCCCTCTGCAGGAGCAGGCGATGCCGGTCGCCACCCCGGGGGATGGGGCGGAAATGCTCTACGCCCGCAAAGGAGAGGCAACGTGGATACGCGTCGTGGGCCGTGCGAATATGTTCGATGAGGCGTGGACTGCCTCTGCCTGATCGAATGGAGCCAATATGTTCGCGAATGCGCTCGAATAGGGGGCGAATTGTCTTTCCGATGTAGAAGCGTTTACAGGGACAGAAAACCACATATACTACATAGGACGTACGGCAATTAATAAAGTCCCGTACTGTGTGTTGCACACCACCTATTTGTAGGTACTTAGTGCAGACATTAAGTGCGCAGAAGGAGCAATGGCCACATCTAAAATTGCCCACCGGTTTTCTCAACCAACTTTCATCTCTAGGTGAGGAAAATACACTCCTGACTAGTTTGTCTTTAATTGTGGGGCATCTTTTAAATGTGACCAGTGGTCTATTATCAGTAAAGCTATTAAGAGTGGGGTCTCCCTTGAGTAGGTCCCAGTTACGATTGATGATCTGCCAGACCATTTCGGCGACCGGACTATATTGGAAAGCAAAAGCAAAACGTGAAGGTTTAGCACTATTGCTCCGTTCTGTGAGCAGGGTATTGCGGTCAAGTGAAGACGCTTTTAGGAGAGCTGCTGAAACTTCTCGCAATGGATAACCCCTACTGATGAGCCTGGCCCTAAGTTCTCCAGCTTGGCGATGGAAACCTTCATCCGTGTCATTAATCCTGCGCAGTCGGACAAACTGCCCGTATGGGACTGCGCGTTTAACTGAAGGTGGGTGGAAGCTGGTCTGGTGGAGGAGCGAGTTGGTCGCCGTCGGCTTACGGTAGCCACAAGTGTGTACCACTCCATCTTTTACCGTGACGTGTACATCTAGAAAATCCAGAACTTCACCACCAAAATTGATGGTGAACTTCATGTTCATACGGTTGCGTGCGTTCAAGTGATCAACAAATGCACGACACGACCCCTCGCTCCCCGACCAGACCAGAAAAACATCATCCACATATCTTAAAAATAGGTTAATATGGCTCACATAGGGGTCATCCATTGCGAAAATATAGGTCTCCTCAAATACCGCCAGGTACAGGTTGGCGAATGTGCACGAGACGGGCGTGCCCATAGCCGTACCTAGTACCTGGCGGTACCACTGTCCATCAAATTGGAAGACATTGTTCGACAGAACAAGGTCTAGTGCCTTGTGGACAAAATCAATGAAAACCGCACTCTTATTGCTTCTGCTTAAGACTGTATCAACAGCCCGTAACCCAAGATCATGGGGAATTCTAGTATATAGGCTCTCGACATCCAAGGATACGAGACTGAATTCCTCCCGCCACTCCAGGCCTCGGAGTGCCCGGAGGAAGTCTCCCGTATCCTTAAGGTATGTCGGAGTGCTCCTTAATAATGGTCTAAGGAGCCAATCAATATAGCCAGATAGGGGTTCCAGCACTGAACCGATGCCTGCCACGATGGGGCGTCCCGGAGGTCGGGTAAGAGATTTGTGGATTTTTGGTACAAAGTACCAAGTAGGGATTTTTGGGAAGGCTGGGATGAGTTTATCCCTCATATTTTTTGGTAAAAACCCATTGTATATATACTGATCAATAAACCGACAGAGTTTGGAAGATATTTCAGGTATAGGGTTTCCCCTTAACTTGGTGTAAACTGTACTATCTCCTAGCTGTCTATTAGCCTCCTCCATGTAGTACTCCCTAGACATCAGGACCACGTTCCCTCCCTTGTCGGCCGGCTTGATCACCATATCCTTCTGCTTCTCTAACCACAAGAGAGCATGAGATTCTTCCACCGTGAGGTTGGAAGGTGCTGCAGGGTACACCAGCGCACGTATTTCTTTCAAAACTTGCTTGTGGAACAGGTCAATTGGTGAGCCGGCCGGCATGGGAGGAAGGAAGGTGGACCTGATGCCTCCTGTATATCTACTAAAATGCTCTACTACATCTGTGGATTCATCAGGTTCAGTGCTGGAAAGGAAATGGATGCAGGAAATTTCCTCATCACTGAATTTATCAGACAGGTGGAAGTCAGTGAGTGACATTGTAGCAGGGACCTCCCCCTGTAGGGGGTCGAGGGCCTGAGAGGTGGTCTCAGAGAATAATCTCTTAAGGTATAGTTTACGGATAGACAAAAACAGATCTATCTCAAAATCCACTAGGTTGAACTGTCCAGGTAGGCTGTATCCCAGCCCTCGATTGAGGAGTGGGATACAGCCTGGGGGCAGGTCAGAGCCTGTGAGATTGAGAACCACATCTTCAGTGGGTGCGTGGGTGCAGAGTTCATCAGGATCTACTGTCGCCAGGAAACCTGGCGTCTTCTTCTTGTCGATTTTCTGGTCACTCTTGCTTGTTCTTCTGCGTCTACCACGCCCCCTTCTCGTGCCTTTTATAAAGGGGTTGTTGTTTCTTCAGCTGAATTGGCTCCATTTCCCTCAGATGCACTTGATTCAGAATCAGTGGCCCAAAAATTATGGTGTCCTCTCCGTGGGGCTCGTTTGGGGCGATTTCGCTTCTTACCCCAGTCAAAGACACGATCAGCCTCGTAATCATTTTTGTCTCTGATAAATTTGTCCCTCTTGCGGTCTTTAATGTCCGCCTGTGTGGCTAGTAGTTTCTTATTAAGCCTTTTCTCAAATCCTTGAAATTGCGACTCCATGAGTCGCTTTTGAAGCTCCCCTCTTGCTTTGGTCAATTCCTCTGTGACTCTGGTGTATTCTTGCTGGTCACGTGTTAATACCAATTCCATGATCTCTAGAGAGAATCTCTGGTGCGCCGCTTTCCATTCCCCTGTGAATAGGGGGTCGTCCTCATACTGTACAATCTCTTTGAAAAGGCGTAAGCCTCTAGGAACGCGCCCGCTCTCCTTATAGGATTTCAATGACTCAATAGTCCAAAACAATCTGACTTCTTTGTCAGCCAATTGGAATATTTTTGCTTCCAGGCTTTTAGTGCTGGTGGTGTGCACATAATCCTGTTGGTTGCAGGTAACAAAAAATGTGTCCGCCCCTTGACGACCCTGGATAAGGCTGCATACGGTTTCAGGTGCGGTTTCCATTTCGGGCATAGTGGCTCCAGTGTTGGATATAGCGTGCTCTGCCATCATGATACAGATAATGATTAATACAAGAAGACGAAAGAGCAATGGTTAGGCGGCACTGCGTACACTGATAATGCCGTGATGAACCGGACCGCGTGCAGTAAGAGACACTTCTCAGTGTGGTGCTCAGCAAGGAAAGTACTTGTAGCAGGAAATTAGCAACTTGGGGAGAGAGTAGAAATTAAGTTGCGGCACTCACCGAAGTGTGTAACAATTTCTTTTATTGTAGCTTCCTCGACGGGTAGCTTGAAGGATCCAGGGGCAGACACAAAGTTGCGAGCGGCGACGGCCGTTTCGCGCGCAAGAACGCGCTTCCTCAGGCCACTGGTTACGTCATTGCGCATACGTGCGCTTTATGCAGGTGGATAGGGGGACGGCCGACGCCGTCAGCAACTATCTCACTCCCACGGATGTGACGTAATTAAAATGCATGCAAACAACAGGTAAGATTGTAGTACAAGCATAATGAAACAAAAACAAAGCAGACATGAAAACCATATAGGGGAAGAACGGACATCAAAACATATATATGAGATATAGCGAATATATAGCACTATATTCAAAATATTCACAAAATTCTCGATAAAAATATTCGTTATTTGAATATTCACGCTCAACAGTACTAATAAATATGCAGCCGCTGTGGAGGTCACTGTTAAGCGAGGAGGGGACTGTGGAGGCTATTATTAAAGGGGCAGCGGGGTACTGTGAGGTCACTGTGAAGGGAGCAGGGTACAGTGGAGGTCACTGTTAAAGGGGAAGTCACTGTGGAGGTCTCTGTTAAGGGGGCCTGGGAATGGTGGAGGTCAGTAAAGAGGACTGTAACCTATGGTCAGTGTTAATAGGTGGGTGCTGTAGAGGTCACTGTTAAGGGGGTGGGGTGCTGTGGAACTCACTGTTAAAGGGGCTGGCTGCTGTGAAGGTGAAAGTTAAGAGTGTGCACTGCTGTGGAGGTCCCATTTTAAGAAGCACTGTGGGGGGGGGGCAGTGTTAAGGGTGGGGGGGCTGTGGAGGTCACTGTTAAGGAGTGGGTTACTGTAGAGGTCACTTTTATAGTTGATACTTTCGATATCTTTTAACGACGCGCACAAACATTAAATTAAATATACCCATGCAAAGCCAGGTCCTTCTGCTAGTATAGAAGAAAGACAAACTATTCTGACAGTGGCACAATTTAACATAGCAATGGTATAAAAATACTGTTATAGCATTGCCACAACAAAACAAATCCCCCCCCCCCCCCCCAAAAAAAAAAGACAAGCACTATTTTGACATTTTCATAAAGCCAATGATTAAAGACAAACACTTTGCCAGCATTATCACAATAGAACACAACAAACGGATAACAAAAATATTATTATAACATTGCAACAATAAAACAAAGCAAAGGAATAAAGAAAAACACAATTCTAACAAGCTCAGAATATAAAATAGAAAAAAAATTAAATAAAAACACTATTGTTACATCATCCTAACACCGTCAACTATAAAGACAAGCACCATTGTGAAATCATCACAATACAACATAGGCAAGGAATAAAAACAAATACTATTAAAACATAAAGTTAACAGACATGACAATTAGTCCAGCAGCAGGAACTACCTTAATGAATAAAACTTTAATTTAAAGCAACACATTGTAGTGCAGAGTTAGCTTGTGTGCTTCAAACTAAAGTGAATTTCTTGAAATGTATTTAGAGTCAGACTCGCCAAAATTATTAACCATTTTGATTTGGACCCAAATCTATTCTAGCCAAATAAGTATGCTCAAAATGCCCTGAAAATTGGTATATAGCACTCTGTCTTCTAGGACATAATATTTTTTCTGAAGACTACTGTATGAATAAATATGTGAGAGAAGAGATAGAGAGATTCCAAATCTATGCTCTCATTTCTACTTCAAACCATTTCCTTCATCAGCCTGAAGGATGGTGCTTTTTAAAATGTGTCAGATAATCATATAATTAAAAACAACCAATTAGAAAACAATGTATTTGTGACGGACTGAACCGTCACTGGGGCTGCTGGAGAAGCCTGAGGGCCAGCCTCCTTCCTACAGACCCAGAACTATGGAGACCCCCTCAGACCTTTTGGGGTTACAAGGAACTATGAACCCTGATTTATGTGTGGAGTTTATATGCCACATATTTCCTATTGCCCATTAAAGGTGCACGGTGTGAATTCAGCAACACAAAAAGGTGTTAACTCTGCAGTGAGACTCCCAACGATTGTGTTGGGATTAAGATAGCTGACTCTATGAGCAGCAGACTCCTAGATGAGTAGATCACCCTATGATACACTCAGGAGATAATCCAATCACATGTGTCTCTCTCTCCCTATTCATTCATTATGGAGTGGGGGGGATGTCTGTTTGCATGTTGTTCGTGGTTGATTGCGTTATGTTGTTAGACTTCTTGAACTGTATATTTATTGAGTTGGTCTTCAATAAAAGAGTTCCTGTTTTGCATTCAACATAGAGCCTCGTCTCATGTGTGTGGGGATTGCTATATGCTGTATACTCCCCTGGCTATAACCCCTTGTAAAAGCTGTTGCTGTTCTATGTTCCTGTGGTGGTTACAGTGTCGAGCAGAGTGCTTGGAGTCCTCTGAAAGCACTAGGAGCATCCATCAACGGAGGTACCCAGTCGGGGTGCCAGGAGATCCGTGGCAAGCAGTGGGATGGCGTCCTAGTGACAGGAGAAGCAGCTCCGAGACACCGTTCATGGATTTACAAAATTGAGTGCAACGCTTGTCCCCGTACAGCGCCCCTGGATACAGCAGGATGGAATTGGCTAGTCTTAGGACAGTGTTCCATGACTAGGAGGATGAGACAGCCATGGACTACAGGGCTGCAGACAGAAAGGAAGTCTGGTATGATGCCCTGGATAATGATGCCCAGCGGCGGCGAGATCAGAGTCTCCCCAGTTATGAGCAGCAGCTACAGAAGCGTATGGTGATGCGGATAGGTCTCTTGGGAGAGCAGCCAATGGACGAGTGAGTAACAGAGCTCCAGAGCCTGGTATGTAAGCAGCTTTGGCTAGAGGACGCTTACCGGGCCCTAAGGTGGCATGTCATTCAACATACCCCCTGGACAGCCGAGCGCGACTTACCCGATGGGAAGGATTATGATGGACCTGGGTTAATATGGGAGGCCTTGGAGGAGGACATCTTGGCAGCATGGAGGAGTCTAGGTTTTGGGACATCTACGACTACTGGATGTGCATGCATGTTTATGCTGACGGATGGGAGGTGAGCAAAGACATGACCCACCTGGTAACAAGGGAGTGGGAGCTGGAGCAGACCTACCAACACCTGCTTAGCTCCATTTATCCCCAACCTACCCAACAAGCAGAGCCAGATCTGACCTCCTAAAACTGGGAAGACTTGGCGGCGATACCCCCTGCTTCCCTACCAACTCCCAAAGTAGGGAACTTTATCAAATGGTTCTGGGAAGACCTCCCGACGGCAGGTAGAGATGGGACCGAAGTCTCTCCACCGTGGCACTACAGGGATGCTGGGCATCCGGCCCAGATCCCCAACTACAACCAGCGTTACCCGGAGTCCAGACAGTTGCTCTGACTCCCCAACAGCGCCAGAGTTTCAGGGAGTATGGACAGTCGGTCCTGCTCCCCAGAGGCAGAATGTTTTGCAGGGAGAGGAGAGCAGCATCTCCAGTCCCCAAAGGTAGTGTACCTTGCAGGGAGAGGAGACAACCGGTCTCTCTCCCCAACCACAGCGGGAAAGCACCCCTAACTCCAATGGTGCAGATGGGACTCTGGTCTCTGAACCAGACCTACAGGGATGCTGTACAGCCAGTACAGATCCCCAACCAACTCCGCAGAAATGGCAGGAGGAGGAGGTAAGCCGATCCACAACCAGGTCCTGGGGGTAGGATTCCCTGACCCCATCTCAGCGGAAGAGCTGGCATCTGGGCAGAGCGCAGTCGGCCTCTGCCCTCCCCTATCCTCTTGTCCAGATGCTGAATCCCCACAGGCTACCCCAGCGGAAGAGTTGGCATCTGGACAGAGCACATTTGGCCTCTGCCCTCCCCTATCCTCTTGTCCAGAGGCCGACTCCCCACAGGCTACCCCAGCGGAAGAGCTGGCCTCTGGGCAGAGTGCAGTTGGCCTCTGCCCACCAAGTACCTACAGCTCCAAGCTAGAGAACAACAATGAAGCAAGGAGCAGCAGACGCCCACTCAACAGCTGGGGACATACAGAACAGAGCCAGGACCAGTGTTTATTTATGGGTGGGCTACTCGACTAACTCAGGCACCGACCGACAGGAGGTCAGGTACCTGGTTAGTCTACTGTTGGGAGGGGAGAAATGTGACAGACTGAACAGTCACTGGGGCCGCTGGAGAAGCCTGAGGGCCAGCCTCCTTCCTACGGACTATGGACCCAGAACTATGGAGACCCCCTTAGACCTTTTGGGGTTACAAGGTACTATGAACCCTGATTTATGTGTGGAGTTTATATGCCACATATTCCCTATTGCCCATTAAAGGTGAAGGGTGTGAATTCAGCAACACAAAAAGGCCTTAACTCTGCTCTGAGAATCCCACCGATTGCGTTAGTGATGGGATTAAGATAGCTGACTCTAGGAGCAGCCGACTTCTACATGAGTAGATCACCCATCACATGTGTCTCCTCTATCCCTATACATTCAATATAGAGTGGGGGGATGTCTGTTTGCATGTTGTTCATGGTTGATAGCATTATGTTGTTAGACTTCTTGAACTGTATATATATATTGAGTTGGTCTTCAATAAAAGAGTTCCTGTTTTACATTCAACATAGAGCCTTGTCTCATGTGTGTGTGGGATTGCTATACGCTGTATACTCCCCTGGCTATAACCCCTAGCTCTTGTAAAAGCTGTTCCTGTTCCTTGTTCCTTTGGTAGTTACGGTGTCGAGCAGAGTGCTTGGAGTCCTCAGGAAGCACTAGGAGTATCCATCAACGGAGGTACACAGTCAGGGTGCCAGGAGATCCGTTACAGTATAGTATCCACATAAATAAAATGCATATTTTACATTTGTAGACACATCACATCAACACACGTAAATAGAAGACCAGTATATATTTATTACATCAGTGTTTCATAAGTAGAAATTGCATAATTATTAGGGTGGTACCTTGGAACTGAACCAGAGTTCATGAAATGGTTTTTGACAGTACAAATTAATTTACAGTTATTACCTGCTCCGTACAGTATTGGAACAAAGTTTTATGCGAATCGACTTTGGATGTTTAATCCAAAGTCGATTCGCTCATCCCTATTCATGATATCTAAAGGTGCATTTACGAGGAGAAGACAATTGTCAGGAGGGAGATATGCACATGGGCATAGCAGCTTAGGGAAAGTGTTTTAGGGATTGCTAGGAGGTGACCCCTTTGTTATCTAGCATTTGGGGCCTAGTCAGTTGTTTTGTTTGCTTTTCCGTGTTCTGTTTCCTTCCCTTATCTTACCTACCATGACATTATAATAACCTGCCACACTGTCATTTTTTTTTTTCCCTTGCTGTTTGCAAAATAGAAACTATTGATGCTTTGGTTGATTGCATGCAGGGATTGTCTTTGGAGGTGCTGACCTCCGCAATTCAGTTGCACGCTGTCAGAGTACTTTGGCGTCTGGTGCCCCCGGGAGAAACCAGGTAGGTTTTACGGGGAAAGTGATGACTTTGTTTTACGGGGGAAGTGACCTGTAAATTGTATTTTCGTCTGCGTCCAATTTCATCTGGAGACGAAAACCAAAAGAGTAGGGATCATTATTTCTCTGCTAAAAGGTGACTCTCAGTCTTGTTTTTTTTCTCTGCCTAACAGTTTACAGTCCCTCCATTCTATGGCTGAATCTAAGCTGTGCAGCTTGTGCCAGGGAGAACGTACTGCTGAGTAGTATTGTGCTGAATTTAGAAGATGGGCGACTGACTCAGAATGGAATAATCCTGCACTCCGTAGTCAGTTCTGTCAGGGACTATCTGAGAGATTAAAAAATGCCCTTGCATTTCATGAAAAATCGGATTCTTTGGAGGTGGCCATGTCTTTGGCCGTACGGATTGATAGACGTCTTAAAAGAGAGGTGCAAGGTTGCCCTCAGTCAGGGGGTGCTGTCTGGTGGAGAATCAGTATCTCCTGTCCCTCGGGGTCCTATGACACTTGAATTAGGGGCTGGAGAGGAGACTATGCAATTGGGCCATGTTACTTCTTGCTGAATTTTAGGAAGCTGAATAGACTGTGTTACTTCTGTGGTAAAGAAGGTCATTTCGTTAATGTGTGCCCTTTTTTTAAACCTCGAAGTGGTAATGAAAAAAAAATAGGGGATTCCTTCAAAGAAAAGAAATACTCCCTTACTCTTGGTAGTGTGAATGGGGAGCCAAAGCAGGCATATTTGTATCTTACTTGCGGTACCCGATTCTTCCTGCCTGCCATGGTGGCGCTAGACTCTGTAAATTTTGAGTTAAAGGTATTTGTTGACAGTGACGCAGGGGTTAATCTTATTGATTTTCAATTTCTTCAGAGTCATGGTTTTAAAACTAGCGCATTAAGCAAAGAGATACCAGTGTTTGCTATAGATTCCGCCCCCTCTCACAAAAATGTCCAACTCATATTGCTCAGGATATTCATTTGAGGGTGGGTGATTCTCATGTGGAGTTCATTTCTTATTTTGTTATGAAGGGTTTGCCCGCTCCGATGGTTCTGGGTTTATCATGGTTGATAAAACATAACCCTACCATTGACTGGCAAACAAGACAAATCAGTAATTTGAGTGAATTTTAGTGCCTCTATTTCTGGGGTGTCCACTAAGGTTTTGCCTTAGTTTTTTTCCGATTTTTCGGGCGTATTCTCAGAGAATGGAGCTCATGAGTTTCCCTCTCACCGAAAGTATGATTGTCTGGTCAATCTTATCCCTGGAGCAAAATTGCCAAAATCTCGGTTATGTAATCTTTCTCAACCCAAAAGAGTAGCTATGTGGGAGTATATTGCCGAGAGTTTGGCAAAGGGACATATTAGACCATCTAAGTCTCCTATGGCCGCTGGCTTCTTTTTCGTAAAGAAGAAGGACGGATCTCTTAGACCGTGCCTAGATTTCCAGGAACAGAATCTCATTACTGTCCGTGATCCTTATCCCCTTCCCTCGATTCCAGATCTATTTGAGCAGATTGTAGGTGCCAAGGTGTTTTCTAAATTGGATTTAAGAGGAGCTTATAATCTGATCAGAATAAGGGAGATGAATTAAAAACGGCCTTCAATACCCCCGAGGGTCACTTCAAGAACCTAGTCATGCCCTTTGGTTTAACTAATGCTCCAGCAGTCTTTCAGCGCTTTATCAATGACATTTTTCATCATTTGGTGGGGAGGTTTGTTGTTATTTACCTCGATGACATACTAATTTACTCACCCGATATGAAGACTCACCAGGATCATTTGAGACAAGTGTTATTGATCCGTCGGGAGAATAAATTGTATGCCAAGTTGGAAAAATGTGTGTTGGCTGTTCAGGAGCTACCGTTTTTGGGGTACTTGCTTTCTGCCTCCGGTTTTTCTATGGATCCCGAAAAAGTCCACGTGGTACTGGAATGGGATCGGCCGGAGAATCAGAAAGCCCTGATGCAGTTTTTAGGATTTACTAATTACTGCAGAAAATTAATCCTGAATAATTCCACTATTGTCAAACCTTTGACAGATATGACTAGGAAGGGCGCTGTCTTCTCGGATGAGGCATTACAGGCTTTTTCTGCTATTAAGAAATGTTTTGCTTCTGCTCCCATTCTGATGCAACCTGATGTGTCTCAACCCTTCATTGTGGAGGTTGATGCATCAGAAGTGGTAGTCGGAGCAGTCTTGTCGCAGGGTCCTTCTCCTAGCAAATGACGCCCGTGTGCTTTTTTCTTTAAGAAACTCTCGGCCGCCGAAAGAAATTATGAAATTATGATGTTGGGAATAGAGAGTTGTTGGCCATCAAATTGGTCTTTGAAGAGTGGCATCATTGGCTAGAAGGGGCTACTCATCTGATTACGGTATTTACTGACCATAAGAATATGGCTTACCTGCAATCTGAAAAGCATTTAAATCCTAGGCAGGCTAGATGGTCATTGTTTTTTTTTTACCAGGTTAAATTTTGTGGTCACCTATCGCCCTGGTATTAAAAACGTCAAAGCGGATGCGTTGTAACATAGCTTTCATGAAGGGGGGGGGGTTATTCAAAGGATCCCGCTCCGATTTTGGCTGATGGGGTGGTGGTTTCTGCTCTTTACCCCGAGCTGGAGATGAAAGTGTTGGGGGCTCAAGAGGAGGCACCTGATTCTTGTCCCCCAGGCAAGTTGTTTGTTCCTTCTGAACTGCGATACAAGGTGTTCAAGGAACATCATGATACTGTCTTTGTGGGACATCCTGGAAGTAGATCTACTATAGATCTTATTTCCCGGAGATTCTGGTTGCCAGGGTTGTGTAAAGGTGTTGAGGGTTATGTAGCAGCTTGTGAGACCTGTGCAAGCGTGAAGGTGGCTCACACTCGGCCATCACAATCTCTTCTTCATTTGTCCATCCCATCTCGTCCTTGGACGCATTTGTCCATGGACTTCATTACTGATTTGCCGAAGTTTTTGAGGCTGTTTTGTTCTCGTCTGGGTATTCAGTTGTCTTTCTCTTCAGCTTTTCAGCCTCAGTCGAATGGTAAAACTGAGCGCACTAACCAAAACCTGGAGACCTATTTGAGGTGTTTTGTCGCTGAGTATCAGGATGAGTCGTCCTCGTTCTTGTCTTTAGCTGGGGTTGCCTTGAATAACCATAGGCAGGAGTCAACTGATAAGTAGAGTTGATCGAACCCGAACTGTAAAGTTCGGGATCGTACTGAACTTTACGATTTTTGGCACCCAGACCCGAACATTTCCGTAAAAGTTTGGGTTCGGTGATCTCTTGGCACTTTTTGAAAGGCTGCAGGGCAGCCAATCAACAAGTGTTTAACTACTTTGCCCTAAGAGGCCATCACAGCCATGCCTACTAATGGCATGGCTGTGATTGACCAAGTGCAGCATGTAACCAAGCCTCTATATAAGCTGGAGTCACATAGCGCCGTACGTCACTCTGCTCTTGTCAGTGTAGGGAAAGCTGCTGCTGCTGCAGTGAGGGACAGATTAGGGCAGAATTCTGGTGTTGTACAATCTGCAAATTACAGCGATAATTGAGGGTGCTATACTACAATATTGTACCCAGACCTGAGCCCAGTGATACGCCAAAATAATTTTTAATCCATCTGAAAGTGAGGTTGGCCTCAGTGGCCATTTTTTCAAATGCAGTCACCTTGAAACTGCATGTTAACTGCCCGTGTGCCGGGGACATTAGTCTACTTCTGTTCTGATAGCTCAGTGGAGGTGAAATTCCCTTTTTTGGCAGGTCAAGTACCCCTACAGCCGGCAGTGCATACCTGGCATTGATTATTATTCAATTACATTAGTCTGTCAGACTGTCACACATTTTTGTGACCTAAAGCAAGTTTTTTTTTTATCCTGACAGTCCAATAAAACCGTTAGATAGTGCAGTTACCTTGCTGCTGTAAAAAAGCAAAATTTTTGTGCTAGATAGCACTTTTGCGTACACCGCACTATTACCTATTTTATAATTAAGCAGTAAAATACTGCATTTCTAGAGTTGGCTGCCCAAAAAAGTGTTCTAGTGCCACAGTGCACTTTTGCGTACACCTCAGTATTAATACCTATTTTATAATTAAGCAGTGAAATACTGCATTTCTATAGTTGGTTGCCCATAAACGTGTTCTAGTGCCAAAGTGCACTTTTGCGTACACCTCAGTATTAATACCCATTTTATAATTAAGCAATTGAAATACTGCATTTCTATAGGTGGTTGCCAAAAAACACTGTACTATTGCCCCAGAGCACTTTTGCGTACAGCGCAGTATTACCTATTTGATAGTTAAGCAGTGAAAAACTGCATTTCTACAGTTGCTTGCAATACACACTGGTTTCGGCTTTTATAGCTGATCTGAGGCCTACCTTGTATTTCTTTCATGTGAAGTAACCAGTGGAACTCTGCATTTACACAGCTGGTTGTCAAAAAACACTGTACAATTGCCCCAGAGCACTTTTGCGTACAATGCAGTATTACATATTTTATAATTAAGCAGTGAAATACTGCATTTCTATAGTTGTTTGCAATAAACACTGGTTTCGGCCTACATAGAAGATCTGAGGCCTAACCTGTATTTCTTTCATGTGAAGTAACCAGTGGAACTCCGCATTTACATAGTTGGTTGCCAAAAAACACCTTGCTATTGCCCCAGAGCACTTTTGCGTACAACGCAGCATTAACTATTTAAGAATTTACCTGTGAAATACTGCATTTCTACAGTTGTGGTGGATTGCACATTTTCGGTGTACAATGCATTTCTGACAGTCAAATTAAACAGTTATCTTCTGCAGTTAAATTGTTTGAAAATTCAAACTTTTGGTGATAGTGAAGTAATTGTATTCAATTGCTCTGTAAGGGCTCTTTCACATCTGCGTTCTTTTCTTCCGGCATAGAGTTCCGTCGTCGGGGCTCTATGCCGGAAGAATACTGATCAGGATTTTCCTAATGCATTCTGAATGGACAGTCCGTCCTTCAGGATGCATCAGGATGTCTTCTGTTCCGGAACGGAACGTTTTTTGGCCGCAGCAAATAGCGCAGCATGCTGCGCTTTTTGCTCCGGCCAAAATTCCGGAACACTTGCCGCAAGCCCGGATCCGGAATGAATGCCCATTGAAAGGCATTGATCCGGATCCGGCTTTAAGCTAAACGTCGTTTCGGCGCATTGCCGGATGCAACGTTTAGCTTTTTCTGAATGGTTACCATGGCTGCCGGGACGCTAAAGTCCTGGCAGCCATGGTAAAGTGTAGTGGGGAGCGGGGAGCAGCATACTTACCATCCGTGTGGCTCCCGGGGCGCTCCAGAGTGACGTCAGGGCGCCCCAAGTGCATGGATGACGTGATCGCATGGATCACATGATCCATGCGCATGGGGTGCTCTGACGTCATTCTGGAGCGCCCCGGGAGCCGCACGGATGGTAAGTATGCCGCTCCCCCGCTCCCCGCTCCTACTATGGCACCCAGGACTTTAATAGCGTCCTGGGTGCCATAGTAACACTGAAAGCATTTTGAAGACGGATCCGTCTTCAAATGCTTTCAGTACACTTGCGTTTTTCCGGATCCGGCGTGTAATTCTGGCAAGTGGAGTGAACGCCGGATCCGGACAACGCAAGTGTGAAAGAGGCCTAACACTGTTGTGTTACCTAAAGAAATGTATTCTGTTTATGACACGGGCACTGCCTTACTGTTCACCCCTTCCAGACACATGACGTACTAGTATGTCATGAAAGTCGGTGACTTACCGCATCGTGACTTAATAGTACATCATGGATAACTCCGTTCACCGCACCGAATTGCGTGGTGACCGGAGTAAGCTGACTGCACTAATCGGCAGTCAGCCATCTTAGATGAAGGCGAGGAGGAGTTTTTACGCCCCCTGCAGCCCCGATCGATGCGATTGGCTGGCTAGTGAAGACCAGCCTGTCGCAGCACCCGGTAATGTATGGAGCTGCAGCGGGGCTTGGCTAAAGGTGGGAGGGGGCTGATGACATCAGCCCATGTCTCCTCCTAGGTCAGGTGTCCCTTCCCAGCGCTGCGATTGGCTGGAGCAACGCTCCAGCATATGGCAGCGCTATATAAGTATCAGCCAATCTGTAGTGCTTCTGGTGGCTGGGACGGAGGTGATTGGTGCTGATTACATCAGCCCATGTCACCTCCAAGGTCAGGGAGGGAACATCAGACACTGATGTCCCCTCCCAGCGATGCGATTGGATGGAACAGCGCTCCTGCTAATGGCAGCCTATCTGCAGGCAGCCATTCTAGCTTAGTGACTGCTTGCAGAGAGGACCTGTGCTCTTCTGTGCTGCTCGTTGTCGGCTGGGACTGCTTTTCACTCAGAGCTTTGCAGAAGAAGAAGAAGAGAAAAAAAACAGCAACATTTGGAAAAGCTGTAGTGATCTTTGGCTCACCTGCAGCTGTTTCAGATCGCCATTCCCTGTCCCTGTACCCCCCTCACCCTTCACCCCCCTTTCCGTCCTTTTTTTTTTGGGGGGGGGGGTTGGCATTTTTGGGCATATATACAGTACAGACCCAAAGTTTGGGCACACCTTCTCATTCGAAGAGTTTTCTTTATTTTCATGATTATGAAAATTGTAGATTCACACTGAAGGCATCAAGACTATGAATTAACACATGTGGAATTATATAAATAACAAAAAAGTGTGAAACAACTGAAAATATGTCATATTCTAGGTTCTTCAAAGTAGCCACCTTTTGCTTTGATTACTGCTTTGCACACTCTGCTTTGCTTTGCATTCTCTTGATGAGCTTCAAGAGGTAGTCACCTGAAATGGTTTTCACTTCACAGGTGTGCCCTGTCAGGATTAATAAGTGGGATTTCTTGCGTTATAAATGGGGTTGGGACCATCAGTTGCGTTGTGGAGAAGTCAGGTGGATACACAGCTGATAGTCCTACTGAATAGACTGTTAGAATTTGTATTATGGCAAGAAAAAGCAGCTAAGCAAAGAAAAACGAGTGGCCATCATTACTTTAAGAAATTAAAGGAAACCTGTCACCAGGATTTTGCGCATAGAGCTGGGGACATGGGCTGCTAGATGGCCGCTAGCACATCTGCAGTACCCAGGTCCCATAGCTCTCTGCGCTTTTATTGTGTTAAAAAACAGTTTTGATTGATATGCAAATGACCTGATATGAGTCCTGTATCCGGAGATGAGTCAAGCGGAAAGGAGCCCAGCACCGCCCGCGTCCTCCGAATCTCCTCCTTGCTGACTGACGTCACAGAGCTGGAGCGCCGAAATCTCGCGATGCGCGTGTACTAGCATCAGCACAGGGAACGAACTACAGTCAGTCCGAAAAATTGGGAAAACTTTAAAAGTGTCCCCAAGTGCAGTCACAAAAACCATCAAGCACTACAAAGAAACTGGCTCGCATGCGGACCACCCCAGGAAAGGAAGACCAAGAGTCACCTCTGCTGCGGAGGATAAGTTCATCCGAGTCACCAGCCTCAGAAATCGCAGTTTAACAGCAGCTCAGATTAGAGACCAGGTCAATGCCACACAGAGTTCTAGCAGCAGACACATCTCTAGAACAACTGTTAACAGGAGACTGTGTGAATCAGGCCTTCATGGTAGAATATCTGCTAGGAAACCACTGCAAAGGACAGGCAACCAGCAGAAGAGACTTGTTTGGGCTAAAGAACACAAGGAATGGACATTAGACCAGTGGAAATCTGTGCTTTGGTCTGATGAGTCCAAATTTGAGATCTTTGGTTCCAACCACCGTGTCTTTGTGCGACGCAGAAAAGATGAACGGAAGGACTCTACATGCCTGGTTCCCACCGTGAAGCATGGAGGAGGAGGTGTGATGGTGTGGGGGTGCTTCACTGGTGACACTGTTGGGGATTTTTTCAAAATTGAAGACATACTGAACGAGCATGACTACCACATCATCTTGCAGCGGTATGCTATTCTATCTGGTTTGCGTTTAGTTGGACCATCATTTATTTTTCAACAGGACAATGACCCCAAACACACCTTCAGGCTGTGTAAGGCCTATTTGACCATGAAGGAGAGTGATGGGGTGCTGCGCCAGATGACCTCGCCTCCACAGTCACTGTACCTGAACCCAATCGAGATGGTTTGGGGTGAGCTGGACCGCAGAGTGAAGGCAAAAGGGCCAACAAGTGCTAAGCATCTCTGGGAACTCCCTCAAGACTGTTGGAAGACCATTTCAGGTGACTATCTCTTGAAGCTCATCAAGAGAATGCCAAGAGTGTGCAAAGCAGTAATAAAAGCAAAAGGTGGCTACTTTGAAGAACCTAGAATATGACATATTTCCAATTTTTTCACCCTTTTTTTGTTATGTATATAATTCCACATATGTTAATTCATAGTTTTGATGCCTTCAGTGTGAATCTACAATTTTCATAGTCATGAAAATAAAGAAAACTCTTTGAATGAGAAGGTGTGTCCAAACTTTTGGTCTGTACTGTATATATTTATGTAAAAAACCCTGCGTGCGTGGGTCCTGGACCTGCTGAACGACGGTCAGTACTGTCAATTACTGACTGCGTCTGTTTAGGTTTAGTGCCTTTTTTGTGTAAAAAAAGAAATCAGTTAGTTCTAGCTATTAGGGTTGAGCGCACCAGAACTGTAAAGTTGGGGTTCGTACCGAACTTTAGTTTGTTTGGACCCCAGACCCGAACCCGAACATCCAGACCCGAACCCGAACATTTTCGTGAACGTTCGGGTTCGGTGTTCGGCGCTTTCTTGACGCTTTTTGAAAGGCTGCACAGCAGCCAATCAACAAACGTCATACTACTTGCCCCAAGAGGCCAACACAGCCATGGCTACTAATGGCATGGCTGTGATTGGCCAGAGCAGTATGTGACCCAGGCCCTATATAAGCTTGAGTCACGTAGCGCTGCACGTCACTCTTGTTACAAGTGTAGGGAGAGGATGCTGCTGGACTTGTGATTTCAGGGAGAGAATAGGAGAGAATCTAACTCAGCGATCTACCTAGAAATAGTTGTGTGGGTGCAGGGCACAATCTTTTATAATTCTGTTAGTTAGATGAATGGCGGCGGCGGCCATTTTATGCAAGCTCAGTGAACCAGCACTGCATCTGGGCTTTTGGGACATTGCAAATCACCATTTTTTTGTGCAAACTACAACATCTGGATTAGTCGGTGTGCAATTTAAGGTAGAAATACACCCATCATTTTCTGGGGTTTGAAAAACACACTTTTTTTTCTTCCAAAAACAGTATTTTCCAGATCTGCAAGTGTTAAATTCAAGTTTAATATATGCAGCTTTCATATTCTGATACCAAAAAAAGACTTTTTGGGCAATCTACAACATCTGTATTAGTCAGTGTGCAATTTAAGCTAGAAATACACCCATCATTTTCTGGGGTTTGAAAAACACACTTTTTTGACCAAAAACACTATTTTCAGGCCTTGCAGCATCAGCATGTGTGAAATGACAGGCTTATATACTGCTGTCAAATTCAGTTGTTAAACACTCGTTTGGGCACAAAAAATTTAGTTGGCAGCTTTTGATGCAGATGTCATTGTGAGATACACCCTTAATACATTTGGGTTACAGAGATTTTAAATGCCGCCGTTTGGTGCACCAATATTGAATTCTGGCCTACACTGGTTCAGGCAGTGTGAGATGCCCCCTCTACCTACAGGGGTTTGAATCAGGGATTATAAATACAGCCTTTTGAAATACAGCGATTTTGGGCAAAGATATATTTACTTCAGGCCTACAGCGGTTCAGAACGTATGAGATACCCCATCTACATACAGGGATTTGAATCAGGCATTTGAAATAAAGCCATTTTGGGAAAATAAATATTTACTTCAGGCCTACACTGGTTTAGGCCCTGTGAGATACTCCCTTTACATACTGTCGTTCTACTATTAATTAAACACCCATTTAGGGCAAGATCCTAAATTCGAAAAATATGAGGACAGCGTCAAATATGGGGCGTGGCCCAGGTCGTGGTGCTGCTGGTGGAGCTCCTGTTGCAGGGAGAGGATGTGGTCGATCTGTGCCAGCTACACGCACAAGTGAAACCCCTTCCTCAGGTGTGAGTAGGCAACAAAACCTG
Source organism: Bufo gargarizans (assembly GCF_014858855.1). NCBI lineage: Eukaryota > Metazoa > Chordata > Amphibia > Anura > Bufonidae > Bufo > Bufo gargarizans. Next base: position 344,568,630 of record NC_058083.1, read on the forward strand.
CAGCTGTATTTGGTCAGTTCTTATGCTGCTCTACGAATGGTGAGGACTGAACAAGTACAGGCGATAGTAGATTCGGTTGCTGACAGTGGATCCAGTTCCTTCACATTGTCTCCCACTCAGTCTTCTGCTAAAAGACCAGAGTTGGCACCTGCAACTGATGTCCATCAGTCTTTCACCTCACCCCCTTGCAAATCATCCAAACAGTCTGAGCCCCAAGTCATGCAGCAGTCTCTTCTGCTTTTTGATGACTCTGTTAGCAGGTTTTCCCAGGGCCATCCACCTAGCCCTGCCCCAGAAGTAGAAGAGATTGAGTGCACCGATGCCCAACCAATTATCTTTCAAGATGAGTACATGGGAGGACCATCGCAGCACATCTCGGATGATGACGAAACACAGGTGCCAACTGCTGAGGCTTTCGAAAGTGTGCAGACCGACAAGGAAGGCAGGGGTGAAGACTGGGTGGAAAAGGATGTGGAGGACTATGAGGTCCTCGACCCCACATGGAATCAAGGTCATGCGAGTGACCTATGTAGTTCGGAGGAAGAGGCTGTGGTCGCACAGAGCCACCAGCACAGCAGAAGAGGGAGCAGGGTGCAAACGCAGAGCGGTGTGGATAGTACGCCTCCTACTGCCCACCGCAGCAAGAGACCGAGCACACCAAAGCCAGCTCCAAGGAGTTTCCTGGCGTGGCAGTTCTTCAGACAATGTGCTGTGAAATCAGAGCCTGAAGAGAGGCATAAATGATCTCAACCTAAGCACAACCTGCATGACCAGGCATTTAAGTGCAAAGCACGAGCTGCAGTGGAGTAGACACCTCAAAAACCAAGAAAGGTCTCTGTGTCCTCCTGTTTCCTCTTCTGCTGCAGTCCCGGCCTCTTCATCCACCTCTGGAGTGACAGTGCCACCTGCCACCCCGCAAACAGAGGATCTGCCAGCAACACCAACACCTGGGTCACCAAGCATCTCCACAATGTCCCACGGAAGCGTTCAGCTATCCATTTCCCAAACTCTGGAGAGGAAGAGGAAGTACCCCCCTACCCACACTCAATCCCCAGCCCTGAATTCCAGCATTTCTAAATTACTGGCCTTTGAAATGCTGTCATTCCGTCTGGTGGAGATGGATAGTTTTAAAGGCCTTATGTCGCTGGCTGTCCTACAGTACGTTGTGTCCAGCCGCCACTACTTTTCAAGGCGAGCCATCCCTTCCCTGCACAACCAAGTAGGGGACAAAATCAGGTGTGCACTGCACAACGTCATCTGTGTCAAGGTGCACCTTACTACGGATATGTGGACCAGTAAGCATGGTCAGGGCCATTATATCTCCCTAACAGCACACTGGGTAAATGTAGTGGCGGTTGGGCCTGAGGCGGATAGCAGTTTGGTGAATGTCCTTCCATCACCGAGGACTGCAGGGCGCTACTGTTTGCCTCCTGTTGCTTCCTCCTCCTACTCTGCTTCCTTATCCTCTACCAGCTCCTCATCCGGTCAGCGTAACATCTTCACCACCAACTTCAGCACAGCCAGGAGTAAATGACAGCAGGCAGTTTTAAAACTTATCTGTTTGGGGGACAAACCCCACACTGCGCAGGAGCTGTGGACAGGCCTTGAACCACAGACCGATGAGTGGTTTGTGCCAGTCAGCCCTTAAGCCCGGCCTGGTGGTGTGCGATAATGGGAAAAATCTCGTAGCAGCTCTGGGACTAGCCGGTTTGACGCACATCCCTTGCCTGGAGCATGTGCTGAATTTGGTGGTGCAGAGATTCCTTAAAAATTACCCCGACATGTCAGAGTTGCTGCATAAAGTGCGGGCTCATCCTGCTGCTGCTCGCCTGTCAGCGCTGCAGCGTAATTTTGGCCTTCCCGCTCACCGCCTCATATTTAACGTGCCCACAAAGTGGAACTCCACCTTGCACATGCTGGCCAGACTATGCGAGCAGCAGCAGGCGATAGTGCAGTTTCAGCTGCAGCACGCACGGGTGAGTTGCTCGGCGGAACAGCACCACCTCACCACCAATGACTGGGCCTCCATGCGAGACCTGTGTTCCTTGCTGTGCTGTTTCAAGTACTCCACCTACATGGCCAGCGTTACTATCCCACTTCTATGCCTCCTTGAAAAAACGCTCCTGGCGATGATGGAAGAGCATGTGGCACAGGAGGAGGAGGAGGAAGAGGGATCATTTCGTAGGGTTTCCGGCCAGTCATTCCCAAGTGGCTCTGAGGGTGGGTTCCTGCACCCACAAACCCAAGGTACACAATTGTCCAGCCAGGGCACAGTCCTGGAGGATGAGGAGGTGGTGGAGGAGGAGATAGAGGAGGAAGAACCATGTTCACAGCAGGGTGGCACCCAGACCAGCTCATGGCCATCACTGGTGCGTGGATGGGGGGGAGAATACAGAGGACACAGACGATACACCTCCCACAGAGGACAGTTTTCGTAGCCTCTGGGCAGCCTGGCACACATGAGCGATTACATGCTGCAGTGTCTCCGCAACGACCGCCGAGTTGCCCACATTCTAACTTTTGCTGATTACTAGGTGGCCACGCTGCTGGATCCCCGATACAAGGACAACGTACCGTCCTTAATTTCATCACTGGAGCGTGATAGTAGGATGCGCGAGTACAAGCGCACGCTGGTGGCATTCCCACCTGACAGCGGGGGTACAGTGGAAGCACAAGGCGAAGGCAGAGGAAGAGATCGCCAACACAGCTGGGGCACCACCAGCACCTCAGAAGGCAGGGTTGGCATGGCCGAAATGTGGAAAAGCTTTGTCAGCAGACCACAACAACCAGCACCACCAGCTGATATGGAACGTCTTAGCAGGAGGCAGCATTTCACCAACATGGTGGAGCAGTATGTGTGCACACGCCTACATGTACTGAATGACGGGTCTGCCCCCTTCAACTTCTGGGTCTCCAAATTGGGCACATGGCCTGAGCTTGCCCTTTATGCCTTGGAGGTGCTGGCCTGCCTTGCAGCCTGTGTATTATCGGAACATGTGTTTAGCACGGCAGGGGGCATCTTCACAGACAAGCGCATCCGCCTGTCAACAGCCAATGTGGACAAGCTAATGTTCATTAAAATGAACCAGGCATGGATCCCTCATCCCCCATTGTTATACTGCAGCGCAATTGCTCATGTTTATATTTTGGATATTTCACACTCTTTTGGAGTGTACCTTAATAAAAAAAAAAAAAATTTAAACCAAAATCCTGTGTTGGCCATCTCGTCCTCCTCCACTGCCGCTGCTTCCACCTACTCTGATACGTCTACCGCCTCCTCAAACTCCTACTCCATATGGAACTCCAGCTCATAAATCCATTTATTTATTTTTTGTACATTTCACTACTTGACATACTGACATTTTCGGGTGAAATTAACCAATTTTTGGGTGTATAGTACCACTGCTATACCTAGTGGACCAGTAAAACCACTGCTATACCTAGTGGACCGGTAAAAATAAAAATTGTCAGTTACATTTTATGGAGAAATTAACAAATATTTGGGTGCAATATACCCCTCCTCTACCTAGTTGACAGCTTACTAAATTTCAATTATTTTTCTGTTACATTCTTGGGTTGATATTATACAATTTTAGACGTGAATAAACACCTGCTATGCATAAGTGACAGGGAATAAAATTTTATAAATTATTCAGTAATTAATGCGCACCACATCCTTTCATTCGATGCTTAAACTTTGAAAAGTTGTCACACTTTTATGCTTTAATAGTTTCTCCCATATTTCAACTCTAATTTTAAATTTAAAATTTTGTATCCTCCCTTGGATGTGGTCTCTCTTACTCACGCTCCCTCTCTGGCCTGGAGACCTGATTCCCCGCCACCCGTGATCACCATGGTAGGCGCATAAAAGAACATCTAAAGTTGATAGAGCAGATATAGAATTGAATTGTGAATATCACGGGGACGTGCGACATGGTGGGACAGTAAGTGTACACACGCCTACACACACTGACTGACAGGGGTCAGCCCCTGCAACTTCTGGGTCTCCAAATTGGCCACATGGCCTGACCTTGCCCTTTACCCCTTGGAGGTGCTGGCCTGCCCTGCAGCCAGTGTATTGTCTGAACGTGTGTTTAGCATGACTAGAGGGGGTTATCAAAGGTTATATTTCCCAATGTTTTGGGTTGTATCCAAATTTTAAAAATAAAATTTTAAACCAAAAACCAGTGTAGGCTACCTCCTCCTCCACCGCCGCTTCCCCCACACCGCCACATCTACCGCCTCCTCAACCTCCTACTCCATATGGACCTGGTCCTCCTAGATCAAGATTTTTTTATTTATTTTTTATGTATTTTATGTTATTTCAAGTCATTTTTCTGTCCACATTTGTTTGCAGAGCACTTGCCATGCTCTTAACCACATTTTGACGCCATTTGCCCTCTAGCCATTTCCATGACATTTTTAGAGCCATTTTAGTGCTCAAAAGTTCGGGTCCCCATTGACTTCAATGGGGTTCGCGTTCGGGGTCAAGTTCGGGTCCCGAACTTGAACTTTTTTCCGAAGTTCGCCTGAACCCGTCAGGGCGTTTTGGGCACTGTAAGAGGGGCGGTACTGGGCTCACTAAGGGGAACAAAACGCCCCTCTGGGCACATTCAGGGCTCATTTGCATAACCATAAAAGTCATTTTTTACAGAAACTACTGGACGGATTACAAGATAGAAGAGCACAGCCTAATCAACGTAAGCTGTGCTGCATGGCTGCTTTAAAATCGGATTTTGGGTTAGGGGAGGTGACAGAATCCCTTTAAGGACCAGGCCAATTTGCAAATCTAACCAGTGTCACTTTATGTAAAACTTTTTTACTTATCCAGGCCATTCTGAGTTTATTTTTTTGCCACATATTGCACTACATGAAACTGGTAAAAAAAATTAAAAAATCGCCAAATTTGCCAAACATTTTTAAAAATTTGCAAATTTACAAGTTTCAATTTCCCTACTTATATAATACATAGTAATACATCCAAAAATAGTTATTAATTTACATTACCCATATGTCAACTTCATTTATGGATCATTTTGGGAATGCCATTTTGTTTTTTGGGGATGTTACAAGGCTTAGAAATTTAGAAGCAAATCTTGAAATTTGTCAGAAATTTTCCAATACCCGCTTTTTAAGGACCAATTCAGGTCTGAAGTCACTTTGTGAGGCTTACATAAGAGAAACCACCAAAAAATGACCCTATTCTAGAAACTACACCCCTCGAGGTATTCAAAACTGATTTTACAAACTTTGTTAACCTTTTAGGTGTTCCACAAGAGTTATTGGCAAATGGAGAAGAAATTTCAGAATTTCAAGTTTTTGCTAATTTTCCATTTTAATCCATTTTTTTCAAGTAACAAAGCAAGGGTTAACAGCCAAACAAAACTCAATATTTATTGCCCTGATTCTATAGTTTATATTAAAAAAAAAAACATTTTTGGTTGTAAACTACAGTATGGGCACACGGCAAGGCATAGAAGGAAAGGAGCGCCAAGTGGTTTATGGAAGGCAGATTTTGCTGGACTGGTTTATTTATTTACACCTTTATTTACACTTGAAGCCCCCCTGATGCACTCCTAGTGTAGAAACTCCATAAAAGTGACCCCATTTTGGAAACTACGGGATAAGGTGGCAGTTTTGTTGGGACAATTTTTAGGGTACATATGATTTTTGGTTGCTCTATATTACATTTTTGTGAGGCAAGGTTTAAAAAAAAAGAAATTCTAAATGTTCTTCTCCATTTGCCAATAACTCTTGCTGCCTACTGCTAAGACGTTTCATATTAGCGGGTGGTGCTGGTTTTTGTGGTGTGCTGACAAAGCTTTTCCACATTTCGGCCATGCTAACCCTGCCTTCTGAGGTGCCCCAGCTGCATTGGCAACTTCTTCCTCCTCCTCTGCCTTCGCCTTGTGCTTCCACGCTCCAGTGATAGAATTAAGGACGGTACGTTGTCCTTGTAACGGGGATCCAGCAGCGTGTCCACCTAGTAATCAGCACAAGATAGAATGTGGGCAATCCGGCGGTCTTTGCGGATACACTGCAGCATGTAATCACTCATGTGTGCCAGGCTGCCCAGAGGCAACGAAAAACTGTCCTCTGTGGGAGGTTTATCGTCTGTGTCCTCTGTATCCCCCCAGCCACGTACCAGTGATAGCCATGAGCTGGTTTGGGTGCCACCCTGCTGTGAACACGGTTCCTCGTCATCCTCCAGAACTGTACCCTGGCTGGACAATTGTGTGCCTGGAGTACCAACCCTCGGAGCCACTTGTGAATGACTGTCCAGAAACCCTATGAAATGATCCCTCTTCCTTCTCGTCCTCCTGTGCCACATCCTGTTCCATAATCGCCAGCTGCGTTTTTTCAAAGCAGCATAGAAGTGGGATAGTAACGATGAGAACGGCGTTATCGGCATGGGCCATGTTGGTGGAGTACTCAAAACAGCGCAACAAGAAACACAGGTCTCACATGGAGGCCCAGTGATTGATGGTGAGGTGGTGCTATTCCTGCTGTTCGCACAGTCTGGCCAGCATGTGCAAGGTGGAGTTCCACCTTGTGGGCACGTCGCATATGAGGCGCTGAGCGGGAAGGCCGAAGTTATGCTGCAGCGCTAACAGGAGAGCAGCAGCAGGGTGAGAATGCCAAAAGCATGCAGAGATAGCCCCCACTTTCTGCATCAGCTCTGACATATCGGGGGTAATTTTTAAGGAACCTCTGCACAACCAAATTCAGCACATGCGCCAGGCAAGGGATATGCATCAAACTGGCTAGTTCCAGAGCTGCTACGAGATTTCGCCCATCATCGACCACCAGGCCAGGCTTGAGGCTCGCTAGAACCAAACACTCATCGGTCTGTTGTTCAAGGCTCGTCCACAGCTCCTGCGCGGTGTGGGGTTTGTCCCCCAAACAGATACGTTTTAAAACTGCCTGCTGTCGTTTACCCCTGGCTGTGCTGAAGTTGCTGGTGAAGGTGTTACGCTGACCGGATGAGGAGCCGGTAGAGGATGAGGAAGCAGAGTAGGAGGAAGAAGCAACAGGAGGCAAACTGAAGCGCCCTGCAATTCTCGGTGGTGGAAGGACATGCGCCAAACTGCTATCAGCCTCAGGCCCAGCCGCCACTGCATTTATCCAGTGTGCTGTTAGGGAGATATAACATCCCTGACTGTTCTTACTGGTCCACATATCCTTAGTTAGTTGGATATAGAAACTTAGAATGTGTCGGCAGATAAGAACCATTTGACCCATCTAGTCTGCCCATCTAGTCTGGACCTTGCCACAGATGGTTTGCACAGTGCACACCTGATTTTGTCCCCCACTTGGTTTTGCAGGGAAGTGATGGCTCGCCTGGAAAAGTAGTGGCGGCTGGGCATGACGTACTGTGGGACAGCCACCGCCATAAGGCTTTTAAAACTCTCCGTCTCCACCAGATAGAATGACAGCATTTCAAAGGACAGTAATTTTGAATTCAGGGCCAGGGATGTTTGGGGGGGAGAGCTGAACACTTCCGTGGGACATTGTGGAGATGCTTGGTGACCCATGTGGTGGTGTTGCTGGCAGATCCTTCATTTGTGGGGTGGCAGGTGGCACTGTCACTCCAGAGGGGGATGAAGAGGCCAAGACTGCAGCAGAAGAGGAAGCAGGAGGAGCCAGAGACCTTTATTGTTTTTTGAGGTGTCTACTCCACTGCAGCTTGTGCTTTGCACTTAGATGCCTGGTCATGCAGGTTGTGCTCAGGTTGAGAACGTTTATGCCTCTCTTCAGGCTCCGATTGCACAGCATGCAGTCCACTCGTGTCTTGTCGTCAGCACATTGTCTGAAGAACTGCCACACCAGGGAACTCCTTGGAGCTGGCTTTGGTCTGCTCGGTCCCTTGCTGTGGTGGGCAGTAGCAGGCGTACTGTCTAGGGGATGGCCACTCTGCTTTTGCACCCTGCGCCCTCTTCTGCTGTGCTGGTGGCTCTGTGCGACCACGTCCTCTTCCTCCGAACTACATAGGTCACTCGCATGACCTTGATTCCATGTGGGGTCGAGGATCTAATCGTCCTCCACATCATCTTCCACCCAGTCTTCACCCCTGCCCTCCTTGTCGGGCTGCACACTTTCAAAAGCCACAGCAGTTGGCACCTGTGTTTGGTCATCATCCGAGTCGTGCTGCAATGATCCTCCCATGTACTCATCTTGAAAGATAAGTGGTTGGGCATCGGTGCACTCAATCTCTTCCACTTCTGGGGCAGGGCTAGGTGGATGGCCCTGGGAAACCCTGCTAGCAGAGTCATCAAAAAGCATAAGAGACTGCTGAATGACTTGGGGCTCAGACTGCTTGGCTGATTTGCAAAGGGGTGAGGTGAAAGACTGATGGGACATAGGCTGCAGGTGCCAACTCTGATCTTTCAGCAGGGGACTGGGTGGGAGACAATGTAAAGGAACTGGAGGCACTGTCAGCAACCCAATCTACTATCGCCTGTACTTGTTCTGGCCTCACCATTCGTAGAGCCGCATTAGGCCCGACCAAATACCGCTGAAGGTTCTGTCACCTACTCGCACCTGAGGAAAGTGTTTCACTTGTGCATGTAGCTGGTATAGATCAACCACATCCTCTCCCTGCAACAGGAGCTCCACCAGCAGCACCAAGACTGTGACAACGTCCCTTATTTGACACTCTCCTCATATTTCTCAAATTTAGGATCTTGCCCAAAATTTTTTAATAACAGAATAGAACAGCAGTATCTAACGCGTGTATCTCACACTGACAGATGCAGCAAAGGCTGCACAATTCAGTATTTTGCCCAAAATGGGTGTTTTTTTTAGACCCAGAATATTATTGCTGTATTTCAAGCTTGTATCTCACTGACAGATGCAGAAAAGGATGCAAATTATTATTTTTTGCCTAAAAGGGGTGTTTTATTTTATAACTGAAAAGAACAGCCATATCTAATGTGTGTATCTCACACTGACAGATGCAGCAAAGGCTGCAAATTTAGTTTTTTGCCCAAAATGGGTGTTTTTCATTAGCAGAATATGTCAGCAGTATCTAACGCTTGTATTTCACACTAAAAGATGCAAGAAGGGCTGTGAAATTTATAATTTTGCCCAAAAGGGTGTTTTTTTGAAACCCAGAAAATTATTGCAATTATCAAGCTTAAATTGCACACTGAAAAACCTTCATAAGCCCCAGATAGAGGGTATTGCCAAAAATTGGTAATTTTTGAAAACCAGAAAATTGTTTCTGTATTTCAAGCTTAAATTGCACACAGACAAATGCTGCAAAGGCCACAGATGTAGGGTCTTGCCAAAAATGGGGGATTTTTTAAAACCCAGAATATAAATGCAGTATTTCAAGCTTCTATTTGACTGTCACAAATGCACATATGCTGTCCTGGTGCACACAACTCGCATAAAATGGCCGCCGCTGCCCACGTAACTAACAGACAGATATAAGTTTTTTTTTCTGGGTCACTGGGCTCATTACAGGGTAAAAGTTTTGTGCACTGCACCCACAAAACACAATCTAGGTAGATCGCCGAGTTAACAAGCACTTCAGATTAAAGATTCTGTCCTATTCTCTCCCTCACAGTAGCAGCATCCTAGCCCTACACTAATCAGAGCAGAGTGACGTGTGTCACATGCTGGGTCACATGCTGCACTGGCCAATCACAGCCATGCCATTAGTAGGCATGGCTGTGATGGCTTCTAAGGGATCATGAGTAAAATGCTTGTTGATTGGCTGCTCTACATCCTTTCAAAAAGCTCCATTAACTCGCCGAATCCGAACTTTCACTGAAAAGTTCGGGTTCGTGTCCAGGGTTCAAAAATCCTGAAATTCGCTACGAACCTAAACTTTACAGTTCGGGTTCGCTCAACCCTAATGGTAAGCTCACCAGCAGGCCCTCACACATAATGTTTTACAGGGTCAGCTCACCAGCAGGCCCTCGCATTTAATTTTTTACAGGGTCAGCTCACCAGCAGACCTTCACCTACAATCTTTTACAGGGTCAGCTCACCTGTAGGCCCGCACCTAAAATCATTTACAGGGTCAGCTCACCTGTAGGCCTGCACCTAAAATCATTTACAGGGTCATATCACCTGCAGGCCCTCACCATGGTCTACATGGTTTGGGCTGAAAATAACATCGAAAGTTGATAGGGCAGACATCCGACATGCGATCGGCCCCAGGTTATCTAGAGTCACCAAAGTGGCAGCAGGCCCTCGCACATAATGTTTTAGATGGTCAGATCGGCAGGCCTTTGCTCCAAATGTTTTTGAGGGTCACCAGCAAGCCATCAATCATAATTTTTCATGGCTGTGTATGATGCCCTCCTTTATGTGTAACAAAGGGTGTATTGTAGTTCCTTGTAATTTTTGGCAGCCCTTTCACTTAGCCCTAGTGCATAGGCTTTATGAGTGTAGGAGTGCCCCTACATGAGCAATTGTACCACAATGTGAATGAGGCCCTCCTTTAGGTGATATACAGGTTGTATTGGAGTGCCTCTTCCTTGTAATTTTTAGCAGCACTTGCACTTTATCTACAAGTAAATATACAGGAAAGAATGTTTCCTAACAATTTTCCCTCTAAAATAGATTGCATCTTCTATTTTGTGCGTATTATAGTCAGTCTTTAAAAGTGGCGTTCCCATCAGCAACCTGGGAGTCCAAGATGCATCCAGACATTCTTTTCATGCTGTTCGCGAACTATTTTGGTGGTGTTTCCATCAATTTCTGACCTTTTCCTATGAACCAGGCACCCTCCCCTCTTCAGAGCAGGGGGGTGCCTGGTTTAATGCTTGGGTTCCCCCAATGACTTCCATTATACTCGGGTGCTCGGTAGAGCACCCGAGCCCCCGAGCACTATGGTGCTCGATCAAAACTAGTAGAAATATTTCCTTGTAATAAACCCTATTAATGGCTGTATAAAACAGCACTTGCACCCCAATAACAATAACGGTTTGCTGCAATTACAGAGCTGTATAATGGCAATTTGGATCCCCAGCCAGTGTAGCAAGGTGTAATCAGATTGTTCCCATTACCCAGGCTGTAACCTCCGCTACTAAACCCTGTTTTACATAAATGTTGCAGATTGATTCCTCCCTATCCTTTCCCTACACCTTGAATAATCTTTCCCTGCACTTGTAAATCGTTTTTTTAGCGCAATGATGTTTTTTCTAACACTGTCCCTAGTGCCTACAGACATCTTTCTCTGCACTAAGTACACTGGTAAATGGCAGAATCTAAGATGGTTGCCGCTATTTATAGGGCTGTGACATCACAGGGCTGGCTGCTGATTGGCTGCATGCATGGCACGAGGGACGCCGACAGCCGGAGAACAGAGCCGCAAGCAACAACTGGTTGGAGCACTGACGGAAGACATCACCGCGTGGTGGGTAAGTGATCTCTGAACCTAAAACAGTACGGGACGCCGTACCGAGGCTCAGAGCACCAATTCCCCCACAGGAGTATTAATTTTTCCACAAGCATAAGGTTTACATTGCACAGGACAGTGCCTTTTTTCCCATCTTCTTCATTTTTCCTTTTAGCGCTACCTATGGGACCATATGGTGCATGATTTTATTGTATAAGACTGTACATTTTTTTCATTTTAGCGCAACTTATATATTTATCCACTAACTGCTGGGAAAGGATATCCCATCCACTAGAGCCCACCAGAAAAGACTGAACCTCTTTTCCATCACCTTTTTTCCCCACCACACTATATACCACCTATCTCAATGGACTAAACACTACCTATTTTTCCCCTTTTCCCCCTTTTTTTCTCCACGGATCTATTCTATAAAATACCTGGTACCAGCCAACCCTTATCTGGCACCCACAAAAAGTGCCCAGATTTTCTCACTTACTCACCTCCAAATATCCCTACCTAATTTTAATTTAGTATTTTAAATAAAAACTACCATATTTTATCCCATTTATGAGTGTGCCTGCTATCTCTTTAATTTCTACTCTCTTTTTTTGACTGGGTGAGTCAAAACCAGCAGCTCAGCACCTCAGCCATTCTATTGAGCAGTTGAGCCACCTTATTTCTATTTGATACACTGTTTAACATAAATGCTGTTGAATGATTCCTCCCTATCCTTTCCCTACACCTTGAATAATCTGTCCCTGCACTTGTAAATCGTTTTTTTAGCACTGTCCCTAGCGCCTACAGACATCTCTCTCTGCACTAAGTACACTGGTAAATGGCAGAATCTAAGATGGTTGCCGCTATTTATAGGGCTGTGACATCACAGGGCTGGCTGCTGATTGGCTGCATGCATGGCATTATGGGTGATCCCGCCTTCCCAGAGTTCCTTTCTCCATGTCCTCGCACGTGCAGCAGCGATTTTAGGAAAAAATGCGATTCATTACCACGAAGCGTGAGGAAATTCGCTTCTGTGCGAGTCAAATTTTTCCTGAAATTCAGATCGAATTCCACTTTGTCAGCTTCGATTTGCCTATCTCTAGTTAAATCCAGATGGGCAAACTTGCTGGATGGATCAAACAGCGGGATTAATGCCATATGGGAGGAGTGCTGTTAGTTATTGGAATGAACCACATAAGTAAGTCCACCACCTCGACTCAAATTTATCATAGCTAATGCCTTCAGTGTTTGGTCAGTGTTTTCATCAGTATTTGATCAGAATGTGTAAGCCAAAAGCAGGAGTGGGTCCAAAACACAGATGAGATGCAATTAATTCCATTACATTTTAGCTCTGTTTTTACCCACTCCTGTTTTCGGCATAGAATTACTGTGCAAATACTGATGCAAAGCACTGAAAAAGCACCGACCGTCTGAAAGAGGCTTTATGGATGCTTAAAGAGAACCTGTCAACGGGATTTTGTGTATAGAGCTGGGGGCATGGGTTGCTAGATGGCCGCTAGCACATCCGCAATACCCAGTCCCCATAGCTCTGTGTGCTTTTATTGTGCAAAGTTTTTTTCAGTCTGCGCATGCGCACACCAAAAAGGACGGATCCGGCATTCCAGTATTTTGAATGCACTCATACATGCACTCATACATCCCAATGGAAAAAAAAAGCAGGATCTGGCATTCAGGCAAGTCTTTAGTTTTTTTGGCTGGAGATAAAACCATAGCATGCTGCAGTTTTATCTTTTGCCTGATCAGTAAAAATGACTGAACAGAAGACATCCTGATGCATCCTGAACGAATTGCTCTCCATTCAGAATGCATGGGGATAAAACTGATCAGTTCTTTTCTGGCATTGAGCCCTTTTGACAGAACTCAGTGCCGGAAAAGAAAAACGCTAGTGTGAATACCCTAAGCTTTCTAACGTCCCCAAAAAATAAAATGGCATTCAAAAAATGATCCAAACATGTAGTAGACATATGGGAAATGTAAAGTAATAACTATTTTTGAAGGTATTACTATCTATTATAAAAGTAGAGAAATTGAAATTTGCTAATTTTTCCCAATTTTTGGTAAATTTGGTATTTTTTTATAAATAACAATACATTTTATTTAGCTTACCACTGCCATGAAGTACAATATGTGATAAGACAACAATCTCAGAATGGCCTGGCTAAGTAAAAGCTTTTTAAAGTTATAACCACATAAAGTGACACGTCAGATTTGCAAAAAATGGCCTGGTCCTTAAGGTGAAATATGGCAGGGTCCTTAAGGGGTTAAACTGAACACAGCCACAGAACACAGACTGTAAACAGTATTTGATTTTATCACAATAGAATACTATGAAAAGAAAAATGCTATCATGTTAATACCAACATTGAATATAAGTAAAGGATAAGTATTTTTGTCATATGTAAGGGCTTATGCACAGAAACGTATTTTTTGTCCATGTCCATTCCATTTCTTTTGCAGCCCATATGCGGAACCATTCATTTTAATGACGCTGCAAAAAAAAAAAAAAGAGTATTCTGTATATTCCATTTTCGTATATACGCAAATCTGTTTGGCAAAAAATAGAACATGTCATATTCTTGTCCATTTCTGGATAAGAATAGGTATTGTTACAAAGGATCCACACAAAAAACAAAACCAAATGGATGCAATACACGGATACCATCTATATTTTTTGTGGATCTGTGTTTTGCGGACTGCAAAATACATACGGTTGTGTGCATGTGCACTTATTCAGAATACAGTACAGCCAAGTAACAAAGAGTAACACTGCTCTGACATCATAATTAGCGTTGAGCGAATTGAAGTATACAAAGTGGAATTCGATCCGAAGTTCAGGAACAATTTGATTTGACCCGCGAAGCTTTATTTTCTCACAATTAATGAATCGATTATTCCTAAACTAGTGGCTGAAAATACACACAAATTATATTTACCTCACCGACTTGATCGCTGAGAGGCATCTGCTCCATCATGAGTGAAGAAAACTTGCCAAAAGACCTGCTATGAGCGTAATGAAGTCACTGCATGCGACCAGCGTGATCACATGGTAACAACATCATGCTCACTGCAAGTCCTTTGGAGTTTTTTCTTCAATTAATATCAGAGCGGACGGCCTCTCCATAAACAAGTGGATGAGGCGAATATAATTTTTTTAAACTCCAGATTAACCTCTTGAGCACCTGACTGAGTCTTAGATGCTGCGATCAGCGGTGAACACAGCATTTAAGGGGTTAAATTATGGGGGTGCACCGCAATCCCCGTTCCCCACTCCATACCATGAAAAACCAATTTGTAACAAATCAAATTGTGCTTGTGTCCTTCCGGATCCCTCCATGGCCGTCGCTGCACCTTCCTGTCATGCAGATCACAATATCCAGAGATGGGAGGGTGCAGCAGATAGCAGGCCGTAACGGGAATTGCCAGATGTTGCAATCTGCATGACGGGGATGCAACAATGGCCTTGAACGGATCTGGAAGTCCACAGCCATCAGGGACCAGGTAAGTATTCTCTGTGGGGCGGTTTACAGGTTTGGATAACTCCTTAAAATCAATAAAACCACAGACAAGGAGTAAAGAAAAAACTATTATGATACCACAAAAAAACACAGCTAGTAATTTAAGAAAAACATGATTTTTGCATAATCACAACAGAGCCATTAAGATAACTAGTGTAGAGCGAATCAAAGTGAAGTGAATTGAATCCGAATTTCAGGAAAACTTCGATTTGCAACAAATACATATTTCCTCTTGCTTTGTTGTAACAAATTGATTTTGTTTCTAGAATGGTGGCTACACGTGTTACAAAGTGAAAATAAGAAGCCCGGGAACTAAATATCACGCATAGTGCCATGTCAGCAGGTAGCCATCCCCTGTGTCACAACCCTATAAATAGCCTAATCCCGCCCGCTGTCTGCCGTTATACAGTGATCTAAGCATAGGGGCAGACATGCTAAGTGCTAGGGATAGAGTTTAACAAAGCTTTAATTGTAGAATCTTGGATAGAAACAGTGCAAGAACAGTGTAGGTAGTTTATGGGGAGAGTTTTCAGACACTGTAGCGAGATCATAGGGAGACTGCAGGGACAGTGCAAGCTCTGTGTAATCGCCCTGTGCATCTTGTTCCATTGTAGTGATGAGCGGCAGGGGCAATATTCGAATTCGCGATATTTCGTGAATATTTGGGCGAATATTCGCCATATATTCGAGAATTTGCGAATTCATGATCTCCAGGCATTATTTTCTTGATTGCGAAAATTCGCATAAAATTCGCATACAATTTTTCGCATAAAAACTCGCATGAACTGGTATTTTCAGAAAAATCGAACATTCACAATTACGAATATATTTTGCGAAATTCGAAATATTCGCAAATTCTCGAAGTGCCGATATTCGCGATTAAACTTCGCAATTCGAATATTCGTGATCAACACTATTCCATTGCTGTGCCATTGATCCTTAATTTTTTCTGTTATAAATAGACTGACAGTGTGTCACAATTAATCTCAACAGTCAGTCTAATATATCGGCGCGTGTACCTAGTGTGAGACAGTGACAGGTCTCACGCAGGGTAGAGGCAAGGAAGGGGTGGATAGTTTGGTCCACACCCCTATTCCACCACAGGCGAGACCAGCTGGAGGTAATCAGGCTGGCACAAAGCACCTCCCAGGGTGTCAGCAAGGGGGGAGTGTGTTACCTGTGGACAGAGGCCTGGAGGCTCTGTCAGTGTGGTCCAAGCCAGGAGGGCTGAGAGACTACGATTCCCCAAGAGACACTGGACTGGAGACAGTGGATGTACTGTGCTCTGTACAGCCAGGAGGCTGTGGGACATTGGCTCAGAAAGCCGCATGTGTTCACAGGGTGTGAACAGGGACTTAGGTGAGTCAGGGATCTGTTTGTTTAGTTAGAGCCCAGAGGGGAGAGTATTTATTATTTTGTATTATTGTTTATGTTTATGCGGATGTGCCGCAATAAAGCACCGTGTTTGGATCTTAAACTTGGTGTCCTGAAGATATTTGAGAGAATGACCCCCGAAAGAGAGCTGATTCCCTACACTAGTTAATCTGCTGCACCATTAATAATTAATCTATTCAGTTATAAATAGACGTACGGTGCATCAGACTAATTTATCATTAATCTATTATGTTATACATAGGCTGACTGTGCCACAGAATTAATCTCAACAGCCGGTCTAACATATAGTGTACAGTTACTATACACTATGGCCAACAGACCATTGCCTGGGCCCTCAATAGGAAAATTGTTGTAGCTGTAGTTGCTGTAGCTGGCACAAATAGCAGCAAAAGGCCAGAGCTGCCTCTGTCATCCAGCTGTCGTGTTTTGACCAACAATACAGCTGTACTGGAATGGTTGGCTTGCTCTTCAACATAATCTCAGGTTTCAACAAATACACACAGTCAGGAGTCCTTGAATTCCTCTGACACCCCACTTAGTTGGCATAGCCCAAGAACAACCTTTGTGCTCTCACCTGTCCTGGAACTGCCTCTTTCTTTTGCAAAATGCACCCGGGGACGACTGTCTGCTACTCAGAAGCCTACTTGTCAGACAGGCAGGACTACTCCCCAGTGCAACTTTGACGTTACACAGTGGCAGCTCATGCGCGACACCTGCTGTTTGCTCAGGCCCTTTAATGAGGCCACTTTATTTGTTACCAGGACTCCTTCACGTCATGGAGGGGGTGCTGATAAATCTGACTGGCGAGTGGACAGAAGAAGTGGCGCCTACATCTCATGGCCCTCCTGAGCCTTGTGGAGGCTGAACTGGCACAAGAGGAGGATGAGAACATAAATGCCCAGGAATTCTATAAACAACTAGGTGGTTTATCTGCCCAAGTGACAGGAGAGGAGCAGGAGGAGCTAGGGGGCGACGAGAAAGATGACACAAATTACCCCAACAGACTGAAGCAGGGAGTCCCTCCGAATCTCTTGTGCAAATGACCAGATGTATGCTTAGTTGCTTGCATAGTGATTTTCATCATTCGGCAGAGAGATGGGTATGGCGAAATAGCGGAAGGACGGATCCGACAGGGGGAACAGCCTGTCGGATCCGTCCTGCCGCAAGTGTGAAAGTTTTTGCCTTACCAATACGGATCAATAACTGACCAAATACTGATGGTGTGAAGGCAGATGCTCAAAATACAGGATCTGCTTTTTTGGGATGTTCTTCTGATGGAAAAATAAACAGTCACGTAAACACAGCCTTATTGCTGACACCCTCCCCATGGGGCCACTGCACGGTTAAGTCTACGCTGATAGGTTAGACCTGACGTTAACAATGACCTATAAGCTTGGAGTTCCCACTTCTGTTATTTGGTCATTTATTTACATTGCTTATTGTGAGGCAAATTCAGGAGCCAAGTCTACTCTCAGATTAGGTATCATAATATATCTGCACCTGTTCTGTGGGTTTGACAGTAGTGTTGATCACGAATATTCGAATTGCGAATTTTAATCGCGAATATCGGCACTTCAAGAATTTGCGAATATTTAGAATATCGCAAAATATATTCGTAATCGCGAATATTAGAATTTTTTTTAAATACCAGTTCATGCGAATTTCTAAATACTCATCTCTAAATACAACATAGCCAAGGAATAAAGAAAAACACTATTTTGACATCATCACAACAAAGCACATTCAAGCAGAATACTATTGTTATGGGAGCAAACTGAACAAAACAATGAATAGTGATAAATACTATTGTGACACCACAACAGAACACAGCTAAGAAATATGAAAAACACTACGGGGACATCTTAATAATAGAACAAAGCAAAACAAAAACTGAAAGGCCTCTTTCACACGGGCGTCTTATTTTTGGCCCGGATAAGAGGCGGGTGCGTTGCGGGAAAATGCGCAATTTTTCCACGCGAGTGCATAACATTGTAATGTGTTTTGCACTCATGTGAGAAAAATCACGCATGTTTGGTACCCAAACCCGAACTTCTTCACAGAAGTTCGGGCTTGGGATTGATGTTCTGAAGATTGTATTATTTTCCCTTATAACATGATTATAAGGGAAAATAATAGCATTCTGAATACAGAATGCATAGTATAATAGTGTTGGAGGGGTTAAAATAAAAAAAGTTAACTCACCTTCTCCTCTTGATCGCGTAGTTCCCGGTCTCTTTACTTCTTGAATTATGAGCTGTGGGCTAAATGACCTTTGGAGACGTCAGATCACATGCTCCAATCACATGGTCCATCACCGTGGTGATGGAGCATGTGATCTGACGTCACCACAGGTCCTTTAGCCCACAGCTCATCATTCAAGAAGTAAAGAGACCGGGAACTACGCGATCAAGAGGAGAAGGTGAGTTAACTTTTTTTATTTTTTTTTAACCCCTCCAGCACTATTATACTATGCATTCTGTATTAATACATTCGTGTGCATGAGCCCTCAGACTATTTGGGTTAACTCCTTAATGAGGATTCTTGCAATACTGACTTTCCAAGGACTTTTTTTATGACAAATATAACAAGTGTCGGGCACTGTGAGAGGCTTAAAAGTGTCCCAACTGTACGTAAAATTTTGAGGAGCATATTTTCTTGTTCACTCCTATGAACATCAGATTTAGGGTCCATTCACACGTCCGCAAAATGGATCCGCATCCGTTCCGCAATTTTGCGGAACGGGTGCAGACCCATTCATTTTCAATGGGGCCAGAATGTGCTGTCCGCATCCACATTTGCGGATCTGCACTTCCGCATCCGTGCTTCCGTTTCCGCGAAAAAATAGAACATGTCCTATTCTTGTCCGCAATTGTGGACAAGAACAGGCATATTCTATTAGTGCCTGCAATGTGCGGTCCGCAAAATGCGGAACGCACATTGCCGCTTTCCGTGTTTTGCGGATCCGTGTCTCCGTGTATCCGCAAAAAACATTGCGGACGTGTGAATGGAGCCTTAGGGCTTGTTCACACAAACGTATTCTGCATTCCGTATACGGAACCATTCATTTCAATGGGTCCGCAAAAGATGCGGACAGCACTCTGTGTGCTGCCCGCATCCGTTGCTCTGTTCCGTGGCCCCGCAAAAAGTATGAGTCCTGTCCTATTCTTGTCCATTTTTCGGACAAGAATAGGCATTTCTATAATGGGCCTCCTGAGGCACACAG
Source organism: Bufo gargarizans (assembly GCF_014858855.1). Classification (NCBI taxonomy): domain Eukaryota; kingdom Metazoa; phylum Chordata; class Amphibia; order Anura; family Bufonidae; genus Bufo; species Bufo gargarizans. The sequence goes on from NC_058083.1 coordinate 344,588,134, forward strand.
GCGGCATCCGTTTTTTTGCAGATCCACAATTTACAGAACGCAAAGAACGGCACGGTTGTGTGAACAAGTCCTTAAAGTTAAAATTCATCTCAGATTTCCCCAAAATTCTGATTCCAACTGAACCTTAATCCAGAAACAGATAATTAGTGGTTCATTTAAAAATCCAACATTGCAGGGTATTTTTAAACAGGCTGTTTGTTATCAGTGGCTACCATGTGTTTACCCATATCACAGCCATATATGTCACGTTGGCATTACTAATGCTGTCTTGGCAGGACAAAACAAATGTAAAAGAGGAGTAAAATCTACTCTAGTCAGGGGTCCAAGCGATTCTTACTCCAGATGCACAGACTGCCGGAGGTGCACTTAATTAATAAACTAGGCTAATCCTCTGACAGCGTACAGGAGGAACAAAGATCGGTGTAAAAAACCCAGTCTTTGTAAATGTCCCCTAAAATGTACACCTGATAAAATCTATCATAGGATACATGGCAGTACCAATACACCTTGTGATAAATGAAAGAACAAACTGATCCTACCATAGCCAAGATTTCGCTGGTGTACTTCAGAGTGATGTCCGCTGGAACCAGAACAAGGTCCCTGTGGTGATGAAGCAAAAATAATATCCACATAAGTAAGGGATGGTAACTGCCCTTGTAAGACGTACAGTAACCCATCCTTATGGCATAACAGGGTAATCTCAGGCATTGCTTTCCCTGTAGTGTTATCACACAGTATTAATGCCCACACTGTCCCCCCTCAAAGTAGTAATCTCCACATTGTGCCCCCTCACAGTAGTAATTATTTGGCACGCCCTCGGAAACCTGCTTGCCTCTCCCTCACTACACCCTTGGGGAAACTGCACTGCATTCTAAAAAATAAGGACAAGCCTACCAATGAAAAATATATCTCCTACATGGAAGTTTTCCACCTGTGTAAAGGGGTAGAGTGATTTCCACTCAAAAAGCTTGACGGTATTTCAAATGGTGTAGCTCAGGAGGACTTCTATCTGGTTGCCAAGGTTAGAAGATTTTTTGGGGACTCTCAGTTGGATTGCTTGGTTCCATTGGTTTGGACAGTTTAACACTTACTGAGCAGTTTAACCCCATCACGACATATGACATGCTAGTGCGTCACAGCAGGAAGTGACTTCCCGCAAATTGACATACTAGTACGTTTTGATGATTGGACACCAGAGCTATGCATATGCAATCTATGCAGGGGACCGGCTGTTACTGACACCTGGGTCCCTGCCAGTATCACTGCAAATGACAATGGTGGTGGATTAACCACTTATATGCTGTGCCTTCAGGGATTGCTGCCTCGTCGAAGCAGAGGGGCTTGTGTACCTATGATCTATGTCATGCAGGGCCACCCAAGACTGACCGGTCATAGGAGAGAGTTCAGACAAAACACAAATCCCTGAAATAGGAATTGGCAAACCACTCCAGTATTCTGCCACAAAAACCCTATGGACAGAATCAAAAGGCTACTCGATATGACACTGGAAGAGGAGCCCCCTGATCGGAAGTTGTCCAAAATGCTACTGGGGAAGAGCGGAGGGCAAGTACAAGTGGCGCCAGTAAGAATGAAGACAGTGGAAGATAGAGGGACCTGGCATGCTGTGGTCCATGGGGTCGCAAAGAGTGGAGCACGACTGAATTGCGATTGAACAACAACATGCTGTGATCAATGCTGACAGCAGCACATAAGAGGATCACAGAGGGAGTGGGCCTCCTCTGCCTCTCCATGGCCTCCAACGCCGCAGTGACTGGGGACCTATGGCTTCCATGGCAACCCCAGGCCACGCAAAGGCCTCGGGGTCTACAATGTACGGGAAGCCTGTGAGGCCAAGGCTGGGTGTGACAGACACATTGTCAGTGTATTACACTGACAGTCAATGTAGTACAATACATCAGATATTCTACTACATTGAAGCAGGGATCAGACCCTGAAATGTTGAAGTTCCTGAACTGTGACAAAAAAAAATTATATTTTTTTTGTTTTATAAATAAATAAAGTTTACAGTAAAAATAAAATGCCTCTTTCCTGTCATCAAGCAAGTTTTGATGACCTACCCCCCCCCCCAGGTGAACGTTGTAAAAAAAGCTAAAATAAAAACTGTACCAGAACATACATTTTTTGGTCACCTTTCCCGAACAAAGTGTAATATTGAACGATCAAAAAATAATATGTACCCAAAAATTGTACCAATAAAAATGTCAACTCTTCCTGCAAATAAATGAGCCCCTACACAAGGAAATCAGCACAACAATTAAAAAAATTTTTTTTTTCAAAATTTTTTTATCATGTAAAAGTAAAACAAACAATAAAAATACATACTAGTATTTGGTATTGTCATATCCATAACAACCTGCTCTATGAATATAACTTTGGCATATCCACTGCAGGCCAGCCCCCTTCCCCCGCCATGCCACTCTTACTTAGACCTGGCGTGAGCAGGAAAAAGTCACAGATTGCAGTGCAAGTAACCTTTGCGCCGCAATCTGTGACAGATATACCCCAAAAAATGGTGTATATCAGTTAGTAATTTTTTTATTTTTTGATAAGTAAAAGCATTTCAGAGTTATTTCCGCATAAAGTGACATGTCAGAATTCCAAAATTTGGCCTGGTCTTTAAGGTGAAAAACGACTTGAAGGAGTTAAATCTTTAATACTAACTTGTGCACGCACAGCAGCCATTACAAGAAAATTATACTGCTATCACAAATGAACTGCTGAGGAAAACACAAGGACTGCGTTTTATGGGACTACGTTCACATGATGTTACTTTTTTCTGTTTGTTTATGATAAACTTACAGGGGGTGAGATAGAAAGCCCCATGGATCACACATGCATATTGTATGAGACACTGCAGATAATGCAATATATTATCTATGATCTAATCAGCACAGATACAGTTATGTTAATTATTATCACACTTCTATTATGATCTACCATAATGTAGCAGTAGGAACAGATGGAATTCAAAGCTAACACATTTATTAAACATTTGTTGTAAACTACAGAAATAGATTAATTCTTCTATTTAAACTTAAAGGCACATTTATAAAATTGTAGTTGTAATATTATTATTTTTTTATTGAATATGGTAAGATGACTTTATTTTCATGTGGTGAAGAGACATACTCTCTTGTGACTCCTCTGTATTTGTTATGACCTGTAGGTTTACTCCTGTTGGGAAAGTTACAATGCACATGTCTCACAGCTGATCCATTACTGTGTCAGCTATTCATGGGCTACTCTGATTTGGGAAGGAGTTCCTGATTAGATAACCATTATTTAAATATTTTTGGTATTGTTGGTGATAGCAAAAGCTCTGTGAATTTGTATCCAGCAAAACCTTCATTTTAATATCTTGCATTTAGTTCCTTGTGCATTATGCCAGACCAAACAGGGGAATTATGGGTGAGGTCATGGTGTGAGCAATAGGTGGGCCAAGGCAAATACAGTTCTGGTTACTCACGGTTATGTCGTCCCTGGGCACGCTCGCATAAGTGAAGAGGAGAACAAGAATTCTCTGAGGCACACTCTGGTGTCAGGGACACTGGCTAGATGGTGGTTCTAGGTGCCCTTGATGGTCAGTATTAATGTGCCTATGGCAAGGTCCCTTGATGTCGCGACGCCAGTACCTTTTGTGGTGGTACAACCATTTACAGTAGTGTTAACTGGGGAACTGGAGACTGAGACGAGAATGGTGTAATTCAACTTATAACCTTTACTGAACGTTGCTCCTGGTAACAGTAACATCCAAGTATTAAACAGTCTCTTTTAAGATGGACAGGGGAAAAACTGCTACAGGTCCACTGCTGACAGGTGTAGTGTCTGTCTCTTTAGCTATTAAATGATAGAGGTTTGTAGCCTTACTGGTAGAGGACTTCTAGGCCAATCCTGGTTATCCCAGTGCAGGTAAGTGAGGCTGCCGGAGGCTGGTGAATCATTGACTTTTGAATTCAAAAGATCCTAAGGACCTTGTGGAGATGGCTGTAACCCTTTGGGGGTCTCTTTCTTTAGAATTCTTTTACTTTAATATCCTACTGAGTGAATGGAGCACTTCAACTCAGGAATAAAACTCCAGACTCAGACTGACCTGTAACTAACTGACTAGGTTGACACACTCAACTGGTTAGGCCTGAGCTGAGCTATATATATGGGAGGTGTTATCTCCCCCTAGTGGTAGGCTCAGTGTAATGCAATCTAAATACATCTGTAAGCAGGGATTATACATAAAGATGGATTGCAGGATAAAACTGGCTATACAAGGAATGCAAAATAATACACAACTTTGCAGTACCCACGAGGGTAGTGGGACACTGCACTTGTCTGTATTGTTTGGGTTTTTGTGGTAATTCTTGTCCAGATCTTGTTTGTCAGCATCAACACCTAATAAGTGTATGAAGCTGACAGACTTGGAGGCTATTGTCATGATAACCTATCATCATTTTCCAATCATGAGAAGCCTCCTCCCTCTGTCTAACCACTTACATTCTGTGGTCGCTAATGACAGCAGCATGCAATGATTTAAGTGACAGGAATCGGTCAGCTAAAGTCCCGTTCCCTCGCCATTACAGAGTCATAAATATACTGCGGATTGTGCAAACTTTGTTTGCGGGTGTATATGATGCATGTCAAGGGTTAACTTGTTGTTATACTTGAATATATTATGGTTAACGTGGATAGATCACCGCATTTTCAGAATGAAAAAGGTGCTCTAGTCTTGACTGATCACCCAATCAGTAACAGGTGAAAATGGAAGAAACAAAATATAAGACTGGCACTCAGTATGTGGATCATATAAAAAGTGGTAATTTAATGCCTTGTACACAATAGTAATATGTAATGATGACTGTAAATGGGGGATATAAAATACAACACGATATCACACAATATAAAATATCAATTATATATCGCAGGATAATCGCACATGGGTCGTACAATAATCGCACATGAATAGTAGGAGGTGCAGTATTCGCAAAACTAATCACAAGTTCCGTATGAGACCATATATGCACAAAGTTCCTTTGTATTGTCACAAAGGAATTGGGATTGGCAAATGAGGACAAATCCTTCTGTTCTTAGCAATATTTAGGAGGTCACATCCAATGGGTAGGGATATATTCCAGATATCCAAATGTTCCCCTGAATAAGAAAAGTCACTCATTCAACTATACGCACTATGCTCATACAATAGTTGGATCCGGCAGAGACGGTCCTATTATTACATTTGGCATTGACAATTGTATACAGGTGGTGAGTAAGGCAATGGTATGTGTCTTACCCGTGAGGGATCGGGACCGGTAGCTGGAGATTCTCACAGGCCACTACTCACCACACCATACCGCTTTCTTCTCTTGCCGTTGGCATCCTCGTTCGTGAGTGCGTGTCACGTGATTGCTATCAAAAGCTCGCAAGAGTAGCCTGTTCAGTCCTATTATCGTCGAACAATTTCCGGATCGAAGATTATGGAGCGCTCCAATATTCTAAGTTTCTTCAATATTCCACGATGTGTCCGGTTAATGTCATTATGGGGGTGAACTACGCCAGATGCGTTTCGGGGATCTCTCTCCCCTTCCTCAGTGGCTCTACCCCCGCTAAAACATCACATCCTTTTATAGTCCAGTCTGTACTCTCCAAAAACTGGACCGGAACAGTAATTGGCGTCTTGCGGTATCGTTATGTCTTGTATGCGATTTTTCATGTTCGTGTGCGTCTTTTACATATCGTCTCCACCATATTGCGATTAAACTAGGTAATAAAAGAAAAATTCCTATGACGTTGCTTTCTTAAGATAAGATTACAAAACATATGTAAATGTGCCGATATGCAAATACAAAAACATATATAAATGTACCAATATACAACTTGGGAGAGGGGGGGAGAAGAACCCCCTACCTTTGGACTCATATATTGCGTTTCATACGTGATTTATAATATTCTAATGTGTTTCCTAAATCTAATCTCCACATCTAGTTGATGGATGAATATCCTGCGACAATTGTTTATTTCCATTGGGAAACCCATGTAAATGTATATCACTGATGTAAAGATAATATGCAAAATATGTGTAAAACTGGTTAAAAAAAAAGTATTAAAAGATCTATCACATATATGGTTTGTGTGGAAATATAGTCCTATGTGTCATATGAAAAAAGACAAAAGAACATTATGTAATATGCACTGCAACTTAATTACATCTTCTCTCTCTTGAAGTGGCTAGGGGTATGTGAGCCTTTCTCCAAGGAGGGATCACAGTGCCGATAGAACGGCCAGACATGTGATCCCCCATTGGATGAGAGGCACACAACCCTGGATCTAAAGGAAGCCAAAAATTTCTAGCTCAGCGTTCAGACCTGCTGGGATCATACTTCCAAAGTCATATATATGCCTAGATTCCGCTCTGGACATTCTCTCAACATGTTTGCCCCCTCTCCAGTGTATGTCTATCCTTTCCAAGGCCATAAATATCAGCCCTTTGGGATCTTGGTTGTGGGCTTTTTTAAAGTGCTTTGAAAGTGAGAGTTTCAGGTATCTTTTCTTTATATTGGATACGTGTACAGATATCCTCACTTTCAAAGTTCTTTTTGTTCTCCCAATATATTGCCTGGAGCACGGCATTGGATTAGGTAGACCACACTGGTTGAGTTGCAAGTAAGAAAATGATTAATCTCCCATAAAAAGGAATTTTGAGTCGATTGTACTTTTTCCTCTATATTGTGTAGTATATGGGAGAACCATTCTAAATTTGGATTCTTCTGAGCGAGTTTATCTGTGAGCAAAGAGCTCCTACGTAGACTCCTCACATTTTCTAGTGCTCCCTCTAACACCGAGCTTGGGTACTGTTTTGCCATAAATTTATTCTTCAAAATCAAACCTTCTGTTTTAAATTGGGAGTCTTCGGTACAGTTCCGTTTTAATCTCCGGAACTGTCCGAAGGGGACATTCAATAGCCAATTCGGTAAGTGGCAGCTTGAATGTAAAATAAAGGCATTTATCGCTGATGGTTTCTGATAAGTTTTACATATATATTTTTTGTCCTTTCTCATTATTGACAAATCCAAGAACTCTGTTTCCACCAAACCAATGCTTCAGGTAAAAACTAAATTAAAATCATTTATGTTTAATGTATATATGACCGTAGTGCCTCCTCTTCTCCTTTCCAAATTTAAATGATGTCATCTATATATCGGAGCCAGAGCACCAGGTCACCCGCCCCCCCCCCCCCCCCCCCGATATGGATCAATAGCAGCCTGCTCCCAATGAGCCAGGAACAAGTCTGCATAACTGGGGGCGAACCTGGTGCCCATAGCAGTCCCTCTTATCTGAAGATAAAAATTATGTGTCTAATTCCTTCTAAGATGAACTCTGTTTGTTCTGGCATCATTGTCCTATCTTTCTGTAGTTGTGCCTTAATGGCTTCTTTACCCAGTTGTTATACTTGCCTTATCTTAGAAATAGGTTTGCAAGTCGTATCAACACAAGTTAATGTGGATGTACCAGAATCTAGTATCCACAGAACCATTTAAATAGCTTATTTAGATTCATGATGCAACTCATGTTTTGTTTTTTGTTTTTTCATTATATTGTCTAGTGGCTCATCTATAAGGTACCACAGTGTGGATAACCATGTGCACTTTTAAATAAAAACCTACAAAGCTGCTAACTCATAACCTGTTCAACTGTCTCTCTAATCATTTTCATCATCTAGAAAATAAAGGGCCCTACATGTAAACATTCTCCAACAAAGTCTGACGCTTTCATGACCAGGGGTGTTTTGGGCTGTCATAACTGGAGCAAAATTTCACCATATGGAATGCTGCATTCAATCTACCACTTTTTTTTTTCCCGCAGGACACATGGCCCTTTCTGAATAGATATTAACCATGAAATAGAGAAAAATACACTTTTCTTTATTTTTCATCCTATGTTAAGTGTAAGTTCAGTGTAAATTGTTCAATAAATAATTCTTACTTTATTTATGCTTGCAGCATCTATATAAACCATGATGGTAGGCAGGCAACATGATGGTAGACATGCAGGTAGACAGCAACAGTGGCAAGATGGAGCACTGTCAACAATCTGATCATTGGCCTCAACCGGAGGAGTGTGAAAATATTCCCCAATCCAGGCATGGTTCATTTTGACAAAAGTGATGTTCTGGACACTGCTAGAGGACAACTATGTCCATTTGGATGTTACTATCCCCCATGCAGTGCTGAAAACCCTCTCTGAGATGACACGAAGAAGACAGCTCAAGAACCTCAAAAGCAGCCCCCTGCAAGAACATTTTTCTTTTCGCATTTGAACAAAAAGACAGCTGTGTTTTTTTTTTTCTTTCAAACCTGGAGTTTCTCTAGGTCTATTGCGACTTGAACATTTATTATTCCGTGTATCATCTCCATCCATGCTAAACACGTTACATTGTAGTGAAAACATTTTATGACATTTCAATATTCCAACTGTATTGAATATAACCAAATCGATAGGTCAATTACCAATCGGTTGGTCAAATTTGAACAAGACCTAGTCAACAAAAAATGTGTAAAAAATTTTCAAGATCTGGCTGACTACCAGAATGACCAAATACGCAATAGGCCCAAATCTCAACTACAATCATGGGCTGAGTCTGTTACCACTGCAAACTTATCTTCTGGTTAATAGTCTAAAAATTCCACTACTAATGTCGTTTCCACTGATTCTCAAGTCACTATGTACAAACACATACACAGTAGGACTTTTGTTAATACTCAACATAAAAACCAGAGCAACAAGGACAAAACAAACACTGCGCCACACAAAAAGTCCCCAAAAAGTATTAGTACTAAACATATATAATTACTACCAGTACATGAACCCACCACACTTCATTACCTAGTGTACAGCAGCAGACAGCTGTTCCTCACGTTACTCCTACTATCACAGATAACATTCTTGACCATATCCACCCCACAATTAGAGATAGCCTTGCGGTTCGCCCGGTGGTCGTTACGTGGCAAACTTTGCTTAATCGCGGTTCGCTGAATGGGCAAACATATGTAGATGTCAGCCGGCACCATATTATTTTACATTGTGAAGAACATTGACCCATGACACATCCACCAGGTGGTACAGGACAGCCAATTGAGATGTTTTAACACATGGACATACCCCCTACCTTATAAATAAACCCAATCTGGCTGCCATTTTATATTCTGTCTATTGCCAGTGTAGGGAGAGGTTGCTGTGTGGAGCAGAAACAGACTGTTATGGACACAAAACACTAGCTAATAGGGCCACAAAAGTCCTTTTAAGGTCTGGTATAGGTGTGATATCGATAGGTGTGAATTACTAAGGGGCGTAATATACTTATAATATACTTTCTATGTTAGAAAGCATATTATAGTGCATTTGTATTGTGCAGCAGTTGTGTGCAGTTCTGCTGCGATACTGCAGCTACACAGATTGACAAACGCTATTGGAACAAATAATTTCTACTGGTTTGAAATACCAGTTGCCCCCCCCAAAAAAACTGATTGAAGCAGGGGTGTTATATACCAATAATATACTTTCTATATATCTAATTTCGGCAGTGCAGCATTTGTTTGTTGTTTTGCTGCGTTACCTCAGCTACATAGAGTGACAAACGCTATTGGAACAAAAAATTTATACTGGTGTGATATAACAGTTGCCCCCCCAAAAAAATGATTGAGGCAGGAGTGTGATTACCTTCTTCCACAAATACTGCTCTTCTATAGGGACTTTTGTCACAGGGTCCTTTTGAAAATGACAGGCAGAGGAAGAGGCAGGCCATTCCGCAGGGGTGGTAGGGGTCGGGCAGGTGCACCAGGCCGGAGCCTAAGTGGGAAGTTGCAGATGGTGCGTGCGATTACGTCAAAGGATGCACCAGACTTGGTTGAGTTGCTCACTGAGCCATCCACTTCTGCACCCTCCTCATCCTCTCTATCTGCATACTCTTCACTCTCTGTTGTGTGCACCCCCAAAGACACCACCACCATATCCCCTCCACTTGAATTATTTTGCCATCTATTTCAAGAACTTACAGATGCGCAGCCATTCTTGGCATCGAATGAGGAAGAGGAGGTATCAACGGTCGCCACCCAGCAGTCTGATGACAGTACCCAGATCAGCCCAAGGAGGGTGGTCCCCGCTGTTGCTGCCTACTCCGAGATCTCTAATGTCAGTGGTGGTGAAGATTACGCTGATGACGTATCTATGGATGTCACGTGGGTGCCCACAAGAGAGGAAGAGGAGGGGAATTCAGAGGGGAGACAGAGGAGCAGATAGGGAGGAGTAGGAGGAGATGCAGGCAGAACTTACAGTGGGCATTCACGAACGAGCGAGCCATTCACCATGCACGGTCACATCTGGGGCTCCCAGGATGCCAGAACATGGGTCCGCAGGGTAGGCATTTTTTTACGTGTCTGCTGCTGACCATAGTGTTGCCATCTGCAGCCTGTGCTTTCAACCCATAAGTCGCGGTAAGCCCAACACTCAATTAGGGATGACCTCTTTAAGAAGGCACCTGGCCTCCCATCACCAAGCTCAGTGGGAGCAACACCATCAGAACCCACAAAGACACACTCCCGGCGCTCCACGTCCTGCCTCTTTCTCCTCTCCCCTCCACCTTCCACCATGCCATCGTCACGTTTATCTGGCAAAAGTCAGGCTTCCGTAGCCCAAATTTTTGAAAGTAAAAAGATGATGACGCTGGATAACTCTCTTGCCCAACGGCTGACCGCTGGCTCGTCGGAAATGCTAGCCCGCCAACTACTGCCATATAAACTGGTGGATTCGGAGGCCTTTAGAAAATTTGTGGCCATTGGCACACCGCAATGGAAGGTCCCCGGAAGGAAATATTTCTCCCAGAAGGGCATCCCGGAGCTATATGGCCATGTTCAGCGGCAAGTCAATGTATCTGTGGCATGCAGTGTCGGTGCCAGGATACATCTGACCACAGACACGTGACATAGCAAACACGGGCAGGGAAGGTACATAACTTTCACTGCCCACTGGGTGAACCTTCTGACGGCCGTCAAGCATGCAACCCGTGGCACCCATGTGGATTTGGTGTTACCTCCACGGATTGCATGCAGGCCTGCCTCTTCTTTTCCTCCTCCTACTCCATCCTCCATCGCTACCACCTCTTTTGCTGCGCCCCAAGCTCCCCTGAACCTATTCGATGTGCCAGGTGAGACGTTGCCATGCTGTGCTGCAGCTGTTATGCCTGAAAGCAAAGAGCCAAACTGTCCTGCACTCCTTTCAGCCTTGCGGTCACAGGTCGATCAGTGTCTAACCCCGCTTAATTTGACAGTTGGTAAAGCACGCTGAAACAGGGCAAAAAGACACACGTGCCGTGTATGGTACACGTCCTGAACTTAGTCGTGCAGCAATTCATTGCCAAATATCCCGGGATCCAGGATGTTTTACGGCAGTCCAGGAAAATCTCTGGCCATTTATAGATCTTACATGGCCAAGGTTCGCCTTGCTGATGTTCAGCAGCGACACCACCTGCCCATCAGACGTCTGATTTGTGACTGCCAGACGCGCTGGAACTCGACCTTGTATATGATCGATAGGCTGCTCTAGCATAAATGTGCAGTTAACGACCACCTGTATGAACTATGTGGCAGGACAGGTTCTGGGGAGCTTGGTTTATTTTCACTGTGCCAGTGGCTGGTCATGCATGACGCATGCAGACTTCTGCGGCCATTTGATGAGATCACCAAACTCGTCAGTCACAGCCAGGGCACCATCAGTGACATCCTACCTTGTGCCTTCTTTCTGGACCGTGCATTGCATTGTGTCATTGATCAAGCCTTCGAGGAGCAGGAGCAGGAAGATGAGGAAGTCGCAATGCTGGATGAATTATCAGTGGGGGGCTACTCCATCTGAGTCAAGTCAGCAGGAGTCTGAAGAGGAGTCAGAGGAGGGTGGTGCCGGGGTGGAGGAGGAGAAAGAAGACCATGCTTCAAACTTTTCGGGGATCCCTGGTGTTGTCCATGTCTGGGGGGAGGAGACTGAGGACGATATTATCCTAGACGATGAGCAGGAGGCCAGGCCACGTCACCGCTTCCAGTTTAGTGCAAATGAGGGGCCTTCATGCTCCAGTGTTTGAAGAGGAACCCCCGTATAAAAAGCATAAAGGGCAAGGACTAGTACTGGGTGGCAACGTACTTAGACCCCCGGTACAAAAAAAAAATAGTGGACATGTTACCAGCATCACAGAGGGCTTTCAGAATGCAGCATTTCCAGGCCTTGCTTTGATATCTGCGGATATGAGATCATTCTTGCAGCCAAACCATCGACAGCCACCATCCGGAACCGGCCTCAGGGAACACCTAGACCGACAGGAGTCTGATTACATTGGGTTAACAGCCGATGTGGATGCTCTGAGAAGCAAGGAACCCTTGGACTACTGGGTGTGCAAGCTTGACCTGTGGCCAGAGCTGGAACAATTTGCCATGGAACTCTTGGCTTACCCCTCGTCCAGTGTCCAGTCCAAAAGGATGTTCAGTGCAACAGGGGGGATAGTGAGCCATAAGCGCACTTGCCTAGCTCACGACATTGTGGACTACCTCACATTTCTAAAAATGAATGAGGCATGGATCTCGGAGGAATTCAACACATGTGATGAGTTGACCACGTTTAATAAAATTTCCTCATGACAACCCACAAATATCAGCCACCACCCAGAACAAATAATGGTCCCTGTCTTAGGTAAATACAGCAGCATAAAAGGCCTTTTCTGTCCGTTGAATGCCTAATGTTTTGGGCCTCGGAGGAATTCAACACCTGTGATGACCACGTGTTTGAATTATTATCATTAGGGTTTTTTTTTTTAAGAGGGGGGATTTCGTTAGCCATGTTTTTAATCCAATTTTATATTTTTAGTTTTTTTTAAACATATGTATTTGACCTGTATTTGTACTGGCCTTCAGTAAAATTGATATCCATTGACAGTCTAATAGACCTCCAGCCACATAATCAGTTGATCTTTTCTGTACGGTGAACGTATCATTTTTGGGGCCTGTAATACACTGGCCTGCTGTAAAATTGATATCCATGACTGTGTAATCTACCTCCAGCCACATACTTACTTACTTGTTCTTTTCTGTACGGTGAATGAATAGTTGTTGCGGCCTCGGAAGAATTCAACACCAGCGACGACCACGTGTTATCGAATTTCAACTATTTCATTATTTTTATTTTTTTCAAGAGGGGGGATTTTGTTAGACATGTTTTTAATCCAATTTTATATTTTTAGTTCTTTTAAACATATGTATTTGACCTGGCCTGGCCTGCAGTAAAATTAATATCCATTGACAGTGTCATATACCTCCAGCCACATAATCACTTGATTTTTTCTGTCCGGTGAATGCCTAATGTTTGGGGCGAGTAGTCCAGTAGCCTACAGTAAAATTTGTATCCATTGACCGCATAATGTACCTCAAGCCACATAATCAGAATTTCTTTTATGTCAAGTGAATGCTTAATTTTTAAGGCTCGTACTCCCATGGCCCAAAATAAAAATTATCTAGGCTCCAACAGGGCACATTTCAGACAATTTCCCTTTAAGATGCAAAAAAAGGTTACCTGATTAAGACACACATTTTTTTGTTGGAATTTTTGTCATTGATCCCCCGCTAGTATGTTACTGTCCATGTTTTGGGACTATTTGTGCACTTCTACTAAGTATTTGGTGGCTGCAAATATGAGCTTAAGGTTTTTCAGGTTCGCCTGCCATTAAAGTGAATGGGGCCCTGCTGCGAACTTGCGGTTCACGAACATTTGATCGCATTCGCGAATCATCCTGGCCGATGTTCTTCTATTACTACCCATTCAGCAATATTTCACCTGATCCATACAAACATGTACCAGTTCACAATAAGGCCTCATGCACATGGCCATTGTGCGACCGTTCCGTGCTTTGGCGACCGCAATTTGTGGTCCCCAATGCACAGACAACATTCCTGTGGCGGCCGGGACGGATCAAGACCCATTCAACTTGAATGGGCCAGTGATCTGTCAGCATCTTAAATAAATAGAACATTTCAATTTTTTTGCGGTGCGGAGGCACGGACAGGAACACCACGGAAGCACTATAGAGTTCCGATCCATGCTACCGTTCCGCACTGCATATCCTGGATCACGGACCCATTCAAGTGAATGGGTCCGCATTGTGATGTGGGGTGCACATGGCCGGTGCATTTGGATTGCATACCCGCCATATGTGGGCCGCAATACGGCCGCGGCCGGGCAACCTCTCCCACTTAGAAAGAAAAGCATTTCAACAACTCAAAAATAACACATCGATTATAAACAAACCTTCCGACAAGGGCGGTGGGCCTGTCATTCAAAACCAAACCAATTACATCAATCAGGCCAATTGCATTCTAGGTGACACTTAATTCTATGTGCCCCTTTGCTCAAGATCCCTCCGATACGCTCTTATCAACATACAATGTTTTTTTTTTATAAAAGAGACTGATAGTAATCATTTATTCAATAAAATGGAGAAACAATTCTTATATATTCACAATCCGCAACTCCCTAAATTTTCTCCCCAAGATGCATAAAAACATCACAAATCCCCCTGGGCATCGTATCATAGTTGGCATCAATTCCATAACTGCTAATTTATCCCTCTATATTAACCTTTTTCTTCAGGAATTTGTATTATTGTGTCCTCCCCATCTCAAAGATTCCAGTCATTTAATCACTGTCCTCAACTTCTACAAACTACTCATTTATGGCACTTGATGTCAATTAATTGTATACAAATATTCCACACAATTTAGGTCTACGAGCTTATTCTGACACATTCTATTCTTCAGGAACATTGCTTCCTCTCCAAATTGTCTTTTTACTGCCTAGTATTTATTTCATCCTCAGTAACAAAGTATTCTCCTTCCAGGGTCCGAATTGTCAGCAAATAAAGGGTTGTGAGATGGGGGCTCGCTTCTGCCCCAGTTATCCTAATCTATACATGGGGCGATTAGAGTCCCTCCTCACGCACCCCAATAATAATGCTTATTATGATAAAATTTGTTACTACAAAAGATTTATAGACAATCTTTTCTTTTTATGGACCAGAACTTCAGAGGAAGCCATTGATTTTGTTTCTCACCTTAATAATAATAATAATAATAATAATAATAATAACTGGGGACTGCAATTCACTATACATTTTTTATCTACAGATATTATCTTTTTGGATTCACTGTTAATTAAGGAGACTGAAACCAATCAGATTTTGTCTAAAACCCACTTCAAGCAAGTGGTCATAAATAGTTATTTTGATTTCTGAAATGACCACTATCCTATCTGGCTAAAGAATATGGACAATATCGCAGAGTAAGAGAGAATTCTACATGGGACATGGATTTCAAATTGGAAGTTGAAATTTTATTCAAATGTTTTAGGGACAAGAAATATCCCAAATCATTATTACATACAGTTTACAATAAGGTCAAATCCTTAAGTCAATCTGACTGTTTAATCCCTAGTAACATAAAAGACAGAGATTGCAATTAGTATAAATTCAATTTTGTCACCACATACACTTCACATAAGGCTGTACATGCTCCATGTTCCTGACAGACTGACATATCAACAAGGTAACTACAAATGTGGTGGAAGTCACTGTCTATGCTGTGCTTCCACTGCACATGATAACACTTCATTTAGTTCCCACATTACTAAAAAAAACAATTCCAAATCACAGAATTTCTCAATTGTGCCAGTAATTTTGTAATATATATGCTGCAATGCCCCTGTGGAATACAATACATGGGACGTACTACACAAGCCATGCAAGCACAATTAAATACCCACTGTTTTGAAATAGTTGAAAATGAAATATTGGAGATGAAGAGTGCAGGAATAAGTGACACTTATTCTGTGTCAGTTTTATTTATATACTCTTACATTTACTTATACCTACATCAGCCATAAACTAAGATATGTAATTCAATACCAATAAGATGGAAGCCTTTATTATTCCACTGCCAGCGTGCCAACCAATACCATCCAAACTGCACACTTAGGGGGTGGCCAGATCTTAATGATGACCATCCTCATCTTTTGCTGGGAATTAGTGAACAGTAAACTAAGCTGTAGAAATCAGTATCAGGCAGCTGCTGCCAAGGCCAATAAGATAATGGAATGCATCAAAAGGGGCATAGATGCCCGTGATGAGAACATAGTCCTACCACTTTACAAATCATTAGTCAGACCACACATGGAGCACTGTGTACAGTTCTGGGCTCCTGTGGACAAGGCAGACATAGCAGAGCTGGAGAGGGTCCAGAGGAGGGCAACTAAAGTAATAACTAGAATGGTGGGACTATAGTACCCTGAAAGATTATCAACATTAGGGTTATTCACTTTAGAAAAAATACAAGTGAGAGGAGATCTAATTACTATGTATAAATATATCAGGGGTCAGTACAGAGATCTCTCCCATCATCTATTTATCCCTAGGACTGTGACAAGGGGACATCCTTTGCGTCTGGAGGAAAGAAGGTTTGTACACAACTATAGAAGAGGATTCTTAACGGTATGAGCAGTGAGACTATGGAACTCTCTGCCTTAGGAGGTGGTGATGGTAAGTTCACTAAAAGAGTTCAAGAGGGGCTTGAATGAATTTCTGGAGTGTAATAATATTATAGGCTATGGATGGGTCGTTGACCCAGGGAGTTATTCTGATTGGAGCTGATTGAAAGGATTTTTTTTCCCCTTAAGTGCGGAAAATTGTCTTTTACCTCAGTTTTTTTTTTTTTTTCCTCCTCTGGATAATCTTGCAGGATAACAGGCTGAACTGGATGGACAGATGTCTTTTTTTGGCCTTATAAACTATGTTATATTACTAAATCATCCTTCAAATTCTCCATGTCCTAGAAAAGTCAGCAAGATGCAGAGAGAAGAGGAGCTGGGTGTTCCTGATGACATATTCTCATCGATATTAGATGATGTAGAAAAGCAGATGGCAGAAGAAGGGCTCCCACCTGTAGGGCAGGAGAGTGCTGGGGTGGAGAAGTGAGTATGCCAGAACTGATTAATATTCAGTGTTTACTGTTGAATAACCTGCAAGAGATTGCAGGCCAGAGCAGCAATAATGTGCATGATGTGCCCCCACTTAACCATCCAACCCCCATATTAGAAACAGCCCTGTTTAAAGGTACATTAAAGGTGCCACACTGCCATTAACAATGAAGATCGACTATACAGTGTGGTCTTCATTATTAAATGAAAGGCAGCTATAGGCTAATTTGCTGCGCAGTTCTTCGCCCCAGCATGGCTGCAACCCGCCCGCAGCATGACTACTCCGTGTGGCCGTACCCTAAGGCAGAGTGGCTTGGGTATACCTGATTTATAGTAATTTGTGACAAATGAATTAATAACAAATCAAATTTCTTGGCAAACTTCGGCGGAGTTGCTGAATTGTTTAAAACTTCGCTCATCTTTAATTGCAATCTTTTTGTTCTGTCACTTCTATAATTTATCCTAGACCACAATTCTTTTATTTTTCAAAGTACCTTTTACTATTAAATTAGAGGTACAGCTATGGGGATGTCATGTGCCCCAACTTATACAAACCTTTTCTTGAGCAGGTGGGAAGATCACCTGGTGTTCACTGAGCAACTATCTTTCTACATCAGTCATATCACGAACTGGGGTAGGTATACAGTTTAGATGCTATTCTGATAGTCTAGGAAGGGGACAAGAACACCTTTCTACAATTCGTACATGTTTTTAATAACAAATGAAATGGATAAATACTCCTATGAGATCCACAATAGAGAAATTTGCATCCTGAACCTAAAAAAAAAAAAAACCCACTAAAACAGAAGATGACCACCTAATGACAGACATCTACTGCCACCCATAGCTACCTACACTGGACCCGTTGAAGAATGGGAATACCCACAGGTCAATACCCCAGAGAAATTGCTCTAATAATGCATAATTTATAAAATAAAGCAAACTACTATTTAAGAGGTTTAAGGCAAGAGGATATCCTCCAAATACCCTTTAAAGCTTTAAAATAGCCAGAAAAAGGCATTGTGAACATCTTTTGAAGCCATCCCCTGAAATAACTAACAATATCGTGTATAGGTACTTTTGATGGCTATTCCACTGAGATACAAAAGATATTAAGTAGACACTAGCACATTCTTAGACCCAATATAAAGGTCATGGGCAGGCTGTCTCCTCTCTGATGTAAACAAGAGATGGGAGAGCACTGGGAGGAGGAGCACAGCTCTGAGTGCCTGGGCTCGGACATTAAGTGGAGGGGTGAGGGCTGCTTTACATGCTGCTATCTCCTGAATGGTAAAAGCTAGAAACATGCAACTGGTCTTGTTTGAAAGCTGACAAGAATGACAGCTAAAGTCCAAGCAACAGAGGAGAAATCACTGTTAGAAATCGAGTCAGGAATAATCATCAGTAGAACCTGCTTTTACTTTCACTTTTACCTGCATTCATCGATCACAATTTCTATCAGTGATATCATACTCTGTAATGAACATATTGCTGTAATTTTGGTATTGTCTGAAAGCTTGGAATGCCAGCTTTTAAACAATAGAAAGTACCGAACCAGAGATATGAGCAGTTAAAGCAGCCCCCCCTACCTTCCTGTCAGTCAGGAGGATAACGAGGGAACAGCTGCAGAGCTGACAAGAGGAAAGAAAGTAGAAAAAAATATAAAGAAATGTGACATTATCATCAGTGTAGTGACCCACATAATAAAATCATGTTATTTATACCACACAGTAAACGCCATTAAAAAAAATCCACAAAATAATTAAAATTGCAGTTTTTTTATCTTTCTCCCTAAAAATAAAATAATAAAAGTTATTTAATACAATATATATTTCCCAAAATGGTTAGTAAAAAACCTTTTAATGTGACTATAAAGAGACTAAAACAAATGCTTACTGATTTCATGTAATGCATGTCTCTGGTTAGCTGTATGTCAGAGGATAAACACTGCTCTGGGGTAGCAGGGAAAGTTATCTGCATTCTTATTGGTCTTGTCTGTCTCAGGTTAGCTGTATATGAGAGGATACACACTGCTCTGAGGTAGTGGGGGAAGTTATATGGATTGCGATTTGTCCTGCTAGTTCATGTGAGGAGAGCAAGAGGTTATGGGAAGTGAGGGAAATACAAGATGACCTCAAGGACATGGAAAGATCGTCACAGAAAGTGCAGCAGAGGCCATTTTAGGAAGATGCGGAAATAGAGGTACAGAGAAATAGGGTTGCTAAGGGATGAATACAGATATCAGAAAGGTAAAATTAACTGAAAAATAAAGCTTCATGAATATCTTTCCTTTCAGCATTACATATGTTAGGAATTTTAGTTTTGGTAGTGAAATGGCAGTTACACTTTAACAATGCATGTATCCTACAAAATACCTTCACATAATATAATTGTGTTGATAGAAGCCTTAGATATAAACCAAGAGCACCTACCATGCATGTATCTAGTTTTAAGCTAAATATAAAATTATGTTGATTGTTTGCTACTAGAGTTGAGCGAGCATGCTTGGCCGAACACCAGTTCTGCTCGAGCATGCTTATGCTCTACACATCGCAGATTTCGGACGAAGACAACGTGTGCTCGAGCGTGATGCTCGAGTCAGTGTATTTAAATCAAATTTAGCCTCTGTTTCTATGCAGAAGATCGCTATACAGTGAGGTCCCTGCTCTGACTCCATATATAGTTATGTCAGTGCATATATAGCTAAGTCAGTGCAGCCTGTATTTCAGAAAAGTTTCTGCCGGGATTTCAACTCACAATCTTTTACATTAGAGGCAAGGCACTTAACCATTCAGCTATAATAGCTGCATAGCCAGTAACTTTAAATATATATATATATATATATATATATATATATGTAAAGAATGGGACAGCACTCCAAGACTTGAAAAAAGTAGAAATCTTTATTCACCCATGTGAAAAATAATTGCAACGTTTCAGCTCACAACTGAGCCTTTCTCAAGCCGCTTGAGAAAGGCTCAGTTGTGAGCTGAAACGTTGCAATTATTTTTCACATGGGTGAATAAAGATTTCTACTTTTTTCAAGTCTTGGAGTGCTGTCCCATTCTCTACATATATAAGAAGGTGGAAGCTCATTCCTTTGGACACAGCACCTGAGCCAACAGACTGGTGCCGCCAAATTCTTTTTCTGTTATATAAATATATATATATATATATATAAATAAAGATGGCGTGGGCAGCACCACTGTCGACAGAGTGCAGTCGGAGTGCCAGCGGCTGTGGGGGCGATCCACCTCCAAAATATAAAAATAAAAAATTCCGCAGCACATCCAATTTGTAGAAAAGTAGAAAAAAGGCTTTATTCACCAGACATGCGACGTTTCAATCCTCTCACTGCTTGAGAAAAATCCCTTTGAGAGGATTGAAACGTCGCATGTCTGGTGAATAAAGCCTTTTTCTACTTTTCTACAAATTGGATGTGCTGCGGAATTCTTTATTTATTATATGTGTGAAGGCAGTTTGCCTGGATTTGTGGGAGGGGCTGAGGTCCGCCTCCAGCCTATTTAGGGCACCCCCTTTACCTGGCTCCTGCACCGTCCGAGGTCTGAGCTTTGAAGGAGGAAGTCGCTGGTGGAGTTACTGGAGAGTTACCTGCGAGTTGCTGAGTCTTGGAAGTTTTGCGTTACTCGGTTCACTGTGGGTCACGTTTGCCCGGTATACTATGAGTCATCCATACGGTACAGCTGGGGCCTCACGGTTGCCCCCTGTACCGGCTCATTTCATTTCACCAAACTTTGCACTCATGTCACAAATTCTCGTTACAAGTCACTATCATTTCATGTCTGCGGTACAGCACAGGGCCTCACGGTTGCCCCCTGTACTAGCTCAATTCATTTCACTATTTTCATTTCAACCATGTCACAGTTTCACTCCAAGTCACGGTTTTCATGTCTGCCTCCATTTCCGGTCATGCATGCACGCGTACCACACCGCATCCCCACTCCTAGCACCACCAGCACGTGTACCAGGTTCCCATGGCGGCCACCAACGCCGTTTCCCCTCCTCACCAACATCTCTCTCACACACATTCAGGTCACAATTTTCGTCACAAGTCACCATCATTTCATGTCTAGCAGGCTTGTTCACATGAAGATTGGTCACACCACACCACCACTCCGGTCTGTACCCCTGCAGCAAGCAGGCAGGTTGTCTCCTGGGCTCAACTCTCCCCCCCCCCCCCCATTCCTGCTCATTTCACATCATGCCTCCCCTCGTTCATCACAGCGGCATGTTCACAAACACTCACACTTGCCCACAGGTTGGATCGTTCCAGCAACACCACACATTCTCCCCCTCCACATTCAGCGCTGCTGCTACGGACTTCCCCGTTCTCCCCACCGCTGCACCGGCCCGTCCCGCTGCTTCTCCTGCCGCGCTGCCGATGGCGGCCGCCCGCGTCCCGGTCCCTGGTCTGCGCACGCGCGGCCGGGGTACTGCGCATGCGCGGCGGCGTCGGCGCGTGCGCGGTATCCCGACGGCCGTCCGCTGGTGCGGCTGGTGTGTGGGGAGGGGGCCGCCACAGGTCTGCTCGGCCCCGGTCCAGCCACAATACTCTGCCCCAGGCTGCAGCCACTGCCCCCCTCCCACAGGCGGCGCAACCCAGGAGGGGCTCAGACTGTTCCCCATCACATTACACCCCCACCACACCAGGCCACAGCCCCCTTCATTATAAAACCCGCCACATCACCCGCGTACCCCGATAAAGGAAAAATAAAAATTATGTAATTAAAGCTCCATAGTATCATAGGGAGGAAACCCGCCATGTAGTCCCAAAAAAAAAAAAAAAAAAAAAAAAAAAATTTTCCCTCAGGGTCATAGAAGAGAAACCCGCCATATAGTCCTGGCAAAAAAAAAAAAAAAAAGTTCTGCGAATCACACCTTCCTCCACGTCACGGGGGCTCATTTCGCACCACAATAAAAATCCACACCATTCAAAACGCATCACACAATCACCAAAGAAACCCGCCATATGAAAAAAAAACAAAAAAACCGCCATATGGAAAAAAAAAAAAAAACGCCATATGGAAGAAAAAAAAAAAAAAAAAAACCCGCCATAGAAAAAAGGAAAAAAAAAAAAAAAATAAATAAATAAACCCGCCATATGAAGGGGAAAAAAAAAAAAAAAAAAAAACCGCCACATCACCCTCGTGCTCCATGGTCCAAAAAAAATATAAATAAATAAATAAATAAATAATAAAAAATGAATAAATAAATAAACAAAAAAAAATAAATAAATAAACAAATCAATAAATAAAAAAAATAAATAAATACATTTTTATTTCTGCCATTAGTCGCCCACGCATGGCTTCTCCGTTTTAGTTTCACTCACAGCACTCCGCCATTTGGTCTCCCACGCGTGTCTTCTCCGGTTTAGCACGCACCCACGACTCCACCATTAGTCTCCCACGCATGGTTTCTCCGGTTCAGTTGCATACATACGACCCCGCTATTTGAGTCTCACGCCTGGCTCCGCCATCAGAGTCTCTCGCGCATGGCTTTCTCCATTTTAGTGTTTCACATACAAATCCGCCATTAGTCTCACACATGGCTTCTCCGTTTCAGTGTTTCACACATAACTCCGCCATTAGAGTCCCTCACGCATTACTTCGCCGGTTAGTTTCACACACATTTCTCCGCCATTACAGACTCTCACGCATTACTTCGCCCTTTTAGGTTACACACAATTCTCCGCCATTACAGACTCCCACGCATTACTTCGCCGTTTAGTTTCACACACATTTCTCCACCATTACAGACTCTCACGCATTTCTTCGCCGTTTTAGGTTACACACAATTCTCCGCCATTACAGACTCTCACGCATTACTTCGCCGGTTAGTTCACACACATTTCTCCGCCATGACAGACTCTCACGCATTACTTCGCCGTTTTAGGTTACACACAATTCTCCGCCATTACAGACTCTCACGCATTACTTCGCCGTTTTAGTTTACACACAATTCTCCACCATTACAGACTCTCACGCATTACTTCGCCGTTTTAGTTACACACAATTCTCCGCCATTACAGACTCTCACGCATTACTTCGCAGTTTAGTTTCACACACATTTCTCCGCCATTACAGACTCTCACGCATTACTTCGCCGGTTAGTTCACACACATTTCTCCGCCATCACAGACTCTCACGCATTACTTCGCCGTTTTAGGTTACACACAATTCTCCGCCATTACAGACTCTCACGCATTACTTCGCCGTTTTAGTTTACACACAATTCTCCGCCATTACAGACTCTCACGCATTACTTCGCCGGTTAGTTCACACACATTTCTCCGCCATCACAGACTCTCACGCATTACTTCGCCGTTTTAGTTACACACAATTCTCCGCCATTACAGACTCTCACGCATTACTTCGCCGTTTAGTTTCACACACATTTCTCCGCCATTACAGACTCTCACGCATTACTTCGCCGTTTTAGTTACACACAATTCTCCGCCATTACAGACTCTCACGCATTACTTCGCCGTTTAGTTTCACACACATTTCTCCGCCATTACAGACTCTCACGCATTACTTCGCCGTTTTAGTCTACACACAATTCTCCGCCATTACAGACTCTCACGCATTACTTCGCCGTTTAGTTTCACACACATTTCTCCGCCATTATAGACTCTCATGCATTACTTCGTCGTTTAGGTCACACTTGTAACTCCGCCATTAGAGTCTCACGCATCACTTCGCCGTTGGTTTCACACAATAACTCCGCCATTAGAGACTCTCTCGCATCACTTCGCCGTTGGTTTCACACAATAACTCCGCCATTTAGAGTCTCTCACATATGACTCTGCCATTAGAGTTTTCTCACGTATGGCTTCTCCGGTTAGTGTCACACACATGACTCCGCATTAGTCTCACGCATGGTTTCTCCGTTCAGTGTTACATACATAACTCCGCCATTAGAGTCTCTCACGCATCACTTTGCCGTGTTAGTTTACACATATGACTCTGCCATTAGTCTCACGCATGGCTTCTCCGTTTGGTGTCACACATATGGCTTCGCCAGTAGAATCTCTCACGCACGGCCCTGCCATTAGAGTCTCTCACGCATGGCTTCTCCGCATTTTACACATATGGCTCCGCCATTAGTCTCTCACGCATGGCTCCGCCATAAAATCTCACGCATGGCTTCTCCGTATTAATTTCACACACATGACCCCGCCATTAGAGCCTCTCACGCATGGCTTCCCCGTATTATTTTTTACACGAATGGCTCCGCCATTAGCGTCTCTCACGCATGGCTTCTCCGCATCAATGGTCATACATATGGCTCCGCCATTAGAGTCTCACGCATGGCTTCTCCGCATATATCTCATACACATGACCCCGCCATTAGAGTCTCTCACGCATGGCTCCGCCATTAGAGTCTCTCACGCATGGCTTCTCCGTATTAATTTCACACACACGACCCCGCCATTAGAGTCTCTCACGCATGGCTTCGCCATTAGAGTCTCTCACGCATGGCTTCTCTATATTATTTTACACACACGACCCCGCCATTAGAGTCTCTCACGCATGGCTCCGCCATTAGAGTCTCTCACGCATGGCTTCTCCGTATTTAATTTCACACACACAACCCCGCCATTAGAGTCTCTCACGCATGGCTCCGCCATTAGAGTCTCTCACGCATGGCTTCTCTGTCAACTTTCACACATATGGCTCTGCCATCAGAGTCTCACGTATCGCTTCCCCATTCAAATTCCACACACATAACTCCGCCAGTCGAGGCCGGCTGCGTGGTCCCACAACCAGCAGGTTCCATGTCTTTTCTGCCTTCAGACCCGCTCGCATGGCTCGGTCATCTGTGGCTTGCAATACATTATCTTGTGGTGACTCGCACGCATGGCTTGCGCCATTAGAGTCTCTCTCACGTTATCATTTTCTCTGACTTCTAATTTCTAGGTTGTCAGATTCCTCCTGGGGCACAACATCACGCCCCCTTTTGTCATGTCTTCTCTTCTGGGGTTACTTCTTTTTGCCACCTTAAACTCAAATGTCATACAACGCCATCACACTCCATCTCACTGGCATTTTACACCACATGCAAATCTTACACCTTAATAACATCAGTTGCGTGGCCTCTCACCAGATCAAAACCATACTCAGAGGTATTCGGAAGCGGAACCCGCACGTCCTGCCCAGAGGCGACCCGTTAACAATCATATTTTCGAGGCATTATCTGAATTACTAGACGCCAAGCCTTCTGAAGCAGATACCAACTCCATCCTCAAAACAGAAATTCACTTGGCCTTTTACGGTTCCTGAGGCCCGGGGAATTCACTACAACCTACACGACCCAAGCCACACCTTGTCTTCTTGTCTCCCACTTGGCAAAACACATGGATCATTACGTCCTGACCTTACCTCACTCCAAGAGTAGTCAGCACTTACCCGTCAACATTTCATATCACCCCACGCACAACAGATGGTGTCCAGTCAGGGTTCTGGATGCTTACAGACAACGTCACAAGTTCTACCCTCTCAATCGCTACTTCACTACATGGTTCGGTACTCACCACCACCACCTTCATGACCCTTGTCAGGTCATCCCTCACACAACTGGGCCTCACGCAGCCAACTACTCAGGGCACTCCTTTCGCTTTGGAGCCGCATCCACGGCCTCCAGTGCCAACGCCCCTACTCATGTCATCGGGAATTGGGGCGCTGGAAGTCATCCGCTTACTCGCGATACATTCCCAATCCAACACAAGAGTTAAGAGATACTTTCCAAAACATGTCGGGTTGAGCTATTCATGTATATTTGACTACAATAACTGGTTATTTCATTTTTGCCCTCTTCTTTCTCAGGCCTACCTCATCCTCGGTTTCGGCACACCACAACCGACTACGCTTATTCCCTGATTTCCTAGGGTTCTTCACTGTACTACCGTAAGCGCCTCACACAAGTGTGAAGGCAGTTTGCCTGGATTTGTGGGAGGGGCTGAGGTCCGCCTCCAGCCTATTTAGGGCACCCCCTTTACCTGGCTCCTGCACCGTCCGAGGTCTGAGCTTTGACCCTCCCACCACTCCACTCATTTACAACTCATTTCTTCCATATCTCTATTCTTGGGTGGGCCTTCTTCTTTCTCAGGCCTACCTCATCCTCGGTTTCGGCACACCACAACCGACTACGCTTATTCCCTGATTTCCTAGGGTTCTTTACTGTACTACCGTAAGCGCCTCACACAAATATATATATATATATATATATATATACAGTACAGACCAAAAGTTTAGACACACCTTCTCATTCAAAGAGTTTTCTTTATTTTCATGACTATGAAAATTGTAGATTCACACTGAAGGCATCAAAACTATGAATTAACACATGTGGAATTATATACATAACAAAAAAAGGTGAAACAACTGAAAATATGTCATATTCTAAGTTCTTCAAAGTAGCCACCTTTTGCTTTGATTACTGCTTTGCACACTCTTGGCATTCTCTTGATGAGCTTCAAGAGGTAGTCACCTCAAATGGTCTTCCAACAGTCTTGAAGGAGTTCCCAGAGATGCTTAGCACTTGTTGGTCCTTTTGCCTTCACTCTGCGGTCCAGCTCACTGTGGAGGCCAGGTCATCTGGCGCAGCACCCCATCACTCTCCTTCATGGTCAAATAGCCCTTACACAGCCTGGAGGTGTGTTTGGGGTCATTGTCCTGTTGAAAAATAAATGATGGTCCAACTAAACGCAAACCGGATGGAATAGCATGCCGCTGCAAGATGCTGTGGTAGCCATGCTGGTTCAGTATGCCTTCAATTTTGAATAAATCCCCAACAGTTTCACCACAAAGCACCCCCACACCATCACACCTCCTCCTCCATGCTTCACGGTGGGAACCAGGCCTGTAGAGTCCATCCGTTCACCTTTTCTGCGTCGCACAAAGACACGGTGGTTGGAACCAAAGATCTCAAATTTGGACTCATCAGACCAAAGCACAGATTTCCACTGGTCTAATGTCCATTTTTGGTGTTCTTTAGCCCAAACAAGTCTCTTCTGCTTGTTGCCTGTCCTTAGCAGTGGTTCCCTAGCAGATATTCTACCATGAAGGCCTGATTCACACAGTCTCCTCTTAACAGTTGTTCTAGAGAAGTGTCTGCTACTAGAACTCTGTGTGGCATTGACCTGGTCTCTAATCTGAGCTGCTGTTAACCTGCGATTTCTGTGGCTGGTGACTTGGCTAAACTTATCCTCCGCAGCAGAGGTGACTCTTGGTCTTCCTTTCCTGGGGCGGTCCGCATGTGAGCCAGTTTCTTTGTAGCGCTTGATGCTTTTTGTGACTGCACTTGGGGACACTTTCAAAGTTTTCCCAATTTTTTGGACTGACCGACCTTCATTTTTTAAAGTAATGATGGCCACTCATTTTTCTTTACTTAGCTGATGTTTTCTTGCCATAATACAAACAGTCTATTCAGTAGGACTATCAGCTGTGTATCCACCTGACTTCTCCACAACGCAACTGATGGTCCCAACCCCATTTATAAGGCAAGAAATCCCACTTATTAAACCTGACAGGGCACACCTGTGAAGTGAAAACCATTTCAGGTGACTACCTCTTGAAGCTAATCAAGAGAATGCCAAGAGTGTGCAAATCAGTAATCAAAGCAAAAGGTGGCTACTTTGAAGAACCTAGAATATTACATATTTTCAGTTGTTTCACACTTTTTTGTTATGTATATAATTCCACATGTGTTAATTCATAGTTTTGATGCCTTCAGTGTGAATCTACAATTTTCAGAGTAATGAAAATAAAGAAAACTCTTTGAATGAGAAGGTGTATATATATAAAAATATATGGCTTCTATTGTACTGTACTTCTACTGAGACCTATACAGCAGAAGTCTCATATTTATTTTTATTTTTTATGTGACTGACTAGCTATGCAGCTACATAGTGTACAGTAGTGGTTAAAGTTCTGGGCTATTATACAGAAGGTGTGAGTTCAAATCCCATCACAAACTTTGTCAGAAATAGAAGTTAAATTAGATTTATATATTTTTTTTTGTAATTGTAAAAAATGTATGGCAGAAAATAAATGTGTAATTACTAGAAAAAAAAATAGATAAAATCATATTTCTGATATATATACACATACATAATATGTGGGAAACTACTACTGATGTTTTAGCCATAATATATTATAATATATTATACTATATTACATATTCTAAATATATAATAATATGTGAAAATATATTATGGCTAAAAACATATATACATATATATATATATATATATATATATATATATATATATATATATTGTGACAGAGTGTCTGGAGAAGTAGTGAACGGGGTCTATGTGTGCCCAAGGTTCCTTACTTCTGTTATTTAAAACCAGGGAAACCAGGGAAAGGTTCAGCAGAGGTCTACGCAGACCTCTCTGCAATCTGGGTTTTGGACTGTCAGGTAATCACTACTCAGGTGTGCTAGCCTGATATAAGGCTGGGAATAGAGACACGTCTCTCTCTCTCTCTCTCTCTCTCTCTCTCTCTCTCTCTCTGCCTGGGGACAGAACTGCTTGGAGTCTCTGTGAGTATAGCAGGTGGTACAAACAATAGGGTTATGTTTGGTGTCCAGTGTTAGGCTGGCACCAGGTTAGTTAGGAGTTCCTCATTGTATAGTTAGAGCCGGACAGGCATTGAATTTTATTTGTTTATGTTTATTTTATGTACCATCCACTGGCAATAAATCTGGATAGTTGATGGAAAACTGAGGTTGCCTGGAATCTGTGCTTAAGAGAGCGTGCTCATCGACAACCCCGCTACCTAACTCTTACTATATATATAAGCATGCTTAAATTAAGCTTAGCGTATTTATCCCCTAGAATGTCCCCCCACTCTGGGTCCAATGAATGATGATGGAGGCAGCATGTCCGGTACAAAAATCCCTTTATTGGGAACCCCTTAGGTAAACAAACGTGTAAAAGGTTGTTACGTTTCGGCTAACACATAGCCTTTATCAAACACCAAGTGTTATCCAAAAGATCCTGTTTAAAAATCCTAAGCCACTCCCACACTCATGGCTGTGGCCAATTACAGATTCTTTTAATAGCTCACTGTGTCACAGGTGTGCAGATATGTGCGTATTTATAATATCATGGTGGTCACCCATATAAAACATAAGATCCAGTCACACACATACCTTCATGATGCCCGCTTCCAGCGCGTCCCTCGGCAGCCAGCGCGCATGTCCGAGGAGGAGGGGCCATGTACTCACTTGTCCGTCGCTAGTCACATGATCACAAGCTAACAAGCCCCAGTGATCACAGTGACGTCGGAGCTCCTCCCAATCCCCACCCAGTCAGCGCATCGTTGCCAGGGACGCGCAGAAGGCCGCCCGCCCTCCTCTATGCCGCCTGTGAAGGTATCCCATGCAAACTCAACAGCGATCATAGCAGAGGGGGCCTGTTCTTCAATCAAGTGTATCATGAAGCAGTGTTAACTGGAATAAAAGCCAGGGAATATCAGTGCATATAAGATAGGTGAAAAAACTGTTATCAATTAAAAACACTATACAGATTACAGATTCCTATAAACGTCACTAGGATCTCCTACAAATACCCCACATGGAAATCCAGATTCATCCCAAAGGGCCTTTTTACGCAGGATCCGATCCCAATCACCCCCACGTCTCATTTTACCAACTGAATCTATGATTCGGAACCGAAGCTGGTTGACCGAGTGTCCACGTTCCAAGAAATGTTTTGCCACAGGCTTGTCTACTTGGGCCCTTCTAATATTGCTTTTGTGGGAATTGATACGTTCACGGGCTTCCATTTGTGGTCTCACCTATGTAGATGAGACCACATGGGCACGTGATCATATACACTACATCACATGACCTATATGTGAAGAAATCCTTGATTTTGTAAGTTTTGCAACTATGGGGATGGGCAAAGGTATCTCCCTTCACCATGTTGCAACAGCCAAGGCAAGGATAGCATCCTAGCTTCCTTCGCGCCAGATACCTTTGTCCATCACTCCGGGCCTCCCCAACCTCAGTCTTAACCAACTTGTCACGTAGGTTGGCACCTCTTTTGTACGCCATCATGGGGAAACTCTCAAATTCATCTATCTCGGGTAACCCCTTTCTGTAGAATATGCCACTCCTTGCGTATGATGTGTGCTATGTCTCCACTATTGGCTCCATACGTGGAAACAAAAGGGATATGTTTCAGGTCCCTACCTCTCTTGTTCCCTTGGAACGTGGACTTGCGGTCAACAGCCCCCACGCTCTGTGATATACTCTCCACTAGTTTACGTGGATAACCCCTGTCCAGAAATTTCTTCCCCATCTCATCCACTCTTATCTCAAACAGCTCCTCTCCAGACACCACCCGTCTCACCCTCAACAGTTGGCTCCAGGGCAGTGACTCCACCATCCGTTGTGGATGGTTACTGTCAATCTTAAGTAAATTATTCCTGTCTGTGGGTTTATGAAAATATCTGTCTCCATTACCCCATCCCTGAGGTATACCATCACATCTAAAAATTGCAATTCGACTGGAGAGACTGTCATGGTGAATTCTAGACCTGGTACCATACTGTTGTGGTGCTGAAAAAATAGCTGCAATTCATCACGAGATCCACCCCAAATCACAAAGATGTCGTCGATGTAGCGCCACCAACACCGAGCCCCCCCCAAACAAAGTTGACCTATAGATAAGTTTGTCCTCCACCTCCGCCATGAACATGTTGGCATACGTGGGTGCCACGTGCGAGCCCATGGCCACACCACGTAGTTGTTTGTAAAAGGTGTCCCCAAAGCAGAAGTAGTTCTGTCTCAAGACCACCTCTAGGAGCTGGAGGACAAACCTGCGGCCACCAGGGGAGAGCCCGGTGAAGGCCAGGGCCAGATCGACGACATCTAGTCCATATGCATGCTCAATGGAGGTATAAAGTGAGACCACGTCGAAGCTGGCGAGAAGAGGGTGGGAGGGTAAGCTCAAATCCCTTAGCCTCAATAAAAAGTGGATAGTATCCCTAATGTGGGAAAGGGCACTGGTGGCATGGACACGCAACACTCTGTCAAGAAATATAGCTATGTTGCTAAAAATCGATCCTCTGCCCGACACAATCGGACGGCCAAGTGGATCGACCAGGCTCTTATGAATTTTGGGGAGCACATAGAACAGAGGAGTGACCGGGTGCTTAATCAAGAGAAAGTTACTAACATCCTTATCGATGATGCCCTCCACCAGGGCATCGCCTATGATGTTTTCCAAGATACGCTTGATCTCCCACTTGGGATCATTCTGTAGCTCAATATATACCTCCTGATCACTCAACTGTCTATGCACCTCCCGTTCATAGCCAGTCATGTCCATCACCACCACCGCCCCTCCCTTATCAGCAGGTTTGATGGTCAAGGTCTTATTCTGTGCCAATTGTTTTAGTGCCTCTCTCTCTCCACTCGTCAGGTTCACGGAGGCCCCCTTCTCCCTCCTCTCTGTCAGTCGGTCAATTTGTTGACATGATTATTATGGGGCGGTGCAAAGTCACTCTTGATACTTAATTCTAATGCTTTAAGGACAAAATCAGCACTGTCCCCCATATCAGATACTGGTGTCACCACCTTCTCCTCCGTATTGGAAAAGAAGGCTTTAAGTCTCAGCAGTCGGTAAAAGCAATACAGATCAAGTTTTAAGTCGAACCAGTCTCTCTCCTGTCCAGGACAGAAGGACAAACCGCGACTTTTAGTTGATCTCTGGTCAGTATACTTGTCCAGATATTCACAACCAGGTTATCCATTACGGCTGGTTGCATCTCGTCGTCTGCCCACGTGTGCCCCTGTTGGCTTTCTGATATGGTGGAGGCAGACTCATTCTGGGGTCTACGATGTTTCCTTCCCCCCCAACGGCACCTTCGTTTGCGCCGTGTAACGGAGGTCCTAAAAAAGCTGTCTTGCCTGCTTCATCTGATGAGTCAGACTCGCCAGTAGTAAAGCCGAATCGACTCTGCTCAAACTTCCTTCCCTTCTTTCTGCGTGGTCTATTTTGTGTTTGCTGCTTACAATTATAGACGTGGCCCATCTGGTAATCCTCCAGGTCACGGTGCCATTTGTCTCTCTTAATTTTCTCCACCTCTGTCTTATGTCGCCGTGTGTAACCCACGTATGCCAACATGTTCATGGCGGAGGTGGAGGACAAACTAATCTATAGGTCGACCTTGTTTGGGGGGGCTCGGTGTTGGTGGCGCTACATCGACGACATCTTTGTGATTTGGGGTGGATCTCGTGATGAATCGCAGCTATTTTTTTAGCACCACAACAGTATGGTACCAGGTCTTAAATTCACCATGAACTGCAATTTTTAGATGTGATGGTACACCTTAGGGATAGGGTAATTGAGACAGATATTTTTCATAAACTCACAGACAGGAATCATTTACTGAAGTTTGACAGTAACCATCCACGACGGATGGTGGAGTCACTGCCCTGAAGCCAAATGTTGAGGGTGAGATGGGTGGTGTCTGGAGAGGAGCTGTTTGAGATAAGAGTGGATGAGATGGGGAAGAAATTCCTGGACAGGGGTCATCCGCGTAAACTAGTGGAGAGGATATCACAGAGCGTGGGGGCTGTTGACAGCAAGTCCACGTTCCAATGGAAGAAGAGAGGTAGGGACCTGAAACAGATCCCTTTGGTTTCCACGTATGGAGCCAATAGTGGAGAAATAGCACGCATCATACGCAAGGAGTGGCATATTCTACAGAAAGGGTTACCCGAGATAGTTGAATTTGAGAGTTTCCCCATGATGGAGTACAAAAGAGATGCCAACCTACGTGACAATTTGGTTAAGACTGAGGTTGGGGAGGCCCGGAGTGATGGACAAAGGTATCTGGCGCCAAGGAAGTTAGGATGCTATCCTTGCCTTGGCTGTTGCAACATGGTGAAGGGAGATACCTTTGCCCATCCCTATAGTTGCAAAACATACAAAATCAAGGATTTCTTCACATGTAGGTCACGTGATGTAGTGTATATGATCACGTGCCAGTGTGGTCTCATCTACATCGGTGAGACCACAATGGAAGCCCGTGAATGTATCAATTCCCACAAAAGCAATATTAGAAGGGCCCAAGTAGACAAGCCTGTGGCAAAACATTTCTTGGAATGTGGACACTCGGTCAACCAGCTTTAGTTCCGAATCATAGATTCAGTTGGCAAAATGAGACGTGGGGGTGATAGGGATCGGATCCTGCATAAAAAGGAGCTGCAGTGGATCTTCGAAATTGAGGGCACTCCAGCCCTTTGGGATGAATCTGGATTTCCATGTGGGGTATTTGTAGGAGATCCTAGTGACGTTTATAGGAATCTGTAATCTGTATAGTGTTTTTAATTGATAACAGTTTTTTTCATCTTATATGCACTGATATTCACTGGCTTTTATTGCAGTTAACACTGCTTCATGATACACTTGATTGAAGAACAGGCCCCCCTCTGCTATGATCTTTGGTGAGTTTGCATGGGATACCTTCACAGGCAGCATAGATGAGGGTGGGCGGCCTTCTGCGCGTCCCTGGCAACGATGCGCTGACTGGGTGGGGATTGGGAGGAGCTCCGACGTCACTGTGATCACTGGGGCGTGTTAGCTTGTGATCATGTGACTAGCAACGGACAAGTGAGCACATGGCCCCTCCTCCTCGGACATGCGCGCTGGCTGCCGAGGGACGCGCTGGAAGCGTGCAACATGAAGGTATGTGTGTGACTGGATCTTATGTTTTATATGGGTGACCACTATGATATTTTAAAAATACGCACATATCTGCACACCTGAGACATAATGAGCTATTAAATTAATCTGTAATTGGCCACAGCTGTGAGTGTGGGAGTGGCTTAGGGTTTTTAAACAGGATCTTTTGGATAACACTTGGTGTTTGATAAAGGCTATGTGTTAGCCAAAACCTTTTACACTTTTGTTCACCTAAGGGGTTCCCAATAAAGGGATTTTTGGACCAGACATGCTGCCTCCATCATCATTCATTGGACTGTATACATAGGAGCCTTTATGGATCAAGGACTCCAGGCAGGGTGCTGCATTCCGGATGATCGTGAGATCTGGTGAGTGCGACTCCACACTACTATTTTTTGCCCCCACTCTGGGTGTTAGCGGAAAACTCGTGTGGGACCTTATTTACCCACTGCTAGATAAGAGTTACCACTAGTACATGGATAACTTTCATACTAGTATCCCCTTTGTTCCAGTCCCTCACTGCCAGATCCACGTCCGCTTATGGGACCGTGCGGAAAAATCTATGCGGCCTCCCTTCCCACCACCTCCAGGTACCTATCCCCAGGGGTGAGACCAGTGCCCTTACCAGTGGAAACCTGTTGCTGGTCAGGTATAAAGACAAGAGGGATTTCCTTATACTGTCCACAATCCACAGTAACAGCATCACACCTGTCCCTGTGTGAGGTACCGGGGCAATGGTCCTCAAGTCCGATTGTATCGTCGACTACAATCAGTATATGGGAGGAGTTGATCTCTCTGATCAAGTCCTCAAGCCATATAATGACATGCGCAAAACCCGGGCATGGTACAAAAAAGTTGCGGTCTACTTGGTACAGGTTTCCTTGTACAATGCTTTTGTACTATCCCGAAGCGCTGGCAGCACAGGGACATTCCTCCAATTCTGTGAGGCAATCCTCAAGGACCTGATTTTTCAGGCCTGGGAAGAGCAGGCCAGAGTACCTTGGGAATTGGAGGCACTCGGATCGAAAAAGATGCAGAGTGTGTCACAAGTCGGGGATACGAAAGGACACCACCACTCAATGTGACACTTGCGCCGATCATCCGGGCCTTTGCATTATCGATTGCTTCAGGGACTATCACACTTCATGGCGTACTACATTTTTATAATCCCCAACAATCCCCTAGAGAACATAAAAAACTATGGCTCTCAGACTTTGGAGACACGGAAACAATTTTTTTTCCCAAAAAATATTAGTTTTAGTGCAGGCATCCTCAAACTGCGGCCCTCCAGAGGTTGTAAAACTATTACTCCCAGCATGCCCTGACAACCTACAGCTATCAGCAGGGTATGGTGGGAATTGTAGTTTTACAACATCTGGAGGGCCGCAGTTTGAGCATGCCTGCTTAGTGTCTCCAAAGTCTGAGAGCATATTGGCCATCGCCGCATCCCTGAAAATCTTCCCTATAAAAATACCGCATTAACTAGCCCCTTGATAAATGCCATAAAAAAAATCTAATAAAAAATATGTAAAAAAAGGTCATTTTTATTGTCACCTTGGATCCCAAAAAGTGTAATAACAAGCCATTAAAAAGTCATATGCACCTCCAAATAGTGTCATTAAAACCGCCATCTCACCCAGCAAAAAAATGAGCCCCTACATTAGATAGTCGCCCAAAAAAAAAAAAAAAAAACTGTGTACATTTTTTTTTAAAATGTAGACATATTAGGTATTGCCGCATCTGTAAGAATCTGCCCTATAAAAATAACATTTGACCAAACCCCTCGGATGAACAGCGTTAAAAATATAAAAATTATTGGCAAAATTTCCATTTGAATCCTTTTTTTCCGGTAATAAAGCAAGGGTTAACAGCCAAATAAAACTGAATATTTATTGCCCTGATTCTGTAGTTTGCAGAAACACCCCATATGTGGTCGTAAATGGCTATATAGCCACACAGCAGGGCATAGAACGAAGGGAATGCCATATGGTTTCTGGAAGGCAGATTTTGATGGACTGGTTTATTTTACACCATGTCCCATTAGAAGCCCCCCTGATTTAGCCTAGAGACTAGAAACTCCAAACTCCAAAAAAGTGACGCGTCTAAGAAACTACAGCCCTCAAGGTATTCAAAAGTTACTTTACAAACTTTGTTAATTCTTTAGGTGTTCCACAAAACTTAATGGCGAATTTAGAAATAATTTTAGAATTTAAATTTTTTGTTACCTTGCCTCAAAAAAGTGTGATATAGAGCAACCAAAAATCCTATTTACCCTAAAATAGTCCCAAAACAACAACCACCTTATCCCGTAGATTCCTAGATGGTGTCACTTTTATGGAGTTTCTACTCTAGGGAACATGGTGTAAATAAACCAGTACAGCAAAATCTGCCTTCCAAAAACCATATGACGTTCCCCTTGTTCTATGTCCTGCCGTTTAGCCAAATAGTAGTTTATGACCACATATGGGGTGTTTCTGCAAACTACAGAATCAGGGCAACCCATATTGAGTTTTGTTTGGCTGTTAACCCATTTTTTCCAGTAATAAACTAAGGGTTAAAATGGAAAATTTTCAAAACAATTTAAATTCCTAAATTGTTTCTCCATCTGCCATTAACTTTTGTGGAACACCAAAATGGATAACAAAGTTTGTAAACCCAGTTTTGAATACCTTAAGGGTTGTACTTTCTTAGATGGAGTCACTTTTTTTGGAATT
Organism: Bufo gargarizans; assembly: GCF_014858855.1. NCBI lineage: Eukaryota > Metazoa > Chordata > Amphibia > Anura > Bufonidae > Bufo > Bufo gargarizans. The sequence continues at coordinate 344,624,635 of NC_058083.1, forward strand.
TCTATTCGGGGGGCTTGAAATGGGACATGGTATAAACAAAACCAGTCCTGCAAAATCTGCCTTCCAAAACCCATATGGCGTTCCCCTCCTTCTATGTGCTCCCGTTTGGCCAAACAGTAGTTTAGTACCACATATGGGGTGTTTCTGCAAACTACAGAATCAGGGCAACCCATATTGAGTTTTGTTGGGCTGTTAACCCTTACTTTATTACTGGAAAAAAATGCATTAAAATCCAAATTTTTAAAAAAAATCTAAATTTTTAAATGTTATGTCCATTTGCCATGAACTCTTGTGGAAGACCTAAAGGGTTAACAAAGTTAGTAAAATCAGTTTTGAATACCTTGAGGGGTGTAGTTTCTAAAATGGGGTCATTTTTGTGTGGTTTCTATCACATAAGCCTCACAAAGTGACTTCAGACCTGGACTGGTCCATAAAAAGTGGCATTTGGAAAATTTCTGAAAAATTTCGAAGCTATGTAACATCCCAAAAAATAAAATTGCATTCCCAAAATGGTTCAAACATGAAGTATACATATGGGGAATGTAGAGTCATCACAATTGTTGGGGGTATTACTATGTATTACAGAAGTAGAGAAACTAAAACTTTGAAATTTGCTAATTTATCCCAATTTTTTGTAAATTTAGTATTTTTTTATTCACTTTTTTTTCTTTTTTGACCCAATTTTAGCAGTGTTATGAAGTACAATATGTGATGAAAAAACAATCTCAGAACAGCCTGGGTAAGTAAAGGTGTTTAAAAGTTATTCCCACATAAAGACACTGGCCAAAAATGGCCAAGTCCTTAAGGTGAAATAGGGCTGAGTCCTTAAGGGGTTAAAGGGAAATTCTCTGAAATTTTAGGCCACGAGAGTACGGGCCTTAAAAATTAGGCATTCACCTGACATAAAAGAAATTCTGATTATGTGGCTTGAGGTACATTATGCGGTCAATGGATACAAATTTAACTGTAGGCCACTGGTCTACAGGCCCCAAACATTATGTATTCACCGGACTGAAAAGATCAAGTGATTATGTGGCCGGAGGTATATTACACTGTCAATGGATATCAATTTTACTGCAGGTTAGTACAAATACAGGTCAAATACATATGTTTTAAAGAACTAAAAAATATAAAATTGGATTAAAAACATGGCTAACGAAATTCCCTCTCTTGAAAAGAAAACAAATGATAATAGATGAAATTTGAAAACACGTGGTCGTCACTGATGTTAAATTCCTCCGAGGCCACAAAAATTATTCATTCAGCGTACATAAAAGAAGATGTATGTATGTGGCTGGAGGTAGATTACACGATCATTGGATATCAATTTTGCAGCAGGCCAGTGGACTACAGGCCCCAAAAATGATGCATTCAGCGGACAGAAAAGAGCAAGTAAGTGGCTGGAGGTAGATTAAATGGTCATTGGATATCAATTTTACAGCTGGCCAGTGGACTGCAGGTCCCAAAAATCATGCATTCAGCGTATAGAAAAGAACAAGTAAGTATGCGGCTGGAGGTAGATTACACTGTCACTGGATATCAATTTTACAGCAGGCCAGTGGACTACAGGCCCCAAATATTATGCATTCACCATACAGAAAAGATCAAATGATTATGTGGCTGGAGGTCTATTAGGCGGTCAATGAAACGAAATCCCCCCTCTTGAAAAAAACCTTAATGATAATAGTGGAAACACGTGATCGTCACAGGTGTTGAATTCCTCCGAGGCCCAAAACATTAGGCATTCAACGGACAGAAAAGGCCTTTTATGCTGCTGTATTTACCTAAGACAGGGACCATTATTTGTTCTGGGTGGTGGCGGATATTTGTGGGTTGTCATGAGGAAATTCAATTAAACGTGGTCGACTCGTCACATATGTGGAATTCTTCCGAGATCCATGCCTCATTCATTTTTAGAAATGTGAGGTAGTCCACACTAGCGTGAGCTAGGCGAATGTGCTTATCGGTCATGATAACCCCTGCTGTGCTGAATGTCCTTTCAGACAGGACACTGGACGAGGGGCAAGCCAACAGTTCCATGGCAAATTGTTCCAGCTCTGGCCACAGGTCAAGCCTGCACACCCAGTAGTCCAGGGATTCCTCCCTTCTGATAGCGACCACATTGGCAGTTAACCCGATGTAGTCGGACACCTGTTGATCTATGCGTTTCTTAAGGCTGGATCCAGAGGGTGGCTATCGATGGGTTGGCTGCAAGAATGATCTCATATCTGCAGTGCCCAACACATCTTTAAACCACATGCGCTGTTGGATTGGTACCCGCAACTGTTTCTCTGTGAGTGGAAATTCCTCTGCCAGCGCCCGCAAAATCAGAATGAAGCAAGGCCTGGAAGTGCTGCGTTCTGACAGCCCTCTGTGATTCTGGTAACATGTCCGCCATGGGGGTCTAAGTACATTGCCACCCAGTACTGGTCCTTGCCCTTTATGCTTTTTATACGGGGGTCCTTTTTCAAACACTGTAGCATGAAGGCCCCCATTTGCACTAAACTGGAAGTGGTGGAGTGGCCTGGCTCCTGCTCATCGTCCCGGATAATGTTGTCTTTAGACTCCTCCCCCCTAGCCACGGACAACACCAGGGATCCCCGAAGAGTTTAAAGTATGCTCTTCTTGCTCCTCCTCCGCCCTGGCACCACCCTCCTCTGACTCCTCTTCAGACTCCTGTTGACTTTTCTCAGATGGAGTAGCCCCCCCTGGGAATTCATCCAGCATTGCGACTTCCTCATCTTTCTGTCCTGATCTTTGACGGCTTGATCAATGAAAAAACGCAATCCAGAAAGAAGGCATATGATAGAATATCACTAATGGTGACCTGGCTGAGACTGACCAGTTTGGTGATCTGATCAAATGGCTGCAGAAGTCTGCAGGCGTCGTGCATGAGCAGCCACTGGCGCAGTGAAAATAAACCAAGTTCCCCAAAACCTGTCCTGCCGCAGAGTTCATACAGGTAGTCGTTAACTGCACGTTTCTGCTGGAGCAGCCTATCAAGCATATACAAGGTGGATTTCAAGCGCGTCGGGCAGTCACAAATCAGACGTCTTACGGGCAGGTGGTGTCGCCTCTGAACATCAGCAAGGCGAGCCATGGCCATGTAAGATCTAAAATGGGCAGAGATTGTCCTGGCCTGCCGCAAAAATCCTGGACCCCGGAGTATTTGGCGACGAATCGCTGCATGACTAAGCTCAGGATGTGTGCCATGCACGACACATGTGTCATTTTGCCCTGTTTCAGTGCGCTAAGCAGATTGGCACGATTGTTGCACACCACTTTACCAACTGTCAAAACGAGCGAGGCTAGCCACTGATCGGCCTGTGACCGCAGAGGTCGGTGTGGCTCTTAGCTTCCAGGCACAAGATCCGCAGCATGGCAACGTCTCACCTGGCACGTCAAATTGGTTCTAGGGAGCTTGGGGGGGTGCAGCGGAAGAGGCAGTAGCAGTGGAACAGGAGGAGTTAGCCGAGGAGGAGAAGGAGGATGGAGTAGGAGGAGGAGAAGAAAAACATTTGGGCCACGGAAGACTGCCTTTTGCTAGATGAAAGCGACGACGGCACGGTGGAAGGTGGAGTGGAGGACAAATTGGAGGTAAGAGGAGAAGGAGAAGAGGCAGGATGTGGAGCACCGGGAGTGTGGCTTTGTGGGTTCTGACGGTGTTGCTCCCACTGAGCTTGGTGATGGGAGGCCAGGTGCCATCTTATGGCGGCCGTCCCTAGGTGAGTGATGGGCTTACCACGACTTATGCATTGACAGCAAAGGCTGCAGATGGCAACGCTATGGCCAGCAGCAGACACATTAATAAAAGCCCACACTGCATCGGCATCCTGGGAGCCCCAGATGTGACCATGCATGGTGGATGGCTCGTTACAGATAGATTAGCAGTCTGCTTTTTGTCTCATGTGCACTGTATGTTCTGCCTGCTTCTCCTTCTCCTCCCTATCTGCTCCTCCGTCTTTCCATCTGAACTCCCCTCCTCTTCCTTTCTTGTAGGCACCCACGTGACGTCTATAGACACGTCATCAGTGTCACCACCACAGACATTAGAGTTCTCTGAGTAGGCAGCAAAGCGGGGACCACCCTCCTTGGGCTGGTCTGGGTACTGTTGTCAGACTGCTGGGTGGCAACCGTTAATACCTCCTCTTCCTGATCCGATGTCAAGAATGTTTTTGCATCGGTACGGTCTTGGAATGGATGGCAAAATATTTCCTCTGACTCAAGCGGAGGGGATATGGTGGTGGTGTCTTTGGGGGTACACACAGCAGAGAGTGAAGAGGGTGCAGATAGAGAGGATGAGGAGGGATCAGAAGCTGAAGTCTGATTGAGTCACTCAACCAAGTCTGGTGCGTCCTTTGACGTAATCGCACACACCTTCTGCAGCTTCCCACTTAGGCTCCGGCCTGGTGCACCTGCCCGACCCCTACCACCCCTGCGGAATAGCCTGCCTCTTCCTCTGCCTGTCATTTTCAAAATGTCCCTGTGACAAAATTACCTATAGAAGAGCAGTATTTGTGGAAGAAGGTATATCACACCCCTGTCTCATTAAGTTTTTTTGGGGGGGGCAACTGGTATATCACATCAGTAGAAATAATTTTTTCCAATAGCGCTTGTCACTCTATGTAGCTGAGGTAACGCAGTAAAACCGTGAACAAATGCTGCACTACCTAAATGCACTATATGGAAAGTATATTATTGGTATGCAACACCCCTGCTTCAATCACTTTTTTGGGGGGCCACTGGTATATATAATGCCAGTAGAAATTGTTCCAATAGCGTAAGTCACTCTATGTAGCTGAGGTAACGCAGCAAAACCGCAAACAAATGCTGCACTACCCAAATGCACTATATAGAAAGTACGTTATTGGTATATAACACCCCTGCTTCAATTTGTTTTTTGGAGGGGCAACTGGTATATCACACCAGTAGAAATTATTTGTTCCAATAGCGTTTGTCACTCTCTGTAGCTGCAGTATCGCAGCAGAACCGCACACAACGGCTGCACTATACAAATGCACTATAATATACTTTCTATGTTAGAAAGTATATTTGAAGTATATTACACCCCTCAGTAAGTCACACCTATACCATTCCTTAAAAGGACTTTTGTGGCCCTGTTATCTACCGTTGGGTGTCCCTAACAGTCTGTCCCTGCTCCCTACACTGGCAAAAGACTGAATATAAAATAGCGGACAGATCGGGTTTATTTATAAGCTAGGGGGTGTGTCCATGTGCTGAAATGTCTCAATTGTCTGTCCTGTACCACCTGATGGATGTGTCATAGGTCAAAGTTCTTCACAATGGACCTGGCGGACATCTCCATATGTTCGCCCATTCAGCGAACTGCGAATGAGCAAAGTTCGTCGCAAAGCAACAGCCGGGCGAACCGCAAGGCCATCTCTAGTAAATAGTAGGGTGGTTTTTACACTCATAATTTTGGATATTTTTCTGGAAACAACCATTACCCATATTTATATGGAGAATGATAAATAATATTTGCCAATTTATATCTGGTGACATAAGACCATTAATTGTATGGTCTTATGCTGTGATGGCTAACCCCCGGCACTCCAGCTGTGGTAAAACTATGACTCCCAAGATACCCCCTTGCTTGGCTGTACTCAGAACTCCTTTCCTTTACTCATGCTAATTCCATCTGTAAGTTCTCTAGGTCCTGACACGTGCGCAGGGCCGACACAGCTTGATTCTTCTGACACAGACCCTCTCAATTGCACCTGTTCAGTGACCTAGCAGTCCTGCTCAGAATTCTAAGTTCCCGGGCTTGCACATTGTGGATAACTTCATTCATCTCCCAGCGGCAGCTGTGTAGGCATTTCACTATTATAGGTTATCAGCCTCTGCAGCTCTTCATATATAACTTACATTGATAGGTTGGTAATTTAAAACATTAGGCAAGCATTTGTCCTTGTATTTTCTATTGGAATGTGTGGTACACACCTATAGGTATAACAATTCCTTGAAATGGGACAATCCTACCCCTGATGATGCCATTTTCATGACAAAACATGTTGGGGGAGCTCTTCTGTTTTTTTACTCACCGTAGCCATTTGCGTGCAAAGAGGCTGCAGCAGCCATCTTGATTTAGGATAGCACTTAAGTCTTGCGCGCTGCGATGCATGATGTCGCCACACCTGCTGTCATGATGGCATCACCGCGTGAGATTTTGTGCGGTGTCTTTAATCAAGATGGTCGCGGAGGCCTCTATGCAATCGAATGGATAAGGTGAGTATTTTTTCTTTTTACCAGATTAAGTCCTGAAAGTCCTCAATGTTAATCTCAAATTCAGCAATTAGTGATGAAACTGACATCTGAGGGGTTCAATGACTAGGGGGACGCACACGCTACATACAAAGAAATGCTCTATGTGAGGAAGTAATTACGCACAAAGCTAATTTCTTTGTGAAATTTGGTGAAGCAGGTGAATCAAATTTTTCAGAACTGCGCTCATCTCTAGTAAAGATGGTTGGCGATTGTGCACCTCAGGCTCCAATACTAGCTCAATTTGAGTCAGAATATAGACAAAGCCAATTCGTTTGCCAAAATACCGGGACTCTGTAAGACACAAACTGTGACAAAGGATTGCAGTATTCTATGACAAGGTACAGTAGCTGAATAAAATGGCTACAGTCATACCTACTTTTGCCATCAGTTGGACTCTTTGCTATTTTCTCCTCCTAAGTTAAAGGAAAAATACTCCGTCTGAATTAAAAAAGGAAAATAAGAATAGTAATATTACCATATCACAAGCTAGTTGCACTGAACTTGTACAGATATAATCTGTATCCTACAGTTTAACATTTGAACTCAAGTGTCATAAAAAGTATAAGTTTAAATCTCTTTTTTTTTCCAGGAATATCTTGTATACTCCTGTGAATTACAAAAGGAGAAAGAAGATTAGTAGCATTAAACCCCTGGGCATAAGGGGAGACAATCAATCAATTTATAGCTGACAGCCAAACCAGTTGAAAATCCCTACTTTGGGACCTGTCCTAAAATTTCAGCAAGAGCAGCAATTTTTTTTAGCCACATGAAATCTTAAAAATTGGAATAAATCTTGTGGGATGATTATACGATGCCTTTTGTTTGTTGACATGCCAGTTATCGCCTCTTGTCGCAAACTGAAAAGGACAGAATCCTTCAACTAAGAGACCTTGGTTTATCACTCAAGCAGATCTCTATGTCCCTAGGCTGAGATGTCAGCACTGTTCATTCCGTATCCCGTGTAGAATGATAGCAAGAGGTGCACACAGGCAAATCTTGCACTGATGGATAATCTGATTAGAAGAATGGTAAGTAGTGATCCATTCTGTACTGCAAGTGAAATAGGGTGTCACATCCCAAGCCTACAGTGGAAAACAGTGTCTACACAAAATATTAGAAGGTGTTTACACAACACTGGGCTATGAGCCAGACTTTCAGCTACTGGTCTTCCTTTGACCTCACACCATCGCTCTCAAAGGCTACCATGGTGGACAGCATCACAGCAATGGGACCTGGAATGGATTTCTATCCTCTTTAAAGATGAATCATGCTTTTGTCTCTGACACAGTGATAGCCAGAGATTGGTCTGGAGACCATGTGGGCAACACCATGCAGAGGCCTTCACAATAAACTGTCCCATTGGTCCTACACCTGGAAGTATGGTGTTAGATGGTATATTGTGCAGTGGCTGTACCCCTATAGTCTTCATTTCAGGTACGTTAACAACTTGGCATTACATTGATTTGGTCATGAAACCAGTGGTATGGCCATTTCTCAAAAGTGTCCCAGGAGTTGTTTTTCAACAGAACACCAGGCCACATGTTACTCGTGCTACTGTGAGCAGCCTGAATGGCTTAAATGTGCTACGATGTCTCCCATCACGCAGATGTTGATTATTTGCATGCCCAAATGCATTCATTGTGGTATAACATTCCTTAGACAACCATTAATACATTGATAGCATCTCGAGGCATGCATGTATTTCTGCAAGTGGTGCTCAAACTCAATACTGAATAAACCTAGATGTTTTAAATATTACTGTATATTTACATAATTTATAATTTGCATATCATTAACATGTCTATCGATCCTGAGAATTCCATAATTCCACAATAATTCCTCTATAATCCTCAAACTGATAGTTTGGTGGAATGCTTCAACCAAATTCTTAACCCCTTGATGACATGAGCCGTACATGTACAGTGCATGTTGTCTCTTTAAAGATGTTGCAATAGCGATTGGTGAGAATGCTTACTGATGACATTTAATCCCTCAGATACTATGGTCAATTATAACCACAGGATCGGAAGTGGCTTTCCCCAGGAACGCTGCACTCCAAGGGTCCAAACAACTTCACTGCACTAAGACTAGGAAAGCAGTTTATTCATGTTCATAGCATGGGTTTTATTGACTGGTGTTAAATGTTTAAACTATTAAAATATACACATATTTATCCCATGTGTGAATGTCGTAATGGAAAAACATCAAAATAGCTAATTTGCTGTTTTTTGGTCACTTCTCCTCTCAAACAATTTTAAACAAAAAGTAACCAAAAAGTCATAAATAGTTTCAAAATGGTAACAATAAAAGTACAAATCTCTCTACTCCACATACATAGAAAAAAAATAACAATGAGTACTCACACAGCTACATAAATAGAAATATAAAAAAGATAATGTTGGTCAGAATACAGTATAACAATTCAAAGATAAGCAAAACCTCAAGTGACTACATCCCTTTAATAAAAATTTAACCTTTATTTTAATATCTAAAAGAAATGAAATACCCCTAATACAAGATCAAATAATCATATTATACCTTGATAATCCAATATTAAAATACAGAGGGTGAATACATTATCATCACAACTCTAGTTGTCCTTCTTACTCATAGTTGATAGTAAGAATCATCTATCCAATTATTGTGGTTCCAAAAGTATTGTCCCATATCCCTATGACTCACCATGCCTACAGGCAGAGCACCCACCCCGAAAAGGGCGACCCCACCTCTCGGTAGCTAAACCCTCTCTGGTATCTGACCACACCCTGTACTTCAAAAATTCCTCAAAAAAATTGAAAGGAAAGTAAAATGCCCCAACGCTGTGTTTCCCCAGAAAAAAAATGGTTCTTCAGTGGAAAAAATGTATAAGGTACTATGTAACAAAAAGTTAAGTCCTGTAGTATTGACCGCAAAACTATACTTCACCGATACAGAACTAGAGCTCTATGGTCAGAGATTTGAGAAGCCTGAGCTCAGATGTGGGCTATTAGTTATAAGGCTTGTCCAATAAGTTCATAACTGGGGCCTTAAATAGGTAAAGTCTCCTGGGGGGGCCCCAGAGGGGTAGCATAGTGGTTACCATATAAAAGTGATAGTTAAAAAGAAATACAAAAAAAAGCCTCTGTGGAACACACAAACGCCCCACCGATCGGCCAGAAATTGAATCGATCACAAGTTCTGGGCTTGCTTTTCACAAGAAGCATTGCCTGATGTGAATGATGCCTTACACATAAGAGCTCTCAGAAGATCTACGATTAAGAATTGTTGACTTGCATAAAGCTGAAAAGGGTTATAAAAGTATCTTCAAAAGCCTTGCTGTTCATCAGTCCATGGTAAGACAAATTGTATATAAATGGAGAAAGTTCAGCACTGCTGCTACTCTCTGTAGGAATGGCCATCCTGTAAAGATGACTGCAAGAGCACAGCGCAGACTGCTCAATGAGGTGAAGAAGAATCATACAGTGTCAGCTAAAGACTTACAAAAGTCTCTGGCATATGCTAACATCCCTGTTAGTGAATCTACGATACGTAAAACACTAAACAAGAATGGATTTCATGGGAGGATACTACAGAGGAAGCCACTGCTGTCCAAAAAAAACATTGCTGCACGTTTACAGTTTGCACAAGAGCACCTGGATGTTCCACAGCAGTACTGGCAAAATATTCTGTGCACAGATGAAACCAAAGTTGAGTTGTTTGGAAGAAACACACAACACTATGTGTGGAGAAAAAGAGGCACAGTACACCAACACCAAAACCTCATCCCAACTGTGAAGTATGGTGGTGGGGGCATCATGGTTTGGGGCTACTTTGCTGTGTCAGGGCCTGGACGGATTGCTATCATCGAAGGAAAAATGAATTCCCAAGTTTATCAAGACATTTTGCAGGAGAACTTAAGGCCATCTGTCCACCAGCTGAAGCTCAACAGAAGATTGGTGTTGCAACAGGACAACGACCCAATGCATAGAAGTAAATCAACAGCAGAATGGCTTAAACAGAAGAAAATACGCCTTCTGGAATGGCCCAGTCAGAGTCCTGACCTCAACTCGATTGAGATGCTGTTGCATGACCTCAAGAAAGTGATTCACAACAGACATCCCAAGAATATTGCTGAACCGAAACAGTTCTGTAAAGAGAATTGGTCAAGAATTACTCCTGACCGTTGTGCATGTCTGATCTGCAACTACATGAAACGTTTGGTTATTGCTGCCAAAGGAGGTTCAACCAGTTATTAAATCCAAGGGTTCACATACTTTTTCCACCTACACTGTGAATGTTTACATGGTGTGTTCAATAAAAACATGGTAACATTTAATTATTTGTGTTATTAGTTTAAGCAGACTGTGATTGTCTATTGTGACTTAGATGAAGATCAGATACCATTTTATGACCAATTTGCGCAGCAATCCATATCATTCCAAAGGGTTCACATATTTTTTCTTGCAACTGTATATACCTGTTTCCACCAAATACTGATTGAGGGGTGCTATATACCTGTTTTTGTCAAATACTGATTGAGGGGTGCCATATACATTATTCCACAAAATACTGATTGAGGGGTACTATTGCTATATACCTTCTTCCACCAATTACTGATTGAGGGCTTCAATACACCTGCTTCCATAAAATACTGATTGAGGGGTGCCATATACCTGTTTGCGCCAAATACTGATTAAGGGGTAGTAATGGACGAACATCTGCCGGGACGGATTGTGAATGTGATCAAATGTTCGCAAACCTTAAGTTTGCAGCGGGCCCCATTCATTTTAATGGCAGGCGAACCTGAAAAACCTTCAGCTCATATTTGCAGCCACCAAATACTTAGTAGAAGTGCACAAATAGTCCCACAACATGGACAGTGACATACTAGAGGGGGATCAATGACAAAAATTCCAACAAAAAATATGTATCTTAATCAGAGGACATTTTTATGAATCTTAAAGGGAAATTCTCTAAAATGTGCACTGTTGGAGCCTAGAATTTTTTTTATTTTAGGCCACGGGAGTATGGGCCTTAAAAACTAGGCATTCACCTGACTTTCTGATTATGTGGCTCGAGGTACATTATGCAGTCAATGGATAAAAATGTTACTGTAGGCCACTGGACTACAGGCCCCAAACATTAGGCATTCACAGACAGAAATGATCAAATGATTATGTGGCCAGGGGTATATTACACTATCAATGGATATAAATTTTAATGCAGGCCAGTACAAATACAGGTCAAATAAATATGTTGAACCTCCTAAGGACTGGGCCATTTTCACCTTAAGGACCAGGCAATTTTTTTGCAAATCTGACATGTGTCACTTTATGTGGTGATAACTTTAAAACGGCTTTACTTATCCAGGCCATTCTGAGATTGTGCTTCATGACAGTGGTAAAGTACAATAACATATTGTACTTCATGACAGTGGTAAAATTGAGTTAAAAAAAAAAAATTTTATTTATAAAAAAAAATCCAAATTTACCAATTTTTTTAAAAAAAATTGCAAATTTACCAATTTCTATTTCTCTACTTTTATAATAGATTGTAATACCTCCAAAAATAGTTATTACTTACATTCCCCATATGTCTGCTTCATGTTTGGATCATTTTATAAATGCCATTTTATTTTTTGGGGGACGTTACAAGGCTTAGAAGTTTAGAAGCAAATCTTTACATTTTTCTGAACATTTCTAAAACCCACTTTTTCAGGATCAGTTCAGGTCTGATGTCACTTTGTGAGGCTTACATAATAGAAACCACCCAAAAATGACCCTATTTTAGAAACTACACCCCTCAACGTATTCAAAACTAATTTTACAAACTTTGTTAACCCTTTAGGTGTTACACAAGAATTAGTGGAAAATAGAGATAAAATTTCCATTTGAATCCATTTTTTCCAGTTACAAAGCAAGGGTTAACAGCCAAACAAAACTCAATATTTATGGCCCTGATTCTGTAGCTGGCAGAAACACCACATATGTGGTCATAAACTGCTGTACAGACACACGGCAGGGCGCAGAAGTAAAAGAACGGCATACGTTTTTTTGAAAGCAGATTTTCCTGGACTGTTTTTTTGACACCATGTCCCATTAGAAGCCCCCCTGATGCACCCCTAGAGTAGAAACTCCCAAAAAGTTACCCCATTTTGGAAACTACGGGATAAGATGGAAGTTTTGTGGGTACTATTTTAGAGTACATGTAATGCAGGGAGCGGGGGCACATCAGAAATAGAGCAAGAGTGCCGACACACGGTATAAATACACAATATGGTACACAGAAGAGAAAATACCACCGAGATAGTAGCCGCACATCTATAAAAATATCAAATTTATTTAAAGCAACAGACACAACAGAGAATGGGTTAAAAACATTGTATACAATGAATCTGGGTCATGTGAACTGAATATAGACACATGGCCCCTTGAATCACCACAAGGGCATGAACATTCCCCCACATGTGCAAATAAGCAGCAGCTGAAAATACATGTAATCCATCAACAATGAAAAAAATGGAAAGCTATAATACTTATCATTTAGGATAGCATGGTGGTGGTATGCGTGGTGGTCAGAAAACAAGCCCAACGCGTATCGCCAGGCTCTGCTGGCTTCCTCAGGGGTGCCTGTTCCTGAATAACACATAGGTTCATATATACACATAGTAATCATTAATGACAATCGATTTAACCTGTGTCGAGGCGGCAGAGTGGGGCGTGGGGGCAGCAACCTTCCACTCAGCTGGTCAGTGGGAGGGATGAGGGGAGGAAACGGGGCTAAGTATATTGAATATGCGCTTTAGATGTGCGCTTATTGCTGCTCATGTAAATTCCGACATGGGCAGCGGCCAGAAATGACGTACGCCAGTGTGCGCCACCGAGCCTGCGCATCCTGCGTTCCAAATACCGGAAATGGCAGGGCACGCATGTTCACAAGACAAACACTGCGTGCCAAACACAGGAAGTCCTGCAGTACGAAGCGCCGTGGACGCACCCGGAAAAGAGGGTCCCGCGAACAAGGAGACAAAGCGGAGCATGGCCACAAGGAGAAGAGGGGGAGGGAAAGGAAACAATATCAAGAAAACAAACAAAAACCAAAAAAAACAACTGGCCTAAATTGGACACACCAGGCACAGTCAGCCAACATCTAAATGAGCATAAATCAGCATATTCCACAAAACAAAGAAATAAACAAAGGGACACAAAATAAAAAATATATAAAAATATGTATCCAAAAACAGCTGCATAATTAGTGAAAAGTCGAATCCAATGGATATTATGCAGCAATGCACTATCCCAAGCTTGATGACCATACTAAATCAATATATGTCGAGCACCATGCTCATTGAAATGGCCACATATTATAATAACATCATCAAATAACGTGTACAGTTCAATGCTGCATAAATACCCATATACATGATGATCAAACTATATGATCATTATCCCTTACTTAATAAAAAATCCCTAATTACGTGAGTTATTTGTGTTTCTCATGTCTTATTGTGATTTATTTATATTATTGCTTTTTGTTATTTTTTACATTATTTTTTATTTTTTGTTATTTATTTTTTATTATTATATTATTATTTTATATTTTTTATGTATTTTTTATATTATATTTTTTATATTATTGACATTAATATTTTTTTTATTATTTATTAAATATTTGTTTTCTTATTTTTGATTATTTTGATTATTGTATTTATATCATTTTTATAATTATTTATTTTATTTTTTATTGATATTATTATGTATATTATTATTTTATGTACTATTTATATTTTCTATATTATTTTCTATATACCTATTTTGTGTTTAAGTATTTACTGTGCAGTTTACTTAATGTGCCTTATATTATAAAAGAAAAAAAAAAAAAAAAGGGAAAAGGGGGTGAAGTGATGGGAAGATGATGGACGGGAAAAGGGAGAGAAGAAAAGAACGCTTTGTCACATAGTCCACAACCCATCCAACCGGGGCAAACGAGGAGAGGGGGATGGGGAGGGGGAGAAGCGAGCAAATTCCATGCATACCAGAAATGACTATAACAATACAACTCTGGACATTGCTGTGTATACGTAATGAGAGCAATAAGTCCATCAATATACATCCGTGTGGAGGGACATCGGGCGACGATCCAGAGAGTTCTTTGTGTTTCATACTGGGCTGTTCCAGGTAGGAGGAGGAGAGACAATATAAGTTCTGGCAACAACCGAAGTCAAGAAACAGTGATCTTGTGGAAAAGAGGAGCACAAAAAATGTGCAATCTACAAGCAAAGAAAAAAACAAATACGTTTAAATACAGTGTTACCCTGAGTAAAAACCTGTGAATAAAAGTTCCTCGTTAAGACCCTGAGGGGACAAGCTATCCAAATTGAAGATCCAGCGGGATTCAGCTTTAAGCAAACATTGTGTCATATGTATACCCCTAATATTGTGCTGGATCCTTTCTAGACCCACCACCTCCAAACTATTATACTTACCAGCATGGTGATCCAGAAAGTGAGTAGCCACAGAAGTGAGAGGTTTCTCTTTTTCAGTCCTATCCCGGGCAGCCAGGGTGATATTGGACATGTGCTGCTGGATTTGTTTCCGCAGTTGCTGCGAAGTCTGCCCCACATAAATTTTCTTGCACGGACAGATAATGCCATATACAATGTTTCTGGTACGGCAATTGACATAGTGATTGAGGCGTATGCATTGCTCATCCTTTATAAAGTTATCTTTACCCAACATGAACGGGCAAATATTACATTGGCCACACGAATATGTGCCCTTCAATCTGACCCCTCTCCCAAATCCTCGTGTGGGGCGCTGGAAATGACTTCGTACAAATCGATCCTTAAAAGATGGTGCCTTGCATGCAATGATTTTTGGTTTACTGTCTACATATGGTAGCAGCCTTTGGTCGGACATAAGCAAGAACCAATGGTTCTCCAAGATCTTATAGAGTGCTGTCCACTGATTGTTATAGCGGGTGATAAGATGTATTTTCCGGTCCCTGATTTTGGGTTTCGGGTGAACAACTTGGTTCGATCAGAGCCCTTAGCTTCTTCATAGGCACGGGATATAATTTTCTTGGGGTAACCCCTATCCTTAAAGCGTGAGGATAAATCCTCTGAGGCTGTCATGAAATCGGTCAAATGCGTGCAATTACGGCGTAGTCTGAGGAATTGGCCTTTCGGTATTCCATTTTTCATATGCGCCGGGTGAAAGCTCCCATAGTGCAACAGACTGTTGGTAGCGGTGCTCTTTCGAAAAAGGGGACGATTCAGGGAAAATCAGGGACGGTAAAATACATCTTATCACCCGCTATAACAATCAGTGGACAGCAATCTAAAAGATCTTGGAGAACCATTGGTTCTTGCTTATGTCCGACCAAAGGCTGCTACCATATGTAGACAGTAAACCAAAAATCATTGCACGCAAGGCACCATCTTTTAAGGATCGATTTGTACAAAGTCATTTCCAGCGCCCCACACGAGGATTGGGGAGAGGGGTCAGATTGAAGGGCACATATTCGTGTGGCCAATGTAATATTTGCCCGTTCATGTTTGGTAAAGATAACTTTATAAAGGATGAGCAATTCATACGCTTCAATCACTATGTCAATTGCCGTACCAGAAACATTGTATATGGCATTATCTGTCCGTGCAAGAAAATTTATGTGGGGCGGACTTCGCAGGAACTGCGGAAACAAATCCAGCAGCACATGTCCAATATCACCCTGGCTGCCCGGGATAGGACTGAAAAGGAGAATCCTCTCACTTCTGTGGCTACTCACTATCTGGATCACCATGCTGGTAAGTATCATGGTTTGGAGGTGGTGGGTCTAGAAAGGATCCAGCACAATATTAGGGGTATACATATGACACAATGTTTGCTTAAAGCTGAATCCCGCTGGATCTTCATTTTGGATAGCTTGTCCCCTCAGGGTCTTAAAGAGGAACTTTTATTCACAGGTTTTTACTCAGGGTAACACTGTATTTACACGTATTTGTTTTTTTCTTTGCTTGTAGATTGCACATTTTTGGTGCTCCTCTTTTCCACAAGATCACTGTTTCTTCACTTTGGTTGTTGCCGGAACTTATATTGTCTCTCCTCCTCCTACCTGGAACAGCCCAGTATGAAACACAAAGAACTCTCTGGATCGTCGCCCGATGTCCCTCCACACGGATGTATATTGATGGACTTATTGCTCTCATTACGTATACACAGCAATGTCCAGAGTTGTATTGTTATAGTCATTTATGGTATGCCTGGAATTTGTTCGCTTCTCCCCCTCACCCATCCCCCTCTCCTCGTTTGCCCCGGTTGGATGGGTTGTGGACTATGTGACAAAGCGTTCTTTTTTTTTTATATTTAAATATTTTATTAATTATAATACAAAAAATACAGGTCAATACAACATTTATAATACTATAAAGTCCACAAGTCCGTCGATTCCAACCCTGAACATACTCGGCAATAATTACATAGACACAAGTACCCATAACAATATGAGTACTGAAAGTCGAGTGGAGATCCCGCCCTCTGGGGGAGAAGGCCGGAATCCCCCAGCATCCGTCATTTAATGCCTGAGGGACCTGCCATCCCCCAGCATCTCTGCAGATGCTACAATACTCCAGAACAACTGCACATTCTTTGCCGATACAGACATGTAGAAAAGACCGGACTAATGAGATCTTCCCCAACCCACCCCCCAAACCCCCCACCCTGCAGGAAAAAAGAAAAAAAAAAAGAGAAAAAAGGAAAAAAAATCCTAATTAATTATCCGTGTCCCAATCTTCCCACAGCTGACTCCACTTTGCGCAGGATCCTCTTTGTTTCTACAGAATCCTCTCATAGTTTCTCACTTTCTCAACCAAACCCAACCAATTACTGCAGTCTGGAGTAGAAGAGCAAAACCATGATCTAGAAATGAGAAGCCTAGCCAAAAACATCACCTTGATCAACAAACGGCGTTTGATAGGCTGGTAATCAACCTCCGATAGGTCTCCTAGGACCCATATCCTGGGAGACAAGGGAACCACAATACCGAGTTTACAAACCAGGTTGGATTGAACCAGTCTCCAATAGCTGCTCACCATTGGGCAGTCCCAAAACAGATGTAAGTGATCTGCCTCGGAGTCACCACAGCGTGGGCAGTCAGAGGAGGCTCTAAGTCCCCTTCTATATAACCATACAGGTGTCACATAAATTTTGTGCATAATATTAAATTGTACAACCGTGTGATTAAAATTATGTGAAACCAACTTTAAACTTTCCCCTATATTCTCCCAATTTGGAGGGCCCACCTCTGAAAGTAAAGAAGACCAGGATTTCTGTCCTGGAGAGAGAACATCTAAAAAAAATTTCTTCATTAAGTGACTATAACAATGTGATATTTTAATTCTCGTGACGGTTTTCTTGCAAATTAAATCGTGTAAAAATTCAGGAGTATCTATAATAAAAACGTGGCTGTTCGTAGTGCTAGAAAGTGCTAACCTCAATTGAAAGTATGCATACCAAGCCACCTCACCTAAATTTGCCCTTTGCTTTAGTTCCTTAAGGGGCAGGATTTGTCCACCACTAACCACTTGATGCAAATACTGGACATTTTTGGTCCTCCAGTACTGGCTACAGCTCAAATCACTCAGGTTCATAAGCTTTGAATTATGCCATAATGGGGTGCAAACGAGTGATGCCTTGACTCCGCACCAACTCCTTATGGCCGCCCAAGTCTTTATAGCCATTCTGCAGAAAAGTGTGTAACCACCCAGTGTATTTAATAAGTAGTCAGATTCCAATACAGTAAAAAAATCCGAAAAACCTGAATCCTTCACCACTCTGCTGCAGAAATGGCTATTTTCCCAATCATTAAAAAGGCAGAGTTGGGAGGCCACAAAGTAGCCCTTAAAATAGGGGAGGTTAAGACCTCCCCGATTATAGGGCATAGAAAAATAAAGTGCCTTCAGTCTCACGCGCTTCCTCCCCCATAATAAGTCGTTAAGCATCCGCTCTATCAATCTAAAGTATTTATCTGCGATCCAAACAGGCGAGTTACGCAAGACATAAAGAACCTGGGGAAGCACTACCATTTTTATTAAGGAAATTCTGTCCGCTCTTGCAAGCAGAATTTTTTGCCATATCTTAATTTTAGCCCTCAGTTTTATCAGCAAGGGGATCAGATTGGGTTGTAAATATTCCTGTGGTTTAGCAGAAACTGTTATCCCCAGGTACTTTATTGAGTCCGAGATCGTTAACTGGTTATCCCATTCGCCCCGCAACTCGTCTATAGGGAGGAGAACGGTCTTCTCCCAGTTGATCTCCAGACCAGATGGATCAGAAAAGAGACCAGCCAGGTCCATTATACGAGGGAGAGTGGTATCTGTTTGATGAATAAAGACCAGGATATCGTCTGCATAAAGGGATACACGATCGTGCTTCCCCATTATACCAAAACCGACCACCTTCGGATCCTGCCTTATACTAGCCGCTAAGGGTTCAATGTAAATGTTAAATAAAAGGGGGGAGAGGGGACAGCCCTGACGGGTACCTCTTTCTAGAGCGAAGCTCTCTGTCGTCATATCAATTATCCTAATCCTAGCCACTGGAGAGTAGAGTTGAGCGAACACCTGGATGTTCGGGTTCGAGAAGTTCGGCCGAACATCCCGGAAATGTTCGGGTTCGGGATCCGAACCCGATCCGAACTTCGTCCCGAACCCGAACCCCATTGAAGTCAATGGGGACCCGAACTTTTCGGCACTAAAACGGCTGTAAAACAGCCCAGGAAAGGGCTAGAGGGCTGCAAAAGGCAGCAACATGTAGGTAAATCCCCTGCAAACAAATGTGGATAGGGAAATTAATTAAAATAAAAATTAAATAAATAAAAATTAACCAAAATCAATTGGAGAGAGGTTCCATAGCAGAGAATCTGGCTTCCCGTCACCCACCACTGGAACAGTCCATTCTCAGATATTTAGGCCCCGGCACCCAGGCAGAGGAGAGAGGTCCCGTAACAGACAATCTGGCTTCATGTCAGCAGAGAATCAGTCTTCATGTCATAGCAGAGAATCAGGCTTCACGTCACCCACCACTGTAAGAGTCCATTTTCATAAATTTAGGCCCAGCACCCAGGCAGAGGAGAGAGGTCCCGTAACAGACAATCTGGCTTCATGTCAGCAGAGAATCAGTCTTCATATCATAGCAGAGAATCAGGCTTCACGTCACCCACCACTGCAACAGTCCATTTTCATAAATTTAGGCCCAGCACCCAGGCAGAGGAGAGAGGTCCCGTAACAGAGGATCTGGCTTCATGTCACCAGAGAATCAGTCTGCATGTCATAGCAGAGAATCAGGCTTCACGTCAGCCACCACTGCAACAATCCATTGGCATATATTTAGGCCTAGCACACAGGCAGAGGAGAGAGGTCCCGTAACAGACAATCTGGCTTCATGTCAGCAGAGAATCAGTCTTCATATCATAGCAGAGAATCAGGCTTCACGTCAGCCACCAATGCAACAGTCCATTGTCAGATATTTAGGCCCAGCACCCAGGCAGAGGAGAGAGGTCCCGTAACAGAGGATCTGGCTTCATGTCAGCAGAGAATCAGTCTTCATGTCATAGCAGAGAATCAGGCTTCACGTCACCCACCACTGTAAGAGTCCATTTTCATAAATTTAGGCCCAGCACCCAGGCAGAGGAGAGAGGTCCCGTAACAGACAATCTGGCTTCATGTCAGCAGAGAATTAGTCTGCATGTCATAGCAGAGAATCAGGCTTCACGTCAGCCACCACTGCAACAGTCCATTGTCATAAATTCAGGCCCAGCACCCAGGCAGAGGAGAGAGGTCCCGTAACAGACAATCTGGCTTCATGTCAGCAGAGAATCAGTCTGCATGTCATAGCAGAGAATGAGGCTTCACGTCACCCACCACTGCAACAGTCCATTTTCATAAATTTAGGCCCAGCACCCAGGCAGAGGAGAGAGGTCCCGTAACAGAGGATCTGGCTTCATGTCAGCAGAGAATCAGTCTGCATGTCATAGCAGAGAATCAGGCTTCACGTCAGCCACCACTGCAACAGTCCATTGTCATAAATTTAGGCCCAGCACCCAGGCAGAGGAGAGAGGTCCCGTAACAGACAATCTGGCTTCATGTCAGCAGAGAATTAGTCTGCATGTCATAGCAGAGAATCAGGCTTCACGTCAGCCACCACTGCAACAATCCATTGGCATATATTTAGGCCTAGCACACAGGCAGAGGAGAGAGGTCCCGTAACAGACAATCTGGCTTCATGTCAGCAGAGAATCAGTCTTCATATCATAGCAGAGAATCAGGCTTCACGTCAGCCACCAATGCAACAGTCCATTGTCAGATATTTAGGCCCAGCACCCAGGCAGAGGAGAGAGGTCCCGTAACAGACAATCTGGCTTCATGTCAGCAGAGAATCAGTCTGCATGTCATAGCAGAGAATGAGGCTTCACGTCACCCACCACTGCAACAGTCCATTTTCATAAATTTAGGCCCAGCACCCAGGCAGAGGAGAGAGGTCCCGCAACAGAGGATCTGGCTTCATGTCAGCAGAGAATCAGTCTGCATGTCATAGCAGAGAATCAGGCTTCACGTCAGCCACCACTGCAACAGTCCATTGTCATAAATTCAGGCCCAGCACCCAGGCAGAGGAGAGAGGTCCCGTAACAGACAATCTGGCTTCATGTCACCAGAGAATCAGTCTGCATGTCATAGCAGAGAATGAGGCTTCACGTCAGCCACCACTGCAACAATCCATTGGCATATATTTAGGCCTAGCACACAGGCAGAGGAGAGGTTCATTCAACTTTGGGTAGCCTTGCAATATAATGGTAAAATGAAAATAAAAATAGGATTGAATGAGGAAGTGCCCTGGAGTCCAATAATATATGGTTATGGGGAGGTAGTTAATGTCTAATCTGGACAAGGGACGGACAGGTCCTGTGGGATCCATGCCTGGTTCATTTTTATGAACGTCAGCTTGTCCACATTGGCTGTAGACAGGCGGCTGCGTTTGTCTGTAATGACGCCCCCTGCCGTGCTGAATACACGTTCAGACAAAACGCTGGCTGCCGGGCAGGCCAGCACCTCCAAGGCATAAAAGGCTAGCTCTGGCCACGTGGACAATTTAGAGACCCAGAAGTTGAATGGGGCCGAACCATCAGTCAGTACGTGGAGGGGTGTGCACACGTACTGTTCCACCATGTTAGTGAAATGTTGCCTCCTGCTAACACGTTGCGTATCAGGTGGTGGTGCAGTTAGCTGTGGCGTGTTGACAAAAGTTTTCCACATCTCTGCCATGCTAACCCTGCCCTCAGAGGAGCTGGCCGTGACACAGCTGCCTTGGCGACCTCTTGCTCCTCCTCTGCCTTGGCCTTGGGCTTCCACTTGTTCCCCTGTGACATTTGGGAATGCTCTCAGTAGCGCGTCTACCAACGTGCGCTTGTACTCGCGCATCTTCCTATCACGCTCCAGTGCAGGAAGTAAGGTGGGCACATTGTCTTTGTAGCGTGGATCCAGCAGGGTGGCAACCCAGTAGTCCGCACAGGTTAAAATGTGGGCAACTCTGCTGTCGTTGCGCAGGCACTGCAGCATGTAGTCGCTCATGTGTGCCAGGCTGCCCAGGGGTAAGGACAAGCTGTCCTCTGTGGGAGGCGTATCGTCATCGTCCTGCCTTTCCCCCCAGCCACGCACCAGTGATGGACCCGAGCTGCGTTGGGTGCCACCCCGCTGTGACCATGCTTCATCCTCATCCTCCTCCACCTCCTCCTCATCCTCGTCCTCCTCGTCCTCCAGTAGTGGGCCCTGGCTGGCCACATTTGTACCTGGCCTCTGCTGTTGCCAAAAACCTCCCTCTGAGTCACTTCGAAGAGACTGGCCTGAAAGTGCTAAAAATGACCCCTCTTCCTCCTCCTCCTCCTCCTCCTCCTCCTGGGCCACCTCCTCTTCCATCATCGCCCTAAGTGTTTTCTCAAGGAGACATAGAAGTGGTATTGTAACGCTGATAACGGTGTCATCGCCACTGGCCATGTTGGTGGAGTACTCGAAACAGCGCAACAGGGCACACAGGTCTCGCATGGAGGCCCAGTCATTGGTGGTGAAGTGGTGCTGTTCTGTAGTGCGACTGACCCGTGCGTGCTGCAGCTGAAACTCCACTATGGCCTGCTGCTGCTCGCACAGTCTGTCCAGCATGTGCAAGGTGGAGTTCCACCTGGTGGGCACGTCGCATATGAGGCGGTGAGCGGGAAGGCCGAAGTTACGCTGTAGCGCAGACAGGCGAGCAGCGGCAGGATGTGAACGCCGGAAGCGCGAACAGACGGCCCGCACTTTATGCAGCAGCTCTGACATGTCGGGGTAGTTGTGAATGAACTTCTGCACCACCAAATTCAGCACATGCGCCAAGCAAGGGATGTGCGTCAAATTGGCTAGTCCCAGAGCTGCAACGAGATTTCGCCCATTATCACACACCACCAGGCCGGGCTTGAGGCTCACCGGCAGCAACCACTCGTCGGTCTGTTGTTCAATACCCCGCCACAACTCCTGTGCGGTGTGGGGCCTGTCCCCCAAACATATGAGTTTCAGAATGGCCTGCTGACGTTTACCCCGGGCTGTGCTGAAGTTGGTGGTGAAGGTGTGTGGCTGACTGGATGAGCAGGTGGAAGAAGAGGAGGAGGAAGCCGAGAAGGAGGAGGTGGCAACAGGAGGCAAAGAATGTTGCCCTGCGATCCTTGGCGGCGGAAGGACGTGCGCCAAACAGCTCTCCGCCTGGGGCCCAGCTGCCACTACATTTACCCAGTGTGCAGTTAGGGAGATATAGCGTCCCTGGCCGTGCTTACTGGTCCACGTATCTGTGGTTAGGTGGACCTTGCTACAGATGGCGTTGCGCAGTGCACACTTGATTTTATCGGATACTTGGTTGTGCAGGGAAGGCACGGCTCTCTTGGAGAAGTAGTGCCGGCTGGGAACAACATACTGTGGGACAGCAAGCGACATGAGCTGTTTGAAGCTGTCTGTGTCCACCAGCCTAAATGACAGCATTTCATAGGCCAGTAGTTTAGAAATGCTGGCATTCAGGGCCAGGGATCGAGGGTGGCTAGGTGGGAATTTACGCTTTCTATCAAATGTTTGTGAGATGGAGAGCTGAACGCTGGCGTGTGACATGGTTGAGACGCTTGGTGACGGAGGTGGTGGTGGTGGTGTTGGTGGTACATCCCCTGTTTGCTGGGCGGCAGGTGCCAACGTTCCTCCAGAGGCGGAGGAAGAGGCCGAGGCGGCAGCAGCAGAATAGGCCGAGGCGGCAGCAGCAGAAGAGGTAGCAGGGGGAGCCTGAGTGACTTC
This sequence comes from Bufo gargarizans, assembly GCF_014858855.1. NCBI lineage: Eukaryota > Metazoa > Chordata > Amphibia > Anura > Bufonidae > Bufo > Bufo gargarizans. The sequence continues at coordinate 344,648,252 of NC_058083.1, forward strand.
CTTGGTTTTAAGGTGTTTACTCCACTGCAGTTCATGCTTTGCATGCAGGTGCCTGGTCATGCAGGTTGTGCTCAGGTTCAGAACGTTAATGCCTCGCTTCAGGCTCTGATGGCACAGCGTGCAAACCACTCGGGTCTTGTCGTCAGCACATTGTTTGAAGAAGTGCCATGCCAGGGAACTCCTTGAAGCTGCCTTTGGGGTGCTCGGTCCCAGATGGCGGCGGTCAGTAGCAGGCGGAGTCTCTTGGCGGCGGGTGTTCTGCTTTTGCCCACTGCTCCCTCTTTTGCTACGCTGTTGGCTCGGTCTCACCACTGCCTCTTCCTCCGAACTGTGAAAGTCAGTGGCACGACCTTCATTCCATGTGGGGTCTAGGACCTCATCGTCCCCTGCATCGTCTTCCACCCAGTCTTGATCCCTGACCTCCTGTTCAGTCTGCACACTGCAGAAAGACGCAGCAGTTGGCACCTGTGTTTCGTCATCATCAGAGACATGCTGAGGTGGTATTCCCATGTCCTCATCATCAGGAAACATAAGTGGTTGTGCGTCAGTGCATTCTATGTCTTTCACCGCTGGGGAAGGGCTAGGTGGATGCCCTTGGGAAACCCTGCCAGCGGAGTCTTCAAACAGCATAAGAGACTGCTGCATAACTTGAGGCTGAGACAGTTTCCCTGGTATGCATGGGGGTGATGTGACAGACTGATGGGGTTGGTTTTCAGGCGCCATCTGTGCGCTTTCTGCAGAAGACTGGGTGGGAGATAATGTGAACGTGCTGGATCCACTGTCGGCCACCCAATTGACTAATGCCTGTACCTGCTCAGGCCTTACCATCCTTAGAACGGCATTGGGCCCCACCATATATCGCTGTAAATTCTGGCGGCTACTGGGACCTGAGGTAGTTGGTACACTAGGACGTGTGGATGTGGCAGAACGGCCACGTCCTCTCCCAGCACCAGAGGGTCCACTAACACCACCACGACCATGTCCACGTCCGCGTCCCTTACTAGATGTTTTTCTCATTGTTATGGTTCACCACAACAACAAATATATTATTTGGCCCAATGTATTGTATTCAAATTCAGCGGGATATAAATTTGAGGCCTAGTATTTAGGCGCTGGGTGACCGGTATGGATTTAGTGACAGAATTAGACTTGGAAATGCACAGAAGCGTGTGTGTGAAGTTATTCTGAATGACCCTATGTGCACCTTGAATATTATATACCCTTTTTGGGATAGATTTCAAATAGCTCTGATATAGCTGGAACCACTAAATTATGAAATTGCTAAATTGGGAATTGTACTTCAACCCAGAACAAAAAATGTGCTTTGACGGACACTAAATATCTTTCCAAGCAACAACAGTACAGCGGTAACGAGAGATTTAGCAGGATATAAATTTGAGGCCTAGTATTTAGGCGCTGGGTGACAGGTATGGGTTTAGTGACAGAATTAGACTTGGAAATACACAGTAGCGGGTGTGTGTGAAGTTATTCTGAATGACCCAATGTGCACCTTGAATATTATATACCCTTTTAGGGATAGATTTCAAATAGCTCTGATATAGCAGAAACCACTAAATTATGAAATTGCTAAATTGGGAATTGTACTTCAACCCAGAACAAAAAATGTGCTTTGACGGACACTAAATAACTTTCCCAGCTACAACAGGACAGCGGTAACGAGAGATTTAGCGGGATATAAATTTGAGGCCTAGTATTTAGGCGCTGGGTGACAGGTATGGGTTTAGTGACAGAATTAGACTTGGAAATACACAGTAGCGGGTGTGTGTGAAGTTATTCTGAATGACCCTATGTGCACCTTCAATATGATCTACCCTTTTAGGGATAGATTTCAAATAGCTCTGATATAGCAGAAACCACTAAATTATGAAATTGCTAAATTGGGAATTGTATTTCAACCCAGAAGAAAAAATGTGCTTTGACGGACACTAAATAACTTTCCCAGCTACAACAGGACAGCGGTAACGAGAGATTTAGCAGGATATAAATTTGAGGCCTAGTATTTAGGCGCTGGGTGACAGGTATGGGTTTAGTGACAGAATTAGACTTGAAAATACACAGTAGCGGGTGTGTGTGAAGTTATTCTGAATGACCCAATGTGCACCTTGAATATTATATACCCTTTTAGGGATAGATTTCAAATAGCTCTGATATAGCAGAAACCACTAAATTATGAAATTGCTAAATTGGGAATTGTACTTCAACCCAGAACAAAAAATGTGCTTTGACGGACACTAAATATCTTTCCAAGCAACAACAGTACAGCGGTAACGAGAGATTTAGCAGGATATAAATTTGAGGCCTAGTATTTAGGCGCTGGGTGACAGGTATGGGTTTAGTGACAGAATTAGACTTGGAAATACACAGTAGCGGGTGTGTGTGAAGTTATTCTGAATGACCCAATGTGCACCTTGAATATTATATACCCTTTTAGGGATAGATTTCAAATAGCTCTGATATAGCAGAAACCACTAAATTATGAAATTGCTAAATTGGGAATTGTACTTCAACCCAGAACAAAAAATGTGCTTTGACGGACACTAAATAACTTTCCCAGCTACAACAGGACAGCGGTAACGAGAGATTTAGCGGGATATAAATTTGAGGCCTAGTATTTAGGCGCTGGGTGACAGGTATGGGTTTAGTGACAGAATTAGACTTGGAAATACACAGTAGCGGGTGTGTGTGAAGTTATTCTGAATGACCCTATGTGCACCTTCAATATGATCTACCCTTTTAGGGATAGATTTCAAATAGCTCTGATATAGCAGAAACCACTAAATTATGAAATTGCTAAATTGGGAATTGTATTTCAACCCAGAACAAAAAATGTGCTTTGACGGACACTAAATAACTTTCCCAGCTACAACAGGACAGCGGTAACGAGAGATTTAGCAGGATATAAATTTGAGGCCTAGTATTTAGGCGCTGGGTGACAGGTATGGGTTTAGTGACAGAATTAGACTTGAAAATACACAGTAGCGGGTGTGTGTGAAGTTATTCTGAATGACCCAATGTGCACCTTGAATATTATATACCCTTTTAGGGATAGATTTCAAATAGCTCTGATATAGCAGAAACCACTAAATTATGAAATTGCTAAATTGGGAATTGTACTTCAACCCAGAACAAAAAATGTGCTTTGACGGACACTAAATAACTTTCCCAGCTACAACAGGACAGCGGTAACGAGAGATTTAGCAGGATATAAATTTGAGGCCTAGTATTTAGGCGCTGGGTGACAGGTATGGGTTTAGTGACAGAATTAGACTTGAAAATACACAGTAGCGGGTGTGTGTGAAGTTATTCTGAATGACCCAATGTGCACCTTGAATATTATATACCCTTTTAGGGATAGATTTCAAATAGCTCTGATATAGCAGAAACCACTAAATTATGAAATTGCTAAATTGGGAATTGTACTTCAACCCAGAACAAAAAATGTGCTTTGACGGACACTAAATAACTTTCCCAGCTACAACAGGACAGCGGTAACGAGAGATTTAGCGGGATATAAATTTGAGGCCTAGTATTTAGGCGCTGGGTGACCGGTATGGATTTAGTGACAGAATTAGACTGGGATATGGCCAAAAAATAACCACACTATTGCTGGTTAAATGCACTTGGTGACGGGCGCAGCTTGCCCCTGATGTAGTATATGGCCAAAAAATGAACAGACTATTGCTGGTTAAATGCACTTGGTGTCACAGCTTGACCAACCACACTACTGAGGGTTAAATGCACTTGGTGACGGGCGCAGCTTGCCCCTGATGTAGTATATGGCCAAAAAATAAACAGACTATTGCTGGTTAAATGCACTTGGTGTGACAGCTTCACCCTGATGTAGGCTTTAGCCAGAAAACAACCACACCATTGAGGGTTAAATGCACTTGGTGACAGGCGCAGCTTGCCCCTGATTTTGTATATGGCCAAAAAATGAACAGACTATTGCTGGTTAAATGCACTTGGTGTGACAGCTTCACCCTGATGTAGGCTTTAGCCAAAAAACAACCACACCATTGAGGGTTAAATGCACTTGGTGACAGGCGCAGCTTGCCCCTGATTTTGTATATGGCCAAAAAATGAACAGACTATTGCTGGTTAAATGCACTTGGTGTGACAGCTTCACCCTGATGTAGGCTTTAGCCAAAAAACAACCACACCATTGAGGGTTAAATGCACTTGGTGACAGGCGCAGCTTGCCCCTGATTTTGTATATGGCCAAAAAATGAACAGACTATTGCTGGTTAAATGCACTTGGTGTGACAGCTTTACCCTGATGTAGGCTTTAGCCAAAAAACAACCACACCATTGAGGGTTAAATGCACTTGGTCGCAGCTTGTGCTGGCGCACCACAAGACACAAAATGGCCGCCGATCACCCCAGAAAAATGTGACTGACAAACGGTCTGGGCAGCCTAAAAACAGTGAGCAATTGAGGATCAGCAGCTCAATGATCCACAGCTGCAGATCGATCAGTTAATCAAGTCCTTTGGAGGAGTTAATCTGCCTAATCTCGCCCTACTGTCGCAGCCGCAACCTCTCCCTACGCTAATCAGAGCAGAGTGACGGGCGGCGCTATGTGACTCCAGCTTAAATAGAGGCTGGGTCACATGGTGCTCTGGCCAATCACAGCCATGCCAATAGTAGGCATGGCTGTGATGGCCTCTTGGGGCAAGTAGTATGACGCTTGTTGATTGGCTGCTTTGCAGCCTTTCAAAAAGCGCCAAGAAAGCGTCACAAAAGCGCCAAGAAAGCGACGAACACCGAACCCGAACCCGGACTTTTACGAAAATGTCCGGGTTCGGGTCCGTGTCACGGACACCCCAAAATTCGGTACGAACCCGAACTATACAGTTCGAGTTCGCTCATCCCTACTGGAGAGTTATATAATAGCTGAACCATCGCCATAAATCTTGGGCCAAAGCCCATTTTTTTCATCACCTCCCAGAGAAAAGTCCACTCCACCCTGTTGAAGGCTTTAGTAGCGTCCAGCGACAGGATGGAGCGGGTACCACACTCCGGGGACTGAATATTCATAAATAGCCTATGGAGATTATGCTGGGTGCCTCTTTTTGGCATGAAGCCATTTTGATCTGGGTGAATAATAGTAGATATTACCCGCGAAAGCCTCCTTGCCAAAACTTTTGATAGTAACTTAACATCAGTATTTAATAAGGAGATTGGCCTGTAGGAGCTCAATTCTGCCGGGTCTTTATCCTTTTTTGGAATTAAAACAATGAGAGCCTCCATCATAGAGCATGGTAGTCCCCCTCCCTTTGATGCTTGAGTAAAAACCTCTAGCATCTGAGGGAGAATCACTTCACTGTACTTACGATAAACCTCATATGGAAGGCCATCCAATCCTGGCGATGAGTTCCCCGAGATAGACCCCAGGGCCTCCTGCAGCTCCGAGAGAGACAGCTCCTCTTCCAGACATTCTATTTGAGCTTCATTTAAAGTAGAGAGAGGAATTTTCTCCAAGAACCGCATCGCCAGTTCGGATGACAAACCAGGAGAGGATCTATATATCTGAGTAAAGTATTGTAAAAAAGTATCTCTGACTCCTTCTAAATCTGTTATAATTACCCCCTCTGTGTTACGAATCAAAGTAATGGATTGTTTTTTCTTATCTCGTTGTGTAATAATTCTGGCTAAAAGCTTACCAGGGCGTCCAGACTCTGAAAAATATTTAATCCCCTTAAAAAATACTCTATGGTTTGCTTTCTCAGTTACATATTTCTCCAGAGAACAGCTGGCCTTCTGAAACTCTTCCCTGTTATACTCAGTGGGTTGGCTGATAAATCGCTCAGTTGTAAGTGCGACAGTCTTGACCAGTTCCTCCTCTTTTTTCCTAAATGTTCTCTTTACTGCCGCGATCTCACTTATAAAAACCCCCCTTAAGTATGCTTTCAAGGAGTCCCACACTATATTAATGTTAGCAGAGGGTGGATTCACCTCCAAAAAGGAGGATATCAGTATCCTGATAGACTGTGGATTGTCCAGAATAGTGAGCCAGTATGGATTCAACTTGAATCCTAACCCCCCACCATCCTTATTCTCCCCAGTGCGAACCTCAATTAGTACGGGTGAATGGTCAGAGACTGTTCTTACTCCATATCTTATCTTCCGGATGTTGCTCAAATTGCTCTCATTAGTGAATGCTAGATCAATCCTGGACATTGCTCTGCCACTCCTACTAACACAGGAATATACTCTCTTTCCTCCGCCCAGATGTTCCCATATATCCACCACTCCTACCTCCAAGCAGAACTGGGGCAACGGCGAATTACAAAAGTTCCTTCCCCGTGCTACATCTGATCTAAATCTGTCTTTTTTGGGGTCCATAACCGCATTAAAATCCCCCATCAGGATTAGCCGACATTCTGGTCGCTGTTCAAAAAAAAGCGTTAACTGAATCAGTGGGTACATTGAAAATGGCGGGGGTATATAAAAAAAGCGAGAATATAACTGTAACCATACAGCTTACCATGCAAAAAAATAAATCTGCCCTGATCATCTATATGGGATTTTATAAGGATGAAATCTACAGAGTTATGAATCAGAACTGAGACACCCCTAGAAGAGCCGCTAAAGGTGGAATGATAGGATTGAGCGTTCCATCCCGTTGTCAGGCGGGACAAGGTTTCCTTAGTAAGGTGAGTTTCTACTATACAGATAATTGCTGGGAGATATCTTTTTAATGCATCCATGATAGCTTGCCTTTTTACCCTTTCCCCGAGCCCTCTGACATTCCAGGATACAATTCTAGTGGACATCAATCATAAGAGAAAGAAAAAAAAAAAAAAAAACCCCGTTCCTGCAAGGTGGGTTCCCTCCCGCCCCTATCCTCCCACCCCCCCTCTCTATTGGTCCGCCCGATCTCGTCGGCGAACCTCTAACTTCCGGCCGTTCTCCCCATCCTAGCCCCGCCTCCCATCCATCCCTTCGATTATAGTAGTACACAGATTTAAATATCCCTTTGCTCCATCCAGTCTAAAGCTTGTTGTGGTGTCTCAAAAAAAAAAGAAGTCCCATTATGGATCACTCTTAGTTTCGCTGGATACTGTAAAGAATATTTAATCTCCTTAGCCGCCAAGCGTTTCTTTATCTCTATAAAATTTCTTCTTTTTTCCTGAGTCTGCCGCGCAAAATCAGGAAAGAAGAGCAATTTAGTACCCTGATATTCAATGGGTGCACATTCTCTTGCTCTTCTCAGTATCATATCTCTGTCTGCGGACAGTAATAGCTTCATTAAAATTGCATGCGGCGGCCGCCCTGGGGTGGGTTTCCCTCCTGGGATTCGATGGGCTCTTTCTATTTGAAACATGGAGGAAAAGTTATCGCTGCCAAGGTTGTGCATGACCACCTCTTTGAGTTTTGCCTCTAAAAGTCGGCCTTCAACACCTTCTGGGAAACCAATTATGCGTACATTGTTTCGCCTAGACCTATTTTCCAGGTCCTCTAACTTATTTTGTAGGGCTTGGTTTTCTGTAGTGAGAAGGAGAAATTTAGATTTTATCATGTCCATGTCGGTTTGCAGAAGGTCGACAGTTTTTTCCACATTGAGGACTCGGTCACGGATCTTTAACAAATCTTCTCTTATTAGAGAAATATCACTCTGTACCGACCCCAATTGAGTGGACATCCCTTGCACTAGAATGCCGTTGTTTTCCACAGCGCCAAGGATTCTATCCAAAACAGATGGATCGCATTCAGTTTGCATTTGTGCAGAGAGACCTTCCTCTCCTGCCTCCGGATCCGCCACCCCTGATCCATCCTCAGAGGGGTCAGCAATTTGGGGGGTTTTAGCAAATTTCCTCAAATTAACAGAGGGTTTAATTTTAGCTGGGTTCTTTTCGTTTAGGAAAGGTGATTTCAAAAACGTATCGATTTTGTTCTCTGGAGTCTTAACCCCCAATTTAGTTACAGTGGAGTCAACAGACCGTCGCTTAGGGGCCATTCTTTTCCCTTCTTCCTATTCCTCTATTTTGCCCTTTATGTCACCGTTTGCTTTATATCACCGTTTGCTTCTTATTTTTTTTTCCCTTTCTGTTCTTCCTCCTTTTAGCCCCTCCCTCTCTTCTTTTCTTCTCCCTTTTTTTCTCTCCTTTCCTTCCCCTTTTCCTTTCTCTTTCCCCCTCTCCTTTCCCTCTCTTTCTCTCTTTCTTTCCCCCCTCCTCCCTTCCTTCTTCCTCTTTCCCCTTCGCCAGACGCCACAGAATTTTTTTTATAAAAAACAGAAGTGTATCTCCTCAGTGAGCAGTGCAGCAGTGCAAAGCAGCAGGAAAGCCGGCAGTCCAGCACAAAAAAAAAAAAAAAAAAGAGAACAAAACATATGGAGAAAATAAAAAGGCAGTCAATAAACTAATCTCACGTGTCCAGAAGAAACTCAGTCCTGGTGCGCACTACAGCCGTGTCAGAGAATTAAAGTTGTGCAAAGAGGACAACGTCCTCCCTAATCCCCAGGGCAGCAAGCAGTCCAGACGTCAGCCCGTCGCCCACCGATGAAGGGAGGGCTGCAGGCAGATCCACGCAGCGACCGAGTCCAGGGCAGGGAAGGAGAGCAAAGCAGGCAGCGGAGAGAGAAGTTAGGAGGACCCCCAAACAATCCAGGATCAGAGGCAGAGACGCGGCACCCAACAACCGCAGCCGCAAGAACAGCCGAAAGCCGTCCAGCATCCAGCAGCGTGGGACAAAGCAGGAGACCCAGCAGGCAGGCCAGCGCAGCGCCGCGGCTCAAAGCATCAGCTGTTCGGCGTCAGCGCAGCGCAGCTGTTCGGATGGAGCCGGGAGCTCGGACGGACGGAGGAGGCCAGCAAGAGGGGAGAACGAGACGTGACGTGTTCACGTCATCACGCCGCCACCCACTGAAATAAACATAAACAAAGCGTTCTTTTCTTCTCTCCCTTTTCCCGTCCATCCTCTTCCCATCACTTCACCCCCTTTTCCCTTTTTTTTTTTTTTATAGTATAAGGCACATTAAGTAAACTGCACAGTAAATACTTAAACACTAAATAGGTATATAGAAAATAATATAGAAAATATAAATAGTACATAAAATAATAATATACATAATAATATCAATAAAAAATAAAATAAATAATTATAAAAATGATATAAATACAATAATCAAAATAATCAAAAATAAGAAAACAAATATTTAATAAATAATAAAAAAAATATTAATGTCAATAATATAAAAAATATAATATAAAAAATACATAAAAAATATAAAATAATAATATAATAATAAAAAATAAATAACAAAAAATAAAAAATAATGTAAAAAATAACAAAAAGCAATAATATAAATAAATCACAATAAGACATAAGAAACACAAATAACTCACGTAATTAGGGATTTTTTTATTAAGTAAGGGATAATGATCATATAGTTTGATCATCATGTATATGGGTATTTATGCAGCATTGAACTGTACACGTTATTTGATGATGTTATTATAATATGTGGCCATTTCAATGAGCATGGTGCTCGACATATATTGATTTAGTATGGTCATCAAGCTTGGGATAGTGCATTGCTGCATAATATCCATTGGATTCGACTTTTCACTAATTATGCAGCTGTTTTTGGATACATATTTTTATATATATTTTATTTTGTGTCCCTTTGTTTATTTCTTTGTTTTGTGGATTATGCTGATTTCTGCTCATTTAGATGTTGGCTGACTGTGCCTGGTGTGTCCAATTTAGGCCAGTTGTTTTTTTTGGTTTTTGTTTGTTTTCTTGATATTGTTTCCTTTCCCTCCCCCTCTTCTCCTTGTGGCCATGCTCCGCTTTGTCTCCTTGTTCGCGGGACCCTCTTTTCCGGGTGCGTCCACGGCGCTTCGTACTGCAGGACTTCCTGTGTTTGGCACGCAGTGTTTGTCTTGTGAACATGCGTGCCCTGCCATTTCCGGTATTTGGAACGCAGGATGCGCAGGCTCGGTGGCGCACACTGGCGTACGTCATTTCTGGCCGCTGCCCATGTCGGAATTTACATGAGCAGCAATAAGCGCACATCTAAAGCGCATATATGTCTCCATAGTTTGAGAGCCATAGTTTTTTTCAGTTTTTGGGCGATTATTTTAGGTAGGGTATGATTTTTGCAGGATCAGATGACGGTTTTATTTGCACAATTTTGTGGTGCATATGACTTTTTGATCGCTTGCTATTACACTTTTTGTGATGTAAGGTGACTTTTTTTTTAACTTAAGTTATACACAATACCAGCATTTTTTAAACAAAAAAATAGATCTTTTAGTGTCTCCATATTCTGAGCCATAGTTTTTTTTTTGGGCGATTGGCTTAGGTAGGGGCTCATTTTTTGCAGGATGAGGTGACGGTTAGATTGGTACTATTTTGGGGGGCATACGCCTTTTTGATCACTTGGTGCTGCACTATTGTGATATAAAGTGATAAAAATGTCTTTTTCTTTTAAACCGTTTTTATTTTATTTTTTTATGGTATTTATCGGACAGGGTGGATCATGTGATATATTTAAAGAGCCGGTCATTACGGATGCGGCGATACCTAATATGTGTGTGTTTTTTCTGTTTTTTATTATAAAATAAGGGAAAAGGGATGTTTTTTTTCTTTTTTTACTTTATTAATTTTATTACTTTATTAATTTTATTAAAAACACTCTTTTTACCTTTTTTTCTTTACTTCATTTCTGTTCACTTTTGGGGGTCTGATCCTCTCTGCAATGCATTACAATACATTTGTATTGTAATGCATTGCCTGTTCGTGTACTACAGTGAGTAGTACACAAATAGGTTGCCTAGGAGACCCAGCCCAAGGCTGGATCTCCTCGGCTCCCGTAGAAGGCAGGTCCCGATGCCATGCAAGGCATTGGGCAGCCTCTGCATGGCATTGGGCTGCCTTCAGAGACATTGAGTCCCCACCGCAGCAGCGCGGGGACTCGATTCTCTCACTCAAACACAAACCCCTTCTGTGCTGTGGTCAGCGGCATAGAAGGGGTTAATCTGTAGTGATTGCCGATACGGGGGATGGGGGGGGGGTAAAAAGACCCCCCCGGCATTGACCCAGGGTGCCTGCTGATTGATTTCAGCAGGCACCCAGTTCCGATCTCCGCCTGCCACGCGGCGGTGATGGAAAATACACAGGGCGTACAGGTACACCCTGTGCCCTTAATTACCGGGACATCAGGGCGTACATAAGAAGTTAAAAGAACTAAAAATATAAAATTGGATTAAAAACATGGCTAACAAAATCCCACCTCTTGAAAAAAAAATGTTAATAGTTGAAATTCAATACCACGTGGTCGTCTCTGGTGTTGAATTCCTCCGAGGCAGCCACAAGTATTCATTTAGCGTACATAAAAGAGCAGGTAAGTATGTGGCTGGAGATAGATTACACGGTCACTGGATATAAATTTTCCAGCAGGCCAGTGTACTACAGGACCCAAAAATTATGCATTCAGCGCACATAAAAGGACAAGTAAGTATGTGGCTAGGGGTCTATTAGACTGTCAATAGATATCAATTTTACTGAAGGCCAGTACAAATACAGGTCAACTACATAAGTTTAACAGAACTAAAAATATAAAATAGGATTAAAAACATGGCTAACAAAATCCCCCCTTTTGAAAAAAAAAACTAATGATATTATTTGTAACACGTGGTCCTCACAGATATTGAATTCCTCCGAGGGCCAATTCAACAGACAGAAAAGGCCTTTTATGCCGCTCTATTTACCTAAGACAGGGACCATTATTTGTTCTGGGTGGTGACGGATATTTGTGGGTTGTCATGAGAAAATTAAATTAAACGTGATCGACTCGTCACATGTGATGAATTGCTCCGAGATCCATGCCTCATTCATTTTTAGAAATGTGAGGTAGTCCACACTGTCGTGAGCGTAAGGTATGATGTTACTAATGGCTCCCTGGCTGTGACTTACCAGTTTGGTGATCTCATCAAATGGCCGTAGACGTCAGTATGCATCGCTCATGAGCAGCCACTGGCACGATAAAAATAAACCAAGCTCCCAGAACCTGTCCTGCCGCAGAGTTCATACAGGTAGTTGTTAACTGCACGTTTCTGCTGGAGTAGCCTATCAAGCATATACAAGGTGGAGTTCCAGCACGACGGGCAATCACAAATCAGACATCTGACAGGCAGGTGGTGTCACCACTGAACGTCAGCAAGGCAAACCATGGCCGTGTAAGATCTTTTAAAATGGCCAGAGATTTTCATGGCCTGCCGCAAGACGTCCTGGACCCCAGGGTATTTGGCAACAAATCACTGCACAACTAAGTTCAGGATGTGTGCCATTTTTCCCTATTTCAGCGCACTTAGCAGATTTGCACCGTTGTCGCACACCACTTTACCAACTGTCAAATTGAGCGGGGTTAGCCACTGATTGGTCTGTGCTAAAAAGGAGTGCAGGACCGGTGTGGCTCTTGGCTTCCAGGCACAACAGCCGCAGCACATCATGGCAACGTCTCACCTGGCACGTTGAAAAGGTTTTGAGAAGCTTGGAGGGGTGCAGTGGAAGAGGTGGTAGCAGTGAAAAAGGAGGAGTCAGCCAAGGAGGATGGAGTAGGAGGAGAAGAAGAGGAGGCAGGCCTGCATGCAATCCGTGGCGGTAACACCAAATCCACATGGGTAGCACAGGTTGCATGCTTGACGGCCGTCAGAAGGTTCACCCAGTGGGCAGTAAAAGCTATGTGCCTTCCCTGCCCATGTTTGCTAGACCACGTGTCTGTGGTCAGATGTTTCTTGGGACCGACACTGTGTGCCAGATATACATTCATTTGCCGCTGAATGTGGCCATATAGCTCCGGGATGCCCTTCTTGGAGAAATATTTCCTTCTGGGGACTTTCCATTGTGGTATGTCTATGGCCACAAATTTTCTAAAGGCCTCCGAGTCCACCAGTTTATATGGCAGTAGTTGGCGGGCTAGCAGTTTCGACAAGCCAGCGGTCAGCCGTTGGGCAAGAGGGTTATCCGGCATCATCATCTTTTTACGCTCGAACATTTGGACCACGGAAGCCTGCCTTTTGCCAGATGAACGTTACAACAGCACGGTGGAAGGTGGAGTGGAGGACAAATTGGAGGTGAGAGGAGAAGGAGAAGAGGCAGGACGTGGAGCGCCGGGAGTGTGTCTTTGTGGGTTCTGATGGTGTTTCTCCCAGTGGGCTCAGTGATGGGAGGCCAGGTACCTTCTTAAGGCAGTCGTCCCTAGGTGAGTGTTCGACTTACCGCAACTTATGCGCTGACAGCAAAGGCTGCAGATGACAACACTATTGTCAGCAGCTGACACCACCACTGACATTAGAGATCTCAGAATAGGCAGCAACAGCGGGGACCACCCTCCTTGGACTGATCTGGGGAATGTCATCAGACTACTGGGTGTCAGCCGTTGCTACCTCTTCTTTCTCATTCTATGCTAAGAATGGCTGTGCATCGCTAAGGTCTGGGAATGGATGGGAAAATAATTCCTCTGATTCAAGTGGAGGGTCTATTCTGGTGGTGGTGGTGTCTTTGGGGGTGCTCACAGGAGGGTGCAGAAGTGGAAGGCTGAGTAAGCCACTCAACCAAGTCTGATGCATCCTTTGACATAATCGCACAAACCTTCTGCAACTTCCCACTTAGACTCTGGCCTGGTGCACCTGCCCGACCCTTACCACCCCTATGGAATGGCCTGCCTCTTCCTATGCCTGTCTTTTTCAAAATGACCCTGTGATAAAAGTCCCTATAGAAGAGCAGTATTTGAGGAAGAAGGTATATCACACCCCTGTCTCAATCAGTTATTTTTGAGGGGCAACTGGCATATCACACCAGTAGAAATGACTTGTTCCAATAGCGTTTTTCACTCTATGTAGGTGAGGTAACGCAGCAAAACCTCAAACAAATGCTGCACTACCCAAATGCACGATATAGAAGTATATAATTGCTATATAACACTCCTGCTTCAAACAGTTTTTTGCGGGGCAACTAGTATATCACACCAATAGAAATTATGTGTTCCAATAGCGTTTGTCACTCTATGTAGCTTAGATAACACATCAAAACGGCAAACAAATGCTGCACTACCCAAATGCACTATATAAAAAATATATAATTGGTATATAACACCCCTGCTTCAACCAGTTTTTGGGGAGGGGCAACTGGTATATCACACCAGTAGGGTTGAGCGAACCCGAAATGTAAAGTTCGGGTTTGTATCGAACTTTAGGATTTTTGGAGCCCAGACCCGAACCCGAGCATTTCAGTAAAAGTTTGGGTTCAGTGTTCAGCTATTTTATGGCGCTTTTTGAAAGGCTGCACATCTCTCTGCTCTGATTAGTGTAGGGATAGGATGCTGCTGCTGTGAGGGAAAGAATAGGACAGAATCTTTAATCAGAAGTGCTTGTTAACTCAGCGATCTACCTAGATTTTGCTTTGTGGGTGCAGTGTACAATCTTTTTACCCTGCTCTGAGCCCAGTGACCCAGAAAAATAACTTTTATCCGTTTGTTAGTTAGGTTGCCAGCGGCGGCCATTTTATGCAAGTTCTGTCCAATAGCACAGCATATATGCTTTTGTGACAGTCAAATAGAAGCTTGAACTACTGCAATTATATTCTGGTTTTGAAAAAAAAATCACAAATTTTTTGGGGAAAATACTCAATTTTACAGCCCTTGCTGCATCTGTACATGTGAAATTCAATCATCATTAACTGCTGTCATATTATGTTAGTAAAAAAACACCCATTTTGGCAAAGTACATTCATCCTTGAACTTGCATCAGTGATTGTTAAAAACAAGCTTAAAATACTTCAATAATTTTCTGGGTTTTGAAAAACACCCATTTTTGTCAATACCCTCCATCTGGGGCCTCTGAAGCATTAGTCAGTGTGCAATTTAAGCTAGAAATACAGCAATAATTTTATTGGTTGTAAAAAACATCCTTTTTGGGCAAAATATTTAATTTTACAGCTATTGCTGCATCTGTCAGTGTGAAATTCAAGTGTTATATACTGCTGTCATATACCATTATAAAAAAAGCACCCATTTTGGGCAAAGTACTTAATATTGCAGCCTTTGTTGCATCTGTGATTGTTAAAAACAAGCTTGAAATAATTCAATAATTTTCTGGGTTTTAAAAAACATCCTTTTTGTGCAAAATACTCACTAAGATATAAGATTCGGTCCCGCATCTCTGATGTAAAGAAAAGGCCGACCACATTGGTGTTTAAGGTCTCCACAAATTAAAGAAATCCATTTCTGGTGCCATTCCACAATATCAATACATCATCCAGATATCTAATCCATAACTGGATACAGGATGTGTATTGATCCATAGAGTCGGTAAACACCACCTCCTTCTGGTCGGCCTTTTCTTTACATCAAAGATGCAGGAGAGCCAAATCACGTTCCTAGACCTTCCCATCTCGATAGGCGCATTACCACCAAGCTGTTTAGAAAACAAACCTTGACCAATAGTCTCTTACATTGGGAGAGTGGACATCCCCTGGCCCTGAGAAGGGGTATCCCTAAGGGACAATATCTCAGGGCCAGGAGAAATTGTTCGGAGCTTGGGGATTTCAAGGCCGTAGCCCTAGACCTGAAATACAGGTTTAAAAATAGAGGATGCCCAGAGTATACCCTTAAAAAGGCATTTCATCATGCCATGAGTACAAACCGGAGCCAATTATTGATCCCAAAAAATAGGGACAATGCTGATTCTGCACCACGTATTCTAGCTAATTTTGATAAGGCCCACTGTCAAGTCTGTGAAATTCTGCAGAACCACTGGTCTATTCTTCAATCGGACCCTGACATTGGACCATCCCTATCCGACCGCCCATTGGTCACGTATAGACGTGGTTCTAATCTACGTGACCGATTGGTACACAGACTCCTGAAACATGGCTCAATAATTCAGCAAAAGGTAACTTCCCCTGTGGTTCGTGCATTATATGCAAGTTCATCACCAAAGGAGATTCTTTTACTAGTTCCACTAGTGGACTAAGATATAAGATTCGGTCCTTCATTAGATGCACCTCAGTGGGTTCGGTATACCTTATTACCTGTAAATGTGGGCTACAGTATGTGGGGAAGACTAAGTAGAACTGAGGCGGAGGATAGGAGAACACCTATCAGACATCCGGAACTCACAGGACACTACGGTGTCTCACCATGTGCGTAAAGCACATGCTGGGAATCCAGATGTATTGAAAGTTCAGGGTATTGTGATGCATAAAAGATCCACACGCGGTGGTGATGTAGATATACCATTGCTTCAAAAAGAGGCTATGTGGATCTTCAGATTGCAAACCATCCAGCCCAATGGGTTAAATCAAGCAATTTCTTACTCATGCTTCATTTGGGTCATAGGTATCCAAGATTTTGGATGCTCCTTCTGCCCTTATGTGCATATACACACTGACTGGCACGGACACCCCTGCAAGTTCTATTGTTTCTTGTATTTCTATGATTGCTCTCTTTATATAGAAATGCTCGATAATTAAGGGGGGCTTTTTAAGGGTAACATTTTGTCCAATTGCTTTGGACTATGTCCTTGCTTTTCTGTCTGTGTCCTTATATGTGTGGCTGCTTTTGTTTCGGTTTTTCCTGTGTACGGTTCTCATATGGATGCCTATACATACCGTTATGTCACCAATTCTCGATCCCTTGTTATGTTGACATCAGAACTAGGTGGCAGATAGTAAGCCGTGACTTTCGATTCCCCCTTTCATATATAAACGCTTGTTGTGCTATTTGGAGGCGTGTCTTATGACGTGAGCGCTGGGCGGATCAGGGGTGAATGTCAGATGACGCGCCTCTCTCTGATTGGCTGAGTGCTAACACATGCCCCCACTGTAGGCGGGGTTGACTCGATATCTTTTTGGCGTTCAAGCAGCCGCGTACGGCCATCTTAGCGCCGAAGCCTTGACACGCAAAAGTGTGAGGCTATTCTGCTTGACAGGCAATTAATGTTAAAAAGAGATTTTCGCTCCTGATGAATTGTGGCTCACATTGCCATAGCGAAATGCGTTGAGCCGGTGATCTTGTGTTAGGACACGGCTCTCTAGGCAGGGTGTTACTGTGTGCCAAGCAGTGCAACAGCTGACTTGGTTGCATACATATGGCCTGAGATCATAACCGAATACCTAATTGTTTTAAGCAGGCTGATGGAGATAGCTGAGTGAGCGTCCACATATACTAGCACCTTGTGGATGCTTTACACCTATCGGGGTTTAATTTCACTCGCTAGCTATTTCACATTGCCCAGTCAGGTAGATCTGCCTATGACGCACCTGCGCCTGGTTCATTTATATGAACCGTGTCCTTTTCCCTTGCCAGCATATATTAGCACCTACGTGCTAGCTGGATAGGGATCTAGTCCAGACCCTTAGGTTGTGGTGTGGATCTAATTCCACTCCTACACCACTTCACCTGAGTCTGGAAGCCTGATAGTCACGGATTGTGATATTCAGTTTCCCGTTTTATTACTTGATCTAATAAACTATTTATTATTTTCTTCTATACGTCTATTCAGGCAGATATTTCTATTTAATTAGTGGACGTAAAACCTATTTCCATTGTTTGTGAGAATTTGTTATATACTGTTGTCATATTCTGTTATTTAAAAAAAAAACTTTTTGGGCAAAATAATACATTTTAAAGCCCTTGCAGCATCTGTCAGTGTGAGATACACGCTTTAGATAATGCTGTGCTATTATGGTATTAAAAAACACCCATTTTGGGCAAAAAACGCAATTTGCGGCCTTGTCTGCATCTGTCAGTGTGAAACTCAAGCATTATATACTGCCGTCATATTCGGTTATTAAAAAAAACACCCTTTTTGGGCAAAATACTCAATTTTACAGCCCTTGATGCATCTGTACGTGTGAAATTCAAGCGTTATATACTGCTGTCATATTCTGCTAGAAAAAAAACCACCCATTTTGGGCAAAGTACTTAATATTGCAGCCCTTGCTGCATTTTTCATTGTGAGATACATGCATTAGATACTTGTATTCTATTCTGTTATTTAAAAAAAAAAACGAAAAACATTTTGGGCAAAAATCTTAATTTGCAGCCTTTGATGCATCTGTCAGTGTGAGATACATGCGTTAGATACTGTTATTAAAAAAAACACCCATTTTGGGCCGAAAACTAAATTTGCGGCATTGTCTGCATCTGTCATTGTGAGATGCACCCTTTCGATATTGTTGTTCTATTCTGCTATAATATTCTGCTATTCTGCTATTCTGCTAAATATTCTGCTAAATATATTTGCTGCATTTGTCATTGTGAGATAAACACTTTAGATACTGTTGTACTATTCTGTTTGGGCAAGATCCTAAATTTGAGAAATATGAGGATGATGGTGCTGCTGGTGGAACTCATGTTGCAAAAAGAGGACGTGGTCAATCTGTGCCAGCTACACGCACAAGTGAAACACCTTCCTCAGGTGCAAGTAGGCGGGCCTAATGCGGCGCTACGAATGGTGAGGCCAGAACAAGTAAAGGCGATAGTAGATTGGGTTGCTGACAGTGCCTCCAGTTCCATTACATTGTCTCCCACCCAGTCTCCTGCTGAAAGATCAGAGTTGGCACCTGCAGCCGATGTCAATCAGTCTTTCACCTCACCCCCTTGCAAATTAGCCAAGCAGTCTGAGCCCCAAGTCATGCAGCAGTCTCTTATGCTTTTTGATTACTCTGCTAGCAGGATTTTCCAGGGCCATCCACCTAGCCCTGCCCCAGAAGTGGAAGAGATTGGATGCACCGATGCACAAACATTTATGTTTCAAGATGAGTACATGGGAGGACCACCGCAGCACGTCTCAGAAGATGACGAAACATAGGTGCCAACTGCTGTGGCTTTCGAAAGTGTGCAGACCGACAAGGAGGGCAGGTGTGAAGACTGGGTGGAAGATGATGTGAAGGATGATGAGGTCCTTGACCCCACATGGAATCAAGGTCATGCGAGTGAACTGTGTAGTTCGGAGGAAGAGGCGGTGGTCGCACAGCAGAAGAGGGAGTAGGGTGCAAAAGCGGAGCGGCCATCAAAACGCCTGCTACTGCCCACTGCAGCAAGGGACCGAGCACACCAAAGCCAGCTCCAAGGAGTTCCCTGGCATAGCAGTTCTTCATACAAAGTGCTGACGACAAGACACGAGTGGTTTGCATGCTGTGCAATCAGAGCCTGAAGCGAGGCATAAACGTTCTCAACCTGAGCACAACCTGAATGACCAGGCATCTACGTGCAAAGCACGAGCTGCAGTGGACTAGACACCTCAAAAACCAAGAAAGGTATCTGGCTCCTCCTTCTTCCTCTTATGCTGCAGTCTTGGCCTCTTCATCCACCTCTGGAGTGACAGTGGCACCTGCCCCCCCGAAAACTGAGGATTTGCCAGCAACACCACCGCCTCCATCACCAAGCATCTCCACAATGTCCCATGGAAGCGTTCAGCTCTCCATCTCCCAAACACTGGAGGGGAAGAGGAAGTACCTACCTACCCACCAATGATCCCTGGGCCTGGATGCCAGCATTTTAAAATTACTGTCCTTTTAAATGCTGTCATTCCGTCTGGTGGAGACTGAGAGTTTTAAAAGCATTATGGCGATGGCTGTCCCACAGTACGTTGTGCCCAGCCTCCACTACTTTTCCAGGTGTGCCATCCCTTCCCTGCACAACCAAGTGGGGACAAAATCAGGTGTGCACTGTTCAACGCCATCTGTGGCAAGGTCCACCAAACTACAGATACGTGGACCAGTAAACACGGTCAGGGACGTTATATCTCCATAACAGCACACTAGGCAAATGCAGTGGTGGCTGGGCTTGAGGCGGATAGCAGTTTGACGCATGTCCTTCCACCATGTCCTTGAAGGGGGCTTCAGTTTGCCTCCTGTTGCTTTCTCTTCCTATTCTGCTTCCTCATCCTCTACCGGCTCCTCATCTGGTCAGCGTAACACCTTCACCACCAACTTCAGCACAGCCAGGGGTAAACTATAGCAGGCAGTTTTAAAACGTATCTGTTTGGTAAACAAACCCCACACCACGCAGGAGCTGTGGACAGGCATGGAACAACAGACTGATGGGTGCCAGTGAGCCTCAAACCCGGCCTGATGGTGTGCGATAATGGGCGAAATCTCGTAGCAGCTCTGGGACTAGCCGGTTTGACGCACATCCCTTGTCTGGCTCATGTGCTGAATTTGGTAGTGCAGAGGCTCCTTAAAATTTACCCCAATATGTCAGAGCTGCTGCATAAAGTGCGGGCTGTCTGTGCGTGCTTTCGGCATTCTCACCCTGCTGCTGCTCGCCTGTCAGCACTGCAGCATAACTTCGGCCTTCCCGCTAACCGACTCATATGCATCATGCCCAAAAGGTGGAACTCCACCTTGCACATGCTGGCCATAGTGTGCGAGCAGCAGCAGGCGATAGTGAAGTTTCAGCTGCAGCACACACGGGTGAGTCTCTCTGCGGAACAGCACCACTTCACCACCAATGACCTGCGTTCCTTGTTGCACAGTTTTGAGTACGCAACCAACATGGCTAGTGCCTATAACGCCGTTCTCAGCGTTACTAACACACTTCTATGCCTCCTTAAAAAAACACTGCTGGCAATTATGGAAGAGGATGTGGCACAGGAGGAGGAGGAGGAGGAAGAGGGATCATTTCATCGAGTTTCTGCCCAGTCATTCACAAGTGGCTCTGAGGGTGGGTTCCTGCACCCACAAATGCCAGGTACACAATTGTCCAGCCAGGGCATAGTTCTGGAGGATGACGAGGTGGAGGATGTGGAGGAGGAACCGTGTTTACGGCAGGGTGGCACCCAAACCAGCTCATGGCCATCACTGGTGCGTGGCTGGGGGCATACAGAGGTCACAGACGATACATCTCCCACAGAGGACAGCTTTTCGTTGCCTCTGGGCAGCCTAGCACACATGAGCGATTATATGCTGCAGTGTCTCAGCAGCGACCACCGAGTTGCCCACATTCTAACTTGTGCTGATTACTGGTTAGCCATGCAGCTGGATCCCCGTTACAAGGACAACATACGATCCTTAATTCCGTCACTGGAGCGTGATCATAAGATGCGCAAGTACAAGCGCACTTTGGTAAACACGCTGCTGGTGGCATTTCCAGTGGAACAGTGGAAGCACAAGGAGAAGGCAGAGGAGGAGGAAGAGGTCGCCAACGCAGCTGGGGCACCACCAGCACCTCAGAAGGCAGGGTTAGCATGGCCGAAATGTGGAAAAGCTTTGTCAGCACGCCACAACAACCATCACCACCAGCTGATATGGAACGCCTTAGCAGAAGGCAGCATTTCAGAAAAATGGTGGAGCAGTATGTGTGAACACGCCTACACATACTGAATGACGGATCTTCCCCCTTCAATTTCTGGGTCTCCAAATCGGGCAAATAGCCTGAGCTTGCCCTTTACACCTTGGAGGTGCTGGCCTGCCCTGCAGCCAGTGTATTATCTGAACGTGTGTTTAGCATGGCAGGGGGCATTATCACAGACAAGTGCAGCCACCTGTCCACAGCCAATGTGGACAAGCTCAATTTCATTAAAATGAACCAGGCATGGATCCCACAGGACTTGTCCGTACCTTGTGCAGAATAGACATGTATACCGGCCTTAACCAGCCATTGTTATAATACAGCGCAATTGCTCATTGTTGTATTTTTGATATTTCACACTCTTTTCGAGTGTACCCTAATAAAAAAAAGCATTTAAACTAAAAACCAGTGTTGGCCACTTTGTCCTCCTCCCCCGCCGCTTTCACCTACACCGCTATGTCCACCGCCTCCTCAAACTCCTACTCAAATTTATATTTTTTTATTTGTACTCATTTTATTTTATTTTATGTCATTTCACTAATTTATCTGTCACATTTTCTTGTGAAATTCACTAATTTTTGGGTGTGCTATACTACTGCTATACCTAGTAGACAGGTAAAAATATTTGAATAATTTGTCTGTTACATATTCAAATGAAATTCACCAATTTTTGGGTGTGATATACACCTGTTCTACCTAGTAGACAGGTAACATTTCACTAATTTGTTTGTTACATAGTCGGGTGAAATTTACCACTTTTTGGGTGTGTTATACCCTGGCTGCACCTAGTAGACAGGTAAAAACATTTCTCTAATTTGTCTGTTACATTTTATGCTGAAATTCTCAAATTTTTTGGTGTGATATTCCCCTGCTGTAGCTAGTAGACAGGTAAAAACATTTCACTAATTTGTCTGTTACATATTCGGGTGAAATTCACTAATTTTTGGGTGTAATATGCCCCTGCTCTATCAAGTAGACAGGCAACATTTCACTAATTTGTTTGTTACATATTCGGGGGAAATTCACCACTTTTTGGGTGTGATACACCCCGGCTGTACCTAGTAGACCGTTAAAAAAAAAAAAAAATAATAATTTGTATGTTACATATGCGGGTGAAATTCACCAATTTTTGGGTGTGATATACCCCTGCTCTACCTAGTAGACATGTAACATTTCACTAATTTGTCTGTTACATATTCAGGTGAAATTCACCAATTTCTGGCTGTGATATACCCCTGCTCTACCTAGTAGACATGTAACATTTCACTAATTTGTCTGTTAAATATTCGGGTGAAATTCACCAATTTTTGGGTGTGATATACCACTGCTATACCTAGTAGACAGGTAACATTTCACTAATCTGTCTGTTACATTCTTGGGTGACATTTGACCATTTTTACCATGATTAAACCCGTGCTCTGCATAGGTGATAGGGACATAAATTAAAAAAAAATCGTCTTTTACAAGGTGACATTTTACCAATTTTGCCGTATACAAACCACTGCTCTGCATAGGTGACAGGGAATAAAATTTCAAAAATTCTTCTTTAATGGATGCTCGCCCCCTCCTTTCATTCAATGCTTAAACTTTAACAACTTGTCCCACATTTGCGCTTCAGTAATTTGTCCCACTTTTCTGCTTGATCATATTTAATTTAAAAAAATGTACCTTCCTTGGATGTGGTCTCTCTTTCTCATGCTCCCTCTCTGGCGTGGAACCCTGATTCTCCGATAACCGTGATCAACATGGCAGGGTCAGAAAAGAAAATTGAAAGTTGATAGAGAACATATGCAAATGGATCGTGGACGTCAAGGTGTGATATACCCCGGCTGGACCTAGTAGACAGGTAAAAACATTTCACTAATTTGTCTGTTACATTTTCGGGTGAAATTCACCAATTTCTGCCTGTGATATACCCCTGCTCTACCTAGTAGACATGTAAGATTTCACTAATTTTTCTGGTAAATATTCGGGTGAAATTCACAAATTTTTGGGTTTGATATACTAATGCTATACCTAGTAGACAGGTAGCATTTCACTAATTTGTCTGTTACATTCTTGGGTGACATTTGACCATTTTTACCATGATTAAACCCCTGCACTGCATAGGTGACAGGGACATAAATTTTAAAAAAATCGTCGCTTACAAGGTGACATTTTACCAATTTTGCCGTATACAAACCACTGCTCTGCATAGGTGACAGGGAATTAAATTTCCCCTCCTTTCATTCAATGCTTAAACTTTAAAAACTTGTCCCACATTTGCGCTTCAGTAATTTGTCCCACTTTTCCGCTCGATCATATTTAATTTAAAAAAAATAACCTCCCTTGGATGTGGTTTCTCTTTCTCATGCTCCCTCTCCGGCATGGAACCCTGATTCCACGCTAACCGTGATCAACATGGTAGGCGCAGAAAAGAACATCAAAAGTTGATAGAGCAGATATCCAATTGGATCGTCAACATCACGGGGACGTGCGACATGGTGGGGCAGTATGTGTGCACACGCCTACACTAACTGACTGATGGGTCTGCCCACTGCAACTTCTGGGTCTCCAAATTGGGCACATGGCCTGAGCTTGCCCTTTGAACCTTGGAGACGCTGGCCTGCCCTGCAGCCAGTGAATTGTCTGAACGTGTGTTTAGCACGACTGGAGGAGGCAATTACAGGTTTTATTTCCCAATGTTTTGGGGTGTACCTTAATTTAAAAAAAAAGCAGTGTAGTCTATCTCCTCCTCCTCCTCGTCCACCGCCGATTCCACCTACACCACCACATCCACCGCCTCCTCAATCTCCTACTCCATATGGACCTCGTCCTCCTAGATCAAGATTATTATTTTTAATTTTTATATATTTTATGTTATTTAAAGTAATTTCCCTATCCACATATGTTTTTAGAGCACTTGCCATGCTCTTAACGACATTTTGATGCCATTTGCAGCCCTCTAGCCCTTTCCATGACATTTTGTTAGCCATTTCAGTGCTCAAAAGTTCGGGTCCCTATTGACTTCAATGGGGTTCAGGGTCAAGTCCGGGTCCCGAACTCAAACTTTTTTGTGAAATTCGGCCGAACCCATCAAACCCGAACATCCAGGTGTCCGCTCAACTTTGCACACCAGTAGAAATTATTTGTTTCAATGGCGTTTGTCACTACTTGTAGCTGAGGTAACGCAGCTAAACCGCAAACAAATGCTGCACTACACTATATAGAAAGTAAATAATTGGTATATAACACCCCTGCTTCAATCAGTTTTTTTGAGGGGCAACTGGTATATCACACCAGTAGAAATGATTTGTTCTAATAGCGTTTGCGGTTTTGCTGCATTAACTAAGCTACACAGAGTGGCAAATGCTATTGGAACAAATAATTTCTACTGGTGTGATATACCAGTTGCCCCCCCCCCCCAAAAACTGATTGAAGCAGGGGTGTTATATACCAATTATATACTTTCTATATAGTGCATTTGGGTAGTGCAGCATTTGTTTGCGGTTTAGCTGCGTTACCTCAGCTACACAGAGTGACAAACAAATGGGGGGTAACTGGTATATCACACCAATAGAAATTAATTGTTCCAATAGCGTTTGTCACTCCGTGTAGCTGCGGAAAAGCAGCAAAACCGCAAACAAATGCTGCACTACCCCAATGCACTATATAGAAAGTATATTATAGGAATATAACACCCCTGCTTCAATCATTTTTTTTGGGGGGGGCAACTGGTATATCACACCAGTAGACATTATTTGTTCCAATAGTGTTTGTCACTCCGTGTAGCTGCGGAAACGCAGCAAAACCGCAAACAAATGCTGCACTAGCCAAATGCATTATATAGAAAGCATATTATTGGAATATAACACTTCTGCTTCAATCAGTTTTTTGGGGGGGCAACTGGTATATCACACCAGTAGAAATTATTTATTCCAATAGCGTTTACGGTTTTGCTGCTTTACCTCAGCTACACAGATTGACAAACGCTATTGGAACAAATCATTTCTAATGGTGTGATATACCAGTTGCCCCTCCAAAAAAACTGATTGAAGCAGGGGTGTTATATGCCAAATATATACTTTCTATATAGTGGATTTGACTAGTGCAGCATTTGTTTGCGGTTTAGCTGTGTTACCTCAGTTACAGATAGTGACAAACACCATTGGAACAAATAATTTCTACTGGTGTGATATACCAGTTGCCCCCCCAAAAAACTGATTGAAGCAGGGGTGTTATATACCAATTATATACTTTCTATATAGTGCATTTGGGAAGTGCAGCAATTGTTTGCAGTTTTGCTGCTTTAACACAGCTTAACAGAGTGACAAACAAATGCTGCACTACCCAAATGCACTATATAGAAAGTATATAATTAGTACATAACACCCCTGCTTCAATTAGTTTTTTGGGGGGGCAACTGGTATGTCACACCAGTAGAAATTATTTGTTCCAATAGCGTCTGTCACTCTGTGTAGCTGAGGTAAAGCATCAAAACCGCAAACAAATGTTGCACTGCCCAAATGCACTATATAGAAAGTATATAATTGGTATAAAACACCCCTTCTTCAACTGCTTCATAAAAAAAATATTGGGGGCGCAACTGGTATATCACACTAGTACAAATTATTAGTTCCAATAGCGTTTGTCCCTCTTTGTAGCTGAGGTAACGCAGCAAAACCGCAAACAAATGCTGCACTACCCAAATGCACTATATAGAAAGTATATAATTGGTATGTAACATCCCTGCTTCAAGCAGCATTTTTGGGGGGCAACTGGTATATCACACCAGTAGAAATAATTTGTTCCAATGGCGTTTGTCACTATCTGTACTGAGGTAAAGCAGCTAAACTGCAAACAAACGCTGCACTAGCCAAATGCACTATATAGAAAGTATATAATTGGCATATAACACCCTTGCTTCAATTTGTTTTTTTGGGGGGCAACTGGTATATCACACCAGTATAAATTATTTGTTCCAATGGCGTATATCACTATCTGTAGCTGAGGTAATGCAGCAAAACCGCAAACAAATGCTGCAGTGTTGGTATATAACACTACTGCTTCAATCAGTTTTTTGGGGGAGCAACTGGTATATCACACCAGTCAAAATTATTTGTTCCGATAGTTTATTTGTTCTGCAAAATACTGATTGAGGGGTGCCATATACTTTCTTACACAAAATACTGATAGAGGGGTGCCATTTAACTGTTCTGCAAAATACTGATTGAGGGGTGCCATATACCTTCTTACACAAAATACTGATTGAGGGGTGCCATATAACTGTTCCGCAAAATACAGATTGAGGGGTGTCATATACCTTCTTCCACAAAATACTGATTGAGGGGTGCTATATACTGTCTTCCACCAAATACTGATTGCGGGCTGAGATACAACTTCTTCCACAAAATACTGATTGAGGGATGCCATATACCTGTTTCCGCCAAATACTGATTGAGGGGTGCTATATTCCTGTTTCTGCCAAATACTGATTTAGGGGTGCCATATACCTACTTACACAAAATATTGATTGAGGGGTGCTATTGCTATATGCCTTCTTCCACCAAATACTGATTGAGGGCTGCGATACACCTGCTTCCACAAAATACTGATCGATCGGGGCCATATACCTGTTTCCGCCAAATACTGATTGATTGGTGCTATATACCTGTTTCCACCAAATACTGATTGAGGGGTGCCATTTACTGTACCTGTTTCCGCCACATACTAATTGAGGGATGCCCTATACCTTCTTCCACCAAATACTGATAAAAGGGGTGCTATTGCTATATACCTTCTTCCACCAAATACTAATTGAGGGCTGTGATACACCTGCTTCCACAAAATACTGATTGAGAGGTTCCATATACCTGTTTCCGCCAAATACTGATTGAGGGGTGCTATATAACTCTTTCTGACAAATACTGATTGAGGGGTGCTATATACCTTCTTCCACTAAATACTTATTGAGGGGTGCTATATACCTGTTTTCATCAAATACTGATTGAGGAGTGCCATATACCTGTTTCTGCCAAATACTGATTGAGGGGTGCTATATACCTGTTTCCGCCAAATACTGATTGAGGGGTGCAATATTCCTTCTACAACTAAATAGTGATTGAGGGGTGCTATTGCTGTATACCATCTTCCAACAAATACAGATTGATGGCTGCAATACACCTGCTTCCAAAAAATACTGATTGAGAGGTGCCATATACCTGTTTCCGCCAAATGCTGATTGAGGGCTGTGATATACCTTCTTCCACAAATACAGCTCTTCTCTACAGACTTAGGCCTCATGCACACATAGGCCTCAAAACAGGGTTCCGTTGTTCCGTGATCCGTTTTCGTTTTTGTTTCCGTGTGTCTTCCTTGATTTTTGGAGGATCACCAGACATGAAGGAAAGTGAAAAACAAATCTAAGTCAAGTTTGCCTTGCAAATGATAGGAATAAAAATGGACACGGATCACGGACACGGATGACAATCTTGTGTGCATCTGTGTTTTTTCACGGACCCATTGACTTGAATGGGTCCGCGAACCGTTGTCCGTGGAAAAAATAGGACAGGTCATATTTTTTTCACGGACTGGAAACACAGATCACGGACGTGGATGACAAATGGTGCATTTTCCGAATTTTCCACGGACCCACTGAAAGTCAATGGGTCCGCAGAAAATCATGGAAAATGGAACAACGGACACGGGACACAACAACGGTCGTGTGCATGAGGCCTTAGGCAGAGGGTCAATTTGAAAATGACAGGCAGAGGAAGAGGCAGACCTTTCCGCAGGGATGGTAGGGGTCGGACATGTGCACCAGGCCGGAGCCTGAGTGGGAAGTTGGACAAGGCGCGTGCGATAACTGCAAATGGCGCACCAGAGATGGTTGAGTGGCTCACTCAGAATTCTGCTTCTGCACCCTCCTCACTCTCTGCTGTGTGCAACCCAAAATACACCACAACCATAGCCCCTCCACTCGAGTCAGAGGAATTATATTCCCATCCATTCCCAGACCTTTCCAATGCGCAGCCATACTTGGTATCAGATGAGGAAGAGGAGGTAGAAATGGCCGCCACCCAGTGGTCTGACGACAGTACCCAGGTCAGCCAAAGGAGTGAGATCCCCGCTGTTGCTGCCTACTCCGAGATCTCTTATGTCAGTGGTGGTGAGGGGGGCAATGATGACGTGTCGATGGATGTCACGTGGGTGTCCACACAAGAGGAAGAGGAGGGGAGTTCAGAGGGAGAGATGGAGCAGCAGATAGGGAGGAGAAGGAGGAGAAGCAGGCAGAACTCGAAGTGCACAGGAGGCAAAAAGCAGACTGCAAATGTATTTGGAGTGAGCCATCCACCATGCACGGTCACATCTTGCGCTCCCAGGATGCAGTCACATGGCTCCGCAGTGTGGGCTTTTTTTAACATGTAGAACAAATTTGTTCACACCCGGTTTTCTCAGCTGTACATAGGGTTCCCACCCCAGAATATAGTATAATAAAAATGACAGCTATGAGAGGTATTCTTTGATTGCAGTTTATTTTTTGCAGGTAATGTGCGACATTCATGTGTGAACGCGTTTTCGGCTATATATTAGCCTTCATCAGACACTATGGAATACAGAATAATAGTGTCATATATATACACAAGGTTATGTACATTAATTCATGTAATACACCATTGGCGACAATAAATCAAGGAAGCAAAAAGAAAAAATGAACAAACCAATAAAATAAAGAAAAATAGAGTAAAAAATAAAGTAAAAATGGCCAGCAGATAATTAATGAGAAATCAGCCTGATATGGAGTTTCAATTCTGTAGCTACATAATATTATGCTGGTATACAACGTAGAATATATGGGACGTCGCGATGATTCCTGAAGGATCAATTTAAGGAAAAAGCCGAATCTGAGCAGAGTCCTAAAATTGAAGTATGATGTCCATTCTAACAAGTATGGTAATATATCAGACAGAAGAGTAACCCTCAGTATAATAGTAACATAATAACAATACCATATAAGTCAAAGAGGTGGATAGCCCAATCCCCACTCAGGAGGACCTACCATTGCCGCTAGAGATGAGAGGAGAATGTGAAGGTCACACAATAGTCGATCAGGTGCTGTCAGCACCAGTGGTTTGCGCTGTGTGCCCTGAGCAGTGTGATCCACTGCTTTAAATGTCTGCCAGGAAGCGCGCCAAGCGATGGGGGCGGGCCTGGATGTAGAAGCACATGTGACGCCGTGCGTTCCATTTGCCGGAAGTAGATCGGCAAATGGAACGCATCGGGTCACGTGACTGCGTTCCAACGACCGGAAGTGAGTCGGTCTGTTGGATGCAGTCGATTGTAAACACACTGGGGACTAGAAAAAGAGAAAAAGAATGAGGGATTGTGTGGATTTAGTGTTATAAGAGGGAGAAGAAGATATGAATATGGTTATATGTGATTATATGTCACGAGATGCTAATAATGGATGAATGAACATGGTTAAATATGTTAATATATACTGGTAACATGGTACAGTGTATAAACTGAGCAAAGTAATGTGATTGAAGTATATTGAACAATTTAAATGGTATGAGTGAACGGTATGAATGTGTGGTGTGGATGTATGTGCTGTATTACTGGAAAATAATAGAAAATAAAAGGATACAGTAGGCGGCATGTGGTCCAAGAGGTGGGGATCAGGAAGCCTGTCAGAAAAAAAGAGAAAAATGAGTTAATATGATTATTGGACATTTATGCATTACTATATTATAATAGACATTGGATTTCATATTCTTTGTTCATTCCTTTTGGATGGAGGGTCTGCAATGTATGGATCCAATAAGCTTCTCTGAGTTTAAGATTTTTGATCCTATTACCCCCTCTGCGGGGTGAAGGTACCTGTTCTATTATTTGGTATTTTAATTGGGATATAGAGGGTTTGTGTTTAGAGTTGAGCGAACACCTGGATGTTCGGGTTCGAGAAGTTCGGCCGAACATCCCGGAAATGTTCGGGTTCGGGATCCGAACCCGATCCGAACTTCGTCCCGAACCCGAACCCCATTGAAGTCAATGGGGACCCGAACTTTTCGGCACTAAAAAGGCTGTAAAACAGCCCAGGAAAGAGCTAGAGGGCTGCAAAAGGCAGCAACATGTAGGTAAATCCCCTGCAAACAAATGTGGATAGGGAAATGAATTAAAATAAAAATTAAATAAATAAAAATTAACCAAAATCAATTGGAGAGAGGTTCCATAGCAGAGAATCTGGCTTCCCGTCACCCACCACTGGAACAGTCCATTCTCAGATATTTAGGCCCCGGCACCCAGGCAGAGGAGAGAGGTCCCGTAACAGAGAATCTGTCTTCATGTCAGCAGAGAATTAGTCTGCATGTCATAGCAGAGAATGAGGCTTCACGTCAGCCACCACTGCAACAGTCCATTGGCATATATTTAGGCCCAGCACACACACAGGCAGAGGAGAGAGGTCCCGTAACAGACAATCTGGCTTCATGTCAGCAGAGAATCAGTCTGCATGTCATAGCAGAGAATCAGGCTTCACGTCAGCCACCACTGCAACAGTCCATTGGCATATATTTAGGCCCAGCACACACACAGGCAGAGGAGAGAGGTCCCGTAACAGAGAATCTGGCTTCATGTCAGCAGAGAATCAGTCTGCATGTCATAGCAGAGAATGAGGCTTCACGTCACCCACCACTGCAACAGTCCATTGGCATATATTTAGGCCTAGCACACAGGCAGAGCAGAGAGGTCCCGTAACAGACAATCTGGCTTCATGTCAGCAGAGAATCAGTCTGCATGTCATAGCAGAGAATGAGGCTTCACGTCAGCCACCACTGCAACAGTCCATTGGCATATATTTAGGCCTAGCACACAGGCAGAGCAGAGAGGTCCCGTAACAGACAATCTGGCTTCATGTCAGCAGAGAATCAGTCTGCATGTCATAGCAGAGAATCAGGCTTCACGTCAGCCACCACTGCAACAGTCCATTGTCATAAATTTAGGCCCAGCACCCAGGCAGAGGAGAGAGGTCCCGTAACAGACAATCTGGCTTCATGTCAGCAGAGAATTAGTCTGCATGTCATAGCAGAGAATCAGGCTTCATGTCAGCCACCACTGCAACAGTCCATTGGCATATATTTAGGCCCAGCACCCAGGCAGAGGAGGGAGGTCCCGTAACAGAGAATCTGTCTTCATGTCAGCAGAGAATCAGTCTGCATGTCATAGCAGAGAATGAGGCTTCACGTCACCCACCACTGCAACAGTCCATTGGCATATATTTAGGCCTAGCACACAGGCAGAGCAGAGAGGTCCCGTAACAGACAATCTGGCTTCATGTCAGCAGAGAATCAGTCTGCATGTCATAGCAGAGAATCAGGCTTCACGTCAGCCACCACTGCAACAGTCCATTGGCATATATTTAGGCCTAGCACACAGGCAGAGCAGAGAGGTCCCGTAACAGACAATCTGGCTTCATGTCAGCAGAGAATCAGTCTGCATGTCATAGCAGAGAATGAGGCTTCACGTCAGCCACCACTGCAACAGTCCATTGGCATATATTTAGGCCTAGCACACAGGCAGAGCAGAGAGGTCCCGTAACAGAGAATCTGTCTTCATGTCAGCAGAGAATCAGTCTGCATGTCATAGCAGAGAATGAGGCTTCACGTCAGCCACCACTGCAACAGTCCATTGGCATATATTTAGGCCTAGCACACAGGCAGAGGAGAGGTTCATTCAACTTTGGGTAGCCTCGCAATATAATGGTAAAATGAAAATAAAAATAGGATTGAATGAGGAAGTGCCCTGGAGTCCAATAATATATGGTTATGGGGAGGTAGTTAATGTCTAATCTGGACAAGGGACGGACAGGTCCTGTGGGATCCATGCCTGGTTCATTTTTATGAACAGTCAGCTTGTCCACATTGGCTGTAGACAGGCGGCTGCGTTTGTCTGTAATGACGCCCCCTGCCGTGCTGAATACACGTTCAGACAAAACGCTGGCTGCCGGGCAGGCCAGCACCTCCAAGGCATAAAAGGCTAGCTCTGGCCACGTGGACAATTTAGAGACCCAGAAGTTGAATGGGGCCGAACCATCAGTCAGTACGTGGAGGGGTGTGCACACGTACTGTTCCACCATGTTAGTGAAATGTTGCCTCCTGCTAACACGTTGCGTATCAGGTGGTGGTGCAGTTAGCTGTGGCGTGTTGACAAAAGTTTTCCACATCTCTGCCATGCTAACCCTGCCCTCAGAGGAGCTGGCCGTGACACAGCTGCCTTGGCGACCTCTTGCTCCTCCTCTGCCTTGGCCTTGGGCTTCCACTTGTTCCCCTGTGACATTTGGGAATGCTCTCAGTAGCGCGTCTACCAACGTGCGCTTGTACTCGCGCATCTTCCTATCACGCTCCAGTGCAGGAAGTAAGGTGGGCACATTGTCTTTGTAGCGTGGATCCAGCAGGGTGGCAACCCAGTAGTCCGCACAGGTTAAAATGTGGGCAACTCTGCTGTCGTTGCGCAGGCACTGCAGCATGTAGTCGCTCATGTGTGCCAGGCTGCCCAGGGGTAAGGACAAGCTGTCCTCTGTGGGAGGCGTATCGTCATCGTCCTGCCTTTCCCCCCAGCCACGCACCAGTGATGGACCCGAGCTGCGTTGGGTGCCACCCCGCTGTGACCATGCTTCATCCTCATCCTCCTCCACCTCCTCCTCATCCTCGTCCTCCTCGTCCTCCAGTAGTGGGCCCTGGCTGGCCACATTTGTACCTGGCCTCTGCTGTTGCCAAAAACCTCCCTCTGAGTCACTTCGAAGAGACTGGCCTGAAAGTGCTAAAAATGACCCCTCTTCCTCCTCCTCCTCCTCCTCCTCCTGGGCCACCTCCTCTTCCATCATCGCCCTAAGTGTTTTCTCAAGGAGACATAGAAGTGGTATTGTAACGCTGATAACGGTGTCATCGCCACTGGCCATGTTGGTGGAGTACTCGAAACAGCGCAACAGGGCACACAGGTCTCGCATGGAGGCCCAGTCATTGGTGGTGAAGTGGTGCTGTTCTGTAGTGCGACTGACCCGTGCGTGCTGCAGCTGAAACTCCACTATGGCCTGCTGCTGCTCGCACAGTCTGTCCAGCATGTGCAAGGTGGAGTTCCACCTGGTGGGCACGTCGCATATGAGGCGGTGAGCGGGAAGGCCGAAGTTACGCTGTAGCGCAGACAGGCGAGCAGCAGCAGGATGTGAACGCCGGAAGCGCGAACAGACGGCCCGCACTTTATGCAGCAGCTCTGACATGTCGGGGTAGTTGTGAATGAACTTCTGCACCACCAAATTCAGCACATGCGCCAAGCAAGGGATGTGCGTCAAATTGGCTAGTCCCAGAGCTGCAACGAGATTTCGCCCATTATCACACACCACCAGGCCGGGCTTGAGGCTCACCGGCAGCAACCACTCGTCGGTCTGTTGTTCTATACCCCGCCACAACTCCTGTGCGGTGTGGGGCCTGTCCCCCAAACATATGAGTTTCAGAATGGCCTGCTGACGTTTACCCCGGGCTGTGCTGAAGTTGGTGGTGAAGGTGTGTGGCTGACTGGATGAGCAGGTGGAAGAAGAGGAGGAGGAAGCCGAGAAGGAGGAGGTGGCAACAGGAGGCAAAGAATGTTGCCCTGCGATCCTTGGCGGCGGAAGGACGTGCGCCAAACAGCTCTCCGCCTGGGGCCCAGCTGCCACTACATTTACCCAGTGTGCAGTTAGGGAGATATAGCGTCCCTGGCCGTGCTTACTGGTCCACGTATCTGTGGTTAGGTGGACCTTGCCACAGATGGCGTTGCGCAGTGCACACTTGATTTTATCGGATACTTGGTTGTGCAGGGAAGGCACGGCTCTCTTGGAGAAGTAGTGCCGGCTGGGAACAACATACTGTGGGACAGCAAGCGACATGAGCTGTTTGAAGCTGTCTGTGTCCACCAGCCTAAATGACAGCATTTCATAGGCCAGTAGTTTAGAAATGCTGGCATTCAGGGCCAGGGATCGAGGGTGGCTAGGTGGGAATTTACGCTTTCTATCAAATGTTTGTGAGATGGAGAGCTGAACGCTGGCGTGTGACATGGTTGAGACGCTTGGTGACGGAGGTGGTGGTGGTGGTGTTGGTGGTACATCCCCTGTTTGCTGGGCGGCAGGTGCCAACGTTCCTCCAGAGGCGGAGGAAGAGGCCGAGGCGGCAGCAGCAGAATAGGCCGAGGCGGCAGCAGCAGAAGAGGTAGCAGGGGGAGCCTGAGTGACTTCCTTGGTTTTAAGGTGTTTACTCCACTGCAGTTCATGCTTTGCATGCAGGTGCCTGGTCATGCAGGTTGTGCTCAGGTTCAGAACGTTAATGCCTCGCTTCAGGCTCTGATGGCACAGCGTGCAAACCACTCGGGTCTTGTCGTCAGCACATTGTTTGAAGAAGTGCCATGCCAGGGAACTCCTTGAAGCTGCCTTTGGGGTGCTCGGTCCCAGATGGCGGCGGTCAGTAGCAGGCGGAGTCTCTTGGCGGCGGGTGTTCTGCTTTTGCCCACTGCTCCCTCTTTTGCTACGCTGTTGGCTCGGTCTCACCACTGCCTCTTCCTCCGAACTGTGAAAGTCAGTGGCACGACCTTCATTCCATGTGGGGTCTAGGACCTCATCGTCCCCTGCATCGTCTTCCACCCAGTCTTGATCCCTGACCTCCTGTTCAGTCTGCACACTGCAGAAAGACGCAGCAGTTGGCACCTGTGTTTCGTCATCATCAGAGACATGCTGAGGTGGTATTCCCATGTCCTCATCATCAGGAAACATAAGTGGTTGTGCGTCAGTGCATTCTATGTCTTTCACCGCTGGGGAAGGGCTAGGTGGATGCCCTTGGGAAACCCTGCCAGCGGAGTCTTCAAACAGCATAAGAGACTGCTGCATAACTTGAGGCTGAGACAGTTTCCCTGGTATGCATGGGGGTGATGTGACAGACTGATGGGGTTGGTTTTCAGGCGCCATCTGTGCGCTTTCTGCAGAAGACTGGGTGGGAGATAATGTGAACGTGCTGGATCCACTGTCGGCCACCCAATTGACTAATGCCTGTACCTGCTCAGGCCTTACCATCCTTAGAACGGCATTGGGCCCCACCATATATCGCTGTAAATTCTGGCGGCTACTGGGACCTGAGGTAGTTGGTACACTAGGACGTGTGGATGTGGCAGAACGGCCACGTCCTCTCCCAGCACCAGAGGGTCCACTAACACCACCACGACCATGTCCACGTCCGCGTCCCTTACTAGATGTTTTTCTCATTGTTATGGTTCACCACAACAACAAATATATTATTTGGCCCAATGTATTGTATTCAAATTCAGCGGGATATAAATTTGAGGCCTAGTATTTAGGCGCTGGGTGACCGGTATGGATTTAGTGACAGAATTAGACTTGGAAATGCACAGAAGCGTGTGTGTGAAGTTATTCTGAATGACCCTATGTGCACCTTCAATATGATCTACCCTTTTAGGGATAGATTTCAAATAGCTCTGATATAGCAGAAACGACTAAATTATGAAATTGCTAAATTGGGAATTGTATTTCAACCCAGAACAAAAAATGTGCTTTGACGGACACTAAATAACTTTCCCAGCCACAACAGGACAGCGGTAACGAGAGATTTAGCGGGATATAAATTTGAGGCCTAGTATTTAGGCGCTGGGTGACAGGTATGGGTTTAGTGACAGAATTAGATTTGGAAATGCACAGTAGCGGGTGTGTGAAGTTATTCTGAATGACCCTATGTGCACCTTGAATATTATATACCCTTTTAGGGATAGATTTCAAATAGCTCTGATATAGCAGAAACCACTAAATTATGAAATTGCTAAATTGGGAATTGTATTTCAACCCAGAACAAGAAATGTGCTTGAACGGACACTAAATAACTCGCCCAGCTACAGCACTAGGGACAGATTTAGCGGGATATAAATTTGAGGCCTAGTATTTAGGCGCTGGGTGACAGGTATGGGTTTAGTGCCAGAATTAGACTTGGAAATACACAGTAGCGGGTGTGTGTGAAGTTATTCTGAATGACCCAATGTGCACCTTGAATATTATATACCCTTTTAGGGATAGATTTCAAATAGCTCTGATATAGCAGAAACCACTAAATTATGAAATTGCTAAATTGGGAATTGTATTTCAACCCAGAACAAGAAATGTGCTTGAACGGACACTAAATAACTCGCCCAGCTACAGCACTAAGGACAGATTTAGCGGGATATAAATTTGAGGCCTAGTATTTAGGCGCTGGGTGACAGGTATGGGTTTAGTGCCAGAATTAGACTTGGAAATACACAGTAGCGGGTGTGTGTGAAGTTATTCTGAATGACCCAATGTGCACCTTGAATATTATATACCCTTTTAGGGATAGATTTCAAATAGCTCTGATATAGCAGAAACCACTAAATTATGAAATTGCTAAATTGGGAATTGTATTTCAACCCAGAACAAGAAATGTGCTTGAACGGACACTAAATAACTCGCCCAGCTACAGCACTAAGGACAGATTTAGCGGGATATAAATTTGAGGCCTAGTATTTAGGCGCTGGGTGACAGGTATGGGTTTAGTGCCAGAATTAGACTTGGAAATACACAGTAGCGGGTGTGTGTGAAGTTATTCTGAATGACCCAATGTGCACCTTGAATATTATATACCCTTTTAGGGATAGATTTCAAATAGCTCTGATATAGCAGAAACCACTAAATTATGAAATTGCTAAATTGGGAATTGTATTTCAACCCAGAACAAGAAATGTGCTTGAACGGACACTAAATAACTCGCCCAGCTACAGCACTAAGGACAGATTTAGCGGGATATAAATTTGAGGCCTAGTATTTAGGCGCTGGGTGACAGGTATGGGTTTAGTGCCAGAATTAGACTTGGAAATACACAGTAGCGGGTGTGTGTGAAGTTATTCTGAATGACCCAATGTGCACCTTGAATATTATATACCCTTTTAGGGATAGATTTCAAATAGCTCTGATATAGCAGAAACCACTAAATTATGAAATTGCTAAATTGGGAATTGTATTTCAACCCAGAACAAGAAATGTGCTTGAACGGACACTAAATAACTCGCCCAGCTACAGCACTAAGGACAGATTTAGCGGGATATAAATTTGAGGCCTAGTATTTAGGCGCTGGGTGACAGGTATGGGTTTAGTGCCAGAATTAGACTTGGAAATACACAGTAGCGGGTGTGTGTGAAGTTATTCTGAATGACCCAATGTGCACCTTGAATATTATATACCCTTTTAGGGATAGATTTCAAATAGCTCTGATATAGCAGAAACCACTAAATTATGAAATTGCTAAATTGGGAATTGTATTTCAACCCAGAACAAGAAATGTGCTTGAACGGACACTAAATAACTCGCCCAGCTACAGCACTAGGGACAGATTTAGCGGGATATAAATTTGAGGCCTAGTATTTAGGCGCTGGG
The DNA here is from genome assembly GCF_014858855.1 of Bufo gargarizans. NCBI lineage: Eukaryota > Metazoa > Chordata > Amphibia > Anura > Bufonidae > Bufo > Bufo gargarizans. The sequence goes on from NC_058083.1 coordinate 344,686,029, forward strand.
TGACAGGTATGGGTTTAGTGCCAGAATTAGACTTGGAAATACACAGTAGCGGGTGTGTGTGAAGTTATTCTGAATGACCCAATGTGCACCTTGAATATTATATACCCTTTTAGGGATAGATTTCAAATAGCTCTGATATAGCAGAAACCACTAAATTATGAAATTGCTAAATTGGGAATTGTATTTCAACCCAGAACAAGAAATGTGCTTGAACGGACACTAAATAACTCGCCCAGCTACAGCACTAGGGACAGATTTAGCGGGATATAAATTTGAGGCCTAGTATTTAGGCGCTGGGTGACAGGTATGGGTTTAGTGCCAGAATTAGACTTGGAAATACACAGTAGCGGGTGTGTGTGAAGTTATTCTGAATGACCCAATGTGCACCTTGAATATTATATACCCTTTTAGGGATAGATTTCAAATAGCTCTGATATAGCAGAAACCACTAAATTATGAAATTGCTAAATTGGGAATTGTATTTCAACCCAGAACAAGAAATGTGCTTGAACGGACACTAAATAACTCGCCCAGCTACAGCACTAGGGACAGATTTAGCGGGATATAAATTTGAGGCCTAGTATTTAGGCGCTGGGTGACAGGTATGGGTTTAGTGCCAGAATTAGACTTGGAAATACACAGTAGCGGGTGTGTGTGAAGTTATTCTGAATGACCCAATGTGCACCTTGAATATTATATACCCTTTTAGGGATAGATTTCAAATAGCTCTGATATAGCAGAAACCACTAAATTATGAAATTGCTAAATTGGGAATTGTATTTCAACCCAGAACAAGAAATGTGGTTGAACGGACACTAAATAACTCGCCCAGCTACAGCACTAGGGACAGATTTAGCGGGATATAAATTTGAGGCCTAGTATTTAGGCGCTGGGTGACAGGTATGGGTTTAGTGCCAGAATTAGACTTGGAAATACACAGTAGCGGATGTGTGTGAAGTTATTCTGAATGACCCAATGTGCACCTTGAATATTATATACCCTTTTAGGGATAGATTTCAAATAGCTCTGATATAGCAGAAACCACTAAATTATGAAATTGCTAAATTGGGAATTGTATTTCAACCCAGAACAAGAAATGTGCTTGAACGGACACTAAATAACTCGCCCAGCTACAGCACTAGGGACAGATTTAGCGGGATATAAATTTGAGGCCTAGTATTTAGGCGCTGGGTGACAGGTATGGGTTTAGTGCCAGAATTAGACTTGGAAATACACAGTAGCGGGTGTGTGTGAAGTTATTCTGAATGACCCAATGTGCACCTTGAATATTATATACCCTTTTAGGGATAGATTTCAAATAGCTCTGATATAGCAGAAACCACTAAATTATGAAATTGCTAAATTGGGAATTGTATTTCAACCCAGAACAAGAAATGTGCTTGAACGGACACTAAATAACTCGCCCAGCTACAGCACTAAGGACAGATTTAGCGGGATATAAATTTGAGGCCTAGTATTTAGGCGCTGGGTGACAGGTATGGGTTTAGTGCCAGAATTAGACTTGGAAATACACAGTAGCGGGTGTGTGTGAAGTTATTCTGAATGACCCAATGTGCACCTTGAATATTATATACCCTTTTAGGGATAGATTTCAAATAGCTCTGATATAGCAGAAACCACTAAATTATGAAATTGCTAAATTGGGAATTGTATTTCAACCCAGAACAAGAAATGTGCTTGAACGGACACTAAATAACTCGCCCAGCTACAGCACTAGGGACAGATTTAGCGGGATATAAATTTGAGGCCTAGTATTTAGGCGCTGGGTGACAGGTATGGGTTTAGTGCCAGAATTAGACTTGGAAATACACAGTAGCGGGTGTGTGTGAAGTTATTCTGAATGACCCAATGTGCACCTTGAATATTATATACCCTTTTAGGGATAGATTTCAAATAGCTCTGATATAGCAGAAACCACTAAATTATGAAATTGCTAAATTGGGAATTGTATTTCAACCCAGAACAAGAAATGTGCTTGAACGGACACTAAATAACTCGCCCAGCTACAGCACTAAGGACAGATTTAGCGGGATATAAATTTGAGGCCTAGTATTTAGGCGCTGGGTGACCGGTATGGATTTAGTGACAGAATTAGACTGGGATATGGCCAAAAAATAAACAGACTATTGCTGGTTAAATGCACTTGGTGTGACAGCTTCACCCTGATGTAGGCTTTAGCCAAAAACAACCACACCATTGAGGGTTAAATGCACTTGGTGACAGGCGCAGCTTGCCCCTGATTTAGTATATGGCCAAAAAATGAACAGACTATTGCTGGTTAAATGCACTTGGTGTGACAGCTTCACCCTGATGTAGGCTTTAGCCAAAAAACAACCACACCATTGAGGGTTAAATGCACTTGGTGACAGGCGCAGCTTGCCCCTGATTTTGTATATGGCCAAAAAATGAACAGACTATTGCTGGTTAAATGCACTTGGTGTGACAGCTTCACCCTGATGTAGGCTTTAGCCAAAAAACAACCACACCATTGAGGGTTAAATGCACTTGGTCGCAGCTTGTGCTGGCGCACCACAAGACACAAAATGGCCGCCGATCACCCCAGAAAAATGTGACTGACAAACGGTCTGGGCAGCCTAAAAACAGTGAGCAATTGAGGATCAGCAGCTCAATGATCCACAGCTGCAGATCGATCAGTTAATCAAGTCCTTTGGAGGAGTTAATCTGCCTAATCTCGCCCTACTGTCGCAGCCGCAACCTCTCCCTACGCTAATCAGAGCAGAGTGACGGGCGGCGCTATGTGACTCCAGCTTAAATAGAGGCTGGGTCACATGGTGCTCTGGCCAATCACAGCCATGCCAATAGTAGGCATGGCTGTGATGGCCTCTTGGGGCAAGTAGTATGACGCTTGTTGATTGGCTGCTTTGCAGCCTTTCAAAAAGCGCCAAGAAAGCGTCACAAAAGCGCGAAGAAAGCGACGAACACCGAACCCGAACCCGGACTTTTACGAAAATGTCCGGGTTCGGGTCCGTGTCACGGACACCCCAAAATTCGGTACGAACCCGAACTATACAGTTCGAGTTCGCTCATCCCTATTTGTGTTTATCAAAATGCGCCGGACTGGTAGCAGTAGATTTTTCCTTCGAATTGTTGATTTGTGTTGACAAATCCTGTCACGTGCTTTTTGAGTGGTTTCTCCTACATAAGCCATTCCGCAAGGACATTTTATAAGGTAGACGACAAAGTCTGTGTCACAAGTGAAAAAACCATTTATATGAAACGTTTTGCCCGTTTGGGGGTGTGTAAACTGGGAGCCTTTCTGCACATTACAACATTGGGAACATGTGAGGCATGGGAATGTACCTTTCCTTTGGGTCTGCAAAAAGATCTGTCTAGGTAAGCGTGTCTCAGAACCCAGATCCGCCCTTACCAAGTTATCTCGCAGATTGCGGGGACGGCGATTGCATGAGAGTATTGGGTTGTGGAATTCCTCTATTTTAGGATATGCTTTCTTCAAAATTGGCCAGTGGTTGCGGATGATGTGCAAAACTTTGTTAGTGCTGGGATGAAAGGTGTGGACAAATGGGATTCTTTTCTTATTATTTCTTGGATTCCTATTGCTGATATTCGTCTTGAGGGTATGTTCTGGGTAACCCCTGGTCCTAAACCTCTGTTTCATTTCATCCGCCCTTTTTGTTAGTGTGACGGGATCATCTACTATGGTTTGGATTCTTTTTAGTTGTGAACATGGTAAGGATTTTTTTGTCATGGGTGGATGGAAACTGGAGAAATGAAGTAAGCTGTTACGGTCAGTGTCTTTGCGATATAAGTCAGTTTTGAGTTTACCCTGGGAATTTATGGTAACAACTGTGTCGAGGTAGGCTATTAATGAGTTGTTATAGTGGATGGTGAACTGGAGCTCTGGCCATATGGAATTCAAGTAATTGTGAAATGTTAGGAGAGATTCTGCTGTTCCAGTCCAAATGCAGAAGATGTCGTCTATGTATCTTTTCCATAGCTTGCAGTGTGTTATGAAGAGGTTTGATGGGTATACATAAATGGTCTCAAAATGTGCCATGAGGAATTTGCATAAGGCGGGGCTACGTTTGACCCCATAGCGGTACCCTGTACCTGTAAATAAAATGTGTCCTGGAACATAAAGAAGTTGTGGTGAAGCACTAGTTGGAGAAGATCAAGGCATAGTGAAATGATATCTTTATGTAAATCGGTATTGGTCAACATCGTCTTAACTGCATCCATGCCCTTTTCGTGTTTGATAGAAGTATATAAACTCGTGACATCCCAGGTAACTAGAAACGTGTTAGATGGTAATGGATCCAATTGTCTGATTATTTTGAGGAATGAAGTAGTGTCCAAAAGGAAAGATGTAGTATGTTTAACATGAGGAGTGAGAATCTTTTCAAGAAAGATAGATAGAGGGGATAATATGGATTCAGTGGATGCAACTATTGGTCGGCCAGGGGGATGATGGAGATCTTTATGAATTTTAGGTAGTACGTAGAAGACTGGTATGATGGGGAAGGCTTTGATTAGAAAATTGACAGTTTGAGTATCAATAGTACCCTTTGTGTGATAGTGTCTTAAAATATTATTGATTAGGGTGGCTATAGATGACGTGGGGTTGTGGTCTAACTTTTTATAGACTGCTGTGTCATTAAGTTGGCGGTGCACTTCTGCCACGTATTGTGTTTTGTCCATCACGACCAGGGCTCCCCCTTTATCTGCAGGTTTCAAAATCACCTTTTTAGCCCGTTTCAGTGCATCTAAAGATACTCTTTCTGTGTTTGTAAGGTTATTCGTATATTTATATTGGCCCTCTCTGACTCCTTTTATGAAAGTGTCAGTGTCTCTTTGTACCAATTTAATAAAGGTTTCCACAGCTGGTTGATTACGTGGGGGCATGTATGTACTTTTAGTACGTAAGCCTAAATCCCGAGATGATATAAGCGAACCTTCCTTCTCAGGAGTGGGATGTACTTCCCTGTTTTCGTCTTCGAAATGTGCTCGAAGGCGAATATTTCTGAAGAAACGCAGTAAATCAAGTTCCAGTTCAAAACTGTTTAGACCGTATGAGGGGCAGAAAGATAGTCCTCTTTGTAATAAAGTCAGTTCTGATGGGCTGAGGGGAGTCGAGGAGATATTAATCACCAGTGACTCTGATGATAGTGGCAATTGTGTAGAATGTGTGATAATTGGATCATACGGTACCTGGGATCTAGTAGTGATGGATGACGTTTGCTGTTGTGATGTCCCAGTTCTAGGTGGTCTACGGGTATTCTTCGGTCTGCGTTGTTCATCAGGATGACGAGAATCCTGGCTTGAAGCTGATCTCTATGAGTCCATGGAGGATGCTCTTCCACTTCTCCTCGGACGAAATCCGGTGGAATCGGGCCAGTGGTAGATTCTATTGCTCTTGTAGTCTTCTGTATCTCTCAGAAATTTATTTTTCTTATTGAATTCGATTTCTTTTCGTCTTTCCAGGAGGATAGTGGCTACCTTTTCTTGTAGACTGTTGTATTCATCTTTAGATAGGAGGTCAAGCAGTTGTTATTCTATAGCTCAAATCTTTATTTTTAGTTCCGTCATAGCTGAATGGATGTACATCAGGGTCAGCGTCATGATATCTATCGAACACTTATTGAGAATCTGTTCGAATTTGGTACAATATTCTGGATTGTCCTTGAAGAACGTCGGACGTGTCCGTATCCGTAGTCCCCTAGGGATCATCTTGGTTTTGAGGTACTCGGCCAGCGTGACACTATGTAGTTCAAAGTTTTGCAGCTTCTTGGTCTCACGTTCAAGATCTCTTTCTTGCAGTTCTACTGCAGGTGTCTGGAGAAAATCACTGGATGAGGTGACTTGCGCCAGAACGGTTGAAATCTCGTTATCCGCGAAGGATAGGGTGTTGTCAGCCATTTTTGGTGGTCCTGGTGCGTTCCAAATCAGGGAAATGTAATATGTAGAACAAATTTGTTCACACCGGGTTTTCTCAGCTGTACATAGGGTTCCCACCCCAGAATATAGTATAATAAAAATGACAGCTATGAGAGGTATTCTTTGATTGCAGTTTATTTTTTGCAGGTAATGTGCGACATTCAGGTGTGAACGCGTTTTCGGCTATATATTAGCCTTCATCAGACACTATGGAATACAGAATAATAGTGTCATATATATACACAAGGTTATGTACATTAATTCATGTAATACACCATTGGCGACAATAAATCAAGGAAGCAAAAAGAAAAAATGAACAAACCAATAAAATAAAGAAAAATAGAGTAAAAAATAAAGTAAAAATGGCCAGCAGATAATTAATGAGAAATCAGCCTGATATGGAGTTTCAATTCTGTAGCTACATAATATTATGCTGGTATACAACGTAGAATATATGGGACGTCGCGATGATTCCTGAAGGATCAATTTAAGGAAAAAGCCGAATCTGAGCAGAGTCCTAAAATTGAAGTATGATGTCCATTCTAACAAGTATGGTAATATATCAGACAGAAGAGTAACCCTCAGTATAATAGTAACATAATAACAATACCATATAAGTCAAAGAGGTGGATAGCCCAATCCCCACTCAGGAGGACCTACCATTGCCGCTAGAGATGAGAGGAGAATCATACCAGCATAATATTATGTAGCTACAGAATTGAAACTCCATATCAGGCTGATTTCTCATTAATTATCTGCTGGCCATTTTTACTTTATTTTTTACTCTATTTTTCTTTATTTTATTGGTTTGTTCATTTTTTCTTTTTGCTTCCTTGATTTATTGTCGCCAATGGTGTATTACATGAATTAATGTACATAACCTTGTGTATATATATGACACTATTATTCTGTATTCCATAGTGTCTGATGAAGGCTAATATATAGCCGAAAACGCGTTCACACATGAATGTCGCACATTACCTGCAAAAAATAAACTGCAATCAAAGAATACCTCTCATAGCTGTCGTTTTTATTATACTGGCTTTTTTTAACATGTCAGCTTCTGATAATAGTGTTGCCATCTGCAGCCTGTGCTGTCAATGCTTAAGTTGTGGTAAGCCCAACACTCACCTAGGGACGCCTTAAGATGGCACCTGGCCTGTCACAGGGCTCGGTGGGAGCAATGCCGTCAGAACCCACAAAGTCACAGTCCTGGCTCTCCACGTCCTACCTCTTCTTCTTCTCCTCTCTCCTCCCATTTGTCCTCCACCTTCCACCGTGCTGTTGTTACGTTCATCTGGCACAAGGCAGGCTTCCGTGGGCCAAATGCTCGAGCGTAAAAAAATAATGACGCCGGAAAATCCTCTTGCCCAACGGCTGACTACTGTCTTCTCAGAACTGCTACTGCCATTTAAATTGGTGGACTCGGAGGCCTTTAGAAAATTTGTGGCTATTGGCACACCACAATGGAAGGTCACTGGAAGGAAAAATTTCTCCCAGAATGGCATCTCTGAACTATAGTTCAGCGGCAAGTTAATATATCTCTGGCACACAGTGTCGGTGCCAAGATATATCTGACCACAGACACGTGGTCTAGCAAACACAGGCAGGGAAGGTACATAACTAGGGTTGAGCGAACCCGAACTGTTACAGTTCGGGTTCGTATCGAACTTTAGGATTTTTGTACCCTGAACCCGAACATTTCAGTAAAAGTTCGGGTTCGGGGTTCGTCGCGTTCTTGACGCCCTACTAATGGCAGGGCTATGATTGGCCAGAGCAGCATGTGACCCAGGCTCTATATAAGCTTGAGTCACGTAACGCTGCGCGTCACTCTGCACGTCACTCTTCTATTACAAGTGTAGGGAGAGGATGCTGCTGGACTGGTGATTTCAAGGAGAGAATAGGAGAGAATCTAACTCAGCGATCTACATTACCCTGCCCTGAGCCCAATGACCAAAAAACTTTTGTCCATCTGTTAGTTAGGTGGGTGGCGGCGGCCATTTTATGCAATCTCAGTGCACTAGCACTGCATCTGAGCTTTTGGGGCATTGAAAATAACAATTTTTTTGTCAATATACAACATCTGGATTAGTCAGTGTGCAATTTAATCTAGAAATACATACATCATTTTCTGGGGTTTAGAAAACACACTTTTTTTTTGCCAAAAAACAGTATTTTCCTGATCTGCAAGTGTTAAATTCAAGTTGAATATATACATATTCTGTTACCAAAAAAAACCTTTTGGGGCAATCTACAACATTTGGATTAGTCAGTGTGCAATTTAAGCTAGAAATACACCCATTATTTTCTGGGGTTTTAAAAACACACTTTTTTGCCAAAACCACTATTTTCAGGCCTTGCAGCTTCCACACATGTGAAATTACAGGCTTATATACTCGTTTGGGCAAAAAAAATTGGTTGGCAGCCTTTGATACAGATGTCGGGAGATACACCCATAATACATTTGGGTTAGATTCAGAGATTTGAAATACCGCCATTTGCTGCACCAATATTGAATTCAGGCCTACAGTGGGTCAGGCCACGTGAGTTACACCCTGTATATACAGGGCTTATATTATTTCATTAATAAAACACCCTTTTTGGGGCAAAATACACAATATTTCAGGCCTTGCAACATAAGCATGTTTGAAATTCCTGGGTTATATACTGCTGCTATATTGAGTTATTAAACAAACATCCGTTTGGGCAAGAAAAGTTTATTTGGCAGCCTTTGCTGCATATATCATTGTGAGATACACCCTTAATACATTTGGGTTAGATTCAGGGATATGAAATACCTCCATTTGGTGCACCAATATTGAATTCAGGCCTACAGTGAGTCAGGCTGTGTGAGATACACCCTCTACATACAGGGGTTTGATTCAGGCATTTGAAATACAGCCATTTGAAATACAGCTATTTTGGGCAAAGAAATCATTAATTCAGGCCTACACTGGTTCAGGCCGTGTGAGATACACCCTCTACATACAGGGTTTGATTTAGGCATTCAGAATACAGCCATTTTGGGCAAAGAAATCTTTAATTCAGGCCTACACTGGTTCAGGCCGTGTGAGATACACCCTCTACATACAGGGGTTTGATTCAGGCATTTGAAATACAGTCATTTTGGGCAAATAAATCTTTCATTCAGGCCTACACTGATTCAGGCCATATAAGATACATCCTCTACATACATGGGTTTGATTACGGCATTTGAAAATACAGCCATTTTGGGCAAAGAAATCTTTAATTCAGGCCTACACTGGTTCAGGCCGTGTGAGATACACCCTCTACATACAGGGGTTTGATTCAGGCATTTGAAATACAGTCATTTTGGGCAAATAAATCTTTCATTCAGGCCTACACTGATTCAGGCCATATAAGATACATCCTCTACATACATGGGTTCGATTACGGCATTTGAAAATACAGCCATTTTGGGCAAAGACATCTTTAATTCAGGTCTACACTGGTTCAGGCCGTGTGAGATACACCCTCTACATACAGGTGTTTGATTCAGGCATTTGAAATACAGCCATTTTAGGCAAAGAAATCTTTAATTCAGGCCGACACTGATTCAGACCATGTGAGATACATCCTCTACATACAGTGGTTTGATTCAAGGATTTGAAATACAGCCATTTTGGGCAAATAAATCTTTAATTGAGGCCTATTCTGGTTCAGGCTATGTGATATACACCCTTTACATACTGTCGTTCTATTCTACTATTAAACACCCATTTAGGGCAAGATCCTAAATTCGAGAAATATGAGGAGAGCATCAAATAAGGGACGTGGCCCAGGTTGTGGTGATGCTGGTAGAGCTCCTTTTGCAGGGAGAGAACGTGGTCGATATGTGCCAGCTACACGCACAAGTGAAACCCCTTCCTCGGGTGTGAGTAGGCCCCAGAACCTGCAGCGGTATTTGGTCGGGCCTAATGCGGCTCTACGAATGGTGAGGCCTGAACTAGTACAGGCGATAGTAGATTGGGTTGCTGACAGTGGATCCAGTTCCTACTCATTGTCTCCCACCCAGTCTCCTGCTGAAAGACCACAGTTGGCACCTGCAGCCGATGTCCATCAGTCTTTCATCTCACCCACTGGCAAATCAGCCAAGCAGTCTGAGCCCCAAGTCATGCCGCAGGTTCTTCTGCTTTTTGATTACTCTGTTAGCAGGGTTTTCCAGGGCCATCCACCTAGTTCTGCCCCAGAAGTGGAAGAGATTGAGTGCACCAATGCCCAACCACTTATCTTTCAAGATGAGTACATGGGAGGACCATCGAAGGACGTCTCTGCCTTCCGACAAGGAAGGCAGGGGTGAAGACTGGGTGGAAGATGATGTGGAGGACGATAAGGTCCTCGACTCCACATGGAATCAAGGTCATGCGAGTGACCTATGTAATTCGGTGGAAGAGGCGGTAGTCGTACAGAGCCACCACCACAGCAGAAGAGGGAGCAGGGTGCAAAAGTGGAGCGGCCGTCCTCTAGACAGTACGCCTGCTACTGCCCACCGCAGCAAGGGACCGAGCACACCAAAGCCAGCGATCACATGTTCGGCAAATCACAAGAGATGGCGAAAAGCACCAGAAGACATAATAACCCCAAGTGTGAGGTAAAAAGATGAAAAAAGTGCATAATGAATGTGACGAAGTGAAGAGAAGAGGATGTATGTGCATAATAGAACAAAAAATCGGTTCAGTATTAGTGAATGGCAAAATAAGCCATAGTGGGATATAGAAAAAACTAATCCCAAACATGAAAGGTGACATGAAGGTGTGAAAAAGTCTAATAATATATATAACACATATAAACCAGTGATATTGAAAAAGCTAATGGAAAATGTGATGAATGCAATATGAAATACTACAAATATTATAAATAACACTATTACTTTTTTATTATAAATATTATAATATTATACTTTATAATATAAATATTATAATATAATAATATAAAAATGAAAAACACAATATTAATGGTGTATGAGTGAGATTATCCATAAATGATAAGAAAAGATGACATGATGTTTCCATCTTCAATTAGGATCATGATGACACAAACAATCCATTCAGATATGCTTAAAGTCCATATAGAGAGGTAAGTGCGAATGTATTATCCTGAATGCAGAAAGACAGCATTAATAGCAGATCTCGATTAGGAAGACACAAACATATAAGTGAACATAGATGCATATCTAAAAATAATATCACAAAAGATTAAAAGAAAAGTATAAATCTTCACTGCAGAAAAAGGGCGTAAGACAGAGCATCATTGAGGCCTTTAGGTTGCATTGCATCCAAGGTCCAAATCCACTTTGACTCAAGTTGGGCCAGACACTTCATCAGATTACCTCCACGCATCCCCAAATCTATGTGGTCAATCCCACAAACTTTCAAGAGTGAAGGATCACTATCATGAAATCTCTTGAAATGCTTGGCGATGGGTTTAAGGTTAGTCAGATCAGTGGAATCTATTGATTTTACAATATCTCGAACGTGTTCGCAAACTCGTATCTTTAGTTCCCTACTTGTTAGGCCAACTTAAATTTTTGGGCATGGGCAATAGCATGATAAATTACCCCCTTATTGGTGCATGAAAAGCAATGGGTAATTTTATATGTTTTGATCTGCATGGAGTTAGTGAACTCAGTAGTTCTTAAGATATTATCACAGGCCACACACTTGCCACAGGGGGAACAACCCCATTTAGGCGCCCTAGAGCCAAAGATTGTGCCCTGCGTTTGAGGGGCATAATAAGATCTTACCAGGTGGTTCCCAAGTTTTTCGCTCTCCTAGCCACTAAGGATGGGTGTGGTGGCAAGATCTTATCCAATATTGGATCCGCCCTCAATATCGGCCAAAATCTCTCCAGTACCTCTCGCATGTGTTGCCACTGCGAGTGATAATGGGTAATGTATCTTACCGTGTTGTTGTTGTTTCCTTTTTTGATTTGGGGTGGATAAGGTCTTGTCGTACTGAGTGCTTTGCACGATTATATGCCTTCTTCACTGATCTCTTGCTGTATCCTCTTTCCAAAAACCGTTGTCGTAGAATGTTCAACTGGGCCTCAAAATCTTCATTGGTGGAACACACTCTTCTGATCCTAATGAATTGACCAATAAGTATTGCTTTAATTGTCTGGGGAGAATGAGAAGATGATGCATGTAAGAGTGTGCTGACAGCAGTCTCTTTCCTACATATATTGGTTTGCAGGAAGCCCAAAGAATCGCATCTAATCAGGACGTCTAAGAATTCTATTTGTTCTTTGAGGTGTTTGAAGGTCAAATGGATGTTGTATTTATTATCATTGAGGCCTTCCATAAATCAACAGAGTGTGTCAGAGGTGCCCTGCCATATCAAAAAAATATTGTCGATGTATCGGGCCCAAAAAATGACCCGGTCCATCAACACATGGCTGTCAGAAATGAAAAGCTCCCTCTCCCACAGCCCCAGGAAAAGGTTGGCATATGAGGGTGCACAGGCCACCCCCATAGCCCCCCCCAGAGCTGTAGGTAGAATGAGCCATTTAAGGTGAAAAAGTTATGCGTAAGGACAAACTGCAATAGATCAATGAGGCAGGTGGAAAAACCCTTGTCACCATCAGTCATAGACAGAAAATAGGAGGCAGCTCGTATCCCATCCTCATGGTTGATGCTGGTGTACAGCAATTCAACATTGCATGTCACCAGCAACATATCAGAATCAAGATGAATGCCATCAATCTTCTGGAGCAAATCTACAGTATCCTGTGTGTATGATGGTAAGCCTTCAACCAAAGGCTTTAAGTTGTAGTCCAAAAACTTGCATACATTCTCCAAAAAGCCCCCACAACCTGATATGATTGGCCTACCTGATGGTTTTGTAGGACTCTTATGGATTTTAGGCAAAAGGTATAAGGTGGGTATTGAAGGATGTCATACAGTTAATGCATCACATAATTGTCGACAAATGACATCATCAGTCACTGCTGTCTCCAATAGATTTTATAGTGATTAGCTATAAGAAGAAAGGGGATTATAAGTCATCTTTTTGTAACACACCGTGTCCCTGAATTGACGGTAAGCCTCCGTGTCATACATTCTGCAAGGCCAAATGACAATATTACCCCCCTTGTCAGCTGGTTTGAAGATCACGTCCTTCAATGACTGTAAATTCTTCAAACTTTTTCGTTGGTCAACTGTCAGGTTATCATGTGCTCTTTTTTCTGTGAGCTGCAAGAGCTCCTTAGATACCGATCTCACGAAGAGATCTACTGCCGGGCATAATGACAGGGGAGGAAATTTATTAGAACGTTTTCTAATAACCATGGGAACCTTACCCGGAGTTTCTCTTTGCTCCTCCAATAAACTCTCCAAGACATCCAGGGTTTCCTTTTCTGTAGGTGAATTTAAGGGACTTTCTTCTTCAGGTTTGAAAAACCACCTCTTTAAAATCAATGACCGACCAAATAAATGGAGGTCTTTTACCGCTGTAAAAGTATCAAGAGAGGCAGAAGGTTAGAAAGTCAGTCCCTTTTGTAAGACAAAGATGTCCACATCGGACAGATGATGGTCAGAAAGGTTAATTGCCTTTAAGTTTCTGTCCTGATGTGGGTCATTTCTCTGTCTCCTCTTGTAAGGTTGCGTTCTATGTTCCCATTTCCTCTTATTTTGGCCCATCCACCTGGTCATCATCCCAGGGCTAGTGTGACCACTAGCCTGACTACCTGTTTTACTTGCTGCGGATAGTGATGAGATAGACGAGGTCCGGATGAGTGTGTCAGATTGTTGAACACGTCGCCACCGATACACCTTTTTGTTCTGTGCATCAATTAGGTCCCTATAAAATTTCTTGGACTTCAATTGTTGGATGTCCCTTTCCCACATCTCAAATTGTGCCTCCAACTGGAGATTAACCGCCTCCGGACCGCCTAACGCAGGATCGCGGTCCGGAGGCGGCTCTCCCAGGCTCAGCGAAGCATATACGTGTCATCTCGCGAGATGCGAGATTTCCTGTGAACGCGCGCACACAGGCGGGTAAGCGAGCTGATCTACAGCCTGCCAGCGGCGATTGTTCGCTGGCAGGCTGTAGATGCAATTTTTTTTAACCCCTAACAGGTATATTAGACACTGTTTTGATAACAGCATCTAATATACCAGCTACCTGGTCCTCTGGTGGTCCCTTTTGCTTGGATCGACCACCAGAGGACACAGGCCGCTCTGTAAAATAGCACCAAGCACCACACTACACCCCCCCCTGTCACTTATTAATCCCTTATTAACCCATGATCACCCCATATAGACTCCCTGATTACCCCCCTGTCATTGATCACCCCCCTGTTAGGCTCCATTCAGATGTCCGTGCGTGTTTTACGGATCGGATCCGCAAAACACATACGGACGTCTGAATGGAGCCTTACAGGGGGGTGATCAATGACAGAGGGGTGATCACCCCATATACACTCCCTGATCACCCTCTGTCATTGATCACCCCCCTGTAGGGCTCCATTCAGACGTCCGTATGTGTTTTACGGATCCACACATCCATGGATCGGATCCGCAAAACACATACGGACATCTGAATGGAGCCTTACAGGGGGTGATCATCCCATATAGACTCCCTGATCACCCCCCTGTAAGGCTCCATTCAGACGTCCGTATGTGTTTTACGGATCCACACATACATGGATCGGATCCGAAAAGCATATACGGACGTCTGAATGGAGCCTTACAGAGGGGTGATCAATGACAGGGGGGTGATCACCCCATATACACTCCCTGATCACCTCCCTGTCATTGATCACCCCCCTGTAGGGCTCCATTCAGACGTCCGTATGTGTTTTACAGATCCACGTATCCATGGATCGGATCTGCAAAACACATACGGATGTCAGAATGGAGCCTTACAGGGGGGTGATCAATGACAGGGGGTGAACACCCCATATAGACTCCCTGATCACCCCCCTGTCATTGATCACCGCCCTGTAAGGCTCCATTTAGACATTTTTTGGGCACAAGTTAGCGGAAATTGATTTTTTTAGTTTTTTCTTACAAAGTCTCATATTCTACTAACTTGTGTCAAAAAATAAAATCTCACATGAACTCACCATACCCCTCACAGAATCCAAATGCGTAAAATTTTTTAGACATTTATATTCCAGACTTCTTCTCACGCTTTAGGGGCCCTAAAATGCCAGGGCAGTATAAATACCCCACATGTGACCCCATTTCGGAAAGAAGACACCCCAAGGTATTCCGTGAGGGGCATATTGAGTCCATGAAAGATTGAAATTTTTGTCCCAAGTTAGCGGAAAGGGAGACTTTGTGAGAAAAAAACAAAAAAAATCTATTTCCGCTAACTTGTGCCAAAAAATAAAAAAATCTATGAACTCGCCATGGCCCTCATTGAATACCTTGTGGTGTCTTCTTTCCAAAATGGGGTCACATGTGGGGTATTTATACTGCCCTGGCATTTAGGGGCCCAAAAGCGTGAGAAGAAGTCTGGGATCCAAATGTCTAAAAATGCCCTCCAATAAAGGAATTTGGGCCCCTTTGCGCATCTAGGCTGCAAAAAAGTGTCACACATGTGGTATTGCCGTACTCAAGAGAAGTTGAGCAATGTGTTTTAGGGTGTCATTTTACATATACCCATGCTGGGTGAGATAAATATCTTGGTCAAATGCCAACTTTGTATAAAAAAATTGGAAAAGTTGTCTTTTGCCGACATATTTCTCTCAGCTTATAACCTGCTATACGCAGCATGGGTATATGTGAAATGACACCCCAAAACACATTGCCCTACTTCTTCTGAGTATGGCGATACCACATGTGTGACACTTTTTTGCAGCTTAGGTGGGCAAATGGGCCCACATTCCAAAGAGCACCTTTCGGATTTCACAGGCCATTTTTTACAGATTTTGATTTCAAACTATTTCGCACGCATTTGGGCCCCTAAAATGCCAGGGCAGTAAACTACCCCACAAATGACCCCATTTTGGAAAGAAGACACCCCAAGGTATTTCATGATGGGCATAGTGAGTTCATGGAAGTTTTTATTTTTTGGTCACAAGTTAGTGGAATATGAGACTTTGTAAGGAAAAAAAAAGAAGAAAAAAAAATTCATAATTTTCCACTTTCTATGAACTCACTATGCCTATCAGCGAATACCTTAGGGCAGTGATGGTGAACCTTTTAGAGACCGAGTGCCCAAACTACAACCTAAACCCACTTATTTATCACAAAGTGCCAACTCGGCAATTTAACCAGAAAACCAATATAGTATATATTCCATGTACTTTATCATTCAGCAATAATAGCCTGCCTATATTCAATGTGCTGCCTGTGCTGTTCATAGTGCGCTCGGCGCTGATGAATGGCAGGAAAAGTCTAGGGCATACTGGTAACCCATAGACTATTTCCAGGGTGTGGGTGCCCATAGAAAGGGCTCTGAGTGCCGCCTCTGGCACCCATGCCATAGGTTCGCCATCACTGCCTTAGGGTTTCTACTTTCCGAATTGGGATTATTTGTGGTTTTTTCTACTGTCTGGGCATTGTAGAACCTCAGGAAACATGACAGGTGCTCAGAAAGTCAGAGCTCCTTCAAAAAGTGGAAATTCACATTTTTGTACCATAGTTTGTAAACGCTATAACTTTTACCCAAACCATTTTTTTTTACCCAAACATTTTTTTTACTCAAAGACATGTAGAACAATAAATTTAGAGAAAAATGTATATATAGATGTCATTTTTTTTAAAACAATTTTACAACTGAAAGTGAAAAATGTCATTTTTTGGCTAAAATTTCATTAAATTTCGATTAATAACAAAAAAAGTAAAAATGTCAGCAGCAATGAAATACCACCAAATGAAAGCTTTATTAGTGAGAAGAAAAGGAGGTAAAATTCATTTGGGTGGTAAGTTGCATGACCGAGCAATAAACTGTGAAAATAGTGTAGTGCAGAATTGTAAAAAGTGGTCTGGTCATTAAGGGTGTTTATGCTAGGGGGGCTGAGGTGGTTAAAGGAGGTCCACTCATCATTCGAGATAGCTGCCTGTAATTGGTTCTGTGTTGTCTCAATTTCTTTGTTCAATGCTAACAGAGTGCTGGCATTTAAACTGATCAATAGTTCCATAAATTTTATGGAGCTATTTGTGCAAATCTCCTCCCATTTATCTATAAATGATTCATCCTCAATCGGAAAGGATGGGAACACCTGGATACGTAGGCCCCTGGGGACTAGTCCCCTTGTACATAATTCTCCAGAGAAGCCTTGTTCCCCCAAGTTTTTAGTTTACGGTGAAGTTGAGACCTCAATGTGCTCTGCAAAATGCTCACATCTCTACGTGTATTAAAATCAACAGATGAGCTGTCATCTCTAAAAACCTCCACAAGATGAGACTGCCAGGTACGTTCTCTTGTTTTGAAATCCATGGGTCCTGTAACCGAACAAAGATTTGTGGAAACCGAAGTAAATAGACTGATTAAATACACACGAGTTACATAAGGGAAGGCGTAAAGCAACAAAATGGCATAAGCCCCTCAGCAAGAACGCTAACTAGATAACTAGAAAAACCTATAAATGAACATTTAGAGTTGATAAGCTATAAACATATTTTTTTATTGAAATACATGATTAAAAGCATATAATATGAAATGATAAACAAATCTGTATCAAAAAAGTGTGGTACAACCCTGGGAGAGCTTGGTAAAGAGTGTGACATAAAATAGACCCTGGAGGGAAGGTATTAGGATAAATCCAAACTATAGATGTCTAATCAATAGACATTAATCACATTTTCCATATCTTTTCAATAGCACTAGTTTATATGTGTTATATATATATATATATATATATATATATATATATATATTATTATACTTTTTCACACCTTCATGTCACCTTTCATGTTTGGGATTAGTTTTTTTTATATCCCACTATTGCTTATTTCGCCATTCACTAATACTGAACCGATTTTTGGTTCTAATATTCACAAACATCCTCTTCTCTTCACTTCGGCAAATTCATTATGCACTTTTTTCATCTTTTTACCTCACACTTGGGGTTATTATTTCTTCTGGTGCGTTTCTCCATCTCTTGCGGATTGCCCATCATGTGATCGCGACTTGCAATCATATGATCTATTCCCTTGATCTTGATGTCGCCGGCCACATGACAGGCCATCAAGTGATCGCCGATTGTCTCGCGGGATCATTACGTCATCCAAGGTCCTTGACAAATAGTTTGGTGAAAGCAGTTGTGCCCGCACGATTGGCCACCGTGCGGTTCCTCTGTGACTCCACCTTTTAGAAGGGCCAAATTAGCAGTACTTGGTACTTCATACCAAATTAGCAGTACTCTGATTGGAGGAGCATTTATTTAAATATAGCCCCTCCAGTAGGAAGAACCGAGCCCCCAGAGGAAGGTTTCCACCGAAACGCGCGTCGGGGTGTGCGGTCTTCCTGTGGAGTTATTACTTTGACTTACGGTATGTGACTTCTCATGTTTACATTGTATTCATTACATCATCACTTTGACTTACGGTATGTGACTTCTCATGTTTACATTGTATTCATTACATCATCACTTATGAGCCTTTGAATAGGATATTGCTATGCTTTTTTGACACTTATACATTTTGCACTTTATCATAGCATTTCTCGCATTTCATTAATTGGATGTCTACTCAACGGATGCACCCAAGAACTCTGTAGAGCAGTTTTTTTGCTGCTTATTTGCAACTTGCACTTTACATATATGGCATCTTTTGACTCTATTGATTAGACATCTATATTTTGGATTTATCCTAATACCTTTCCTCCAGGCTCTATTTTATGTCACACTCTTTACCAAGCTCTCCCAGGGTTGTACCGCACTTTTTTTTATATGGATTTGTCTGTCATTTCATATTATATGTTTTTCATCATGTATTTCAATAAAAATACATTTTTATAGCTTATCAACTCTCAATGTTCGTTTATAGGTTTTTCACTCCTATACCTAGTAGACCGGGAACAAAAAAAATTGACAGTTAAATTTTCTGGTGAAATTCTTGGGTGTGATGTACCACTGTTATACCTAGTAGACAGGTTAGGAAATTAAATAAATAGTCAATTACATTTTCTGGTGAAATTCACCAATTTTTGGGTGTGATGTACCACTGCTATACTTAGTAGACAGGTTTAAAAAAAAATATTGTCAGTACTATTGGTGAAATTCACCAATTTTTGGGTGCAATATACCCCTTCTCTATCTAGTTGACAGCTTAATAAATTTCAATAATTTTTCTGTTACATTCTTGGGTTGACATTATACAATTTTAGATGTGAATAAACACCTGCTATGCATAGGTGACAGGGAATAAAATGTAATATATTATTCAGTAATTAATGCGCGCCACATACTTTCATTTAATGCTTAAACTTTGAAAAGTTGTCACACTTTTATGCTTTAATAATTTCTCCCATATTTCAACTCTATAATTTTAAATTTGAAAAAATGAATCCTCACTTGGATGTGGTCTCTCTTTCTCACACTCCCTCTCTGGCCTGGAACCCTGATTCCCCGCCACCCATGATCACCATGGTAGGCGCATAAAAGAACATTGAAAGTTGATAGAGCAGATATCAAATTGGATCGTGAACATCAAGGGGACGTGCAACATGGTGGGGCAGTAAGTGTGCACACGCCTACACGAATTGACTGACAGGGGTCAGCCCCTGCAACTTCTGGGTCTCCAAATTGGGCACATGGCCTGAGCTTGCCCTTTACCCCTTGGAGGTGCTGGCCTGCCCTGCAGCCAGTGTCTTGTCTGAATGTGTGTTTAGCATGACTGGAGTGGGTTATCACAGGTAAGGCTACTTTCACACTTGCGTTTGAGGTTCTGCTAGTAAGATCCGTTTGAGGGCTCTCACAAGCGGCCCCCGAACGGATCCGTTCATCCCCAATGCATTCTGAATGGATAAGGATCCGTTCAGAATGCATCAGTTTGGCACCGTTCCGCCTCCAATCCGCTCTGGAGGCGGACACCAAAACGCTTCTTGCAGTGATTTGGTGTCCGCCTGGCGGTGCGGAGCCAAACGGATCCGTCCTGACTTACAATGCAAGTCAATAGGGACGAATCTGTTTGACGTTGACACAATATGATGCAATTGCAAACGTCCCCCATTGACTTTCAATGTAAAGTCAGGAGTCCCTGACTTTACATTGAAGAGTTTTAATATTGGAGAGTTTTCTCCAATCCGATGGTATATTTTAACTTGAAGCCTCCCCATCACCATGGGAACGCCTCTATGTTAGAATATACCATCGGATTTGAGATAGATCGTGAAAACTCAGATCCGACAGTATATTCTAACACAGAGAACTGTGTACATAACTGCCCCTGCTGCCTGGCATCACCCGATCTCTTACAGGGGGCTGTGATCCGCATCTGAGGGGTTAATTGTGCGGATCTCAGCCCCTGCCAGGCAGCAGGGGCCAGACCCCCCTCCCTCCCCAGTATTAAAAGCATTGGTGACCAGTGCTCCCAACCTCCCTCCCAGTATTAAAACATTGGTGGCCAGTGCACCCCCCCTCCCTCCCCAGTATTAAAAGCATTGGTGGCCAGTGTGGCCCCCCTCCCTCCCCAGTATTAAAAGCATTGGTGGCAGTGGCCACAGGCTAACAACCCCCCTCCCCCCATCAATGGTGGCAGCGGAGCGGCATTGCCGATCGGAGTCCCAGTTTAATCGCTGGGGCTCCGATCGGTTACCATGGCAGCCAGGACACTACTGCAGTCCTGGCTGCCATGGTTACTTAACTTATACTTACCTGCGCTGTCTATGGCCGGCCAGCGCTCCTCATACTGGTAAGTAACAGGTCAGCCACCAATGCTTTTAATACTGGGGAGGGAGGGGGGGGCCGCACTGGCCACCAATGCTTTTAATACTGGGGAAGGAGGGGGGTCTGGCCCCTGCTGCCTGTCAGCACCCGATCAGGCACCTGAGGGGTTAAGTGTGCGGATCACTGCCCCCTGTAAGAGATTGGGTGGTGCCAGGCAGCAGGAGGCAGTTATGTACACAGTTCTTAGTATATTCTAACTTGAAGCGTCCCCATCACCATGTTAGAATATACTGTCGGATCTGAGTTTTCACGATCGCGAAAGCTCAGATCTGAAAAAGCTGTTATGCAGACGGGTCCGCACTGAACGGATACCATTGTTTGAATTTATAGGTGCGGATCCGTCTGTGCAGATACCAGACGGATCCACAACTAGCGCAAGTGTCAAAGTAGCCTTATATTTCCCAATGTTTTGGGGTGTACCCTAATTTTTAAAATAAAATTTAAAGCCAAAAAGCAGTGTAGGTTACCTCCTCCTCCTCAACCGCCGCTTCCACCTATACCACCACATCCACCGCCTCCTCAACCTCCTACTCCATATGGACCTCGTCCTCCTAGATCAAGATTATTATTTTTTCTTTTTGCCTATTTTATGTTATTTAAAGTAATTTCCCTATCCTCATTTTTTTGCTGAGCACTTGCCATGCTCTTAACCACATTTTGATGCCATTTGCAGCCCTCTAGCCTATTCCATGATATTTTCACAGTGCTCAAATGTTCGGGTCCATTTTAGTGCTCAAAAGTTCTGGTCCCCAATGACTTCAATGGGGTTCGGGTTCGGGGGTCAAGTTCGGGTCCCAAACTCGAATATATATATTTTTTTTATTTAGATCAGGCAGCCGAAAGATATAACAAGATGTAAGGAAATACATACAATGATTGTCGGTTAAAGATACATGGCATGTACAATTCTGAGATGCAAGACAAAAAACATTGCAGTTTAGACAAGACATTGCCTAGATCTCTTTTTTTGTTTCTTAACCCCAACCCCATCTCCCCATCCCCACAAGCGAATTAAGATCCGGAACACCGCGATAACAATGGTCATTTACTAGAATATTAATAGGAAATCCTTGATAGTAGGAGAGACAATTAAGTCAGTCCATTTAGTTGCATATTGGTGTAATACCCAGATCCCCATTCCGCTGCCCTTGAAACCCCCTCCCCCTCCCAATTACCCCTCCCCAAACAACAAATTTAACAAATAGCACCACAGATAGTCCAAATATTTCAGATCACACTATCAGATTGCCCAGTCTGCAGGCCAGGTGTGCTTTCATATACCAGGTAGTATCCACAAATGGCTTCATAACCTCTTGTATTTCATATGTGGTGAGTGAGTGCTCAATAAATGGTCTCCACTTATGAATAAAGGTTTGTGTGGCTCTTTCCTTACTGCGTTCCGCATGCAGTCTATCCATATACATAAGTACTTTCATAGTGCCAATAACCTCATCCAGTGTAGGCACCTGGGGCTTTAGCCATTTTCTCAGTATGCATTTATTTGCCGCAAGCAGCAGGACGTGTGGCCCTTTGGCGCTCACTATGGGTGAGTCAGCCTCCTCCTGATCCCTGGGGATGAATTGAAACACGCATTGCTGGGGTACATCTTTGACTTTAACCCCCCAGATATCTTTGACGTATGTACATACTTGCTCCCAAAATGGTCTCAAGCTTGCAAATCCCCAAATTCCATGTAAGAGATCAGCTTTGTACATGTCACATTTGGGGCAATGTCTCAGATAGTGCGCCGGTGCGTTGTCATAAGATAAATTGTAGGCATAAGTTGCCCTATGAATTATTCTAAATTGGGTTTCTCTCCAATGCTCACTACTCAATGCTCAGTCCTTATTTTATCCATCCCTTCTCGTATTTTAAAGGTAAGTTTATAATAAGCTAACTGTTTTTCCCATTCTCTAAAGACTGTCTGCGCAACCCCCTCCAACTTGATGTTCATCAGTCTTCTATATAAAACAGAAATAGAATCCATATTATTCGCCTGGCCCATCAGACCTGCAAATCTAGTTATGGCTGCCTCAGTGCCCAGTGATGTTGATTGGGCTGCGCAGAATGCCTTCACCTGTAAATATTGCAGGTATTGACGTAAGGGTACCCAATGGATACCCAATGCTTTTGGTAAGGGCAGGTATTGACGTTAGTGTCCAATAAGTCTCCTACAGTCACCACACCTTTTTGACGCCATTCCTGGAACAGTTTATTAGTTCTTCCCTGAGGGAAAGACGGGAGGGACCATAGCGGCAAATAGGCTGAGATATAAATTGGGAGCCGATATAACTTCCTACCACTTCATGAGGCAAAGTTTTATTTACGCAATACGGGGCCTCTTTTTCTTCCACAAAAATGCCACAAACGCTGTCTGTAACTTACGGATGTCCGTATGTTTCAATAGAAGCGGTACCGTCTGTAGTAGATACAAGAGCCTAGCAAAACTGGTCATTTTAATGAGTTTTGCCCTACCTAATAATGTCAACGGGTGTTCCTGCCATCTCTGCAGTTCCCGATTAATTTTTGTTATCAACGGGTCATAATTTAACCTATACATCATAGGCGGACATTTTCTGATTTTAATTCCCAAGTACTTTATATAGTCACGCGCCACCGTAATCAAGTCACAGTCGTGTCTCATTCCTGGTCCACCTTCTATGTGTAACAGCTGGCATTTGGTCACATTAATCCTATAGCCCACGAATGTCCACACTCTACTCAGGGAGTCTAACATATCGTCCGCAAAGCATGTCAATTTAATTTCAGCGCTATGTTGAACAGAAGCGGGGAAAGCGGGCACCCCTGTCTCATTCCCTTTTGGAGTTGGAACGGGGTCGATAAAAACCCCGGAAGGCAAATTCTTGCCTGTGGGGCTGTATAAATCGCCTGGACAAACGCCCTAAAGGGGCCCTGGATCCCCATCCTATCTAGCACCAGACCTAACCATTGCCAATTAACGTTGTCGAAAGCCTTTTCGGCATCCAAAGCCAAAAGAGCCTCCCCTCTAGCCTCGTCCCCCCGCCGCCTCCTGAGGAGCCAATCCTGGACTGCCAAGACTGTTCGAATATTGATTGTTGCTGAACGGCCTCTCACAAATCCAACTTAGTGTGGACCAATCAATTTGGGCATGATATTTGCTAGCCTATTCGCCATTATCTTCGCAAGGATCTTTAGATCCTGATTTATCAGAGAAATTGGCCTATAAGATCCCGGAAGCGTGGGGTCTTTGTCTTGTTTAGGAAGCAATTTAATATGTGCCAGGTTGCCCGAAGGCATCACGGTCTGGGTTTGGATGATAGAATTAAACAGCAGTAGTAGGCTAGGCACCACCGCTGAGCCCAGCGATTTATAAAATTCTGCCGGGAATCCATCAGGCCCCAGGGCCTTCCCATTGTGTAAGGATTTTATGACCGACAAGATTTCCTGCTCCGTAATGGGAGCATTCAGCGTTAACAGGTCAGGCTCCTCAACAGATGGCAGAGAGACTGAGTCTAAGAAAGTAATCCCCTCCCGAATGTCACAAGAGTCCTGAGCATACAGTTGTTCATAGTAATCCCTAAAAATCTGTAATGTGACTTTCAGGTCACTGCTTAGCTCTCCATTCGCTGTCTTAAGTCTGGGGGGTGGTAATTGGGGCCTCTTCCCCTGCGCAAGCCTGCCAGTAGTCTACCAGACTTGTTCCCAAATTTAAAGAAATAGGCTGAAGAGTGATCTGCATGGATCCTCTCCAGTTTGTTTGCATAGTGATCTGATTATGCTTAGCCGTGACCTGATTATGCTTAGCCGTTACCCATTTTGTTTTTTGGACCTCAGTAGGGTTCTGCTGAAATGCAGTATAGAGTGTCCTCAAATTATTTGTAGCCTCTAAGAACTTGGAGCGTGTTTCTTTTTTTTGAGTCGTGGTATAGGAAATAATATTTCCCCATAGTACGGCCTTAGCTTTGTCCCAGAACAGGGACGGATTATCTTGGTGCTGTCCATTGGTATCCTTATATTCCCACCACCATCCCAGTAGTTTAGATTGGAAAGTTTCATCTGTGGCCAAATACCCCAACAGACGCCATAAGAAATCCTGGCCTCTCGGGCTATCTTCTCTCAGTACCAATATCACCGGCGAATGGTCGGAGATTATTATTTCCCCTACCTCAACCCCTTGCACCTTGGCAGTCAATAGATTGGATACCAAGAAATAGTCTATCAGGGACCAAGCACATTGCGAGTGAGAGAAGTGAGTATATTCACGTTCCATGGTATTGTAGTGACGCCAGATATCTGTCAATTTAGTGGTTTCTAGCATGGTGGGGAGCGTGGGCGATGCCTCCAACCTAGCCGCACTATCGGTCCCGGTTCGTTTTCTGTCCTCAGAGACTGAGTGCACCGTATTAAAATCTCCTCCCACCACCACTAAATTGTTGGTGTCCTGCAAGATGTGCCTTTCTAGATTCCCAAAGAAAGGATCCGCCTGCGCATTCGGGGCGTACACATTGTAAATTGACATCTTCCCTGCAGGGGTCTCTATAGTCAGGATAACCAACCTCCCACTTTCATCAGTGTCTGTCGTCAATACTTTATATTGCAGCCTTTTATGCAACAGTATGAGTACTCCGGCCTTTTTCCCGTCCGACGGGGACCCTATCACTTCTCCCACCCATAACTTTTGCATTCTCACAAAATCTGTTGCCCCAAGATGCGTTTCCTGTAATAAAGCATTGTCTGCATGCAATTTTTTCAAATGACGTAAGACCATCAGCCTCTAATGAGGTTAGCGCAGACCTTTAACATTCCAGGTAATGATTTTGACCATTGTGGTAATATAATATTAATCCCTCACTCAAGTTTTCGTTTAGACTATCTGTGGCGCTATGAGTAAAGCTCCCTCCCTCCCCAACCGAAAGTGAGAAAAACCTCCCCTAACCAACGGAGGTAACTACGAACTTATAAATTCCTGACTTCACCTTTTTCTCGTATTCACAGAGATTTCGCTATCTCTTATCCTCCCTCGCTCAGAATCCGCAGTAGTGATACAACATCTATCCGCTCTCCAGGAGAGACCTGTGCCCAGTACAAAAAGGGGTCCCCCTTTTAACCTTATCATTCCCCGGCTGAATACACTAACAGGCAATTTAAATAAGATTCCAAGTCAGTCATTGGGTTGCGGTTCACCAGAGCAATCCGCTGGTAACCAGCCCATGAGAGCCATGGAGATCAACGGTAACATGAATGAACGTTAGATACAACAAAAGAGAGAACTCACAACCGTAACCATTTTTACACATGGACTTGTATGGTCCCGGAGCAAGTGCCCCACACTTCAGTCTCTCTCGTAGCTTCGATCATCAAAGGTTCGATTCTATCGTCGACGTGGCGAACGGGGACCTTGGGAAGATGGTATATCTCGTTGCGCTGATGGTGGCCTCCTGCTTGCTGAGAGTGAGCCAGGTGATCGCTCAGCATCCCTATCCAGTATTGAGAGGTCCATACTATTCACGGCATCCTCTGGCGTTTCAAAGACTTCCGATGAGCCATCCTCTTTGAAAACTTTCAAAATCGCTGGGTACAGTAGTGCAAACTTTTGTTTCTTCCTCACAAGGGCTGAATATATTTCTGAGAATGCCCTCCTCCGTCTTGATACCTCGGCACTATAGTCACCTTGTAGGCTCTTACTTCCACTGGTTTAACCCTCTTCTTAAAATGCCCCAGAATATCCGCCTTCTCAGTATAATTCAGGTACTTGGCTATCGTGGGGCGAGGTCTCACGGTTTGGCCTTTGCGCGCTATTTTGGTCAATCCGCGGTGGTCCGACACGATGCGCCCTCCACTGTGCAAGGGCTACGGATACCCAATGCTTTTGGTATATCCACGGCACATATTGATGCAAGTTGGTTGGATGGGATCGACTCTGGTAGGCCGATTATGCGTATGTTGCTGCGTCGGGATCTGTTTTCAAGATCCTCTACTTTATCTCGGAGCCCCGTGGTAGATTCGAGCACTGCCTTTAGCTGTTTCTGGAAATGACCCAGGTCACTTTCCAGCGAGCTGACCTTTTGCTCCAGCTCTGAAATTCGGGGCGAGTGTAGGGAAACATCCGCCTGTAGTTGCGCCAACGTGGTTTCCACAGTGGCCTCAAGCGCAGATTTAATATCCGGGGCCAGGAGCTTTTCTACTTCCACAGCTAATGCCTTGCATCCAACCCCCAGCCCTTGCAGTACCTCAGGCTCATGGTTGGTAATGTCCGTGTCCACCACCGGTTCAATGCCCATCAAAATTATGGGGGGTGGGGTTGAGATGAAGAGCGAGCTGAGCGCATGATGCGATCTGTCGCGCCCGCCATCTTGTCTTTCCCGACGTTGCGCTTTGTGTGCCTGCGATGTGCCGGGCTTTCTACACTGGCACCACTTCTGGTCAGGAATGTCTCCATCCACTCCGGAGGAAATATCAAATAAGGTGAGTGGGGTTTGCACCCCCTTGGAAGCTGCAGTGGCTGTGTGGTCGGCTCTCTGGTGCAGAGCTCTTCCCCCTTGCTTCCTCACATGCGAGCGCCGGAACCGGAAGTCTTCAAACTTTTTTTTTTCAAGTTTGGCAGAACCCGTCGAACCCGAACATCCAGGTGTCTGCTCAACTCTATACATAACTTTTACTGCCCACTGGGTGAACCTTCTGACGGCCATCAAGCATGTAACCCGTGGAACCCATGTGCATTTGGTGTTACTGCTATGGATTGCATGCAGGACGGCCTCTTCTTCTCCTCTTCCTACTCCATCCTCTGTCTACTCCTCGGCTGACTCCTCCTTTTCCACTGCTACCGCCTCTTCCGCTGCACCCCCAAGGTCCCCAGGACCTATTCAATGTGCCAGGTGAGATTTTGATGAGATCACCAAACTGGTCAGTCGCAGCCAGGGCACCATCAGTTACAATGTACAGTACAGACCACCTTCTCATTCAAACAGGTTTCTTTATTTTCATGACTATGAAAATTGTAGATTCACACTGAAGGCATCAAAACTATAATTTAACACATGTGGAATTATATACATAACAAAAAAGTGCTGAAGTAGCCACCTTTTGCTTTGATTACTGCTTTGCACACTCTTGGCATTCTCTTGATGAGCTTCAAGAGGGAGTCACCTGAATTGGTTTTCACTTCACAGGTGTGCCTGTCAGGTTTAATAAGTGGGATTTCTTTCCTTATAAATGGTGTTGGGACCATCAGTTGCGTTGTGGAGAAGTCAGGTGGATACACAGCTGATAGTCCTACTGAATAGACTGTTAGAAATGGTATTATGGCAAGAAAAAAGCAGATAAGTAAAGAAAAACTAGTGGCCATCATTACTTTAAGAAATGAAGGTCAGATAGTCCGAAAAATTGGGAAAACTTTGAAAGTGTCCCCAAGTGCAATCACAAAAACCATCAAGCGCTACAAAGAAACTGGCTCATATGCGGACCGCCCCAGGAAAGGAAGACCAAGAGCCACCTCTGCACCGGAGGATAAGTTCATCCGAGTCACCAGCCTCAGAAATCGCAGGTTAACAGCAGCTCAGATTAGAGACCAGGTCAATGCCACACAGAGTTCTAGCAGCAGACACATCTCTAGAACAACTGTTAAGAGGAGACTGTGTGAATCAGGCCTTTATAGTAGACTATCTGCTAGAAAACCACTGCTAAGGACAGGCAACAAGCAGAAGAGACTTGTTTGGGCTAAAGAAAACAAGGAATGGACATTAGATCATTGGAAATCTGTGCTTTGGTCTGATGAGTCCAAATTTGAGATCTTTGGTTCCAACCACCGTCTCTTTGTGCGACGCAGAAAAGGTGAACGGATGGACTCTACATGCCTGGTTCCCACCATGAAGCATGGAGGAGGAGGTGTGATGGTGTGGGGGTGATTTGCTGGTGACACTGTTGGGGATTTATTAAAAATTGAAGGCATACTGAACCAGCATGGCTACCACAGCATCTTGCAGCGGCATGCTATTCCACGCGGTTTGCGTTTAGTTGGACCATCATTTATTTTTCAACAGGACAATGACCCCAAACACACCTTCAGGCTGTTTAAGGGCTATTTGACCATGAAGGAGAGTGATGGGGTGCTGCGCCAGATGATCTGGCATCCACAGTCCCGGGACCTGAACCCAATCGAGATGGTTTGGGGTGAGCTGGACCGCAGAGTGAAGGCAAAAGGGCCAACAAGTGCTAAGCATCTCTGGGAACTCCTTCAAGACTGTTGGAAGACCATTTCAGGTGACTACCTCTTGAAGCTCATGAAGAGAATGCCAAGAGTATGCAAAGCAGTAATCAAAGCAAAAGGTGGCTACTTTGAAGAACCTAGAATATGACATATTTTCAGTTGTTTCACACTTTTTTGTTATGTATATAATTCCACATGTGTTAATTCATAATTTTGATGCCTTCAGTGTGAATCTACAATTTTCATAGTCATGAAAATAAAGAAAACTCTTTGAATGAGAAGGTGTGTCCAAACTTTTGGTCTGTACTGTACCTTACGACTTCTTTCTGGAGCGTGCATTGCGTAGTGTCATTGATCAAGCCATCGAGGAGCAGGAGCTGGAAGATGAGGAAGTTGCAATGCTGAATGAATTCCCAGGGGGGCTACTCCATCTGAGACAAGTCAGCAGGAGTCTGAAGAGGAGTCAGAGGAGGATAGTGGCTGGGGGGAGGAGGAGGAGCAAGAAAATCTGGCTTTAAAGTTTTTGGGGATCCCTGGTTTTGTCCATGGCTGGGGGGAGGAGACCGAGGGCAACATTCTCCTGGGCGATGAGCAGGAGCCAAGGCACTCCACTGCTTCCAATTTAGTGCAAATGGGGGCCTTCATTCTCCAGTGTATGAAGCGGGACCCCCATATAAAAAGCATAAAGGTCAAGGACCAGTACTCAGTGGCAACGTACTTAGCCCTCTGTGATGCTGGTAACATGTCGGCCATTTTGTGTTTGTACCAGGGGTCTGTCAGAATGCATAATTTCCAGGCCTCGCTGCGAGAGATGCTGCATTCTGCTGTTGTGGGCACTGGCAGAAGAATTTACACCCACAGCGAAACAGATGCAGGTACCAATCCTACCTTGCCTGCAAAAAGAGGTTGGTTTGAAGATGTGTTGGTCACTTCAGATATGAGATTGTTCTTGCAGCCAACATGGACCGAGGGCCCGCGGCCACTATTGGGCCCCATGAGACTCAGAGTCACTAATACTATCAAAGTATACTAGCGCAGCAGGCAGGCCTGACCGGACAGCAGCGTAAGCAGTAACATCACTCACTTTGTCACACGCGCCTGCTCCACCTGCTTCATTAATAAAGTGGGAGGAGCAAGCACGTGACGCAGGGAGGGACGTATAGCTGCCGTCCGGCCTGCTGCTACGCACAACGCTAGTACTGTGAGAGCGTGAGTAGAGTGTATTATATTTGTCAATGAATTCATTATTAAATCATTCAAAATGGGTCAAACCTCCTTCATGTGTGACAATACATGAGCGCTGCGTTGACCAGGCCCCTGGACATGAGATGACACAGGTGGATATGTATTAATTAACCCCAGTTAGTATTAATATTGCATAACTGCAGCTGCTTCAATGCACAGATTATGAAATCACAAGCTGTGTGTGTGTGTGTGTGTGTCTGTCTCTGTGTGTGTGTCTGTCTCTGTGTGTGTCTGAGTGTCTGACCATGTGTGTGTGTGTCTGTCCCTGTGTGTGTGTCTGTCCCTGTGTGTGTGTGTGTGTGTGTGTGTCTGTCACTGTGTGTCTGTTCTTGTGTGTGTGTGTGTGTCTGTTCCTGTGTGTGTGTCTCTCCCTATGTCTTGACGCAACTGGATCAGGACGTTCTTTGCAGGGCAAGAAGAGGAGGAGGCAGCGCCGCCAGCATGGAGTACGTGTGAGAGGCACAGGGAGGCACACTAAGGACGTGCAGTTGTGTTCAAAATAATAGCAGTCAGACATCACTAACCTGATCAATCACAGTTTTTGGTAGAAATGATATTTCTAAATGGCAAATTATTTACTAGCAGGTGTAGTAGAGTAATAGAAACCCAACAGACCCAACAGTCATGACATGCATACTGCTGATTCTCAGTAAAAACTCGGAGGAAATGGGTCATTCCAGACATTGTTTAGAAGAACAGAGTACCTTGATAGTGTTGAGCGCGAATATTCGAAATTTTTTATCGCGAATATCGGCACTTCGCGATTTCGCAAATATTTTGAATATAGTGATATATATTCGTAAAAACAAATATTCGTATTTTTTTTTATTTCATTTTTTTTTTATTTCATTTTTTTTTTTATTTCATTTTTTTTTTTTACCCAAATTCACTGTACACATATAATTGTGTCCAAAAAGTCCAAAGGTTCCAATCTAACTCTCATTGACGAGTAAGTGATTGAAGAGTGAATTTTCATAATGCGACTTTATTTGCGCGGCTGCGAATATCGGCACTTATCCCAGAAGAGAGAGGCAAAGAGCTTAGCATTCATATAGCACCGTATTCGCTAAATATGTAGAATTTCAAAATATTAGTTTTACGAATATTCGTATTCACTGTACACATATAATTGTGTCTAAAAAGTCCAAAGGCTCCAATCTAACTTTCATTGACAAGTAAGTGATTGAAGAGTGACTTTTCGTAATGCGACTTTATTTGCGCGGCTGCGAATATCGGCACTTATCCCAGAAGAGAGAGGCAAAGAGCTTAGCATTCATATAGCACCATATTCGTGAATATGTAGAGTTTCGAGATATTCGTTTTACGAATATTCTTTTTTTTTTGACAGTACACATTGCAATGATCTGTACTGTGTAAAGTAATGTCATCCCCCCAGTTTATTGATTGTATTTAAAAAGTCCAAAGGCTCCAATCTTACTCACATTGACAAGTAAGTGATTGTAGCACGAAATTTCGCAATGCAACTTTATTTGCGCTGCTGCGAATATCAGCACTTATCCCAGAGAGAGAGGCAAAGAGCTTAGCATTCATATAGCACCATATTCGAGAAATATCTAGAATTTCTAAATATTAGTTTTACGAATATTCGTTTTCACTGTACACATATAATTGTGTCTAAAAAGTCCAAAGGCTCCAATCGAACTCATTGACGAGTAAGTGATTGAAGAGTGAATTTTCTTAATGCGACTTTATTTGCGCGGCACTTATCCCAGAAGAGAGCGGCAAAGAGCTTAGCATTCATATAGCACCATATTCGTGAATATGTAGAATTTCGAGATATTCGCTTTACGAATATTCTTTTGTTTTTGACAGTACACATTGCAATGATCTGTACTGTGTAAAGTAATGTCATCCCCCAGTTTATTGATTGTGTTTAAAAAGTCCAAAAGCTCCAATCTTACTCCCATTGCCGAGTAAGTGATTGAGGCGCGAATCTTCTTAATGCAAATTTATTTGTGCAGCTGCGAATATCGGCACTTCCTGAGGACACTAATCCCTCCCTTATTTTAGCTTGTGGGCCAATGAGAAGGAGTGAACCAGGTTAGCAACATCCCTAGCAACCAATCAGAAAGCTGACCACCCCTTACTATATAAGATTTTTCCATGGCAGCCATTTTGTGCAGTTTCATGTGGTGGTGATTGAGAGAGGAGCTGAAAACTGTGCAGTGCTGTTCTTTGTCAAAAGCAAATTACAAATCGATTTTATTATTTAGTGAATCTGATAGTGTTAGATAGGGTAGTTTAATGTAACTGATAGTTTAAAGTCTAGGGTATAGTGTTAGTTAGGTGTAATCTATTAATTTATTTAGGTTAGGTAATAGTTAGCTGATAGTTTATAGTGCAGGGTGTAGTGTAGGGTATAGTTAGGTGACATATTAGTTTATTTAGGTTAGTGAATAGTTAGCTGATAGTTTCTAATGCAGGGTGTAATGTAGGGTACAGTTAGGTGAAATATATTCATTTATTTAGGTTAATGAATAGTTAGCTGATAGTTCTTAGTGCAGAGCGTAGTGTAGGGTATAGTTAGGTGAAATATATTCATGTATTTAGGTTAGTGAATCGTTAGCTGATAGTTTCTAGTGCAGGGTGTAAGCTAGGTATAGTGTAGGCTTTAGGTGTTTTTGAGTTTTCTAGTTAAGTTTATTAGTTTTAGTTTATTACTGTTTAGTTTGTGTCATGTCTGCGTTTTTGTCTACGTCTTCTGTTATTTAAAAAATAAAATAATTAGTGTTAGTCTTTTACCGTTTAGTTGTTATAGTATCTGCGTTATTGTCTGCGTCTTGTGTTTGTTAAATTAAAAAAGCAAAAAACTGGAAAAAAAAAGTTTATTAATTTTAGTGTTTGTTTTTTACTGGTTATTAGGTGTATTGTCCGCGTCAGTGTGTGTGTCATTTGTTAGTTAAATAAAAAAAATAAAAAAAATAAAAAAGTTTATTTCAGTGTTAGCTTTTTACTGTTCAGTTGGTGTGGTGTCTCCGTCTTTTGTTAGTTCAATCTAAGAAAAAATATAAAAAATGCATTGTTATTTTTTTGCAATTTAGTTTGTGTATTGTCTGCGTCATTGTCTGTGTCTTTTGTTAGTTTAAAAATAAAGGTTTAGTGGGTTTTTTTTACTATCTGGTTGTTGTAGTGTCTGCGTCAGTGTCTACGTCTTTTGTTTGTTAAATAATAAAACAAAAAAAGGTTTTACTTTCAATAATTATAGATAATTTTTGTTTTATTTATTGCACCACAGTCCCCATCCCAATAAAGTTTTTCCCTAATTCCCGTTTTATAATTTTTTTTTTCTATAATCAAATAAATATAAGGGCTTCACGATCGAGCAGTAGGAGTAGTCCCTGTCCTACACCAGCACATTGTGCAGAATGTATCCCTGTCGCTGGATCACGCTGTCAACGACAGGGTGCATCTCACAATGGATGCTTGGACCAGCAGACATGGGAAAAGACGCTATATCAGCTTTACTGCCCTTTGGGTGTCCCTCCGAAGCACTGGGGAGGGATCAGCAGCATCTGACTTTGTGGTGCCGCCCCGAGGTGTTCAGGGGAGAACTACTGCTCTCCCCCACAAGCCACTGTCTCCACGGCAGCTGAGCCCCCAACAAGCGTCACCATAGCTATGCAAGTGTGGGGCACGTCCGCTGCCAGGCCGTGCTCCAGCTAGTGAGCTTAGGGGAACGGAGACACACTGGACCTGATGTTCTGGACACACTACAGGCTCAGGTCCAGAAGTGGCTGACACCCCGCAGGCTAGAGGCAGGTATGGTTGTCTGTGACAAAGGCAGCAACCTACTCGCCGCCCTCCATTCTGGCAGTTTAACACTGTCTTAACATGGCACATGTCTTCAACCTTGTTGTACAGAAATTCCTCCGAAAATACCAAGGGTAGAGTGACATTGTGTCAAGGGAACGGAGGATTGCCAGCCACTTCCGACGCTGTCAAAACTGCAGCAGGACAACAGCCTGCCACCTCACAGGCTGATTGTGGACAGTATGACGCGGTGGAATTCCACCCTCCACATGCTGGAGAGGTTGTGGGAGCAGCAAAGGGCGGTGAGGGAATACCTGCTGGACCAAGGCACTCCAGGGCCAGCACACTGACTCCCTACATTACTAATGTGGAGTGGGGGCAGATATAGCAGGTCTGCCATGTGTTGGCCCCATTTGAGCAGGCGACCAAGATGGTCAGCGGGGAGCATGTCGGTCTCAATGACATGCCCCCCATAGTGTTCCTGCTGGACAGGACACTTGATCACCTGCTCGAGGCTGGGGAGAGTGCCTTGTTGGAGCAAGAGGAGGCAGCAATGCTCCAACAGGACCAGATCCAGGATGATGATGAGGAGGAGGAAGAATTTGTAGACGTCTAGGAGTCTGGGCCTGGTCAGGAGGGAGAGCCGGGGCTGGGGGCATCGTTAGTCTGGGCGTGGGGCAGCTTCCACCGGGAGCAGCAGCAACAACGGCAAGAGGACCTAAAGGTCATGGTCCTGGGCAACCATGAATAGTCACAGCGGGCTTTCCTCTTCCCTATGGCTGCCCACATGCTGCGATGCCTTCGGAGGCAAGGAAATCAAGGAGAGGGAAGATTATTGGATGGCCACCCTTTTAGACCCTCGCTGCAAGGGGAAACTGGAGCAGTTCATCCTAGCCAGCCGTAGACAGACCTGGATATATCAACTGCGGGCCAACTCTCGGCCTCACGCTCCGGTTCTCCCCGCCCATCTCACCCAGCAGGTGGCTGGCCCCAGCAGCACCAGCCGAGCAGGTGACCTTATGGGTGAGATAAGGTCGTTCTACCAGTCTGCGCGACCCAGTAGCAGCAGCAGTCACCATCAGTGGATGGCCCGCATGGTGGCAGACTAAATGGGGTCCGTTGGTACTTCCGACAGCATGAGCACCAACAACCCCATGGAGTACTGGGTTGCCAGGCTGGACACCTGCCGTGAGCTTGCTCAGTATGCGCTGGAGTTACTATCTTGCCCCCCCTCCAGCGTACTGTCTGAGCGGACATTTAGCGCGGCAGGTGGGGTGGTCAGGGACAAACAGACCCGTCTGTCCACTTACTCCGTGGACAGACTTACTTTAATTAAAATTAGCGAGTTCTGGATCGGCAGAGACTTCTTGGCCCCCACTGTCGGTTCAGGACGTTGAAGGGTCCCTTTTCCATCCCTCTCCTTGTCTCTCCCTCCTAAACTCTGTTGTGTTTTAAATTTTTAAAATTATTTATTGATCTATTTAGTTATGAATATATTTGACATTTTTAATTATGAAATTGTTTCTTTATTTATTGTTGTCTATGAATAATAAATTATTAAATTATTGATGAATTCTCAAATGTATGTATTGTTGTATATATTTGTTTTTAATTAAAGCTATTTTAAATGTATTTGTTTTAATGTTTTTAAATATTTTTATTTATTTACTCAATGTAATTCGACATAAATTGATTGCTACCACACCCAAAATTATTGATAAATTAAGTATACACGCCGCATGCATCGGTAGTCAACAATTTTTTCTTTAACCACCCCAGCCCCCCTAGCTGAAACACCCTTAATGACCAGACCACTTTTTACACTTCTGCACTACACTACTTTCACCGTTTATTGCTCGGTCATGCAACTTACCACCCAAACGAATTTTATCTTCTTTTTTTCTCACTAATAGAGCTTTCATTTGGTGGTATTTCATTGCTGCTGACATTTTTGCTTTTTTTGTTATTAATCGAAATTTAATAAAAATTTTGCAAAAAAATGACATTTTTCACTTTCAGTTGTAAAATTTTTCAAAAAAACGACACCCATATATAAATTTTTAGCTAAATTTATTGTTCTACATGTCTTTGATAAAAATAAAATGTTTGGTAAAAGAAAAATGGTTTGGGTAAAAGTTAAAGCTCTGACTTTCTGAGCACCTGTCATGTTTCCTGAGGTTCTACAATGCCCAGACAGTAGAAAAAACCCACAAATGACCCCATTTCGGAAAGTAGACACCCTAAGGTATTCGCTGATGGGCATAGTGAGTTCATAGAACTTTTTATTTTTTGTCACAAGTCAGCGGAAAATTATGAATTTTCTTTTCTTTTTTTTTTTCCTTACAAAGTCTCATATTCCACTAACTTGTGACAAAAAATAAAAACTTCTATGAACTCACTATGCCCTTCATGAAATACCTTGGGGTGTCTTCTTTCCAAAATGGGGTCACTTGTGGGGTAGTTATACTGCCCTGGCATTTTAGGGGCCCTAATGCATGCGAAGTAGTTTGAAATAAAAATCTGTAAAAATTGGCCTGTGAAATCCGAAAGGTGCTCTTTGGAATGTGGGCCCCTTTGCCCACATAGGCTGCAAAAAACTGTCACACATGTGGTATCGCCGTACTCAGGAGAAGTTGGGAAATGTGTTTTGGGGTGTCATTTTACATATACCCATGCTGGGTGAGAGAAATATCTCGGCAAAAGACAACTTTTTCCATTTTTTTATACAAAGTTGGTATTTGACCAAGATATTTATCTCACCCAGCATGGGGTGACGGTTGGGTTGAGGTACCGGCAACGACACTGGGGAAATGTCGCTCGTGTAGACAGCTAACTACACTGGTGGATGGAGCCATGGAACCTCCTGGATACAGGAGGTTCTCGATGATCTCTTCCTGAAATTTGAGAAAGGATCCTGTTCTCCCAGCCTTACTTTAGAGAACAAAACTATTATATGCAGCCAATTGAATTAAATATACAGACACCTTCTTATACCAGCGTCTGGTGCGTCGGGAAACTAAATACGGAGACATCTGGTCATTGAAGTCCACCCCTCCCATGAGCAAATTATAGTCGTGGACACAGAGGGGCTTTTCAATTACACTGGTTGCTCGCTCAATTGGATTGTCTTGTCTGCGTGAATGGAGGAGAGTATGTAAACGTAACGCTTGTCTCTCCATTGGTACCCCTTGCTAAATAAGGGTGACACCAAGTCCCAGACTGTCTTTCCACTGCTCCCCAGGTAGTCAGGGCAACCGACCGGCTCCAGGGTCTGATCTTTACCCTCATAGATCCGAAATTTGTGGGTATAGCCTGTGGCCCTTTCACAGAGCTTATACAATTTGACCCCATATCGGGCGCGCTTGCTTGGGATGTATTGTTTGAAGCCAAGGCGCCCGGTAAAATGTATTAGGGACTCGTCTACGCAGATGTTTTGCTCAGGGGTATACGATTCTGAAATTTCTGGTTGAAGTGGTCTATGAGGGGCCGAATTTTGTGGAGTCAGTCAAAAGCTGGGTGGCCTCTGGGACGAGAGGTGCTATTGTCACTAAAGTGCAGGAAACGCAGGATGGCCTCAAATCGTGCCCTGGACATGGCAGCAGAGAACATGGGCATGTGATGAATTGGGTTCGTGGACCAATATGACCGCAAGTCATGCTTTTTGGTTAGACCCATGTTGAGGAGAAGGCCCAGAAATTTTTTTATTTAGGAAACTTGGACTGGTTTCCACTGGAAAGGCTGGGCATAATAGCTTCCCGGGTTAGCGGTTATAAATTGTGTGGCATACCGTTTTTTTTCTACCACGACTATGTCCAAGAGCTCCGCAGTCAAGAACAGCTCAAAAAATCCCAGGGCCGAACCGATCTGAGCTGTCTCAACCCGAACTCCAGACTGGGCGGTGAAAGGGGGAACTAATGGTGTGGCTGAAGTTGGGGACTGCCAATCAGGATTTGCCAGCACCTCAGGGACTTTAGGGGGTCTACGGGCCTGTCTGTGCGGTGGCTGCGACGGGGTAACTATTGCACGTGCCACCGTACCAGCTTCAACTGCCTTCTGGTGCTCGCCACTTCACCATGTTGTACGGCAGTGCTGGTACTAGGTCCAGGGAGGGCTGCGCTGCTGGTGTATGCCTCACCACGTAATCCGACAGCGCCATCCCCACTCTGCTGCCCTTGAAGCGGATCCTGCGCAACCTGTGGTCTAGCAACACGGGGCCAGGTACGCCTGGTGCTATCAGGGACCTCAAACTCCTCGTCTGAACTTTGGGTCAGACTGCCACTGCTTTCTACAGGTTCATATTCTGACCCGCTAGATTCATGAAATGAGGGTTCCCATTCCTCATCGGACTGGGTCAGAAGCCTGTAGGCCTCTTCAGAAGAATACCCCCTGTTTGACATTTGGACTACTAAATTTAGGGGTATTCCCTGAGACTACCCAAGAAAAAAAGCAAGCCTGTCTTACAAATGGGAGGCTAGCGAAGTACCGGAGGCCGCTGCGATTGATAAAAAATATCAAAACTGATTTTTTTATATCGCCGCAGCGCTTGGAAAGTGATTGTTCAGTGATCAAAAAAATAATAATTCTTTGTCACTGCGGCGGGGCGCTAAACTACCTAACCAAGGGGCCTAAACTATCCTAAAACCTATCAGTCAATACCAGTGGGAAAAAAAAGTGACAGTTTACACTGATCACTTTTTTCCTTTCACTAGGTGATTGACAGGGGCGATCTGGGGCTAAGTGTGCTGTTGGTGTGTACTCACTGTGAACTGTGCTCCTCTGCTGAGACCAACTGACGAAAAGGACCAGCAGAGAAGCACAGCAGCCATTTAACACATTATATTTACAAATATAATGTGTTAACTGGCTTCTGATTTGTTTTTGTTTTTTAAATCATCAGCTTCCCAGCCACGATCATTGGCTGGCAAGCTGATGACGTGACCCCCCTCTAGCTTTTGCCGGCCCGCGATGCGCATGCGTCTCGCGAGATGACGCATATATGCGTGACTCTGCCTGGGACTGCCGCCTCCGGACCGCGATCCTGCGTTACGCGGTCCAGAGGCGGTTAAAGCATATTAAGTCAGTATCAGAACACTGCGGCTACACAGACAGCCTAACCATGTGATGATTCCTACAAGCCAGAGGGCATTAGTAGTGGTGGTGTTTATCAGCGGCTATCTCATCCTCCTTTTGTCTGTGAGGAGTAATGGGTACCACAGCTCTCCACACCCATACATGATCTTCACCGCACACACGCTCTGCTCCAGGCCCATGACAGGACCTATCCATCCTGTGCCCGTCTGAGCACAGAAGGCACTGATGAGCCAGCTTTCCTCGGCCAGGGTCTTGAAGTGTCCCCTGCTCATGCACCGGGATTAGTTCACCTTCCAATCATCGAAGACTCAGCTGCGTTCCCCTGGCTGCTGTGGGTGTCCCAGGCGTTTGGGTCAAATGCGCATCCTGGATGAACTATTGCACGTCATGGTGCAGAAT
Source organism: Bufo gargarizans (assembly GCF_014858855.1). Taxonomy (NCBI): domain Eukaryota; kingdom Metazoa; phylum Chordata; class Amphibia; order Anura; family Bufonidae; genus Bufo; species Bufo gargarizans. The sequence continues at coordinate 344,725,516 of NC_058083.1, forward strand.
AAGACTTTAAATGCGAGGCTTGTCTACAAACCGGGAGGTGGGGTGTTCTAACAGCCCGTGGCAGAATTCACAGTTAGGCCTATTTACCACTGTCGTGTATGCCCCGTTGCCGTTTTGCGGACCGCATTTGCGGAACCGCAATACATGGCTGCCTTTCCGTGGCCATTCCGCATCACGGATGCGGACCCATTAACTTCCATGGGTCCGCTAATCCGGAGATGCAGAACGGAACCCTACGGAAGCACTATGGTGTTTTTCCGTGGGGTTTCGTCCCGTACTTCCATTCTGCAAAAATATAGATCATGTCCTATCTTTTTGCATAATGGCCAGATCGCATACCAATTTAAGTGAATGGGTCTGCGACCTGCTGGGGCTGTCCCACGTGCTGAGCTCGTGTACTGTATTTTGTACTGTATTTTGCGGGCCGCAGCACGACAAGGGGGCACACACACCGAGGAAAGAGGCCTTTTATGTTATGACAGGGAAAGTGGGTAACCTTCTCTATCATTCAGCAGAGTGCATTTTTGATTGTCATTAGAAGGAACAATGTTTAATAGAGCAAAATAAAACTACCGTAAAACTTTCAGCGCATTATGAATGAAGCTGTTCATAATTTAATAATAATAATCAAAAATAATAATAATAATTAAGCACATCTGCATTCGTAATTCGGTGAAAGTTTCAGTGTGGTTCTATTTTACTCCATTAAACATAGTGACTTTGCAAGAGACTCCAAAATGCACTCTGCTGTATAACAGAGAAGGTGCTCCCCTTTGCCTGTCATCCCCTTAACTGTGAAGTCTGCCACCGGCTGTTAGAACTCCCCCCCTCCCCCCGGTTTGTAGGCAAGCCTCACATTTAAAGTCTTATTCTGCACCATGACGTGCAATAGTTCATCCAGGATGCGCATTTGACCCAAACGCCTGGGACACCCACAGCAGCCAGGGGAACGCAGAAGAGTCTTTGACGCTGGGAAAGTGAACTAATCTCAGTGCATGAGCAGGAGACACTTCAAGACCCTGGCCGAGGACAGCTGGCTCATCAGTGCCTTCTGTGCTCAGACGGGCACAGGACGGATAGGTCTTGTCGTGGGCCTGGAGCCCAGCATGTGTGCGGTGAAGATCATGTATGGGTGTGGAGAGCCCCGATACCCATTACTCCTCACAGACAAAAGGAGGATGAGATAGCCGCTGATAAACATCGCCACTACTAGTGCCCTCTGGCTTGTAGGAATCATCACACGGTTAGGCTGGCTGTGTAGCCGCAGTGTTCTGCTACTGCTGCAGTGTTCTGCTATGGACTCAATATGCTTGAAAGAAAAAATTATAGACTACCGATGCATGCGGCGTGTCTACTTAATTTATCAATAATTTTTGGTGTGGAAGCAAAATGTTACAATAATATAAATAGTCTATTTAAAATGCAAAATATTGCAATTATTATTCATGTCATTGCATTCCTTCAGCACACTGAATACCTGCTGCTGTTAGAGGTGTATTTTTTTAAGATATGGTTTTGCCCTGGTCTGGTGGGTTCCTAATCATAGGTACACATTCCTGCTGCCCACTTTGAACCTGCTGCTGTCTGACATGTCTCATCTTTTTTTATGGTGTTACCATGGTCTGGTGGGGGCCCATTCTTGGGTACCCATTCCTGCTACCCACTTTGAACCTGCTGCTGTCTGATATGTCTTATTTTATGTATGGTGTTGCCCTGTAGTGATGAGCGGCAGGTGCCATATTCGATGTGCGACGAAATTCGTGAATATTCGATAGAATATTCGTTTTATACTCGTCGAAATCGAATATTCGTCATTATTCTTGTTATCGCGATTACCGTAATATGCGATTTAAATAATCGCGTATTGCGATTGTAACTTAAAGGCTACTCTCCTATTGAAATAGCAATGCGATTAATTCAAGTTATAATAATCGAATTTCGATTTTAACTTAAAGGCTACTCTCCTATTGAAATAGCAATGCGATTAATTCAAGTTCTAATAATCAAATTTGGATTTTAACTTAGCACTGCTATATTCCATATTCGTTAATTCTAGCCTAATATGGAATATAGCAGTGCTAAGTTAAAATCGAAATTCGATTATTATAACTTGAATTATTCGAATTACGATTTCAACTTGGACCTGGTTTACTATGGTTGGCTTGGTAGAATTAGCGAATATGACGAATGTATTCGTCATATTCCACAAAACGAATATAACGAATGTATTCGTCATATTCCCCAAACGAAGATAATGAAGTATTCTGCATCTTCGTTTTAGCTACCTATTCATCAACTTCGCTAATTCTAGCAATCATATAGGAAAGTTTACCATAGAGACAGCTAAGTTTAATTCGCTATGCGATTATATTACTTTGCTTTTTTTTCATAAATAGAATAATTATAATAATTATCAGGTATTATAATTATTCAAATTTTTTTTTTAAAAGCAGTCATATAATCGCATAGCGAATTAAACTTAGCTGTCTCTATAGTAAACTTTCCCATATGATTGCTAGAATTAGCAAAGTTGATGAATAGGTAGCTAAAACGAAGATGCAGAATACTTTGTTATCTTCGTTTTGTGGAATATGACGAATACATTCGTCATATTCGCTAATTCTACCAAGCCAACCATAGTAAGCCAGGTCCAAGTTGAAATCGCAATTCGATTAATTCAAGTTATAATAATCGAATTTCGATTTTAACTTAGCACTGCTATATTCCATATTAGGCTAGAATTAACGAATATGGGATAAAGCAGTGCTAAGTTAAAATCGAAATTCGATTATTATAACTTGAATTAATCGCATTGCTATTTCAATAGGAGAGTAGCCTTTAAGTTAAAATCGAAATTCGATTATTATAACTTGAAATAATCAAATTGCGATTTCAACGTAATTCTTAAATCTGACAGTACATTCTAGTATATGGAGACGTTCCCATGGTCGGCAGAAGCGGCAACGGGCACTGACTGGAGCAGTCAGGAAGCCAGGAATCCAAAGGACAGGTAAGAACAGCTTTAGGGAAGTGGGAAAGAAAAAAATATAACAATAAAAAAAAAAAAAAGAATATTCGAAATATCGAATTTCTATCACTATATTCGAAATATTCGCAAATTAGCGAAGTGCCGATATTCGCGAAAAATTTTTGATATTCGAATATTCGCGCTCAACACTATTGCCCTGTTCTGTTGGGTGCCCATTCTTAGATACCCATTCCTGCTGCCCACTTTGAACCTGCTGCTGTCTGACATGTCTTATTTTATTTATGGCATAGCCCTGTTCTGGTGGGTACCCGATTCCTGGGTACACATTCCTGCTTCCCACTTTGAACCTGCTACTGCCTGTCCAGATTAGTTATTCAGAGCTATGTTTAGGCCTTATACTAGACATTTTCCATCTTCCATCATGTTGATGCTGCTATTGAATTTGCTGATCATGCAGATTTTTGTTTAGTCCTTACACTACATCATTATCTTTAAATTTTGATTATGCATTTCCTACTGAGTTGTGCCAAGTTATGTGTAGACTTTATACTCAACCATTTCCAACTTCCATCCTGTTGATGCTGCAGCTGTCTGTCCTGAACATGCAGAGTTATGATTACTCTCTATACTACAATGTTACCTTTAAATTATGATGCTGCCTGTCTTTCTGAGTTATGTGTAGGCATTATACTCAATCCTTTCCATCTTTCGTCCTGTTGATGCTGCAGCGGTCTGTCCTGAACATGCAGAGTTATGATTACTGTTTATACCACAATTTTAACATTAAACTATGATGCTGCCTTTCCTGCAGGGTTAGGCCAGCTTGGTGTAGACCTTTTACTATGGTGTTACCATTTACGTGCTTTTGTCTGCACTGATCCTGCAGAGTTTAGTTAAGCTATGTGTGGCCCCTAGACTACAGATTTTCCATTTACATGGTACTTTCTGTCATTATCCTTCATTGTTTGGGCCTTTCATTTGTATGCCTTCTACTGTTGTGTTACTATTTAACTGCTACTGTCTGGCCTAATGCTGCCAAGTAATGTGTCTGAAATATACAGGGAGTGCAGAATTATTAGGCAAATGAGTATTTTGACCACATCATCCTCTTTATGCATGTTGTCTTACTCCAAGCTGTATAGGCTCGAAAGCCTACTACCAATTAAGCATATTAGGTGATGTGCATCTCTGTAATGAGAAGGGTTGTGGTCTAATGACATCAAAACCCTATATCAGGTGTGCATAATTATTAGGCAACTTCCTTTTTTTTGCAAAATGGGTCAAAAGAAGGACTTGACAGGCTCAGAAAAGTCAAAAATAGTGAGATATCTTGCAGAGGGATGCAGCACTCTTAAAATTGCAAAGCTGCAACATCACTGGAGTGCCCAAAAGCACAAGGTGTGCAATACTCAGAGCCATGGCCAAGGTAAGAAAGGCTGAAAGACAACCACCACTGAACAAGACACACAAGCTGAAACGTCAAGACTGGGCCAAGAAATATCTCAAGACTGATTTTTCTAAGGTTTTATGGACTGATGAAATGAGAGTGAGTCTTGATGGGCCAGATGGATGGGCCCGTGGCTGGATTGGTAAAGGGCAGAGAGCTCCAGTCTGATTCAGACGCCAGCAAGGTGGAGGTGGAGTACTGGTTTGGGCTGGTATCATCAATGATGAGCTTGTGGGGCCTTTTCGGGTTGAGGATGGAGTCAAGCTCAACTCCCAGTCCTACTGCCAGTTTCTTCAAGCAGTGGTACAGGAAGAAGTCTGCATCCTTCAAGAAAAACATGATTTTCATGCAGGACAATGCTCCATCACACGCGTCCAAGTACTCCACAGCGTGGCTGGCAAGAAAGGGTATAAAAGAAGAAAATCTAATGACATGGCCTCCTTGTTCACCTGATCTGAACCCCATTGAGAACCTGTAGTCCATCATCAAATGTGAGATTTACAAGGAGGGAAAACAGTACACCTCTCTGAACAGTGTCTGGGAGGCTGTGGTTGCTGCTGCACGCAATGTTGATGGTGAACAGATCAAAACACTGACAGAATCCATGGATGGCAGGCTTTTGAGTGTCCTTGCAAAGAAAGGTGGCTATATTGGTCACTGATTTGTTTTTGTTTTGTTTTTGAATGTCAGAAATGTATATTTGTGAATGTTGAGATGTTATATTGGTTTCACTGGTAAAAATAAATAATTGAAATGGGTATATATTTGTTTTTTGTTAAGTTGCCTAATAATTATGCACAGTAATAATCACCTGCACACACAGATATCCCCCTAAAATAGCTAAAACTAAAAACAAACTAAAAACTACTTCCAAAAATATTCAGCTTTGATATTAATGAGTTTTTTGGGTTCATTGAGAACATGGTTGTTGTTCAATAATAAAATTAATCCTCAAAAATACAACTTGCCTAATAATTCTGCACTCCCTGTAGTAAAGTATTAAAATGTAACTGTTCAATTTTTGTGACTAGCTCATGCTAAGGACAACCAGCATGGACCACCTATTAACCTTATATAGCCAATATGACAAGTATTGAGTATTATATGTCTCGTAAAATGGTGTTCATGTTTAATATTTGCGCATGTGCACTATTCATCTTATATTGTCAAGAATTAGATTTTTATATATATCTAATAAAACTTTTTTGTAACATACATTCATGCGGTGTTACGCTTCATTCACCCAAAAAATGTATTTTGTTTTATTTAATTTTCTACGTTTTAATTGGGTTTTTGGCGTCCATGTTGTGGTTCTTACTGTAACAAGGTGGGGACCGCATGCGGGATTCCATTGTCAAAAGGTTTTGTGCACTTAACATTGTACAGGACTGATTGATAGACCTAATAAAAGTATTTTATTTAATTGTATTTATTATTTTAATACGGAATTAGGTTCAAATATGGGTTGTCTGTTGTGCTGGAAAGGATGCCTGTCTTCCGTGTTGACCTCTCTACATGGTTGGGTATGACTGGCGTAATACTCATCCGTGTGGTAATCCGGTTTTGGGAATGGAGCGTTATTGCCACATGTATATATAGATATATACATTTATAGGTAATCTTATTTCTAGACAATTATATAATGATTATTTTCACATGCTAATGTAATATAAACCCAGATTTAAATCTTTTGGAATAAACTGCTGACAGTATAATATTCTTGAAGCCATGTCATCATTTTGTGAGTGATTCTACTCATTGCATCACATGTTAATGTCTTTATTGAGGAAGCTATGCTGCGACATGCCCAGTTTACCAAACGGGACTCTATGGCCTCTTTTACACGGGCATTGTGGGAAAATGTGCGGGTGCGTGAGGGAACATGCGCAATTTTCCTGCGCGAGTGCAAAACATTGTAATGCGTTTTGCACGCGCGTGAGAAAAATCTTCACAGAAGTTCGGGCTTGGGATCGGTGTTCTGTAGATTGCATACTAAAATAGTGCTGGAGGGGTTAAAAAAATAAAATAAAAATGTACTCACCTTAATCCACTGATCTTGCAGCCGGCATCTCTTCTGTCTTCTTTCTTTGCTGTGTGCAGGAACAGGACCTGTGGTGACGTCACTCCGGTCATCACATGATCCATCACCATGGTAAAAGATCATGTGATGGATCATGTGATGACCGGAGTGACGTCACCACAGGTCCTGTTCCTGCACACAGCAAAGAAAGAAAACAGAAAAGATGCCGGGTTCGCGATCAAGTGGATTAAGGTGAGCTAAATTATTTTTTGTTAACCCCTCCAGCGCTATTTTACTGTGCATTCTGTATTCAGAATGCTATTATTTTCCCTTATAACCATGTTATAAGGGAAAATAATAATGATCGGGTCTCCATCCCGATCGTCTCCTAGCAACCGTGCATGAAAATCGCACCGCATCCGCACTTGATTGCGGATGCTTTTGATTTTCACGCAACCCCATTCATTTCTATGAGGCCTGCGTTACGTGAAAAACGCACAAAAAAGAGCATGCTGCAATTTTCATGCAACGCACAAGTGATGCGTGAAAATCACCTCTCATGTGAACAGCCCCATAGAAATGAATGGGTCGGGATTCAGTGCGGATGCAATGCGTTCAACTCACACATCGCATCCGTCAGGAATACTCGCCCGTGTGAAAGGGGCCTATATATCTGATTCATGCTAGTTAGTTCTTTGCCCACTCATCAATTGCTTACATTTTATTTTAACCACTTAAGGACCACAGGTTTATACCCCCCAGTGACCAGGCCCTTTTTTACAAATCGGCACTCCACAATTTTAGCAGTTTATTGCTCGGTTATGCAACTTACCACCCAAATGAATTTGACCTCCTTTTCTTCTCACTAATAGTGCTTTCATTTGGTGGTATTTCATTGCTGCTGACATTTTTACTTTTTTTGTTATTAATCGAAATTTACAGATTTTTTTGCAAAAAAAATAACATTTTTCACTTTCAGTTGTAATTTTTTTTTTTAAAACGACACCCATATATACATTTTTCTCTACATTTATTGATCTACATGTCTTTGATTAAAAAAAAATGTTTGGGTAAAAAAAAAAATGGTTTGGGTAAAAGCTATAGTGTTTACAAACTATGGTACAAAAATGTGAATTTCCGCTTTTTGAAGCAGCTCTGACTTTCTGAGCACCTGTTATGTTTTCTGAGGTTCTACAATGCCACACAGTAGAAAAACCCGACAAATGACCCCATTTCGGAAAGTAGACACCCTAAGGTATTCGCTGATGGGCAAAGTGAGTTCATAGAACTTTTTATTTTTTGTCACAAGTTAGCGGAAAATGATGATTTTTTTTTTTTTTTCTTACAAAGTCTCATATTCTACTAACTTGTGACAAAAAATAAAAACTTCCATGAACTCACTATGCCCATCACGAAATACCTTGGGGTGTCTTATTTTCAAAATGGGGTCACTTGTGGGGTAGTTATACTACCCTGGCATTCTAGGGGCCCTAATGTGTGGTAAGTAGTTTGAAATCAAAATATGTAAAAAATGACCTGTGAAATCCTAAAGGTGCTCTTTGGAATGTGGGACCCTTTGCCCACCTAGGCTGCAAAAAACTGTCACACATGTGGTATCTCCGTACTCAGGAGAAGTTGGGGAATGTGTTTTGGGGTGTCATTTTACATATAACCATGCTGGGTGAGAGAAATATCTCAGCAAAAGACAACTTTTCCCATTTTTTTATACAAAGTTGGCATTTGACCAAAATATGTATCTCCCCCAGCATGGGTATATGTAAAATGACACCCCAAAACACATTCCCCAACTTCTCCTGAGTACGGCGATACCACATGTGTGACACTTTTTTGCAGCCTAGATGCGCAAAGGGGCCCAAATTCCTTTTAGGAGGGCATTTTTTGACATTTGGATCCCAGACTTCTTCTCACGCTTTAGGGCCCCTAAAATGCCAGGGCAGTATAAATACCCCACATGCGACCCCATTTTGGAAAGAAGACACCCCAAGGTATTCAATGAGGGGCATGGCGAGTTCATAGAAATATTTTTTTTTTGCACAAGTTAGCGGAAATTTTTATTTTTAATTTTTCTCACAAAGTCTCCCTTTCCGCTAACTTGGGACAAAAATGTAAATCTTTCATGGACTCAATATGCCCCTCACGGAATACCTTGGGGTGTCTTCTTTCCGAAATGGGGTCACATGTGGGGTATTTATACTGCCCTGGCATTTTAGGGGCCCTAAAGCATGAGAAGAAGTCTGGAATATAAATGTCTAAAAAATGTTACGCATTTGGATTCCGTGAGGGGTATGGTGAGTTCATGTGAGATTTTATTTTTTTAAACAAGTAAGTGGAATATGAGACTTTGTAAAAAAATAAATTAAAAAAAATGTCTGAATGGAGCCTTACAAGGGGGTGATCAATGACAGGGGGGTGATCAGGGAGTGTATATGGGGTGATCACCCCTCTGTCATTGATCACCCCTCTGTCATTGATCACCCCCTGAAAGACTCCATTCAGACGTCCATATGTTTTTTACGGATCCACGGATACATGGATCGGATCTGCAAAACACATACGGACGTCTGAATGGAGCCTTACAGGGGGGTAATCAATGACAGGGGGGTGATCAGGGAGTCTATATGGGGTGATCACCCCCCTGTCATTGATCACCCCTCTGTAAGGCTCCATTTAGACGTCCGTATGTGTTTTGCGGATCCGATCCATGCATCCGTGGATCCGTAAAAAACATATGGACGTCTGAATGGAGCCTTACAGGGGGGTGATCAATGACGGGGGGGTGATCAGGGAGTCTATATGGGGTGATCACCCCCTGTCATTGATCACCCCCCTGTAAGGCTCCATTCAGACATCCGTATGTGTTTCGCGGATCCGATCCATGGATGCGTGGATCCGTAAAACACATACGGGCGTCTGAACGGAGCCTTACAGGGGGGTGATCAATGACAGGGGGGTGATCAATGACAGAGGGGGTGATCAATGACAGGGGGGTGATCAGGGAGTCTATAAGGGGTGATCAGGGGTTCATAAGGGGTTAATAAGTGACGGGGGTGTAGTGTAGTGGTGATTGGTGCTCCTTTACACAGCTACCTGTGTCCTCTGGTGGTCGATCCAAACAGAAGGGACCACCAGTTTTATTGGATGTTAAAATATGGTTGATAAACTATATATTTTTTGTTTTTAACACATTTGGAATTTAGATTTGTAGTTCGTAATATAAAGGTTTGGTCAATAATACATTACAAAGGTAATAGTGTGTTCACAAAAAGGTTAATTAATGTGCGTTAAACAATTATTTTCTAATATAACGTACGGGTCATTGTTTTAAGATAAATTATATATTATTCAATGTTATATTGGCCTTTTAAATTTTAAAAAAATGTATGAACTTTTAAAAAAAAATTGAAATATAAATGGTTTATTTTAATGGTACAACAGTGTTTATTTAAGTGATGAATAAACATGCTGTAGTTGGGGGTTGTATAATTTTTTTATAGTTGTTTAATCAGTCTTCCACGGCCCCATTCGTGACAAAATTTGTCAGCTGCAAAATAATAACATGCCGCTCTCTATTACTGCTTAGTTATGCCAAACATTGTTCAGGCCTTAGAATACAATGTTAACTTAACAACTGCATGCTGATCTTGTCCTGATACTTCAGAGTTCTGTGTAGTGATTATACTCCACCATTTCCAATGACTGCTGTTATTATCCTGATCATTCAGAGTTAAGTGTAGGCCATATAATCCACTGTTAATATCTACCTGATGCTGATTTTGCTGCTGTCTGTCCTGATCTTTGCGAGTTATCATTCAGCCTTTTGACAATCTACATTACCTGCTTGCTGCCTGTCCTGCTGAGGTAGGACGAGATATGTTTAGGTCTTATACTCGACTGTTAATATCTACCTGCTGCAGATGCTGCTGCTGTTGTCTGTCATGATCATGCTGAGTTAGGTCAAGCTAGTTGTCTGTCCTTTGTAGCTATGTGAAGTCCTTATACAACACCATCAGCTGTCCTGATAAAGGTGATTTATTAATTTAGTTAAACTACAATGTTAACTTCACCTACTGCTGCTGTCTATATCAAGCTGACTTGTAGGCTTCAGAATACACCGTTAGCTCTACCTGCTGCTGCTGTCCTGATAAAGTTGATTTGTTAAGTATATGCCTCATAATACAACACTACCTTTACCTGCTGCTGTCCATATCAAGCTGACTTGCAGGCCTCAGAATACACCATTAGCTCTACCTGCTGCTGCTGTCCTGATCAAGTTGATTTGTTATGTATATGCCTCATAATACAACACTACCTTTATCTGCTGCCGCTGTCTATATCAAGCTGACCTGTAGGCCTCAGAATACATTTGCTCTACCTGCTGCTGTTGTCCTGATCAAGTTGATAATACGTTTAAGATTTTTTATGATCTTAACACTTGAATGTTTTCAAATAAAATATATTAAAATTTATAATTTGCTCAAATTATTTTGATTTTTTAACTTTTTATTAGATTAGCGTTGGACAATTACATTGTTAACAGAGTTTATAGAATCAATTTTGATTAGCTAGAGGGTGTGTAGTTTCTGAAATGTCGTTTACACTATGTAAGGCACAAAAAGTGACTGCATAACTGAACGGTTATTGAAAAAAAATGTTTAAAACACTATTTAATGATTACATTTTTTCTCAATTTCTAAGCCTTCTAACATCACAATAAATTGATATTTCCTTTAATAAATTATCTAAACATGATTTATGCATATGGCGAATGTAAAGTAATAAATTTACTTTATCTCTATTAATCTCTTTTGTAACACAAAGAGAAATTTAAATTTTGAATATTTTTTTTATTCATATTTTTTAGAATTGGTTAATTTTTGTAAGAATAAGCCATTAAAAATTGGACTAAATTTTACCACTTTCATGAAGTACAATGTGTGACGATAAAATACAACTATGCCCGTGAAAATTAAAATGCGTTTTAAAGTTATTAGCACAAAAATAGATACCTTTCATATTTAAGAAAAAATTAAATGAGCATTAAGGTAAAAACGGGCATGGGGTACAGAGGGTTAATGTTTCTAAATATGTTATGTATACAAAATTTGAATGATGTGTGCACATATTTACCCTCCTGGTGTGGGGTGGTAATTATGTCCTCCTCTTCAGCAGGAGCTGGGGTGGGGATATCCTCCTCAGCAGGAGCTGGGGTGGGGATATCCTCCTCAGCAGGAGCTGGGGCGCAGGTATTCTGCCCTTCGGAGAGTCCGTGATCTTCCGCTGCCATCTCCACATCATTGCCCACATCAGGTGGATTGGTGGCACTCCCAATTATACTGTGTGAGGGGCCCGCCTGTTAATCATCCTCCTCCTCCTCCTCTGCAGAGACCTTCACCACATCCAAATCGGCCGTGGTGATACTGCGGCAGACGGTTGGCACAGGAAGCCCTGTAATCACACAACGTTCCAATTTAGGCTCTATTTAAACATCCATAATGTGTTTTTCAAATCCATGGATACAAAAAACACGGACAGCGGCAATGTGCGTTCTTCATTTTAAAGACCGCACATCGCCGGCAATAATAGAATATGACTATTCTTGGCTGCAATTGAGGACAACAATCTGACATGTTCTATTTTCCACAGATGCCCCCATAACAGTGTGTCATGCATAGATGCCCCCATAATAGTGTCATCCACAGATGCCCATAACAGTGATTCATCCACAGATATATATATATATATATATATATATATACACACGCGCACGGCGTGTGTTTGTGCTTTAGGGTGCACACCCTAATGCAATAGGCTGAGCACGCCTATGGTGAAGACAGTGAATCATGATATGGGGATGTTTCTCATACTAAGGTGTTGGGCCTATTTATCGCATACCAGGGATCATGGATCAGTTTGAATACATCCGAATCCCTGAAGAGGTCATGCTGCCTTATGCTGAAGAGTAAATACCCTTAAAATGGGTGTTCCAACAAGACAACAACCCCAAACATACCACTAAACGTGCAACATCTTGGTTCCAGACCAACAAGATTGACGTTATGGAGTGGCCAGCCCAATCCCGGATCTTAATCCAATAGAAAACTTGTGGGGTGACATCAAAAATGCAGTTTTTGAGGCAAAACCAAAAAAAATAAGGACTGTGGAATGTAGTCAAATCATCCTGGGATAGAATACCTGTTCACACCTGCGGCCCGGCTGATGTTCTTCCATAACCTGTGTTTTGAACAATAAAGGAATTTATTAACAATCTCAAGTATACAGTCTATTAACACTACTATATCTATATATATTTATATTAATAGTTATAAATATATATACATATAGACATACACCACTATACAGTAACAACACTAAAATACACCTAAACTACGCTAACACGACACAATCCACAATTACAATTCCACCCCACAAATTATCTAAATATACACTTACACACACATGTAAATATCAGCGCTCACCCACCTGGCTACACACTGTCCCTATGGGGAAAACAAGGGTTTAAACACAATCCAGGGTGATGATGGAACTGCAAGGGTTAATGCATGCAAGAGATCAAGGAATGTGCAGGGATAGCAGGGGGTAAATATAGTAGGGTCGCCAGGGATTGCAGAGGTTAATGATCAGGGCAGCAGGTATTACAGGGCAATGCAGGGAATATTGCAGGGATTATCAGGGGTTAATGTGTGCTATTGGGCTGGGTATGGAAGCAGTGAAGGGGTTAATATATTGGTGGTTAATATTACATGGCAGGGTGTAAGAGGTTATTGGTGGTTCAGGGGTTAATATCAGGGAAATGTAGGGGTTAATGATCAGTGGTGGTATAGGGGAAGGGTTACTCAGGCTGCTCATATCCAGGGGTTAATGCTCATTTCCAGGGAATGATCCTCGCTTCTATGCTCGTCCTCCAGGGGTTAATTCCCGCTTGCTCGCTATCCTGGGTAGATTCTGGCTTCTCAGGGTGCCTGGTCGGCTCAACTGCAAAGTGCAGTGCAGCCTGACTATTTAAGTCCAGCAGCGCTTGTTCCCGAGCGGTGCACGCCTGAAGGCAAATCCACGTGGGCTGTAGTGTTGATCACGAATATTCGAATTGCGAATTTAAATCACGAATATCGGCACTTCGAGAATTCGAGAATATTTAGAATATCGCTAAATATATTCGTAATCGCGAATATTCGATTTTTTTAAAAATACCAATTTATGCCAATTTTCGCAATCAAGAAAATAATGCCTGGAGATCACGAATTCGCGAATTCTCAAATATATAGCGAATATTCGCCCAAATATTCACGAAATATCGCAAATTCGAATATTCTCCCTGCTGCTCATCACTAGTGGGCTGGCGCGGTGATATGACATCACGTACCAGCCCGCACGTCCTGGCGCGTGCTTCCGGGCAGGGGGAAGTTTTGATAATCCAGCCTGTAAAGTGACTGTGAATTTCCGACGCTGTAATTACGGAGCGTCGGAGGTTCGCGGCATACAAAGGCAGGGGAGCCCTTTGTTTCCCTGTCTTTGTAATGCTAAACATCTCCGGACCTGCCGGAGATGTTATCAAAAGTCAGAGGATCTCTATTGATCCTCTGTCTTTTGAAGTGGCTGCATATGTACTGTATACATTAGGGTGTTTCATTTTTGCAAAGATGTGATTTTCGTGACTTTGCTTACGCTCCGAGTCTCAGTGATGTAAAATATATATTTGCCAAATTTCAAGAAGATTGAAATCTAGGGGTTGCACACAATGATCACTTTTATTGCTACTCTAAACCTGTACCTAGGAGTTTGGTCTAAAAACAACTTCAGTTTCAGGATCCCAGGGGCTCTGCATCAAGCAAAGTGGATGGCAAAGGCAATATATGCACCTAAAATTGTCCTCTTCACCAAACAGTTGAATTCTTCAACGAGAATTGAAAGGAATGAAATGGGTTGCACATTTTTTCAGCCTCATATATGTTTGATGGGCTCCAAAGAATTATTTGGATATGCTACAGCTTCTGAGCACTTACCCAGATACAGACATCAAAAAAGTGCTCTCACAGTTGCTAAGAGACACCTTTGCTATCTGTCAGAAACAAAGTAGGATTGGCTTTTTTGGACAAATGTATTACTCAGGCTGTTAAGTAAAATATGACAAAAATTTTTGAAACCAAACCGCCAAAGAAAAAGGAAATGAAATGATTAGAGGGTAAAAACCTAGTTTTTGAAGGAAAAGACCTGAGCCATTTCATTACTAATAAAGACATTCTTTGATTTGTTTGGGATCCATGACGTGACAGAATACTGCAGTGATTCTCTAAGAAGCCATGTGAACGCTCTTAAGGTGGTCAATGATACCGAAAAGAGGAATTGCTCTTATAAAAAAGTTTAACGAATCGGTCAGGGACGAACAACAAAAACAATTCTTGTTGAGGGTAGTCGAGCATTAGTGTTGAGCGCGAATATTCAAATTGCTAATTTTTCTCTCGAATATTTAGAATATAGTTCTATATATTTGTGAAATCGAATATTCGTGTTTTTTTGTTTGTTTGTTGTTTGCGGGTCAATAAGCCATTGACCCACAAGCAACTTAAGCAGGGGGAATCATGTTTTCATATGGAAAATAAAATGACCAATATTCTAAAAAACGAATACATAGCAATATAGTGAATATATTCGTTATTTAGAATTTTGGCATATTTTTTTTCCTATCTGTACAGTTGTTCGCATACTCCTCCCCATCACCATGGGAACGCTTGTAGGTTAGAAAATACCATCGGATCTGAGTTTTCCCTGAGATCGTGAAAGCTCAGATCCGATGGTATATTCTAACGCACATGCGTTCCCATGGTTACGGGGCGCTTGTCAGGGAGCAGTATGCCAAAGTGGAATAACAGTACACATAAATTACAGTCTATATGTGTATTTTATGAAATATTCGAAATATTGCTCTAACTTCGTCTTTTAGAATATTCGTAATATTCTAAAAGACGAAGTTAGAGCAATATTACGAAAATTCGTAAAATACACATATAGATTGTAATTTAGCTAATATACTGCTATAGTAATTTTTTTAATAGTGTATATATTTTCCAAAACTGAAGTTCAGAAGAGGCAAAAAAAATTAGACTAAAAAATAAATAAATTATAGCACTATATTAGCTAAATTACAGTCTATATGTGTATTTTACGAATATTCTTAATATTGCTCTAACGTCGTCTTTTAGAATATTACGAATATTCTAAAAGACGAAGTTAGAGCAATATTAAGAATATTCGTAAAATACACATATTAGCCTAGCCATGTTCATACGAACGTTGCCTTATACAGGAAAAAAATTGCACGATTAATTTAATCGCACATTATTTGCGATAAATGAAATAATTATGAATATTCGATTTCAACGAATATAATACGAATATTCAATCGAATATTCGCAAAATATAGCAAAATCGAATATGGCACCTCCTGCTCATCACTATCGAGCATCACAGAAAAGTCGTCACCAAGCTAACAAAAGAAGGGATTGCATCGTTCAAAGTTGATTAATAAAAAACATTTTGCCTAGAAAATCTCTCCCCACTGGTCATGCAGGCCTAATATATATATATATATATATATATATATATATATATATATGTATATTACATATATATCCCTTCCCTCTACAGAAGGTATATTATGATTATTTGTGTATATTATATTAGGGGTATTCTATTTCTTTTAGATATCGAAATAAAGGTTATATTTTAATTAAAGGGAGGTAGTCACTTGACGTTTAGCTGTTCATACTACCTTTGAGATATTTTGATTTTGTTCGATTTAAAACAAAGATAAACTTAAAAATTCTCCCCTATTTTTTTTTCAGTATTAAAACACACAAAAAAACTAATAAATATGGGATTAGTGTAATCATATCCGGAGAATGAAGGGAACAGGTTTGTTTTACCGCACAGGGAAACTGTGACGCAATTGTTTATTAAATTCCACACCATTTGGAATTTTTGTTACAGCATCCCAGTACATCATATGCAATATTAAGTGCAGTGTAAGTTGTCTCTCAAAAATCAATCCCTCATACATCTATGTGAATGGTAAAAAAAAGTTGTGGCTCTGAGAAGGTAGCGGGTAAATAATAAAATACAAAAAGGGAAAATCAACATTTCCTCAAAGGGTTAAGAAAATGATTAGTTTGTCTAACAGTACATAAAAAAGCAGTATCCAAGGGATCTGCTGCTCCTATATGTAATATTTGCATACAGAGAGGTTCCACGGTCATCCACAGATTTCTTTCCCTTTGAGTTGCTCTATGGAAGGCAACCACTGGATATGACAAAAGAACACTGGAAACATTGTATTAAATAATAAAATAATTTTCAGAGTTATCTACAAGACTGCAAATAGATGCTTAGTAGGGATGAGCGAACTCGAACTGTATAGTTCGGGTTAATACCGAATTTTGGGGTGTCCGTGACACGGACCCAAACCCGGACATTTTCGTAAAAGTCTGAGTTCGGGTTCGGTGTTCGTCGCTTTCTTGGCGCTTTTGTGACGCTTTCTTGGCGCTTTTTGAAAGGCTGCAAAGCAGCCAATCAAAAAGCGTCATACTACTTGCCCCAAGAGGCCATCACAGCCATGCCTACTATTGGCATGGCTGTGATTGGCCAGAGCACCATGTGACCCAGCCTCTATTTAAGCTGGAGTCACATAGCGCCGCCCGTCACTCTGCTCTGATTAGCGTAGGGAGAGGTTGCGGCTGCGACAGTAGGGCGAGATTAGGCAGATTAACTCCTCCAAAGGACTTGATTATTGATCGATCTGCAGCTGTGGGTCATTGAGCTGCTGATACTCAATTGCTCACAGTTTTTAGGCTGCCCAGACCGTTTGTCAGTCACTTTTTCTGGGGTGAACGGCGGCCATTTTGTGTCTTGTGGTGCGCTAGCACAAGCTGCGACCAAGTGCATTTAACCCTCAATGGTGTGGTTGTTTTTTGGCTAAAGCCTACATCAGGGTGAAGCTGTCACACCAAGTGCATTTAACCAGCAATAGTCTATTTATTTTTTGGCCATATACTACATCAGGGGCAAGCTGCGCCTGTCACCAAGTGCATTTAACCCTCAATGGTGTGGTTGTTTTTTGGCTAAAGCCTACATCAGGGTGAAGCTGTCACACCAAGTGCATTTAACCAGCAATAGTCTGTTTATTTTTTGGCCATATACTACATCAGGGGCAAGCTGCGCCTGTCACCAAGTGCATTTAACCCTCAATGGTGTGGTTGTTTTTTGGCTAAAGCCTACATCAGGGTGAAGCTGTCACACCAAGTGCATTTAGCCAGCAATAGTCTGTTCATTTTTTGGCCATATACTACATCAGGGGCAAGCTGCCCTGTCACCAAGTGCATTTAACCCTCAATGGTGTGGTTGTTTTTTGGCTAAAGCCTACATCAGGGTGAAGCTGTCACACCAAGTGCATTTAACCAGCAATAGTCTGTTCATTTTTGGGCCATATACTACATTAGGGGCAAGCTGCCCTGTCACCAAGTGCATTTAACCCTCAATGGTGTGGTTGTTTTTTGGCTAAAGCCTACATCAGGGTGAAGCTGTCACACCAAGTGCATTTAACCAGCAATAGTCTGTTTATTTTTTGGCCATATACTACATCAGGGGCAAGCTGCGCCTGTCACCAAGTGCATTTAACCCTCAATGGTGTGGTTGTTTTTTGGCTAAAGCCTACATCAGGGTGAAGCTGTCACACCAAGTGCATTTAACCAGCATTAGTCTGTTTATTTTTTGGCCATATACTACATCAGGGGCAAGCTGCGCCCGTCACCAAGTGCATTTAACCCTCAGTAGTGTGGTTGGTCAAGCTGTCACACCAAGTGCATTTAACCAGATATAGTCTGTTCATTTTTTGGCCATATACTACATCAGGGGCAAGCTGCGCCTGTCACCAAGTGCATTAAACCCTCAGTAGTGTGGTTGGTCAAGCTGTCACACCAAGTGCATTTAACCAGCAATAGTGTGGTTATTTTTTGGCCATATACTACATCAGGGGCAAGCTGCGCCTGTCACCAAGTGCATTTAACCCTCAATGGTGTGGTTGTTTTTTGGCTAAAGCCTACATCAGGGTGAAGCTGTCACACCAAGTGCATTTAACCAGCAATAGTCTGTTCATTTTTTGGCCATATACTACATCAGGGGCAAGCTGCGCCTGTCACCAAGTGCATTTAACCCTCAGTAGTGTGGTTGGTCAAGCTGTCACACCAAGTGCATTTAACCAGCAATAGTGTGGTTATTTTTTGGCCATATCCCAGTCTAATTCTGTCAGTAAATCTATACCTGTCACCCAGCGCCTAAATACTAGGCCTCAAATTTATATCCCGCTAAATCTGTCGTTACTGCTGTACTGTTCTGGCTGGGCAAGTTATTTAGTGTCCGTCAAAGCACATTTTTTGTTCTGATTTGAAATACAATTCCCAATTTAGCAATTTCCTAATTTAGTGGTTTCTGCTGTATCAGAGCTATTTTAAATCTATCCCTAAAAGGGTATATAATATTCAAGGTGCACATAGGGTCATTCAGAATAACTTCACACACACGCTACTGTGCATTTCCAAGTCTAATTCTGTCAGTAAATCTATACCTGTCACCCAGCGCCTAAATACTAGGCCTCAAATTTATATCCCGCTAAATCTGTCGTTACTGCTGTACTGTTCTGGCTGGGCAAGTTATTTACTGTCTGTCAAAGCACATTTTTTGTTCTGGGTTGAAATACAATTCCCAATTTAGCAATTTCCTAATTTAGTGGTTTCTGCTGTATCAGAGCTATTTTAAATCTATCCCTAAAAGGGTATATAATATTCAAGGTGCACATAGGGTCATTCAGAATAACTTCACACACACGGTACTGTGCATTTCCAAGTCTAATTCCGTCAGTAAATCTATACCTGTCACCCAGCGCCTAAATACTAGGCCTCAAATTTATGTCCAGCTAAATCTGTCGTTACTGCTGTACTGTTCTGGCTGGGCAAGTTATTTAGTGTCCGTCAAAGCACATTTTTTGTTCTGAGTTGAAATACAATTCCCAATTTAGCAATTTCCTAATTTAGTGGTTTCTGCTGTATCAGAGCTATTTGAAATCTATCCCTAAAAGGGTATATAATATTCAAGGTGCACATAGGGTCATTCAGAATAACTTCACACATACGCTACTGTGCATTTCCAAGTCTAATTCTGTCAGTAAATCTATACCTGTCACCCAGCGCCTAAATACTAGGCCTCAAATTTATATTCAGCTGAATTTGAATACAATACATTGGGCCAAATAATATTTTTGTTGTTGTGGTGAACGATAACAATGAGGAAAACATCTAGTAAGGGACGCGGACGTGGACATGGTCGTGGTGGTGTTAGTGGACCCTCTGGTGCTGGGAGAGGACGTGGCCGTTCTGCCACATCCACACGTCCTAGTGTACCAACTACCTCAGGTCCCAGTAGCCGCCAGAATTTACAGCGATATATGGTGGGGCCCAATGCCATTCTAAGGATGGTAAGGCCTGAGCAGGTACAGGCATTAGTCAATTGGGTGGCCGACAGTGGATCCAGCACGTTCACATTATCTCCCACCCAGTCTTCTGCAGAAAGCGCACAGATGGCGCCTGAAAACCAACCCCATCAGTCTGTCACATCACCCCCATGCATATCAGGGAAACTGTCTGAGCCTCAAGTTATGCAGCAGTCTCTTATGCTGTTTGAAGACTCTGCTGGCAGGGTTTCCCAAGGGCATCCACCTAGCCTTTCCCCAGCGGTGGAAGACATAGAATGCACTGACGCACAACCACTTATGTTTCCTGATGATGAGGACATGGGAATACCACCTCAGCAAGTCTCTGATGATGACAAAACACAGGTGCCAACTGCTGCGTCTTTCTGCAGGAGGTCAGGGATCAAGACTGGGTGGAAGACGATGCAGGGGACGATGAGGTCCTAGACCCCACATGGAATGAAGGTCGTGCCACTGACTTTCACAGTTCGGAGGAAGAGGCAGTGGTGAGACCGAGCCAACAGCGTAGCAAAAGAGGGCGCAGTGGGCAAAAGCAGAACACCCGCCGCCAAGAGACTTCCGCCTGCTACTGACCGCCGCCATCTTGGACCGAGCACCCCAAAGGCAGCTTCAAGGAGTTCCCTGGCATGGCACTTCTTCAAACAATGTGCTGACGACAAGACCCGAGTGGTTTGCACGCTGTGCCATCAGAGCCTGAAGCGAGGCATTAACGTTCTGAACCTTAGCACAACCTGCATGACCAGGCACCTGCATGCAAAGCATGAACTGCAGTGGAGTAAACACCTTAAAAACAAGGAAGTCGCTCAGGCTCCCCCTGCTGCCTCTTCTGCTGCTGCCGCCTCGGCCTTTTCTGCTGCTGCCGCCTCGGCCTCTTCTGCTGCTGCCGCCTCGGCCTCTTCCTCCGCCTCTGGAGGAACGTGGGCACCTGCCGCCCAGCAAACAGGGGATGTACCACCAACACCACCACCACCTCCGTCACCAAGCGTCTCAACCATGTCACACGGCAGCGTTCAGCTCTCCATCTCACAAACATTTGAGAGAAAGCGTAAATTCCCACCTAGCCACCCTCGATCCCTGGCCCTGAATGCCAGCATTTCTAAACTACTGGCCTATGAAATGCTGTCATTTAGGCTGGTGGATACAGACAGCTTCAAACAGCTCATGTCGCTTGCTGTCCCACAGTATGTTGTTCCCAGCCGCCACTACTTCTCCAAGAGAGCCGTGCCTTCCCTGCACAACCAAGTATCCGATAAAATCAAGTGTGCACTGCGCAACGCCATCTGTAGCAAGGTCCACCTAACCACAGATACGTGGACCAGTAAGCACGGCCAGGGACGCTATATCTCCCTAACTGCACACTGGGTAAATGTAGTGGCAGCTGGGCCCCAGGCGGAGAGCTGTTTGGCGCACGTCCTTCCGCCGCCAAGGATCGCAGGGCAACATTCTTTGCCTCCTGTTGCCACCTCCTCCTTCTCGGCTTCCTCCTCCTCTTCTTCCACCTGCTCATCCAGTCAGCCACACACCTTCACCACCAACTTCAGCACAGCCCGGGGTAAACGTCAGCAGGCCATTCTGAAACTCATATGTTTGGGGGACAGGCCCCACACCGCACAGGAGTTGTGGCGGGGTATAGAACAACAGACCGACGAGTGGTTGCTGCCGGTGAGCCTCAAGCCCGGCCTGGTGGTGTGCGATAATGGGCGAAATCTCGTTGCAGCTCTGGGACTAGCCGGTTTGACGCACATCCCTTGCCTGGCGCATGTGCTGAATTTGGTGGTGCAGAAGTTCATTCACAACTACCCCGACATGTCAGAGCTGCTGCATAAAGTGCGGGCCGTCTGTTCGCGCTTCCGGCGTTCACATCCTGCCGCTGCTCGCCTGTCTGCGCTACAGTGTAACTTCGGCCTTCCCGCTCACCGCCTCATATGCGACGTGCCCACCAGGTGGAACTCCACCGTGCACATGCTGGACAGACTGTGCGAGCAGCAGCAGGCCATAGTAGAGTTTCAGCTGCAGCACGCACGGGTCAGTCGCACTGCGGAACAGCACCACTTCACCACCAATGACTGGGCCTCCATGCGAGACCTGTGTGCCCTGTTGCGCTGTTTCGAGTACTCCACCAACATGGCCAGTGGCGATGACGCCGTTATCAGCGTTACAATACCACTTCTATGTCTCCTTGAGAAAACACTTAGGGCGATGATGGAAGAGGAGGTGGCCCAGGAGGAGGAGGAGGAGGAGGAAGAGGGGTCATTTTTAGCACTTTCAGGCCAGTCTCTTCGAAGTGACTCAGAGGGAGGTTTTTTGCAACAGCAGAGGCCAGGTACAAATGTGGCCAGCCAGGGCCCACTACTGGAGGACGAGGAGGACGAGGATGAGGAGGAGGTGGAGGAGGATGAGGATGAAGCATGGTCACAGTGGGGTGGCACCCAACGCAGCTCGGGCCCATCACTGGTGCGTGGCTGGGGGGAAAGGCAGGACGATGATGATACGCCTCCCACAGAGGACAGCTTGTCCTTACCCCTGGGCAGCCTGGCACACATGAGCGACTACATGCTGCAGTGCCTGCGCAATGACAGCAGAGTTGCCCACATTTTAACGTGTGCGGACTACTGGGTTGCCACCCTGCTGGATCCACGCTACAAAGACAATGTGCCCACCTTACTTCCTGCACTGGAGCGTGATAGGAAGATGCGCGAGCACAAGCGCACGTTGGTAGACGCGCTACTTAGAGCATTCCCAAATGTCACAGGGGAACAAGTGGAAGCCCAAGGCCAAGGCAGAGGAGGAGCAGGAGGTCGCCAAGGCAGCTGTGTCACGGCCAGCTCCTCTGAGGGCAGGGTTAGCATGGCAGAGATGTGGAAAACTTTTGTCAACACGCCACAGCTAACTGCACCACCACCTGATACGCAACGTGTTAGCAGGAGGCAACATTTCACTAACATGGTGGAACAGTACGTGTGCACACCCCTCCACCTACTGACTGATGGTTCGGCCCCATTCAACTTCTGGGTCTCTAAATTGTCCACGTGGCCAGAGCTAGCCTTTTATGCCTTGGAGGTGCTGGCCTGCCCGGCGGCCAGCGTTTTGTCTGAACATGTATTCAGCACGGCAGGGGGTGTCATTACAGACAAATGCAGCCGCCTGTCTACCGCCAATGTGGACAAGCTGACGTTCATAAAAATGAACCAGGCATGGATCCCACAGGACCTGTCCGTCCCTTATCCAGATTAGACATTAACTACCTCCCCTTAACCATATATTATTGGACTCCAGGGCACTTCCTCATTCAATCCTATTTTTATTTTCATTTTACCATTATATTGCGAGGCTACCCAAAGTTGAATGAACCTCTCCTCTGTCTGGGTGCCGGGGCCTAAATATATGCCAATGGACTGTTCCAATGTTGGGTGACGTGAAGCCTGATTCTCTGCTATGACATGCAGACTAATTCTCTGCTGACATGAAGCCAGATCCTCTGTTACGGGACCTCTCTCCTCTGCCTGGGTGCTGGGCCTAAATATCTGACAATGGACTGTTGCAGTGGTGGCTGACGTGAAGCCTGATTTTCTGCTATGACATGCAGACTAATTCTCTGCTGACATGAAGCCAGATCCTCTGTTACGGGACCTCTCTCCTCTGCCTGGGTGCTGGGCCTAAATTTATGAAAATGGACTGTTGCATTGGTGGCTGACGTGAAGCTTGATTCTCTGCTATGATATGAAGACTGATTCTCTGCTGACATGAAGCCAGATTCTCTGTTACGGGACCTCTCTCCTCTGCCTGGGTGCCGGGGCCTAAATATCTGAGAATGGACTGTTCCAGTGGTGGGTGACGTGAAGCCAGATTCTCTGCTATGGGACCTCTCTCCAATTGATTTTGGTTAATTTTTATTTATTTAATTTTTATTTTAATTCATTTCCCTATCCACATTTGTTTGCAGGGGATTTACCTACATGTTGCTGCCTTTTGCAGCCCTCTAGCCCTTTCCTGGGCTGTTTTACAGCCTTTTTAGTGCCGAAAAGTTCGGGTCCCCATTGACTTCAATGGGGTTCGGGTTCGGGACAAAGTTCGGATCCCGAACCCGAACATTTTCGGGAAGTTCGGATGAACTTCTCGAACCCGAACATCCAGGTGTCCGCTCAACTCTAATGCTTAGTAAAGTTAGTAAACTTAGATTTTTTTGTAAAGATTAGATAGAAAGATTTCTGAAAATAATATATTGTTATAATGGCAGCCCGCAGCTGCCACTCTACCTGCCTCTGTCCTGGTGGCATAGACCTCAATTCCTTCCCCTTTTCTTCTCAGAGGGCCTTATCCCTCCAAGAAGGCTATGGCCTGCTTCCAGCTCAGCCTCTCTCTGTCTGACGGTAGGACACACTCTCCTTACAGCTCTTAAAGGGCCAATTTATGTCCACATTAATCTTCGCCAACAGTGGCTGGCAATAGAGAAGAGCAAAAATTTGATTTGGCTGCTTCACTGAATAAAAAGAAATAATTCACTTTGTGACAATTTGCGTCATGAAGCGCATTTCTTAGTATGTACTGGGTGCAATGACAGGGAGTGGTAATTGTGCCGCTCCCCGTCAATGTACACCTCAAAGTGTAAAATGAAAAAAATAAATCATACTTACTTAATCCATTTTATCATGCAGAGCCAGGATTCTTCATACAAGATGGTGATGGCTGGCTCTTCACGCTCAAACAGATGAGATTTTTTTTTTGTTCGTTTTTTTTAACCGCCATTTTAGGGGAAATCGATTCACTACCACCAAGCACAAGGAAATTTGGCTTTACGGTGAATCAAATTTTCCCTCAACACTAGCTGGGAACATTGGGGCACTTAAAGCAGCTTCTTCTGTATTCTTTGGCTGCCTGTTTTCTGGATATTGACCCGCTTCTGCCTTTCCTGACCTGTGCTTGATCTCTGCATTGAACATTCTTCACTGCCTACCCTGACCTTTAGGTGTATTTCAGATTGGTAAATGAACCCCATTGTTTTAAACATATAGAATATTAATATTGAATAAAATGATTCATAAAAAAAAATCCTATAAGAAAATTTTATGGCATATCTACATTATATGTCATATATGTCTGATGCTGGTCTCACCTCTGGGTCTCACATCTGTGTCACTACACCACCGCCCTGACTGTGAATGCAGCAGATAAAATAGCTTACCCAGCTGGGCATTTTACAAATCCTGATTGCTGCATACAGACATATTCCAATCTCTGCAATTAATGCTATGAAGCCCCTTTCAAATACTTTTCCAAAACAGGCCCGCTTTGCCATTAGGCGAGATGAGAATCTCGCCTTATTTGGTAGTTATAGTGGATGGCACTCTTGGTGTGTGGTTGTCGGTGCTCAGTGGAAAGGGTCAGTCAGAATATATATAGAGACCACGGCACTCGATATATCGTTTTTCAAAATTAATTCATTTATTTGTTGTCCATCCCAAATAGGATCTTTTTATGTTGCAAGTGGCCAACGTTTCGGTCCTACTGATCTCCTGCATCAGGCCGTGATCAAGGTCCTAGTAGGACCGAAACGTTGGCCACTTGCAACATAAAAAGATCCTATTTTGGATGGACAACAAATAAATGAATTAATTTTGAAAAACGATATATCGAGTGCTGTGGTCTCTATATATAATCCGAGAATCTCGCCTTAGGCGGCATCTTGGAATGGCTTTGAAGGGGCGGCATTGGCACAACCTGTGGCCGATGCCCCCTTGCCAGTGGCAATGTATTTTTCCCTTTATAAGATGCATTGTATCTTATAAAGGTAATACTAAGGAGTGCTACCATAATGGAAGGTGGGGGAGTGATGCAATGTACTTACCCCTCCTCCTGCTTGCTCTTCTTGAGAGAAGAGAGCCAGGACAGGGAGAGTGGCATCAGGAGAGGTAAGTTACTTTATTTTACAGTCTAATGGGGGGGTCTGGAGGTCTGACTGGGGTCCTGGAGAGATATAATGGGGGGTCTGGAGAGGTCTGACTGGGGGACTGGAGAGGTCTAATTAGGGGTCTGAAAGTCTGATTGGGGGTGTGCGGTCTCATATGGGGGCTCTAAGGTCTGATATGGGTGTCTTAGGTCTGATATGGGGAGTCTGGGGGTCTGATTGGGGGTCTGGAGGTCTAACATGGGGGGTCTGGAGGTCTAGTATGGGGGGTTGAGGGTCTGGAGGTCTGATTGAGGATCTGAGGTCTGATATGAAGGGTCTAAAGGTATGATATGGGGGGTCTGGAGGTCTGATTGGGGTCTGGAGGTCTGATATGTGGGGTCTGAGGTCCAATGGAACACTGTGTAATACTAATATTTTCAGGGGGACTGTTTCTGCAGTATAATATTGGGGAGCACAGTGCGCACAGTTTAAGAGGTGGCAGGATGGGGTGTTCAGAAAGTGAGGAGGGGGATGAAAAAGTAGGAAACTAAGATATCGGTTTGTCAAACTCTGCAGAGAGAAGGGATGGCTGAAAGAATTCATCATGGTGGTCTGCTCTGAAAGGAGAAGATAAAGAAAGAAAAAGTCTACATCAGAGACGAGACATCACTGAATGTAAGAGGTATGTGCACTGTATTAACCTGTATGTTCTGTAGCGCTGCATGTAATGTTTTCCAAGTATGTCTTTAAAAGTTTTTTATTTTATTTTTTTGTACCAGCGCTGCCTTCTTTGCTCTTTTTACCTGCTCATCACGGCAAATGCTGGGGCGAGCAGGTGAACAGAGCAAAGAAAACAGCTCTCATATGAGCGCTGCCCTCTCTTCAAACAGCTGATCGGCAGGAGTGTCAGGTGTCGTTCCCCCGCCAATCTGGAGGGAATGGGTTAGGTTGAGAATTTGGCATGTGGGTGACCTTTCAATTTTTACCTCAGGCAGCAGAAAGGCTAGGTGCTCCCCTGCCCCTGGCCACAAAGCACTGAGGGAGAGGGAAGGGGGGGGGGGGTGCCATTTCATTTTTGCCTTAGGCAGCAGAAAAGCTTGAATTGGCCCTGTTCCAAAACTTAGTTAAGAATTATTAACTTTTAAACCTTTATAAATATGCATATTGAAAAGGTAATAAAAAATAAATAAAAAAAAACATATACAGTAGCATGCAGAAGTTTGGGCAGCCCTGGTCAAAATTATTGCTACTGTGAACAGTTACGTAAGCAAATTGAAGATTAAATTATCTACAAAAGTTATAACGTTAAAGATGACACTTTCTCTTTCTAGTTTAAGCAAAAACTATTTATTATTTTCATCTTTTACATTTTCAAAAAAGGCTAAAAGTCTAAAGCAAGACTTTGGTCACCCTGCATGGTTAGTACCTAGTAGCACAGCTTGTAATCTCTTTTTGTAGACAGCCAAGAGTATTTAAATTATTGCTTGAGGGATTTTCATCCATTCTTTCTTGCAAAAGTCCCTACAGTTCTGTGAGATTCCTGGTCCATCTTGCATGCACAGCTCTTTTAAGGACTATCCACAGATTTTCAATGACATGAAGATCAGGGGACTGTGAGGACCATGGAAAAACCTTCAGCTTACCTCTATTGAGGTACTCTATTCTGGATTTTGACGTATGTTTAGGATCATTTATCCATTCGTAGAAGTCATCCTCTTTCAAACTTCAGCTTTTCTTTTTACAGTTGGTGTTATGTTTGCTTCCAGAATTTGCTGGAATTTCATTGACTCTATTCTTCCTTTTACCTGTGAAATTTTGTCATGGGGTGCTCAAACTTTTGCAAGCCACTGTATATATATTCATTTTATATGTAGGCAAATATATCCAATGAAGATGACAATCTGCAACAGAATTATCTCTGATTCTCAATAGACCTTTCTAAAATAGACAATTTTCACATTCCCAACAATACAAACCAGTGTATAACCTTTCTGCAAGGGTTCTTGCTTGCTATAATTTTACATATAAATTAGCAGACATATTCTAGCTTCTTAGGTGATTAACAATGCAAATATCAAGCTAGAATACTAAGTGGAATAATGTGCATCATTAGATGTATATGTTTCAATTGATAGGGAAGCTAATTGGTGATAAAAGTTAACTGTGTCTACTAAATCTCATTTTAAAGACACAATAAAGTGTGCTTGGCTTAAATGACCACTAAACCTAACATATCTCTTCATTTAATATACGAAAAGTGCATTTCTAAGATTTGCAAAAGTTTACATTCAGGTGCAGCATGCATCTCAATAACAAGGAATTATGAAAACAATTGCCCTCTCATAATCATTTTAGGTCAATAAAACGTCTCTGTAGGATCTTATAATGAATAAAGATTCTGAGGATTATTACTAAATACAGGTACAAATTGAAATAGAGTTTAGCATTCCAAGGAGAGTTAGGCAAAATTTGCAATTCTGTCAGTGTTTATTTTAATTTTTTATGGTGTTGCTCATGCGTAAAATATTACAATTTGATGCTGTGAGTTGATACATTATGGCTAGAGATGAAAAAAATAATCAATTTGGCCGGTTCGTCGAATTTATGGAAAAAATTTGGTTCAATCCCAATTTATTAGCGGCGAATCGTATAAAAAAAAGTCTATTTCCTGGCTGAAGAGAGCGTTTATAGTGGTGTAGAACACTGAGCCTTGCAGTAACATGCATAGGGAGTCTGCTGTTGTAGTGAAATAATACTGTGAGTCAGTATGACATGCCGATGACAGGCGTCGCTCTTAGAATAACTGTACACTTCACTTATTTGTGCAGTCACGGGGCCAAAACTGAACAAATAACTCAAGTATGAACACAGCCTTGCAGGTTGATGTTAGCGCCAAGAAGAAGTGCACTCCTTTTATACCGTCATCAGCTGATTCCACATAGATGTCTACAGAACCTGTTCTATTTAACGCTTATACAAGTAGTGTGGAGAGGGTGTCAGCAGTAAGTTTGTGTTGACGCCGCTAATTATTTTGCCCTTCCTCTTATCCGTCAGAACAATAACCCCCAAAAAATTGATCCTGTCTGTTGAGCATCTGCCTTCACTCGGTCTGCATTTGGTCAGTAATCTATCAGTATTGCTAATGCCCCCAAAAAACAGGAGTGGATCCAAAACAGATATAACACATGAATGGAATATTTGCACGTCTTCTGTGTTTTGTACCCACTCCTGCTTTTGGCTACCAAATCACAAGCCAATTCTGATGGGACCATACAGGCCTTGCAGCTGCTACACAGACAGGATCCATTGTGCATCTAATTTTTCCTTCCTTCTGACAGAACAGAAGAAGAGTCAAATAAATGATTATGTCAGCCAGGCCGAAAGGAAAAATAGTGGCCCAGTCATGAAGTGGGGAGGGTGGGAACAGCATGAGAAGTTCACAGTGTGGCCCTATGACATAGTTGGGAGGTTAAAGCAGCATGAGGAGACCACAGAGTGGCCCAATGACAGCATGGAGGTGGCGGCAGAATCCGGAGGCCACAGAGTGGCGCAATGACAGAGTGTGGAGGTGGTGGCAGCCCTAGGAGGCAACAAAGTGGCAAGGTGACATAGTGTGGAGATGGCAGCAGCATAAGGAGACCATAGAGTGGCAAGGTGACATAGTGTGTAGGTGGTGGCAGCAGCATCAGAAGACCACAGAGTGGCAAGGTGACATAGTGTGGAGATGGCAGCAGCATGAGGAGACCATAGAGTGGCAAGGTGACATAGTGTGTAGGTGGTGGCAGCAGCATCAGAAGACCACAGAGTGGCAAGTTGACATAGTGTGGAGGTGGCAGCAACATGAGGAGACCATAGAGTGGCAAGGTGACATAGTGTGTAGGTGGGAGCAGCATCAGAAGACCACAGAGTGGCAAGGTGACATAGTGTGGAGGTGGCAGCGGCATGAGGAGACCACAGAGTGGCAAGGTGATATAGTTTGGAGTTGGAAGCCACATGAGGAGACCACAGAGTGACCCAGTGACAGAGTGGGGAGGTGGGTAGCAATAACAGTACCCGCTGATGATGGTGGGTGTAAGAAGGAGCACTCGGCATCAGATGTGTGGCATCAGGTGGGTGGGAGCATTAGAATAGTAGCTTAGGCAGGTAGCCAGAAGAAACCAGTCTCTTTTGTCAAAGTGTTGGTGTGGCACTATGGATGATCTAGTCTGATGCATCAGGCATTGATGGGGGGAAATCCTGACTGATCCATGCCTGATTCATCTCTCCACATTTTGGGTGGACAGGCGAGTTCTTCCTGGGGTAACTCTGGCCACCGCCGCACTAAACACCTGCTCTGATGCCACACTACTGGCTGAGCAGGACAGCTTTTCCAGGGCAAACTCTGCCAGTTGCGGCCACAAATCCAGTTTGGCTGTCCAGTAGTCCAGCGGATCTTCAATGTGGGGTGGCAGGGTGCTGTCCAAGTATGCCACCACTTGCTGGTTCAGGTCTTGCTCTATGTCTAGCTGATGGTGAGTAGGTTCTTCACTATGCGGGTGAAGGAAGCTGCTCATCAGCAACGCTAGACTCAGGCTTCTGCTGATGGAGCTGGTACTGCTCCTGCCACCCCACTCCTCCCCAGCAGCCATGGCAGTGGAACGTGAGTGCAGAGGGCCCCCTCCGGTCAGACCTGCGAGAGGATGGACGATGGCGCAGATAGGCAGCGACCAACTGGCTACATAGGATGTCTCTATAGTAGTCCTTCCTCTCAGCGGGTGTAAAAAAGTCCCCCATTTTGGACCAGTAGCGAGGGTACAACAAGGTGGAGAGCCAGAAGTCATCCCTCTGCTGAATGCTGACAATTTGTCTGTCACTACACAAGTAAGCATGCATCGGGCCATTTGTGCAAGTGACTCAGAGGGACTCCCTGCCTCCATCTCCACTGCATACTGCCACGAAGTGTTTGGGTCCTGTGACTCGTCTTCCTCCTCGCCCTGTAGCTCCTCTGGCTCCTGCTGCTCCTTCTCTCCTGTCACCTGTGTATAAAAACCACCCATTTTTCTAAACATTGCTTGTGCTCCAATGTCCTCCTCCTTCTCCAGTTCAGCCCCCACAGGGCTCATGTGGCCGTGAGATGTAGGTGCCACGTCTCTCCAGTCCCCTGACCAGCCAGATTTTCCAGCATCTGTTCCAGGACATGAAGAAGTGGAATGGCATTGTTCATCCCATAGTCCTGGCGACTAACAAATAACATGGCTTCCTCAAAGGGCCTGAGCAAATGGCAGATGTCACGCATGAGCTGCCACTGTCTGACATCAAAGTTACACAGAGGAGTCATCAAGAAAATGTTTATGTTTAAACGATTTTATTGAGTTTTTATGTAATATAACATTATTAAATGCAAGCCACAATAAAGATATTTATAAATCACCAAGACCGTTTCAGTATAGTTTAGTTTTACAAAATCAAGCATAACAATAAAAATGACTGTCATTGGTTGCTATCAGATGTGAACTAGTAAAGACAACAGTAAAGACTAATAGAGACTTTCTTTAGGTTAAAGAAAGTAAAATGGAAAAGGTGAATGGAGGAGGGAGGAGAAAAAGAGAGAAAGAGAGGGAGAGAAGAAGAAAGAGAAAAAAAAATGGGGGGGGGGTAAGGGTGTGGTGGTTTTTGTAAGTATTTAATAATCTTGGGGGAAATTACTCCACAACACTGAAGGTTCCTTCAGGAATTCTCTCAAGTGGAGAGTAAGGAAAGGAAGTTTGGGGAATTCTGAAAATCTATCCAAGTTGACCAGATCTTTATGTATTTGGATGACTGATCATTTGTTTCAGTAGAAATCTCCTCTATTCTAGCAATGTATAGCATTTCTTGGTACCATTCTCTCAGGTTAGGTACATTTGTTGTGTGCCAGTGTCTAGGAATTACTGATCTAGCTGCCATGATACAGAATCACAGCAAGCTCTTTTTCTGAGATGCGATTAATCCTGGCAAGATGGAAAGTAGCGCCACCTGAGGGGAGTATTGAGTAGTTTTCTGTGTGATGCTGTGGAATATTTCAAAACCTTATTCCAAAATGATTTAACAAGTTCACACCTCCACCATACATGTAACATTGTGCCTTTCTCTTTACCACATCTCCAGCAAAGATCAGAGACCTCAGGAAAGATCCTATGTACTCTAACTGTGTACCTGTAACAACGTGACATGATCTTGTAGTTTTTCTCCTGTGCAGAGCATGCCATAGAGAGCTTATGAGAAAATAAGAAAGCTTTTTGCTGGTCGGCATGATAAATGTCGGATCCTAATTCTTGTTCCTACCCCGAGACAAAGCTGCCAAAAGATTCCGGTAGAGCTGAGAGATCAAGTGTGTCGACGGAAATAAATTTTCAGTCTCTGTCAGAGATCTCCCAAAAGTGCACTGCTCTCCACCAGAGGAAACATATGACTTCAGTTGTTTATATTCTAGCCATGAGATCCGCACATTACGCAGTTTTGGCAGAGGGTTCCCTAAGGTGGTGGATATGAGAATCTTCTATAGCACACATACCAAGGAAAAAGTCCCTGCCTGCACTAGCGGGGAAGGCTGGGTTATGAAAGATCAGAGTAAGTGGGCTGAGTCTTCTGGCACAAATGCCTTTCTGGGTCAGGAAATACCACAGTTTAAGAGTTTGTCATAGTAGGGCGTTCTCTTTAATCAGTTGTGGGTGAGCTTCAGGAGCAATCCAAGGGGTATATTTAAGAGGAAGAGGATATAAGGATTGCTCTAATCCTACCCATTGTTTCATTTTCCTATTGTACTGCCAATCAAGTAATCTTGTAAGGGATGCCGCCATGTGTTATAACTTAAGGTCAGGAAGACCTACTCCCCCTTGAGACTTAGGTCTAATTAAAGTAGAGAATCCTATCCAAGGGCTAAGGTATCCCCAAAGAAATCAGGTAATGGCTGTTCTCAATTTCCGAAAGAAGGATGAGGGCGGTGTTAGTGGGATGGTCTGGAAGATGTACAGGAATTTTGCTAAGATGTCAGTTTTAAGGACGTTTATTCTACCGAACCATGACAAGCTTTTTTTGTTAAATGTAGCGAGATCCCTCAGCGTTCGTTCCAATAAGGGAAGGTAGTTCAGTGTAAAAAGATGATCCATATTTACTAGAATACGAATTCCCAAATATTTAAGCGAGGATGGTTGATGTCTAAACGGGAATTAGGTGAAGAGTCTGGCATACTCACTCTGGGGGATAGATATGTTGAGAATTTCAGATTTGGTGTAATTAACCTTTAAGCTGCTTAAATGGCTAAATCGTTCAAATTCACTTAATATCGAGGGAAGGGATATGTAGGGCTGAGTAACGTATAACAAGAGGTCATCGGCATATAATGCTGTTTTGTATTGGGACCCCCTGATTGTGAAGCCATGTATTGGGTGTTCCATCACTAAAACATACAACAATGGGGATAACGGGCATCCTTGTCGAGTTCCGTTTCTGATTGGCATAGAAGAGGATAAAAGCCTATTTACTCTCGCTTTGGCTGTGGTGTTAGATCCATTTTGTTGTTAAGTGGAATCCAGGAAAGCCCAGTGGACACGGTCAAATACCTTTTTGCCATCTACTGACAGCAGGCATAGAGGAGAAGCATCAGATTTTGCAATGCTGGTGAGGATTAGGGTTTTGATCGTGTTATCTGGTGCCTCCCTTCCACGTACAAAGCCTACCTGGTCCATGTGTATAATCTTCGGAATTATAGGAGCAAACCTATCTGCAAAAATCTTAGAATACAGTTTAATGTCAATGTTAATCAATGAGATTGGCCTATAGTTAGATGATATAATGGGGTATTTTCCTGATTTAGGTATTACACTCCAGTATTTGCCTCCAGCGATTGAGTAGTAAACTGGGACTCAGGACCGATGCTATTGAAGACCTTTGTCAAAAAGGGGGAAATTAGGTCATTAAAACGTTTGTAGAAATGCAGTACAGACGCTCTGTCTGTAACAAACTGTCCTACATTCATGAATTTTTTATCTTTAAAAACTTTCCTTTCGGGGTCTCACAAAAACATGGCTGACACCCATTGGTGACTTTAACATCCCTATTGACACCTGCCACTCGGCAGCCTCTAAACTCCTGTCACTCTCTGTCTCCTTCGGTCTATCACAGTGGTCTTCAGCTCCCACGCACAGAGATGGTCACACCCTGGATCTTATCTTTACCCGCCTCTGCTCCCTATCTAAACCTTTCTAATTCGCCTTTCCCCCTATCCGACCACAACCTACTCACCTTCTCTTCACTGGTCTCTTCTGCTGCTCCCCCGTTCCACACACTAGCACACCCCCGCAGGAACCTTAAACATCTCGCTTGCTTTCTGACTCTCTTCTCCCACTCTCTTTCATTTGTTCCCTCCAAGACCCAGATGCTGCCACCACCTGACACTGTTGCCCCCCTCACACACAACAAAACCCGAAATATTAACAGACAACCCTGGCACACCAACCTGACAAAAAAACTCAGACAAGCTTCCAGGGCTGCTGAGCGGCGATGGAAGAAATCCCATTCTAAAGATCATTTCACTGCATACATGCCATCCCTCATATTCAAATCCTCATTGGATGATGCAAAACAGGCCTACTTCTCATCTCTCATATCTTCCCTGGCTCACAGCCCTAAACAACTTTTTAACACTTTTGACTCCCTACTCCGTCCCCCAGCGCTCCCACCCTCTCCTCTCAGCTGAAGACTTTGCCAAATACTTCAAACAAAAGATAGTCAACATCAGAGAAAGCTTCAGTACACAGTCCCCACGGACCCTCTACACAACTGCTTGGTCCTCTTCTCCCAAAACCCGCTTCTCCACCATTACAGAAGAAAAACTCTCCACTCTACTCTGCAGATCTCATCTGACCACTGGCGGACTTGACCCAATCCCATCCCACCTCATCCCTAACCTCACCACAGTGTTTATCCCAGCCCTAACTCATCTCTTCAACTAACCTCTGGTGTCTTCCCCTCTGCTTTTAAACATGCTACCATTACACCCATCCTCAAAAAGCCTTCACTTGGCCCATCTGCTTTGTCCAGTTATCGCCCCATATCACTTCTTCTGTATGCCTCAAAGCTACTTGAGCAACATGTGCATTCTGACCTGTCCTCTCACCTCTCCTCCTTCTCCCTCTTTGACTGCCTACAATCTGGCTTCCGACCCCACCACTCGACTGAGACTGCCCTTATCAAAGTCACCAATGACCTACTAACAGCCAAAACCAAGAAACAATTCTCTGTTCTCCTTGACCTGTCCTCTGCCTTCGACACTGTTGACCACTCCTTTCTGTTGCAAACTCTCTCATATCTTGGCATCTCTGACCTTGCCCTCTCCTGGATCACATCATACCTCACAGAATGTTTCCCACTTCCATACCACCTCCTCGTCTCATTCCCTCTCTGTTGGTGTCCCGCAAGGCTCTGTCCTAGGACGCCTGCTCTTCTCTATCTACACTTTTGGCCTTGGACAGTTCAGAGATTCCCATGGCTTTTAGTATCACTCTTATGCTAACGACACACAAATCTACCTGTCTGGTCCAGACATCACCACCTTGCTCTCAAGAATCCCACAATGTCTATCTTATATATCATCCTTCTTCGCCATTCTCTTTCTAAAACTTAATATGGATAAAACAGAATTCATCCTCTTTCCCCCATCTTGCTTAACCCCCCCAACAGACCTATCTATCACGATCAATGGCTGCACACTATCCCCAGTCAACTGCTTTGGAGTGACCTTGGATTCTGCCCTTTCCTTCCGACCGCACATCCAAGCCCTTTCCACCACCTGCCGCCTCCAACTCCAAAACATCTCCCGCATCTGCGCTTTCCTTAACTTTGAATCTATGAAAATGCTTGTACCTGCCCTTATCATCTCCCGCCTAGACTACTGCAACACTCTCCTCTGTGGCTTTCTATCTAGCACTCTCGCACCCCTCCAATCTATCCTCAACTCTGCTGCCTGACTAATTCACCTCTCACCCTATTACTCCTCTGCCTCTCCCCTCTGCCAATCCCTTCACTGGCTCCCCATTGCCCAGCAAATTCACTTCAAAGTACTAACAAATACATACAAGGCCATCCATAACCTGTCCCCTCCCTACATCTCTGAGCTACTTTCCCGATACATCCCCACATGCACTCTTCGCTCCTCACAAGACCTCCTTCTCTCCTTTCCTCTTATCACCTCTTCCCACAATTGCCTCCAAGATTTCTCCCGTGCATCCCCCATACTCTGGAACTCGCTAACCCAACATATCAGACTCTCACCTACAGTGGAATCCTTCAAAAGAAACCTGAAAACCCATCTATTCAGACAAGCCTACATCCAGTGACCCTGCTGCCTCTATACCGCCATGACCAACTTCACCCGCACCTAATGTGTCCCTCTCCCATACCATGTAGATTGTAAGCACTCACAAGCAGGGCCCTCTCTCCTTCTGTAACTCGCTTTGTTTATGATTACTGCAATTGTCTGTATTATGTATGTGCACACCTTATCATATGTACAGCGCTATGGAATGAATGGTGCTTTAATAATAAATAATAATAATAATATTAATAATAGAAAGCGATTGTAAATCCATCAGGCCCTGGGCTCTTCCCTGACTGTGTTCTTGATAGTGGTCATCACATCTTTTTCAGAGAAGCCAGTATCTAACCCTTCTATGTCCTGTAAGGTATTGTGGGTAATGCTTTTTGGGAGATATATTCATCTATGCGTGTAGAAAGAGCAGAATGTGACATGTCTGAGAATTGGCCTTTGATGTTATAAAGATGGGAGTAATAATAAGATCGAAATACCTCTAATATCTCTTTGGGGTTGTGTGTGGCTTTGCCATTAGATTTCTTGATATGAGGAATAAAAGTTAGTTAATGATCGAGGATGTAGAAGGCGGGCTTGCGGTCTGCCACATTTGTTATTATTCGTAAAAGAAACATTTCCCCTGATTCCGAATGCTTTAATAGAATCTGTGATTTTAAAGGGTTTCTGTCACCTGAAAAATGGGCATCGAGCTGGCTGACATTAGCAATGTGCTAATGTTAGCGTAGCATAACTAAATTAGTGCCATCTCATTGCCTAAAGCCTTTATTGAGAAAAATTAACTTTTATAATATGCTAATTAGCCTCTAGGAGCAGGGAAGGGGTGTCGAATCTGCTCCTAGAGGTTCCGTTTGCCCACCTCTCTTCACGCCCTTCTTCTCTTGATTGACAGGGGAGGCAGTGCTGCTCTCCTCCCGCCGGCCGTGTTTGCAGTGTAAATCTCGCGCCATTCAGTATTCGGTGCAGGTGCAGTGAGGGAAGGACACTCGGCTGCTGGCTTCATCACTGCGCCGAATACTGAATGGCGCGAGATTTACACAGCAAACACGGCCAGCGGAAGGAGTCTGGCCCTGTCAATCAAGAGAAGAAGGGCGTGAAAAGAGGTGGGCAAAAGGAGCCTCTAGGAGCAGGTTCAACACCCCCCTGCTTCTAGAGGCTATTTAGTATATTATAAAAGTTTGTTCATCTCAATAAAAGCTTTAGGCAGTGAAATGGCACTAGTATAGGTATGTTCAGCTGACATTAGCACATCACTAATGTCAGCCAGCTTAATACCCATTTTTCAGGTGACAGAAACCCTTTAAGTAACTCCACATGTGTCGCAGGTGAGAGTGTTTGTTTATGCCGTGTTTCTAGACTGTGAGCCTAGGTAAGGAGATTAGTGAGTTTATGACCTCTTTCTTTTTTCATCCGGGTTCCATGTTTTATAAAGATTCCCCTAAGGATGCACTTCAGTTATTCCCACTGCATGGGTAAAGAGGTGGTATCAGTGGAGTGAATCTGCCAGAAGTCTTTGATTGTTTTTTTTTTTTTTATGTCTGCTGCACAAACTACACATTTAACCTCCAATTCCATGGCTTATGGGCTGCATCGGGCAGTTCTACCACCAGATAGATCGGTGCATGGTCAGAGAACAGCATGTCCCCAATAGAGGCCTGCGGTTTCTATGCTAGGGTGTGGTGACAGAGGTCTATGCGGCTATAGGATTGGTGTGGAGGGGAAAATAATCTGTCGTTTTTACCTTGTGGATGGAGTATCCGCCAAACGTCTACAAGCTGGAGAGAGTGGTGATGCGAAAGTAAGGATCTCAGTTGCTGGTGAGGAGCCGCACTCTGACCTGTAGAAGAATCCACAAGTGGATCTTGTGTAAAAGTTAAAGTCTCCACCAACTATCCCTTGTCACTCAGCAAAATTGGATAGTTGACGTAGGAAAGATCTGCAAGTAGAAAGCTGTCTCTGGTTAGGCAGGTACCAATTGACCACAGTGACTAAAGTCAAGCAAATCTTCAGCTTAAGGAAAATTTAGCGCCCCTCTCCATCCATCACCATGTCCACCACAGTCCTGTGTAGAGATTTGTGCAAGCCCCCAGAGACTCCCCTCAATTGCGAGTCAGAGCTCGGGTTATGATGCCAGTGTGTAAAATAACTATCACATAGAACTGCCACATGCCCTTTTTTTAAATGTGTTTTCTGTAGAAGCACAATTGTACTGTCTGTTTGTGCATATGGTAGAGGATCTGGGACCTTTGAGTTGTGCTAAATCCCCGAACATTCAGGGATCCTATTTTTAAGGAGGTCATCTCTATTGGGTACAAATGAAATAAAATAAATATAAAAAATTGGGGGGTGGGGGGGTTGGATGGGAAGCGGTGAAAAGGGAGAAGGAAAACGGAAATGTTAGGACAGTTAAAGATGAAGAGTAAGACTTGAAAGATGTTGAATTGGAAAGAAAGTAGTAGGTAGGATTGGCAAGTCAAGCCCAATACATATATTGGAAATTTTACATATATTGGAAAATGCTGAGGAAGTAGAAGGACGGGAAAAAGTATATCTCACATCAAGAGAGACATGAGTCCCTATGTGGAAGCGTGCTTTCAACAGAGGAGCTAGCTCCTCTGAATGGGAGGGACCCTGTATGATAATCCGAAAAATAACAATAAAATAGAAAGCATCACCATTAAATAACCATTAACATCTAGTGAGCCATGAGCTCTTAGTCATAAAGTTGATCTGCTTAGGTAAACATGTCTCAAGGATTAGCAACATCCATGTGATATTTGACCATGCCCATGAGGATTAGCCCCCCCCCCCAGGGAACCTGACCCCCCCAATAAAGGAATCCACGTTCCCCGGGGCCAACCAACACAGGAGGGCCAGGCAAATATCTCAACATTTGCGAACATATAACAGATCCGAACTAAGGCCTTACACCATATCTTACCGTCAAACTCATTGACAACTTCAAAACTAAGGCATATGAATATGGAAATATGGCATCAACAACACATATATATTATATATATATATATATATATATATATATACACATGTCTAGAATGTTTATATATGAACCGGCCGCCTTCGGAACCCCCCCTTCAGGTATCAAGTTAGGTCATATATATCACTAAATTGGGGATCACTGGTACTAGACATGATGCCATGTTCAATGGGGTATACCAACCGGACACCCCCCTCTTCCAAGGAGAGCCAGGACCCAGAGGGCAGACCAGCATGGGAGGGGCAGATAAACCAGTTAGGAATTGTAGCCCTGTAACAGGGCCTTGCCTGGCTAAACCAAGCATCAACATTAAGTATTATTTTTAGAACTCTAAGTCAGCTTCTAAAGTAAGCATATTGAGCAAATTGCCGGTGTTTCATCAGGCCCGGACGTCTATGTTTCCTGACAACCTCCCTCCATGAGGGCCCCAGCCAGCCCAGCCTGGTTGCTGGTAGTATGATGAGCTTTCTGGCAAGGTGTTTTGCTTTCCTCTGAGCTGTATCCCTCGGGATTCCGTTGGGAAGAGAGGGCCATTCCGAGATCTCCACTAATGCAATATCTAACATTGCAGAGAAAGTTGGTAAATCTCTGGGGTGTCAAAGGACCACAGTCTGTTCGTTTACGCGGACTTGCAAGCAGAAAGGAAATCCCCAAGTGTACACGATTTTTGTTGTTGTAGGAGGGAAAGCAAAGGGAGCAAGGCTTTCCGTGTTTGTAGAGTAAAGTTGTAAAAGGACTGACAGAAGTTGTATGTTGGAATCTTTAAATTGCACCTAACCAGCCTCTCGCCTTCTTCATTATGGCTTCCTTCTGTTGATAATGGTGCACTCGGCAGATCACATCTCTAACCCTATCTGGAGAAGTAGATTTGGGTCCCAGAGTGTGATGGGTTCTATCTAGCTCCAGGGGTGTATCTAGTGGAACCCATAAGAGGTTATTGAAGATAGAGCTTAGTAGGCTTTCTAAGCCACTTCTTCAGGGAGGCGGCGCACTTTGATATTATTGTTCCTCCCTCTGTTCTCAGCATCGTTCAGCATGTCTGCAAGATACTGTATTTGGAAATCATGTGATGTTATACAAGCCTCTTGAGTGTCTTGTTTAGCAGCCACTGCTGCTACAGATTTTTCCATAGATGTCACCTTTGCCCCCAAGGAATGCACCTCGTTCTTAATATTTTTTATATCTGCTCTATATGCCATTTCTAATCTAGATATATATATATGTCTTCATGTCATCCTTGGTTGGGATGGAGGCAATGCGTGCATTTAGATCCCTCAGTTCAGTGAGGGCTGAGGTCTCCGTGTCAGCCTGTGTGGCCATGGTATTTGTGGCCGGAGGTTTACTCCAGGGAATACCGGGATGGCTGGAGAGGGTGTCGGCAGTGTCTCAGCCGCTCCATCTGTGTGCTCTCCACAGGAAGATGGAGCATGGTGCATGCGCTTAGAACCCGAGGCAAGAAACCTCTCAATACTTTAGAACATATAACTGCACCGCTGAACGGCAAATATATTTTTCTTTTTCCACTTATACACGCCACAAAAGGCTTTAGAACATATAACTGTACTGCTGGACGGCAAATATATTTTTCGTTTGCCACTAATACACAACAAAAAGTGCTGTAATTTTAGCACTTCACCACATAATGGCTAATAAGCCCTTTTCCCACTAATACAAGCCCAAAAAATGCTCTAGAACATATAACTGCACCGCACAAGGGCTAATAAGACATATAAATATTTCCTTGTAATAAATCCTGTTAAGGACTGTAACACCCCAATAACAAGAACGGTTTGCTGGAATTACAGAGCTGCATAATGGCAATGTGGATCTCCAGTCAGTTTAGCAAGGTGAAATAGGATTGTTCTATTACCAAGGCTGTAACCGCCCCTACTGATCCTTGTACATAAATGCTGTAGAATGATTCCTCCCTATCCTTCCCATACACCTTGAATAATCTTTCCCTGCACTTGTAAATAATTTTTTTGCACAATTAAATTTTTCCTAGCACTGTCCCTAGCACTTGCTGATGTCTCTCCCTGCACACTGGAAAATGGCAGAATCCAAGATGGCTGAGGCTATTTATAGGGCTGTGACATCACTGCTGATTAGCTGCATGCATGGCATTATGGGTGATCCCGCCTTCCCAGAGTTCCTTGCTCCATGTCCTCACACAGAAGCCATTTTAGGAAAAAATTTTGATTTGTTACCACAAAACGCAAGGAAATTTGGAATCGGTGCAAATCGAATTTCTCCTGAAATTCGGATCGAATTCCACTTTGTCAACTTCGATTCGCTCATCTCTAATTATGGCAATACCAAATTTATTTATTTTTACAACTTTTTCAGCCCAAAAAATCACTTTCGTATATACTAAACGCTATATACTAACATCCATAACATTTTAAAATTTTCAACAATGTATCTGTGTGATGGCTTGATTTTTACAGGATGGGCAGTTGTTTTTATTGGTATTCTTTAGGGGTACATGTGTTTTTAATCAGTTTTTATACCATTTTTAGGTGGTGAGGTGGACAAAAATTGCAATTCTGTCAGTATTATATTTTTTTATGTGATTCCTCCTGCGGTATATATGATATCATAATTGTATTCTCTGGGTTGATATGGTTATGGTGATAGAAAATTTATATAGTTTTTTTTATGTTTTACAACTTTTTTTAGCATACAATCACTTACTATCCATACCATTTAATTTTTTTCACCAATGTAGCTGTGTAGGGGCTTGTTTTTTATAGGATGGGCTGTAGTGTTTATTGGTATAATTTTTGCATATATATGGCTTTTTGATCACTCTTTATTAAATTTTTTTATTCCATCATTGTTTTTTATTTAATTTTTTTATGGTGTTCTTCATGTAGGATTAGTAACATAATCCTTTTATACATCCAGTGATTACAGATGTGACAATACCAATTATGTGTAGTTTATTTTATTTTTTCATTTTTCTATGGATTATAAATGAGCGAATATGGGAAAGGGCAACTTATTTTAATTTTATTTACTTTTTTTTAAATCTTTTAATATTTTTTTTACCTTTTATTTTGTTTGTTTTGCACTTTTTTTTTATTAATTCCCACTTGGATCTTGAAGATCCAGTAGACCTGGATCCTGAGCAGATCTGGACACAATCTGTATAGTTCGCGTTAAAGGGGCCTTAGAGGTGATCATTTTTCTCTCTTGCCTGAAAACCACAAATCGAGGAAAGGAACACTATTACATTCAAAATGGGAGGTAAAACATAAATTAAACTTATTGGGCGAGAATTATCAAACTGGTGTAAAGTAGAACTGGCTCAGCTGCCTATAGCAATCAATCATATTCCACCTTTATTTTTCACAGCTCCTTTGGAAAATGAAAGGTGAAATCTGATTGGTTGCTATGGGCAACTAAGCCAGTTCTAATTTATACCAGTTTGATAAATCTCCCCTCATTGTTCTTTAAATATGATACAAAATCACACCATCCTTGGTTAGATACTAGAGTTTTTTTCAAAAGTGGGCTTCAATCTTCCTTTGCAGTTCCTAAACTGCGTCAGGGCAATAGAAGGCAAATACATTCATGTTAAGAAGCTTCCTCAGTCAAGGACCCAATTCTTTAATTATAAGCAGTAACATCTGTAGTGCTTTTAGCCTTGCCTGACAAAAACTAAAAGTTTGTAATGGTTTATATTGGGGCCTATGGGAGTACAACGGATGCTCCTATCTTTTGCGCATCTAGAATAGGTGAGCAGGTTTGTGCCAACCAGCCTGCCCTGCCAGAGCCCAGAAGACTGCCTGGATCTCCGTTTGTGATCGTGGGGTTTGCATTGTCTCACCATGTTATGTGGCCTTTCCCAAGACATGATTTGGATGTCCGGAGGTGTATTTTCAACTTCCGATTGACTCATGGCCGTCAGTATGTTGAGTGCTCTTCTGGAATACCCTCTAGCAAGTGAAGGGTGTTTTTGACATCCATACAGATGGATCTGGACCTTGTAGATTGTAAGCTTTTGTGGGCAGGGTCCTTACGTTCCTCTGTACCAGTCTGTTAGGCCTCTTTCACACGGCCGTTGCGGAAACATGTGCGGGTGCGTTGTGGGAACACCCGCGATATTTCCGCGCGAGTGCAAAACATCTTAATGCGTTTTGCCCTTGTGTGAGAAAAATCGTGCATGTTTGGTACCCAAACCTGAACTTCTTCACAGAAGTTCGGGTCTGGGATCGGTGTTTGGTAGATTGCATTATTTTCCCTTATAACATGGTTATAAGGGAAAATAATAGCATTCTGAATACAGAATGCATAGTAAAATAGCGTTGGAGGGGTAAAAAAAAAATCATAATTTAACTCACCCTAGTCCACTTGATCGCGTAGCCTGGCTTCTCTTCTGTCTCCTTTGCTGAACAGGACCTGTGGTGAGCATTCATTTCAGTAACAGGACCTGTGGTGACGTCACTCCGGTCATCATATGACCCATCACATGATCCATCACCATGGTAAAAGATCATGTGATGGAACATGTGATGACTGGAGTAACGTCCTGTTCAGCAAAGGAGACAGACGAGATGCCGGGCCGCGCAATCAAGTGGACTAAGGTGAGTTAAATATTTTTTATTTTTTTTTAACCCCTCCAGTGCTATTTTACTATGCATTCTGTATTCAGAATGCTATTATTTTCCCTTATAACCATGTTATAAGGGAAAATAATAATGATTGGGTCTCCATCCCGATCGTCTCCTAGCAACCGTGCGTGAAAATCGCACCGC
This sequence comes from Bufo gargarizans, assembly GCF_014858855.1. Classification (NCBI taxonomy): domain Eukaryota; kingdom Metazoa; phylum Chordata; class Amphibia; order Anura; family Bufonidae; genus Bufo; species Bufo gargarizans. The sequence continues at coordinate 344,769,538 of NC_058083.1, forward strand.
ATCCACACTTGCTTGCGGATGCTTGCGATTTTCACGCAACCCCATTCATTTCTATTGGGCCTGCGTTACGTGAAAAACGCACAAAATAGAGCATGCTGCGATTTTCACGCAACTCATAAGTGATGCGTGAAAATCACCGCTCATGTGAACAGCCCCATACAAATGAATGGGTCGGTATTCAGTGCGGGTGCAATGCGTTCAACTCACGCATCGCATCCGCGCGGAATTCTCGCCCGGATCTGAGGCTGCATAGATGACCTGGTACTGCAGGCATTGCAGTTCGGGAACTTTATATAGACATCTTTAGCAGGCCAGATGGGGCATTGCCGTGGAAGATGGATGCTATACGAGGCAGTGTTTGATTTCTTCTGAACTCATAGTTTTTTTTTATTTTCCAGCCACTTTATTTGACTTGATATGGTAATTAGTGTAGGGACTCACAAGAGAATGAAGACTCTTGACGTGTGCTTGTGGGCTGGGGCATTTTGGGTTTCATCACAATCAAATTTCAAATAGCTTATTTATTGTTTTTTGTTTTTTTCCTGGCGAATTGTTAAAGCATAAGAGGCAAAATTTGACTATGATCCTAAATACCTTCTAATACCTCATTTAAAACATAATTTCACTTTACTTTTAATTTAGTTATTTTAAAGGGGTTATCCCATCAAAAGAATCATAGTTTAATTTGTCCACGCTGCGACAATGATCATTTTACTAAATATAATGTTTAAGCCAATTCCTACCCTTCTCGCTAAAAACCTCCCCCTTTTACATAATTGTTGTACTGTGTCCTCCCTTAGTTACGGCCACCTTTCGCGGGCCGAATGCAATGGCCGTGCATGTGCGGCAAGTGAAACCACCTTGATCCTGTGTGTGGCTGCATTTTTTCCATGAACGCACACTAGCCAACGATTATCTAGTGGCCCTTTCCCATTCGTCAACCGTGGGAGCAGCATCCCCCCCCGTGACGAATAATACATCTCCTAGCATAGAATAAAAGTTTAGATGCTATCTCCCGGTGTTGAGGAGAGTACACTCCTTCCATCACCCCGAAGATACAGTTTTCAAATTGACTGGGTACTTTAAACCGAGGATATTCCTCTATTTTTTCATTTACCTTTAGCCAAAACTCTCGAGATCTAACATATGTCCAAAGTATATGTATATCGTTAACTGCTATGTCTCCACATTTTTGACAGGCAAACACTTTAGATTTATAACACTTTATTAAAATCTTGGGAGAGTAGTAGAGCCGATACAATATATTGAATTGGATAATTCTATGCGAAAAATTCTTTGAGACCCTACTTTTCTCTTGTATAGCCAGTTCCCAGAACTCTTCCCGTTGGGGATTTATAGCCCCTTTCCATTTATGCATTAAGCTACCTACTGCTCTACTCTTAGTTTTTTATTTAACAAGATTTCATATATTTTGGAAATTCATTTTTTTCCTGGTGTCAGCTCCATCATTTTTACTAGTGGTATCGAAAGAGTGGTAATTGGTGTGCCTTTTTCCTAACATTTCCCTCAGTGCTTGTTTTAGCTGTACATAGTAAAACCTCAAATCTATATTACTTAGTTGGAGCCTATCTGTAAGATCTTCATAGGGAATTATATCCCCCTCCTTCCAGGGGGATTTTCTGTTTAATGCACTTTAATTCTGTGAGATAAATATTATCCCACAATATAGTACCAATATGAGGCCCACTCTGCAACCACAAGTCTCTAGCTTCCTTCCATATTTTAAACATCAACTCAAATTTTGGTGGCTTCACATCGTGCTGTTGCATCAAAGTACCTTGCCTCCAATATTTGGAAGATGTTACATTTTTCCAATCTTTTATTAATCTCCACTATCATCTTGTATCTTTGCATACTACTCCATGTTAACATATTTTCTAAATGGTCGGAGCTAAAGTATAGTTCTAGGTCTGGTACTGATAGTCCACCCTCTTTCTCGTGGATACACAATATTTGTGCCTTTATCCTCGTTTTTTTCCCTCGGCATATTAGATCCGATATTGGACTAGTTATTATTTAGAAAAATCTTTTTGGGATTATCGGCGTATTCCACATAATATAGTTTAAACCTGGTAGTAAGCACATCTTCACCAATGACATCAGACCTGCCATTGAAACGTATAATTTTATCCATATCCCTATTTTTTTTCTAATTTCCTTTATTTTTGGAACCACATTCATCTGGACGTAATCTCTGAGGTTTGAAGTGATATTAATACCTAAATACTTAACCGAATCGTTGATTGTCTTAATTTCAAGTGGTCCCAGTCTGAAATCATACAGGGGATCAATCGGGACATAGGCAGATTTAGAGCAATTTATTCTAAGTCTAGCATATTTACTGTACTGATCAAAAACTTGAAAGATCCTAGTTAATGAACCGTGTGAACCCACAAACAGCATAATATCATCTGCATAAAGGGCAATTTTTTCCTCATATCTACCAAATGTAAACCCAACAATTTCTTTATCCTGCCTGATCATATCTGCTAGTGGTTCCATGGCTATAGCAAAAATCAGGGGAAAAAGGAGACAATCCTGCCTAACTCCCCTGCCAATCTGTATATTATCAGAATGTTCTCCATTTACCAACTCCCTTGCTGAGATATCGGTATACAATAATTTTACCCAAGAGATAAAATTTTCACCGAATCCCATCTTTTTTAGCGTATTAATTAAAAAGGGCCATTCTACAGTATCAAAAGCTTTTGAAGTGTCTATGGTCACAATCATTCGTTCCCCACAATTCGTAGGTTCAAGTTGGTTGTTCACGAAATAACGCATAAAATTATCAGTTGTGGTCTTTCCTGCCATGAATCCAGTCTGATCCTCATAAATAAGCCCCGGGACCACACTCCTAGCTGCCAATACCCATGCCAATATTTTGTTATCAGTATTAATCAACGAAATAGAGCGATATGAGTCCAGGGAGGCTGGATCTTTTCCAGGTTTTAGAATGAGTGCAATTAGGGCTTCTCGTAGAGAATCTGGCAGTTTCCCCACCTTCCTCGACTCCACCCACATAATAAGCAATTTTGGTATTAATATTTCTTTATATTGTACATATACCTCGAACGAAATGCCGTCTAGTCCTGGGGCCTTATTTTTAGTGATCCTAGATAGTGCATCATCAACTTCAAAATAAGTTAGAGGAGTTTCCAAACACTCACGTTGATCTACTGTCAATCCGGATATAGAGATTTTATCCATAAACTGTTGCATCTCCTCTGCATTCTTATTAACCTTACTACTATAAATATCTTCAAAATATTTTTTAAACAGTTGTATTTTTTCCGTATGCTCAGTAGTTTTATATCCCAGTTCATCTATTAGGCTACATGCACACGACTGTATGTGTTTTGCGGTTTGCAAATTGCAGATCCGCCAAAAAAGGCTGACGTTCCGTATGGCATACGTTTTTTGCGGATCCATTTTTTTTTTTGCGGATCCATTGTAATAATGCCTATCCTTGTCCGCAAACTAGAAAAAAATAGGACATGCACTATTTTTTTTGCGGAGCAACGGAACAGACATACTGATGCGGACAGCATGGGTCCGCATCCTATCCGCAAAAAAAACTGCTCGGACACGGAAACAAAATACGGTCGTGTGCATGAGGCCTTAAACAGTGAATATAGCTATTCCTTTTTTCTTGGGCCGTTACCAGGGCTTCTAGCTTTTTACTGAGTATGTGTGCCTGGATGTAATTATCGCTTACAAAATTTTCTTTATGCTGTTCTGCCACTTTAAATAATTTGTCTTGTAATTTAGAGGCTTTCTCTATCCAATCCTTATAACTTACCTCTGTAGGGTTCTTAATATGCTTTTTTTTTCATAATTTTCCACTTCTTTTTCCATTTCTTTTATCCTTTCCCTTATCCCTTTCTTATACCTTATTGTATATTGTTTAAAGATCCTTCTGATGAAAGCCTTTACAGTTTCCCATACCGTATTGATTGCAGCAGAACCATCATTTATGTCAAAAAAATTCCATTATCTCTTCCAAGATCTTTTTATGTACATCCAATAAGTTTATCCATCCTATATTTATATTCATCCCTTTTTTTTTTTTATATTTATATTAAATTGGATTATGATCTGATATCCCTCATTGTGCATATTTAACAGCTTCTATATCTAGTGAACCTTTATTATTTGTAAAAACTAAATCAATACGTGATAGACTCCTATGGGTCTTTAAAAACCTGAATATTTCCTTACTCTTGGGTGCATTCCCCTCCAAATATCAATCCACCCAATTTCCTCAGTGATATTTTTAAATTTGGGTGTGTCCCATCAGGCCCCTGTGACTTATTTGTATTAATTTTAGACAGTTGACTTAGAACCTCTTCCTCTGTAAAGACACATGCAGCAAAATATTCATTAGTCTTCTTTCCTAACTGAGGTCCTTCTCCTTCATTTTCCTTTGTAAAAACTGAACAGAAGTATTCATTGAGGCAGTCAGCTAGTTCTTTATCTTCTTCCATATACCTTCCTTCTTTTGTTTTTAATTTGGTAATTCCTTGTTTTAGTTTCCTTTTTTAATTTATGTATCTGAAGAATGCCTTATCGCCTTTTTTCCCTGACTGAGCTAATCTCTCTTCTGCCTTGTGCTTTAGAAGCTCTTATAACTTGTTTGGCCTCTCTCTGCCTAATCTTATAAATTTGTCTGTCATCCTCGTTTTTTTTATTTTTTATAATTCCTAAATGCTATCTTTTAGTTTTTAATTATTTTGGCCACTTCTGCTGAACTTAGGAGACGAGTTGGGGAACACCTAGGTGACGTCAGGAACCGTAGAGACAAACCGATCGCGCGTCATGTGCTTGAGGTACATGGTGGCGATGTGAGTACACTCAAATTCCAGGTCATTGAAGTTATACGGCAGTCACCATGGGGTGGCGACTGGGATAATAGGATACTCCGTAAGGAAGCCCAGTGGATATACGGCCTTAAAACAGTGTTTCCAATGGGACTAAATGAGCAGATGGGTGTTTTATTTAGTCTCCTTCCCTTTATTCATGCAGTAGCCAGCGCTATGGTTATCCTTTATAAATGTAAATCAGCCTTATATCGGACCGCAATTGGTCCAGCTATACATATATATATATATATATATATATATATATCTCATTATGGGGGGCCTGTTCCTTTGACATAATTTTATGTTATTACATTTTATATCCAGCCTCTCTATACACTCCCTTTTTATAAATACATATGGGATGATCGTTTTAAGATGCACAGTTCATTGACATGTGGCCCAAGAACTATATATCTACTATTACTCCCCTCCCCCCTTTTTCAATCATAGTGACAGCATCTAGCTGCCGTTCCTATCTCCTCCCACTCCCTGCATGCGGTTCACAGGCAGGATATGATGTTGTGAGTGAATGCTGGCTCACTTCCGGTTTCAGAGGCACATGTCGTTCCAAAGACAGGAAGTGGAGTTTTTTTTCGATCCCAGGCACTAATAGGGTTATCCAGGAGGCGGGGCTTAAATCTAGGCGCCAAAACCAGGTATTTGAATCACCTATCGAGCAATACCTATGCACCTTACTACACCAGGAGGTCTGCTATGCAATTATCAGAGCTTTGCCCACTATTATCAGTTGGGCATCTAGCTATTGAAACCTGCAAGAATTTACCAACTATCCTGAGTCCCCTGATGAACCAGCCTTGATTACGTCTGGGGAAACGCGTCGGGACATATTGCCAAAGAAGGGACGAACATCATTGATCCGTTTAGGCAGGGTATCAATAGGCGACAGTGAGGGTTTAGCCACCGAGAGGTGGGGTCGCCCCTTTCGGGGCGGGTGCTCCGCCTGTAGGCAGGGGTACATTGAGGGTTGTATTAGGGATATTGTTCCCTTCCCCTTATCCACCACCTCTCTTTCTACCGTTTGGCCAGGTCTACAGTCATCTAACTGTAAGTTGCCGCAAATTTTTCTATACATCGGACTTCATTATCCTGATACGTCCAAGTAAGGCCTTGTCTAATTATTTGATGTAGCCTAATATATATACTAAGAAGGGGTATTATTTTAACCAATAACAGTAAAAGTTATGTTTTATATGAAAAGTCATTTTTCTCTGTGATGTCACTTCAGCTGAGTATCACAGTGGTCTCTTCCTTTTTTTGCTTTTACTGACAAGCCTAATGCAGTATACTGAGAGACTCAAGTCTCTCATATATATACTTTAAGACCTGCTTTCATGGTCCCCTCAGACACCCCCAGTCCGCACCTTCTCCTGCTGTATCAGGCTGTTAAAACACACAATTTCACCCCAAAAAAATAACAGATTGTCTCACCACGCATGCACCGAATGGAGGAGAAATATAGGACACATTCGCCCATAGTTACAAGCCCCCTGCTGACTCTTCCAGGTCTCACACCAAACTCCATACTGACCTCTCCAGAAGCAAAAGGAACCAAGCCTGCTTGTCACACATGTAAAGAGAGAAAGCAAACAGGAGTCGGCAAAAGGATAAAGTCGGCACCAGACAACATCAGCAGGTGAGAAGACGGTAGTCAGCTGGAACTTCAAGAGGACTTGCTGCGGTAGTGAAGACGGCCAGGGAAGCGGGGCGATGGAGGCAGCTTCAAAACAGGGCTGTGTTCACGTACAGGTCAGGCGTCATATAGGCAGATGAAGCGGCCTGTGGATGTTATCAGAAGCGGCGACTGAGCCACACTCGGGGAGGCATCAGTTTGTCAGTGCCTTGGGTGAGAGCAGGCAGGAACACATTGAGCCGGAAACACGACGCCCGGAGGGGGGTGCACACATCACCTGCGTGCGTCTGCACACATGCTCCTCCTCATAGGATATCCTCATTTTTTGGGGTATAATTTTCACCACTTAATAATACTACTGAAAAAACTAAATAAGTATATATAAATAAGATAACAAAATACAAGAGTATTGCAGTATGCAGGGATACCTTTTTATTGTACTAACCTAATACTTAAAAGACATGCTTTCAAGAGTTTTCCTTTCTTCCTCTGTACGCTTGAGTATTCAGAAACAATCTATTCCTATGGGTGGGTTCACATCTGCGTTATGCCATTCCGTTATAGGTTCCGTTTCAAAAGGAATATAACGGAATGGCCAGATGGAATGCAAAACGTAAGCCTTTAAGAGGCATTCTGTTTTGCTCTGTCCTAATAGAAATCTATGGGAAAGCATAATCGATCCGTCTGGGTCACTTTATGCAAGACAGAAAACAAAGTCCTGTCAACAGGACTTTGTTTTCCGTCTTGCATAAAGGGAACCAGACATCTGTTTTGATTCCCATAGACTTCTATTATGACGGAAAGCAAACGGAATGCCTTTTAAAGCTTTCAGTTTTGCATTCTGTCATAATACAAGTCTATGGGCTGCAGAATGGATCCATCCTCCGTTTTATGGATTCCATTATTTTCCATTATAACCATGTTATAACGGAAAGCCGCAATGGAAGCCCTAACTCTAGTGTGAACCCACCTTAAAAGGTGAATAGCAAGAGAATTTTGAAATCTAGATCAATATATACAATTTGTTAAGTGAGCTGAATGGGAGAGATTTTCTATTTCGGCTATTTTTACCTAGATTTTTTTATTCTGCTACTAATCCAACTGAAATTCAGCTAGGATTGCTGGTAGGAGAATTGAATAATCTAGGTCAAAATAGCCAAACCAGAAAAATTCTCCCATTCAACTCACTTTCCAAATTGTCTTTATTATTCTAGATTTGGAAATTCTCCAGCAATTTACCTTCTACTGAAAAGACCTGAATGTTTTTGAGGGATCTTTTATGAATGAGAATGGCAAGTAACAAAACTGTTATGGGGCATCTGTGGATGACACACTGTTATAGGGATCTGTGGATGACACACAACCGCAACAATGCTGAAACCCAAGTGGTGAAACTTGTTAAATGGTTTCCAAACACAATATGCACAATAACACCCCCCACCCCTCCAACACTTAATTAACCCATTGATGGAATAAAAAAGCAGAACACACAGCAAAATGATGCTGGGTGGGCTGGCAAGGGAGGGGTTAATAACAATAAGTGATGGAGCATGGCCCTGTGTTCACTAGACAAGCACCTGTTGTGACAGGTGCAAAGCAATCTGCTAACTGCCCCCCCCCCCCAATCCTGCCAGACAACTCAAGACACAATGCAATTAATAGCAGCACCCCAACCCCCTCACAATGTTAAATGCACAGCACTCTACTCAGTCAGCAGAACGCCACCACACCAGGCAGTGCAAGCTACAATCAGGCTGTCTGCTGTCATATAGATAAATTATAAACCGTATTTTTTGCCCCAAAAGATGCACCCCCCCCCCCCAAAAAAAAAGTGGGGGGGGGAAATGTCCCTGCATCTTATCGGGTGAATGCTTCCATTTTGCATCGCAGACTGCGATGTATGAGTGGGGAGAGAGGAGGGTCTGGAGTCCGGAACTAGGGCCGGGGCCCAGTGCAGTCACTGTACTCTTACACCGGGCCCCGCCGCTCACCGCAGTATTTAAAAACATGAATCCTTATCCTGTTATTAAGTTTAACTAACACTGCACTCTCCCATGTTCCCATGTTCCCCTGTATCCCCACAGCACTTACAAACAAGCTTCAAGAGCAGGCAGAGCGGACGGCAGCTGTAACGTCACTCACTGACTTCGAGAACCTGCTCCGCCCACTTTATGAATGAAGCAGGCGGAGCAGGCACACAACGTCAGTGAGTGACGTTACTGCTGCCGTCCGCTCTGCCTGCTATTGAAGCTTGTTCGTAAGTGCTGTGGGGATACAGGGGAACAGGGGAACATGGGAGAGTGCAACGTTAGTTAAACTTAATAACAGGATAAGGAATCATGTTTATAAATAATTCGGTGAGCAGAGGGCCAGTGTATTTTGGGCTACACTGTTATGAGAGGGATCTGTGGATCACATATAGCAGTGTCATCCACAGATCCCCCCCATAACAGTTCCATCCACAGATCCCCCACCCCATAACAATGCCATCCACAGATCCCCCCACCCCATAACAATGCCATCCACAGATCTCCCACCCCATAGCAGTACCATCCACAGATCCTCCATAACAGTGCCATCCACAGATCCCCCCATAACAGCGCCATCCACAGATCCCCAAAACAGCGCCATCCACAGATCCCCCATAACAGCGCCATCCACAGACCCCCATAACAGTGCCGTCCACAGATCCCCCATAACAGTGCCATCCACAGATCCCCCATAACAGTGCCATCCACAGATCCCCCACATGTACAGTGCGCCATACACAGATCCCCCATAATAGTGTCATGCACAGACCACTATTAATTCAAAACCCACCAAAAGCACACTGTTTAGTTAAAAAAAAAAAAAATCTTATTTTCCTCCTCAAAAACCTACGTGTGTCTTATAGGGTGAAAAATACGGTAATTATATATACTATATCATACTATATAAATTATAATCATATACTCCTGAGGAAATTATAGTATATATAATTGCCCCCCTGTAGCGACGCCTATGCCCCCCCTGTAGCGACGCCCATATTTATTCCCAGGGGATCAAACCCCATCTATCCCACTTTAATAGAATGTCTAAAAGCTTGATAGAGGAGATACTCCTCAGTCCTCAACTTAAATTATCTGATTACCTCAGCGCAGGTATCGCACTGCTCTCCTGTGTACTCTGGTAGACTGGTCTGGTTCCTCCTAGTCCTGGCCAAGGCTTTCACTTTCCACCGCCGCGCCTGCAAACCAGAATTGACTGTGGTCACAGTGGGAGTGGTGGCTTGCGTCCCAATTCGATGCTGGAGTACTGCGGTGGGTGGGGGTGTCAGGTCCTATGCTAAGGGAATGTTGTTCGGCGTGTATGCGATATATTGAGGGGCCACGCTCATGGTTGGAAGCAGTCATGTACTTAGTTAGTGTTCATACAATATACAGTACAGACCAAAAGTTTGGACACACCTTCTCATTCAAAGAGTTTTCTTTATTTGCATGACTATGAAAATTGTAGATTCACACTGAAGGCATCAACACTATGAATTAACACATGTGGAATTATATACATAACAAAAATGTGTGAAACAACTGAAAATATGTCATATTCTATGTTCTTCAAAGTAGCCACCTTTTGCTTTGATTACTGCTTTGCACACTCTTGGCATTCTCTTGATGAGCTTCAAGAGGTAGTCACCTCAAATGGTCTTCCAACAGTCTTGAAGGAGTTCCCAGAAATGCTTAGCACTTGTTGGCCCTTTTGCCTTCACTCTGCAGTCCAGCTCATCCCAAACCATCTCGATTGGGTTCAGGTCCAGTGACTGTGGAGGCCAGGTCATCTGGCGCAGCACCCCATCACTCTCCTTCATGGTCAAATAGCCCTTACACAGCCTGGAGGTGTGTTTGGGGTCATTGTTGAAAAATAAATGATAGTCCAACTAAACGCAAACCGGATGGAATAGCATGCCGCTGCAAGATGCTGTGGTAGCCATGCTGGTTCAGTATGCCTTCAATTTTGAATAAATCCCCAACAGCGTCACCAGCAAAGCACCCCCACACCATCACACCTCCTCCTCCATGCTTCACGGTGGGAACCAGGCATGTAGAGTCCATCCGTTCATCTTTTCTGCGTCGCACAAAGACACGGTGGTTGGAACCAAAGATCTCAAATTTGGACTCATCAGACCAAAGCACAGATTTCCACTGGTCTAATGTCCATTCCTTGTGTTCTTTAGCCCAAACAAGTCTCTTCTGCTTGTTGCCTGTCCTTAGCAGTGGTTTCCTAGCAGATATTCTACCATGAAGGCTTGATTCACACAGTCTCCTCTTAACAGTTGTTCTAGAGATGTGTCTGCTGCTAGAACTCTGTGTGGCATTGACCTGGTCTCTAATCTGAGCTGCTGTTAACCTGCGATTTCTGAGGCTGGTGACTCAGATGAACTTATCCTCCGCAGCAGAGGTGACTCTTGGTCTTCCTTTCCTGGGGCAGTCCACATGTGAGTCAGTTTCTTTGTAGTGCTTGATGGTTTTTGTGACTGCACTTGGGGACACTTTCAAAGTTTTCCCAATTTTTCGGACTGACTGACCTTCATTTCTTAAAGTAATGATGGCCACTCGTTTTTCTTTACTTAGCTGCTTTTTTCTTGCCATAATACAAATTCTAACAGTCTATTCGGTAGGACTATCAGCTGTGTATCCACCTGACCTCTCCACAACGCAACTGATGGTCCCAACCCCATTTATAAGGCAATAGATCCCACTTATTAAACCTGACAGGGCACACCTGTGAAGTGAAAACCATTTCAGGTGACTACCTCTTGAAGCTCATCAAGAGAATCCCAAGAGTGTGCAAAGCAGTAATCAAAGCAAAAGGTGGCTACTTTGAAGAACCTAGAATATGATATATTTTCAGTTGTTTCACACTTTTTGTTATGTATATAATTCCACATGTGTTAATTCATAGTTTTGATGCCTTCAGTGTGAATCTATAATTTTCATAGTCATGAAAATAAAGAAAACTCTTTGAATGAGAAGGTGTGTCCAAACTTTTGGTCTGTACTGTATAAAAAAAATAAAAGTTTTTATTTTTTTCTGTTAATTTTTAGCTTATTAATTGGTCAACTTTGGTATCATGCACAGCAATTCATGAATCCTGAGGCCATTCAATGTTTGAGTAATATTGAATATTGGGTTCTTTTGAATAGTAGGTACTGTAATTTTTGTGGACCTCTTCTGTGACAATACAGTATGGGGTCATCAAAATCCCTCCATGACATCTGCTGCACATAGAAGCTCTGCTCTGCTGTTTTTCAAAATAGATACCTGTCAGCAGTATCTGTGATCAAAGACAGTTTCGAATCTCATACACTTAACCCTTCAAATGCTGTGGTATTGTGACCCCAGTGGAGGTGAAGAGTCAGCTCAGCATGCATGTTTGGCCCTGCATTCCCTGGGTTGAGGCGAGTGGACCCAGCATGCATGTGGTAGTGCACTCCCGGGGTGCTTTGGTGGCCGTTGTGGCACATCATTGGTGGTGTTTGGTGTGGGGTTCTCGTCTTGTGGGGATCGCCGGGGCTTTTGGTAGACTGTCCCAGAGGGTTAGATGCGAGTGTATTTGCCGAGAATCTCCGGTTGCAAATGGGGGTAGCATTGGCACCAGTATATTTTCTATATCTGGATAAAATATATATATTGTTTGTGGGTTTTTGTTTTTCTCTTCACAGTATGGTTTAGTCTATCTATCAGCACAAAGGAGCTGCATTCAGAATTCAGCAAATTAGGTGTGTATGGTTGCACGTATTTAGGGGGCACATTCAGGGCGCTTTTCTGACCATTATGAATACATTTTTACTAGGTCCGTGGGTGTCGTCTTGGGTCAAATTCGTGTCATTTCAGTGGGTAGGTATGGTCTGGATGGTCGAGTAACTGTAGGGGTGCACTAGGTTTCACTTAGGTTCTTCGCAGTGGTTGTTTCAGGTAGATCCCACATAGTAGATCTTACTTGTTGGCGTGGTGGATATATGTAGTTCTGTCACAATTCAGGCAGTGTACACAAGACCTGTCACCAGGGGCGTAGCTAAAGGCTCATGGGCCCTGGTGCAAGGGTTCTGCTCGGGCCCCCCTTTCCTCAGTGCTTTGTGGCCAGGGAAGCACATAGACTTCGTGCTGCCTGAGGAAAAAATTGAAACGGCACCTTGACCTTACCCCTTCCCACTAGCCGAGGTGTAACTTGACCAGCATGCACTTTCTATAATGCCGGTGTCTTCTTATGTGGCACAAGGGTCTTTGGGCCCCCTCAGGCTCCTGGGCCCGGTAGCGACTGCTACCTCTGCACCCCCTATAGCTACGCCCCTGCCTGTCACTACTACAGGAACGATATTATGAAGTCTGTCACGACTACAGACACAAGGTTATGAGTCCTGTCACGACTATAGGCACAATATTACGATGTCTGTCATGACTACAGACACAAGGTTACCAGTCCTCTCACGACTACAGGCACAATGTTACAAATCCTGTCCCGACTACAGGCACGATATTATGAAGTCTGCCATGACTACAGGCATGATGTTACGAAGCCTGTCACGACGACAGGTACGAGGTTTACATAAGCCTGTCATGTCTACAGGCATTATGGTAATGACGGTCCGGTCACGACTACAACGTACAGCACAAGAGTGATATAAATCCTGTCAGGACTATAGCCATGATTATTAGGTGATTGATTGGTGGTAGGTATATGCACAATATTTTCGATATCCACATCACGTCTACTGGCACGGTTACGGAAGCTGGTCACGTTACAGGCACTAGGTTGCACAGGTCTGTTAGAGCTGTCACAAGTAGGGGTCTGTTTAAGGTCAGTTACTTTTTCATTTATGTAGTTCATCTTAATTTTAGTTACACGATGTCACAAGCCTCTGACATCGAGGGAACATCTTCGTTACATGGAAGTGTTGATCTCCAATCTGAACAGGGCGCTGTTCCTTCAATGAGGTCTCGGACTATTCCTAAGTTGACGGCTGAGTTGTTTAAGAGGGGAATACCTTTCCCAGCAACAGCTAGGAAAGCAGAACTTTTCTGCCTCCTCTCCTCAGAGACTGTAGGTCTCAGTCAGGAGATAGTGTCCATAAACACTATAAAATATTAAATTAAATTAAACTATATTAAATGTTTCTGAATTCGTACTAGCATTTAGTCTATTTCGTGATGTTATCTGTTCAGTTAGCCCACATAGGAGGGAAGAGTTGGACCTTTACTTATATAAGGTGGTGGATTTAGGTCATAAATACGGGGGTATGTCTTTTTATGACTACCACCGTTAATTTTCAGCTAAAGCAGCAGCTGCTCTTGCACAGTTCCGGCACATCACTGATTGGTCTAATATCAACACAGAGTTATTTTGCCACCACTTCGCTGGTCTTAAAGCCCCGGCGTGTGCTAAGTGTGATTCTTTCTTGCATACAGCTGAATGGTGTTCCAGTCTTAATTTATTGACAGAAACGGCACAGACTAGGATCATTCCAGGTCCATCGCCTAGCAATAGCAGGGTTGCTTCAGTGGTTGATAAATTGGGCCGACCGATTAAGTATTATGGTAGGTCACCAGTTTGTAATAATTTTAATTATACAGCATGTCACTACAGTTAGTGTAGGTTATTACACTTGTGTTCCATATGTTTCAGGGCCCATCCCCGTGTCCCTTGTCCATGGAAGAACAACCACACAGCATGACTAAGCGTGGTAGACACTGAACTGCTAAAACTCATTTAAGAGACCATCCTGAGCCCTGCTGGGTTGAGTATGTAGTTGACGGCTTAGAAAATGGATTCCATAGGGGTTTGGTTACCTCAGTCATCATATGAGTGTAGGAACCTTCTGTCGGCCCTCAAAGATTTAGGGTCAGTCTCTGAGCTGATTCAGACAGTGTTAGATAAGGGGTATCTGATAGGACCATTGAGTCAGCCTCCTTTTGACTGTTGGAGGGTAAACCCTGTGGGGGTGGTAACTGGAAAATTTTCTAATAAAAAAAGATTAATATACGATTTGTCAGTACCACATTCTTTACTTATCCCTAGTCTGAACTCCTTGATACCATCAGAGGAGTTCTCTATGAAATACTCTTCTGTTTAGGTAAAGATGCATGGTTGTCAAAAGCGGACGTTACAGACGCGTTTAAGTTACTCCCGTTACAAGTTATTGCAGTGGCACGGTATTAGGTGGAAAGGTCGATATTATTTTTCAAATAAGTTGACCTTAGGTTCAAAATCCAGTCCATGGTTATTTGACCAATTTGCTACGGCCCTGCCCTGGATTTTGGCTAATAGTTTCCATGCCAATCATGTAATTCATTACTTGGATGATTTTTTGCTAACCGAACTGTAACGGGGCGCTGAAGGCGCACTCGGTCTTCCATCAGCCGCAGACCTGCTGCTTAGCTTCGGGAGGGAGGATCTGTGTTCAGCCTCGTTCCCAGGGCGGCTTTTGCTAGCTGGGAGGCTCCCTGCACCTAGGTCTGCCTTGAGCGCCGAGCTGATCACTCGGTGCTCGACTTGTTTGTCTGTCGGTCATGTGACGCTGGCCACGTCACATTGTAGTGTCCCACTAGGTAGGGGTGGGCACTACACAAGTGTCAATTGGTGTGCGCGTTACTCCTACTCACAAGGAACAGAAATGTCATATTTAATTCTGCATTCAATGTATGTTTTAATGTGTTGTTATATGCAATGTACCCCTGTATGATGCAACAGCAGGCCTAGTTGGGTGTAGTTAGACATCCCAGACACTAGAGGGAGAAAGGGAGCCCCTAGTATAAATGTCCAGGCCCAGACAGGGAGAGTTAGTGCAGAGTCAGGAGTCTGAGAAGACAGAGGTTAAAAAGCCTGCTCCTGACATGCAGCTGGATAGCCCTGGCTGCTAGTGATGTCCAGGAGGCTGTTGAGAAGCTCCAGCCTGCCTGAGAACAAGAGAGCCTAAGTTAGCTCTGTAGATACCCCAGTTGCAGGATCCAACCTCCTGGGAGAAACCTACAGTTATCCACCTTATAGGAGAAGGCGACCCAGGGTAAGCTAAGTGACCCTGATGGGCAGAGGACCTTAGAAAGTATAGCAAGAATATAATACCTGAGGAGGAAAGTAACCAAGGATTTAAGCCACCCTTTTAGGCATCCTGGCCTTGGGAGATATAAAGCCAGAGCAGGAGTTCTAGAAAGGACACTGTACATTGATTCTGAGGAAAGGTACAACCTGCTGCTGAGTGCTTGTAAAGTTTACCCTCTGCGTATCTTGCATGACTATTGCCTGCCATGTTGTGAATAAGCCCCCTTGTGGAACTGTAATATAAAGACTGTACTACACCTGCTGTACAAAGTTGGATTGTCCAGTAAAGTTTACGTTTGGTTCACTGTATACTTGTGTACCTCCATCATTCCAACCACCAACCGGCGTGCCACCGTCCAAAGGCACTGGCGTCACGAATACCACAGGGACCTTGCCCCAGGCACACGAAATACCTGTAACATCCAGGGCACCTCATCCACCATCAGGCCTGGTCCCTATCTACAGAGCGTGCCCCAGAGGAACCGTGTCTACCTCTCCTTCACTGCCACGCGCCTGCCCAGGGTTCTTCAAATATAGTGAGTACCCTCGATTGCCCATAACCGTGACCTCACTTCGTCATACCCTGCAGGTCTGGCGTGTTGCAACATGACCCTCACTCCCCACTATAAATACAGGCAACCTGCTGGCTACTGTGATTTTGGTCCCTTAGGCTGTGTATTATTATTGTTATTTAGCTTACCTTTGGATTTGACCCTTGATCTGCTTCCTGACACCTCTTCTGCCTGCTCCCTGAACCTTGATGCTACCTCTCGGATTTTGACCTCGGCTTGCTTTTGGATTTTGTCTTTGCCTCTTCCCTTGTACTGACGTGGCCTCCTGGACTGACCCCGGCTAGTTGACCCACCTCGCCCTTCTGTTTTTGGTGGTACCTTGCTTGTTCCACCTCTCTATCCGCTTTAGTGCTACCTCTCATTGGCTGTCTGCATCTCTCTACTTGCACTTACTCAGGTCCGTGACTGTCGCCCAGTTTCACCCCATCACCTAGGGCTGGTGGTAAAAGTAGGCAGGGACAGGGTGGCAGCTCACGGGGTGCACCTCCGCTCGATCTTTATACCCGTGACTCTACTTAATTTAGCACGGACCCTCTATAGAGCCTCACCGAACATGTGCAGGGTCTTGCTCAAATAGTACAGGAACTTGGGGAGAGACTACAGGTTCAGGAGACCGTCCGAACTCCCCCCATTCTTTCTCCCACCACCGTTCAGGTAGAACCACACATTAAATTACCCGATCGGTTTTCGGATGACCGCCAAAGTTTTTTAGCTTTCAAGGAAAGCTGTAAACATTATTTTCGACTACGTCCTCACTTCTCTGGTCCTGATCCACAGAGGGTTGGTATTATCATCTCCCTGCTTCAAGGGGATCCCCAGTAATGGGCCTTTTCTTTGCCTCCAGATTCCCCTTGTCTTAATTCTGTGGACCTCTTTTTCCAGGTGTTAGGGGTTCTTTATGATGAACCAGCACAAGCCTCTGTGGCAGATTCCAACCTTAAAGGCTCTCACTCAGGGGAATCGTCCCATGGAGGATTATTGTATGCAGTTCTGCAAGTGGTGCGTTCCCTCGGGTTGGAATGAACCAGCGCTCAAATGTCAATTTAGGGCAGGCTTGACTAAGAAGTTAAAAGACATGTTGGTTTGTTATCCCTGTCCTGACTCTTTAGAGGAGACCATGACGCTAGCCATCAGACTAGATAGACGGATCAGAGAGAGACAGTGAGAGCATTTGTTTTCTCCTCATACTCTTCTTCAACCTGAGGTTTCCCCCATTGAACCCAAGATGGAGGCCCACTTGGATGAGCCCATGCAACTCGGGATGACGCGAAGAGAGCTACACCATCATCGGGGCTCTTTTTTTTATTGTGGGGATTCCAACCACTGGATCCGTCACTTTCCTAAAGCTCCGCCTTCTGGAAAGTCATCCAAGTCTGAAGTATCCAAGGACAAGGTACTCCCGGGGTGGTAAGAAGTAAATTATTGTTGCCGGTTTCTATTGCCTTTGGAGTCTTAAAGGGGTCAGGAAATGCCTTTGTGGATTCAGGGTCAGATTTTATTTTATTTTATTGATTACAAATTTGTTGAACAAATGGGAATTCCTATACTAGAATTGTCCACCCCGATCCAGGTCGTCGCCATCGATTCTACCCCACTTTTAGGGGGCACGGTAAAACTCTGTACTCTGGAGGTTACCCTGTCTGTGGGGGTCTGCCACTCTGAGAAATGCTCTTTCTTTGTTTTAGAGAATCTTCCTGTTCAGGTAGTCCTTGGTATGCCCTGGCTTCAGCAACACAATCCGGTCATTAACTGGAGTTCGGGTGAGTTAGAGAGATGGGGGCCTAACTGTAGTTCTTATTGAACCGTAGTTAAAGCTGGGGTTTCATCAGATATTATTCCTTATTTTATTTATGATTATTCAGATGTTTTTTCCACCACTGAGACAGATACTCTCCAGATACTCTCCCTCCCAATAGGTCTTATTACTGTGTTATCAACTTGGTACCCGAGTCCAAATTTCCTAAAGGACGGTTTTCTCTCCGGCGAAAAAAACTTGCCTGAAAGCCGGATCCGGCACATTTTCCCATAGGAATGTATCAGTGACGGATCTGGCATTCAAAATACCGGAATGCCGGATCCGTCCTTTTGGTTAGACCAAAAAAAGGTGAAAGGGAACGTACCCACCGGGTGGCACGGGGCACATATCCTATTTAATGGCTTTTGTAGCTTTTTGCCACTCTGACCTTAAACTAGCGTATAGTAGTATTAAAGTATACCTTGCTGGCATACAGCATTACTACTATGTTCAACACCCTGATCAGCCGTCTCTTTTTAGCTCATCCCATTAAAGCAGTGTTAAGGAGAATTCAGAAAGTGACGACCAAAAGTCAGCCTACTCGTCAGTCAGTGTCAGGGCAGATGTTTAGGTCATTATCTGACTTGTTGCAAAACTAACCCTTCAGCCGTACTTTTAGTTTATTGATTAAAACAGCTATGTATTTAAGTTTCTTTGGTTTCCTTAGGCCGAGTGAATTTACCCGTTCAGCATTGCAGAACGCTTTCTTACAAAAAGGTCAGCTTGTGTGGCGGAAATAATGTTATATTTTAACCTTAGATTCGTTAAAAACATCTCAGCCTAGGGAACTAGTAGAGGTAAAATATTTTGCCACAGGTAACAATTGGTGCCCGGTCAGGGTCTTTCATGAGTGGTTAGAGTACACCATGAAGTACATTCACATTTTGTTAGTCAATATGGGGGTGAATCCTATATCGATATATGGCTACTCTTTCAGAATTGGAGCAGTGTCCACTGCTTCAAAAAACATCCCGGTGCATATCATTAAGAGGTTGGGTAGGTGGAAATCATCCTTTTATGTACGGTATATTTCAGACCCTCATCATGAAATGTCTCTTGCTTTTCAGAAACTGGTCATGTAATAATTGTTTAAATAAATATTTCTGAACCTACGGTCTGATCTTTTTCCTCCATTTAGGTTTCCCTACTACAGCAGTTATGGCATAACTCAACTGCTAGGCATAGCTAGGGTGAGGTAGATCAGGAACGTTTCTGAGAGCCGATCCAACCACAAGTTATAGGCAAATTTATTTGTTGTGTTTGTGGGAGGGGAGGCTTGTTAACGGCCCTATTTATGGACTTCCTCGGGCCCTAGCGTGACGTCAGCATGCCACCTTTTTACCCACCCACCCTTAGGGTAGCCTCCTTTAGGTTGCCCTACTACATAACTCAACTTTTAGGCATAGCTAGGGTGAGGTAGGTCAGGCACGTTTCTGATAGCTGATCTGACCACAATTGTTTGTGGGGCAATTTGCGCCAGTATTACAGTGCCAGATGGTCTCTAATAAATGATACTATCTATACTCCTTAGAGATTATATGGAATAAAAACAGCAGGTGTAATACAGCCTTCCCAATTTGTAAAATACACAGTGAAGGAGCTTTAGGTTGTTCATCATGTAATTAGAGTCTTGATCAGCTATGGTTTACAATTTCCTAATTTGATAAACGCCCTATAACACGGGCAGATATTTGCTCTGGTGATGGCTAAGAAGTGTTTGGCTGCAAGCTCGTTAGCGATCTCCTCTATCGAGCATACCATTGCCAGAAGGAACCCGTCCCTCCTTACAATTGGCTACTACATTCAGCTGTGAAATAGAGCCTCTTATATATATGGGTTCCCTAACCAATTTTGCATTTTAAAAATTGCCAGTAATCTTTTAACAAATGCTTGTTAGCATTGATCAACAGATTCATGGCCATGTGTCCTTTAAAAAACTGTCTTGATGTGTTTACAACATAGAATGATAGCAAACGACTTGGTCATATGTTTGTCATAAATACAATAATTTAGTAAATAAATTACAGATACACATACTCAGAACATAAAAAACAAATGGATATAGGAGGGACAAGGCCAAACATTGCCAGATTCTTGGCCGGCAGACATAACTGGAGCAGTAAACTACTCCTGTGGATAGGGATTGCAAACTTCGGGCCCCATTCCATAACGGAGCTGCTGCCCATAAGAATGATGGTGAGGATGAGGTGGTAGAGCATGGGTAGACAATGGTGGAGGCTGGGGTGCAATCACCTGGCGTCTGACATTTTAAATTAGGGTGAGGATGTCCCATTGGTATGGACATGCAAACATTTCCAATACCATTGCAATTGATACCATACATGGACCCGGTTATGAGTAAGGAACATGGCATGTTTTCCGAAACGTGTCAACCAGCTCTTCATGCTAAACTGCTAAATTACTGCCACTGGACTATGCTGCATTTTTATTTTATGCACGTTTTTGAATAAAAAGGATGTTTTTAACCACTGACTAGGTGCTGAGATCTTCGCTTTTGTACAATTAAACATGACTTTTTCTCGTGCACCAGACAGGAGAGCTGAATAATTTTCTACTGCTATAAACCATTTCTCCCTTCATGGTGTTCACTGGTGTCCATCACTCAGGGCTTTAGCTCCTATCCTGTGAGGCTCTGTGTCGCACATATGTGATGACATGACCTAAGGCTTTTTCTAAGGTATAGTAGTAGTGCAGTTGAATGTTTATACAGTTCACTATGAGCTGTGTTTTTAGTGGGAGCCATATTTAATGCTTTTTCTGCTCCTAGATGCCTGCTGATCGAGAAGAGAGATTAGGAAAAGCTCAAGAAAATCTATACATAGGGGGTCATTTATTATCCTGAAATACGCCAAGGTCTAAAAAAGTGGCTGTAGTATGGGTGGGGGAAGGGTCAGCAGGCCCATCTCATTCATCATTTTCTACCCCTGTGTTGGGCGTAGAAAATGGTCTAAATGTAAACCAGCTAGGAAGCTGGCTTACATTTAGACTGGCGCTGGATGTGCCAAAGTTATGTAGAAGCCTGCGTCTAAAATGCCGGTCTTAATAAATGAACCCCATAGACTTCACATCTCCATTAGGAGATCCAGCAAGCTGTTCCGGCACAGTGCAGCCTGCCATATCTGATGCTATCCGGTGTTGCCTGGTCTTCTACTTCACCGCTGGATCTCCACTGATTGTAAATGAGGTCCAGCGGTGAGCTGGCCGCTTTCCAGCAGCAATGCCAGGTTTCGGCAGTATTTTGTCTATGTGACCGCCGGCATTTGCACCCCATCAGGCAGTCAGATCTTCAAAACGGAGATGTGAACATAATGGCAAATATTGCCAGATAAATTTCCGTTTGACACCTATGCTGCATCTGAGTCTGCACCTCTTCAGTCTGAGACCAACATGTTTTTGTCTTGATTTGAAGAAAAACTGTCCCCTGTATTTGATGAAGTGGCTAAAACGCACAAAGGAACTAAAAGAGCATGTGCTGAATCTCCACAGATATTAAGTTAACCCCGTCACGCATTTGAATATAACTGTGCATCCAAACTGCATGTAACTTAGCACATTTGGACATACAGTAACGTCCAACCTGCTTACCAGGGCTGTGATACTATACAGTGTTCCCCCACTGTGCCCCCAATCACCCCTACTTGTGGCACCACTTTGCAGCTCTGATGGCAGCGGCTCAGTAAGGAAGCCTCCATCAGCAGCGAGTGTCAGCTGTACTATATAGCTGATACTCTGTTGCAATGGCTGAGATTGTGCCGGCACTGATCTCTGACACTTAATCTATTAGATTCCGTGGGCACTAGCCGCCCGCAGCAGCTATGACTTTAATAGAGGGAATGGGGCTACCTCCATTTTCTATTAATTTATTTTAATTTCACATCTACTTGGCTTTAATTCCTGTGGAACACCTAAAGGGTTAACAAAGTCTTACTGATATACGCCAGTTTTCTGTCTGGTATCCGTCTCAGATTGCAGAGCAAAGGTTATTTGCGCAGCAATCTGCAATTTTTACCTGCTCACGACACATCTTAAAAAGGTGGCAGGGTGTGAGAGAGGAAGGGGCTTTGATTTATCATTTTACATTTTTTTTGTAATTCTTTATTTATTTTTCTTTATTGACAAAGTAATAACCAATACACAGATTCATACAGAGAAAGTGAGGTTCACATGTGTTAAGCCATGTTATTAGCTAAGTTTAGCTAGCTGTAGAAAGTCAAACTCAAGCATACATCACTTGACAAAGAAACATGAATAACACATACCAGTGCTTCAGTGGCAAACTTGTAGACAAGAAGGGGGATGCCCGAGTAATTTCTCCCAGTATATAGAGTGCGGTTATTTCTCCAATTTCACTCCATCAGAAATTGGTGCATATCAGGGCTTCTGGCAAATCCTGGTGAATTTGGCCGCAGAAACGCCTCTGTGTACTCCCAGTTCCTCCAGCCTGACTATCTGGCTAACCTACCGTAGCCAATGAGATATGGGGGGCATCTGTGTTTGTTTCCAGTAGAGTGGTATCATGCTTTTGGCAGCTAGAACCATCAGTTTCCATAACATGTTATTGAAGGTAGTTGAGGAGGACGGCAACAGGTTTAGAAATAAAAGCTTTGGTGTTAAGGTTGGGTATCCCGGGCATACCTTGTCCAGTACCGTTTTTACCCTACACCAAAAGGGTGTTATCAAGGTGCAGTCCCACCATAGATGTAGGTATGCTCCTGTCTCAGCCTGGCACCTCCAGCAGGAAGGAGGTGGTTCATGGCGTGTAATACTGTTGGTGTTTTATACCATCTACTAACTACCTTGTATGAGGTCTCTTGCATAGTGATACATCTAGATTTTTGCATATATTTAAAGTATCTTATTTGGAAAGTGTGATGTCTAGTTCATGTTCCCAAGCGGTTATATATGTGGGAGCCTGACAATCCAGGTGGTTAGTTATCATTTTGTAGATTGTAGATATCAGTTTTGGGGTGGGAGATCTGTGTGCAGCTAATTTCTCAAACTCGTGGTATTCTCTTTTTAGCATATTTGACATATCTGCTACTGGTATATTTTTGAAGTTGAATAGAAGTTGAGAATAAGTCAGTGGATCTATCTTAATCTGTGGGATTTTGGATTGTAAGGTAGCTAATTCAGGAAACGTACCTTCGACCAAGATGTATCTATTCAGAATCCCTTGGTTACCAGTCCCAGAGATAGAAAACGGTCTATTTAGACCCAAAAAATCCCCCAAGCTAAGAAGTAAGGAGGGGTGGACCCAAAGGTTGGATGGGAGTTCAGTGCCTATCCATATTGAGAGTGGGGCCTTCGTCAAAAGAGGGGTTCCATTAGGTGGGTGTTTCCCCAGACTCGCCCATATATGTGCCGGTGTAAGTGAGTACCCCACTATTTATTGTTCTATCCGGACATACAATTTAAGGGGGTTTTGTACTAATCTAGTATCCTAGTCAGTTGCACTGCTTTATAGATGTTTACTATGTCTGGGAAGCCTATGCCACCTGTGTTTAGGTTTGTTTAAAGTGGATAAAGCTACCCTGCACATTCCTTTTGCCCAAATGTATTTCCGAAAGATTTTCCAAATTTGTGCAAAGAAGGAACTTGGGACAAAAATAGGAAGAGTCTGAAGTAAGTACAATATTTTCGGTATTATCATTTTCAGTAAGTTTACCCTACCTAACCAGGAGACATATGGGATCTTCCAAGAGTCTATTATATTCTCTATCTGTTTAACCATTCGAGCATAGTTTAGGGGAAACCAGTTCCGGATCGGGTGATAACGGCAAGCCCAAATATTTTAAGTAGTTGTGTGACCACTGAAAGTTGGTGAGATTTTTAGCCCTACGGATCATGTTTGGAGAGCAGGACACATTCATGGCTGTCGAATTTAGTTAGGTTAATCTTGAAGTTCGATAAGTAGTGGAACTCAAACAGTTTAGATAGCAAAGGAAGAAATATATCGGGATTTGAGGTTATTATGAGCAGATCATCTGCATACGCCGCTGATTTATGGCATTGGTCCCCCACTGTCACGCCTTTGATATCTGCATGTTGTCTGATGGTTTGTATGAGTGAGTACAAATAATGAGAACAAATAATAAGGGAGAAAGTAGGCAACCCTTTCTTGTACTATTAAAAATTTGAAACCTATGAGACAAGGTGATTTTAATTAAGGTGTAAAGTGCGAATATTGCCCTTATAAAGGTCATTGGCATCCAGAATTTCTCCAGAGCTTTCCGCATGTATAACCAATCAATCCTATCAAATGCCTTTTCAGCATCGGTGGAAAGTAATGCAATGGGTACCCGCTTGGTATTTGCATATTGAATGAGCTGTTGAATCATTAGCGTATTATCCTTCCCTTCTCTGCCCTTTACAAACCCAACGTGTTCCTGAATGACCAGGAGGGGAAGTAGATGTTTAAGCCTATTGGCAAGGATCTTAGCACACATCTTGACATCTACATTAAGTAGAGAGATTGGTTGGTAGCTGCTGCATAGTTTAGTATCCTTTCCCTCCTTGGACAATACAGAGATGTGTGCCTTCATGGACTGTATAGGGAAATCATTCCTACTAGCTTCTGAGGTAAAAGCTTTTTAGGAGTTATGGAAGTAGTACATCTGAGAATGTTTTGTAATAGTTTGCAGGTAGTCCATCTGGGCCAGAACTCTTATCCACTGGAGTTTCCTTTAACGCTAGCTGAAGTTCCTACAGGGAGGGAGAGGCCAACAGATGATTTTTCTGTGATTCTGTCAAACAGGGTAGTTGTAGAAAGTTAAAAAATTTCTCCATCTTTCCCTGTCGGGTCAGAGTATATTGGGGCGTGTCTGCAGCTCTCAAGTAGTAAAGTGCAGAGTAGAACTTTTCAAATTGGGCTGCTATTTCTTTTGATTTGTGGACTGTTTTGCTTGGAGAACAACTAATCTCTTGTATATACATTTGGGCTTGTCTGCATTTTGCCATTAGACCCATTAGTCTAGAGCCCCTGTTACCTTGTATATATATATCTTGTGCCGTGCATAGAGATATGCTTTGGCTCTGTCAGGGAACGAGGGGGGCCGTATCGTATAAGGTTCGCAGGCGCGGGCGGCGGGCGCAGATAGCTCCTCCTCTTCCTCCTGACAGGACACCTGACGTCGATGTGGCCAGTGCGCCTGCGCGAGTCGGACGCCGGGTGCGCGGTACACAAGCCGCGTGTGCGCGGGGATACGAGCGTAGTGCACATGCTCCATTCCAGACCACAGGTGCTATTCAGGCTGGGGAGGGCTACAGCATCCGTCACCGCCCTCAGCCTTATGATTGGCTTCTGACTGAGGAAGCTTCCTGGTTGCCCGGCAACCAGGGAGGCGGTCCTGGGTTCACTGTGTACTTAAAGCCAGTCAGAGCCTTGACTCATTGCTGAGTTATTCAACCTTATGGTGAACACCCAGCTCCCTCCTGTGAACCTGTTGTTTAATCTGACTTCCCAGCTACCGACTCCTTCCCTGCGACAAGGAAGGCGTCAAGTGGAGGACTACATTACGGAGTTCCGGGAGATCGCACAAGATACCGGACTAAATGAAATGGCCCTTATCGACCAGTTCCGGATCGGACTGTCCAACCAATTAAAAGACGAACTCGCCCGTAGGTCCTGGAAGGGCTGATGAGCACGGTTACCCAACTGGACCGCCGTTTCCGGGAACGAAGGACGTAGAGACAGCACGCTTTGCCTCCTCCTGCACGGCGATCCAATCCTCTTCCCGTTTCAGTCCTTTTGGCAATCCTCCACAGTGGGAGACCTCACCCCGGACGAACCAATGCAGGTCGGAGTAGTCAGGGGTCCACTCTCAGCAGTTGAGAGGTCCAGAAGGCGGACTCTCAATCTCTGCCTCTACTGTGCTAAATCCGGGCATATGTTGA
Organism: Bufo gargarizans; assembly: GCF_014858855.1. Classification (NCBI taxonomy): domain Eukaryota; kingdom Metazoa; phylum Chordata; class Amphibia; order Anura; family Bufonidae; genus Bufo; species Bufo gargarizans. The sequence continues at coordinate 344,795,428 of NC_058083.1, forward strand.
GAGACTGTCCTGTCAAACCACCTACAGGTAGGACTGTCAGTTCCACTGTGTTCTTGAACATACCTGTATACCACGGTTCTTCACATCTAACTCTATGTGTTTTTCTGCAGCTGAACGGAACTGGCCATGAACTCACGGCCTTAATCGATTCGGGCGTAAGCAGCTGTTTTTTTTATTCCAAACTTGCCACGCAGCTAGGAATATCCTTGCGTCCCAAGGAACACCCATCCCGACTCCACATGGTGGACGGCAGTGCATTAAAAACCGGACCTGTCTCTTTGGAATCACACCCTCTTACCCTTTCCATTGGTCACCACCACCGTGAAGAGATCGTGTGGGACATCGTACCCTCTCCTTTATTTCCTGTTATCTTGGGCATCCCATGGCTTAGAAAGCACAATCCCCAAATAGACTGGGCCCTGGGACGTGTCACATTTCAGCCCCCTTATTGCATCTCCCACTGCATCTCCTCCGTTCCTGGCTCTCTGCTGGTCCTAGCCTCATCTCCTCGGGTATTACCTGCTAAATACGAAGAATATGCGGATGTCTTTGAGAAAGCAGGGGCAGACACCTTACCTCCCCACAGACCTTATGACTGCCTCATTGATCTACTCACCCCGCTGCCGTACGGACGGTTATACAACTTGTCTGAGCCGGAGACCCAGGCGCTGAGGGATTACATTGAGGAAAGCCTGGCAAAAGGCTTCATCCGCCCGTCCACCTCCCCAGTCGGTGCAGGTATCTTTTTTGTGGGGAAGAAGGACGGGGGTCTTCGGCCCTGTGTGGACTACCGGGGCCTTAACAACATCACCAGGAAAAATAAATACCCTCTCCCTCTCATCCCTGATCTCCTGGACCGAGTGAAGGATGCCAAAGTGTTCTCCAAGATCGACCTCCGGGGGGCCTATAATCTTGTGCGGATCCGTGAGGGCGATGAATGGAAGACGGCTTTTCGTTCCTGATTCGGCCATTATGAGTATTTGGTGATGCCCTTCGGGCTTTGCAACGCCCCAGCTACCTTCCAAAGCTTTATCAACGATGTCTTCCGCGATCTTCTGGACACATATGTGGTAGTGTATCTGGATGACATCCTTATTTTTTCCCACACACTCCAGCAGCATGAGAGACATGTGAAGGTAGTCCTCCAGCGCCTTCGGACACACCGACTCTATGGGAAGCTGGAGAAGAGCATCTTTGAGGTTCTTTCTGTTGAATTCTTGGTATACATATTGTCCCCCGGAAAAGTGGAGATGGACCCCAAGAAGGTTCAGGCTTCAGAATTTCTACCGTCGCGTCATCCGGAATTTCTCGGCCATATGCGCTCCTATTACGGTCCTAACCGGGAACAACGTTCCATTTGTATGGACCCCTGCCGCTCATAAGGCCTTCCAAACCCTCCAAAGGCTCGTCACACAAGCTCCGGTACTGGCGCAGCCTGACACTGCTCTCCCCTTCTACCTGGACACAGATGCCTCAGAGAAAGCAGTCGGGGCAGTTCTCTCCCAAAGACAAGGGGAGAAACAACTCCTACACCCAGTGGCGTTCTACTCCCGCAAGTTAACCAAGGCGGAACGAAACTACGATGTGGGCGAGAGGGAACTACTGGCCATAAAAAATGCGCCGGAGGAGTGGCGGCATCTGCTGGAGGGAGCCAAGCACCCGGTAACTGTCTATACTGATCCCCGTAACCTAGAATACCTTCGTACTGCTAAGAGGTTACGGCCCCGGCAAGCCAGATGGGCCCTCTTCTTTTCCCGCTTTACCCTCCAGATAACATATCATCCTGAATCAAAGAACGGGAATGCCGATACCCTCTCCCATCTTCACGACACCGATGCCGTGTTTTCACCTCCAGAAACCATCCTTCCAAGCACCTACTTTTTGGCCACACAACATTCATTACTCGAAGAGATCCGACAAGCCAGCGTGACCGTAAAGTCAGAAGCAGCACACCTGCCACAAAGGCATGGTCTACGTTACCATCAGGGAAAGATCTACGTGCCTACTTCCCATCGGGTGCCAATCCTGCAACATCATCACGACCACCCAACCGTAGGTCACAGGGGAAGACGCAATACCTTAGAGTACGTGCAGAGGCAGTTATGGTGGCCTTCCCTAGTGGCGGATGTACGGTCCTTTGTGGGCTCATGCACTATCTGTGCCATGCGCAAGAGACCCCATACCCGGCCAGTCGGCCCACTACAACCTCTACCCGCGGCAACGGTGCCCTGGAGGGACCTCGCCATGGATTTTGTGGTGGACTTACCTCCTTCACGGGGCCACACTACGATCTTGGTTATAGTAGATAGATGCACCAAGATGGCTCACTTTATTCCAACTACCGGCCTTCCAACAGCCCAACATACCTCAAAATTGTTTCTACAGCACGTGTTCCGCCTACATGGACTCCCCTCCTCTATTGTATCTGATCGGGGTTCACAGTTCACCTCCCGTTTCTGCAGCCAATTTTGCCGCTGCCTCCACATCACCCGCAACCTGTCCTCTGCTTATCATCCCCAGTCCAATGGCCAGACGGGGAGGACGAACCAAACCTTGGAGAAGTATCTCCGCTGCTATTCGTCAGACCTACAAGACGACTGGGTGGACCTTCTCACTCTGGCAGAATATGCATACAATCAACAGCAGCATACCTCTATGGGACTCTCGCCCTTTTATGCAAATTACGGGTACCATCCCTTGACGCTTCCAGACCTTCCGGTGGACATTCCCGTACCTGAAGTGGCCCAGCGCCTCCGTCGTCTCCGGGGTTTGCTACGTACCCTAGTGCGGAAGCTCTGCACTACCCAGCAACAGCAAAAGACTCAGGCCGATCGGAGACGCACCGAGAGCCCCAAGTACAGAAGTGGGGATAGGGTATAGTTATCCTCTCAGCACCTTAAACTGACCTGCCCGTCCAAGAAATTGGGCCCCCCGCTATTTGGGACCATTCACCATCGCATCAATGGTCAACGACATTGCAGCGAGACTAAACCTGCCCACTTCATTTAACATCCATCCGGTGTTTCATGTATCACTACTGAAACCCTACCAAGCCAACACCCTTGTGGGCAGAGTGCCGGTGACACCCGCTCCCATTCAGGTGGATAACAATGATGAATATGAAGTCCAGGGGAGATCTTGGACTCCCGCAGACGCCGTGGAGTCTTGGAATACCTTGTCCACTGGAAGGGATATGGGCCACAGGAGCGTTCCTGGGAACCAGCAGGTAACCTTCATGCAGAAGCCAAGGTCCGCGCATTCCACAGGGCTCATCCTGATCGGCCATCCCAGGTTCGCGTCCGGCAGCCACTCCTTGTTGGGGGGGCTCTGTCAGGGAACCAGGGGGCCGTTTCGCATCAACATGCTCCATTCCAGACCACAGGTGCTATTCAGGCTGGGGGAGAGCTTCAGGCTCCGTCACCGCCCTCAGCCTTATGATTGGCCTCTGACTAAGGAAGCCTCCTGGTTGCCCGGCAACCAGGGGGCGGTCCTGAGTTCACTGTGTACTTAAAGCCAGTCAGAGCCTTGACTCATTGCTGAGTTATTCAACCTTATGATGAACACCCAGCTCCCTCCTGTGAACCTGTTGTTTAATCTGACTTCCCAGCTACCGACTCCTTGCCTGTTTCCTCGATTACGATTTCTGCTGCCCGCCACGACCCGGAACTGGAACCGACTACTCGGTTGGATTGACCTTTTTTGTACTACGCTAATTTTTGGGATTATTTCGTCCCTGCCAATGGATTCCATACCTGATCCACTATTCCAGTCCTGACAGGCTCGTTTATGGTTCATTAATTGATAGAGTTTTTCTCTCGGTGTCGTAAGTTCAGCAAAAACTTGTTGTGCTAAAGAATATTTATGTATTAGCTCCAGTTTTGAAAAAAGTTTTCAGGACCTCATCTATATCTTTTTGTCTCTGTTTATTGACATACATCCCCATAGCAATCAGCTCTCCCCGTATGACTGTTTTATGAGCCTCCCGTATTGTTGTATATTATATCTGAGGGGTGCTATTTTCGGCAAAATAGTTCTGAATGGTACAAAGTATTTTATCTCTGTTGAGATCAGAATTCAGCAGACAATCATTAAGTCATTAAGTCGCCAAGTGAATGATCTCCTGGATATAGAATCAACAACCAAAGTCATATTGACCGGAGCGTGGTCCGAAATCCCTATGTTGCCAATTGTGGACTTTACTAAAACGGAAATATGTCTGTTAGATAAAATAGGTAGTCTAGCCTCTGGTATCATTTATGTACTTCAGAATAGAAGGTAAAATCCTTCTCAGAGGGATGTGTCATACGCCAAACATCGCCCAGATGTAGTGAGGTTAGTGACAGTCTCAGGGCTCAGATTTTTTAATGGGAGAAATGGAATTTCCCAGATGTGGAATCTAAGCAGGGTTCCATCACTAAGTTCAGATCGCCGCCAACTATGCACATACCTTCACTGAAGGATCTGAGCCTTTGAAGTGTCGCAGCTAGCCAAGAAATCTGATCAGAGTTGGGAGCGATAGTAACTAGAGTGTGTGCAATAGTGCCTTTTAGAAAGAGAAATCTACCATCTGGGTCTGGACTTGGACTTGCCATAGCAGGAGTATAACCATTGTAAGAAATCTTTCTTAGATAATGTAGGGATCTTACCCAATTTGAAGTGGGTTTTCTGTAGTATAGTCACATCGGTGTGCATTGAGCATAAGTGTTGTAGCACTCGGGATCTTTTTTGTGGAGAGTTCATTCCCCACACATTCCATATTATGTTGTGTGATATTAGCCATATAAAACTAAAACAGAAGAAAAACACAAGTAAATCAATTACAGTAAATAAAGTCAATTTCGTAATAGCACTGGCAGCAATTAGAAAATAATCTACAGAGGTAAGAGGCATTCCTCCCCCCCCCCCCCCCCCTTATTTGTAAAGCAGAGCTCGCTTGCTCTTACTGGGGATTGCTACATAAGAGACAAAATGTCTCTAAAGCTCTCCTTAAGATGGGCATTAACTTTGAAGCTGGAAGTTCACTCGTGTTCCCGCTCCAAAATTGGATTCATGCCTATGCTTTTTGGTCATCCTAGATCTATGGATACCCGAATAGAGTATATAAGGAAAATGGATTATTATTTACTGGCAGCCCTGATTGTCATTTGATTTACCTTTTGGCATGTACATCAGTGTACATGCAAAATACGTTCCCATCCCCCAGCCATCTGATTGTCAGCTAGCAAGGAAGAAAGCCCCAGGGGTCCAGGCTTCAAGGGGGCCCCAGGTGGAGAACGTCACACCTCAATGAGCCAGTTTCGAGGCAAGCTAAATCCTGCAGGAAAACCCCCCACCACAGGCGCAAACCGGATACATATTTGTGTCCCGGTGGCCACGATGTACGTGCCCATGGTCTTTGCTTGATGGGGGGATGCCAGGAAAAGGAAATATCCATATCTCCCCACAGAAACCAAATAACGGTACCATGTTTGGACTCTAGTTGTAGCCGGAACCCAGGCGGATCAATTGGGCCTGGAACCATCTTTCTGCTACTTTCTGATCTGGGGCTATAAGCCCTAAGGGGTTTTATGGGTCATTTGCTCCCAGCACCAGAGAAGGAAGAGTAGACCCTACCCATAGGCGGAGAGGGGAGCGGCCAGCTACAGGTAATAAGCCGATGCAAGCCAGAGGGCGGTGTCTTTCTCTGAAAGGGGGTCACATCGTGCAAATGTATATATTCTCTGTGTATATTGTGTTATAGCTAGTGTGCCCTTACGGTGATTAAATATATAATTGCATTTTGTGCTGTCTTGTATCTGTATTATGAATCCCCATATCCGTGTTTTGGCCTAGTTATAAGCTACCGCGGGTTGGTTTCTCACCCTATATAATGCCGTTACCGGACCGGGCTTATATCAAACGAGAAGCTGGTGGCAGATTATCCGAGCTCTGAGACAGTGCTGTTTTTACTGCGGCCATGAAAAGGCTCTCTCAGCTTGTTGCCTCTCTGTGCCAGCGTGGACAGGTGTATGAGTAAACTGTACCAAGCTGACCTTATCTGCTCCTCTGGAGGGCGTAACGTCATGTTTTTGGTAACCCGTGACCATGCCACGACTGAGTCGTAAGCTCAACGTAGGCGACGTCAAGAGGGCACGAGGTGTGGTATTCATCGCAAGTAGTGTAGGACACTAAATAGATAGAAGAAAGAACACATAACAGGTAGACATTCTGCCTCATAAATCTAACTTTTGGGGAATATCAGTCCCCTGAGACCCTCAGGCATTTTCGGGATTGACCACTTTTAACTGTTTTCCATTGCATTGCTTCTGGAAATTTCAGCAGATCTGTCAAATCCGTAATCTGAAGCCAGGACGGGATCTCTGAGGGTGTTAGACCTATGGCTTCACAAATGGTGAGTAGATCATCAGGTCTTCTTATGAATCTGGTGGAGACCTGTAGAGAGAATGAGATGCTGTAAGGAAATAGCCATCTGGAAGCGATCCCTTTCGTTCTCAAGGCATCTGTGACTGGTTTCATTTGCCTACGCTTGTTGAGCATAACTGGGGAGAGATCTTGATAAAAGGAGAGCCAAGATCCCTCAAATGTAATTTCTTTTGCTTCCCTGGCAGCTTTTAAGATGGCGTCTCTGTGTTTGGAGTGCATAACTCTGCATATAATGTCTCTAGGAGTCTCTCCCTCCTTTGGTTTGGCTCTGAATGCCCTATGTGCTCTTTCTAATACTAGATCCGCAGCCAACCCCGTGTTGAGCAGGGGCCTTAAAAGTGAATACGTGATGTCCATCGCTGATGAAGCTTCCAGTACTCCTTTGATCCTCAAATTGTTTCGCCTCGCCCATTGTCATGATCTTCTACATAAGCCAGCAGGTTATTCATTCTCACTTGGCATATTTGGAAAGCTTCTGTTGTGGCGTCTCCAAAAGTTATTAGGGAGGCTTGAGATTCTTCTAGATTTTCTCCTCTACCTCCTTTGTCACGTATATCTTGTTTAATGTCCGAGAGGTCGGATAGAACCAGTTGTAGGGCTGTTTCTATTATTTTCTGTAAGGCTTTCTGAGTAGTGACCAATTTCATTTCTTTGGCTGATGGTCTTTCTCTACTTACACTTTCAGCGTCTGAGGATTCTAAATGGTCCTGAGTTGCATACTAGATTTAGTATGCAGAGAGCGTTTGTGCAAAAAATGTATCCATATCGTGTTGTGTTTTCTTTTTCTTCGGTGTGGTGACAATCTCTGGTCTCCCAACCTTGACCATATTGAAATATGTACCCAGTGTATTGTATAGAAATGAAGGGGGTACTCTGTTCTCTCACACTTCGTTGAGATTACATGAAATGAATCACACGGCGAGTTTTCCGCTCAGGTGCAATGCGTGAAGTGAACCTGGATTGAATCCGGACCCATTCAATTCTATGGGGCTGTGCACATGAGCGGTGATTTTCACGCATCACTTGTGCATTGCGTGAAATTCAAAGCAAGCTCTATTTTGTGTGTTTTTCATGCAACGCAGGCCCCATAGAAGTGAATGGGGCTGCGTGAAAATCACAAGCATCCGCAAGCAAGTGCGGATGCTGTACGATATTCACGCACGGTTGCTAGGAGACAATCGGGATGGGAACCCGATCATTATTATTTTCCCTTATAACTGAATACAGAATGCATAGTACAATAGGGCTGAAAGGATTTAGAAAAAAGAAAAAATAATTTAACTCACCTTAATCCACTTGTTCGCGCAGCCGGCATCTCTTCTGTCTTTATCTGTGAGGAAAAGGACCTTTGATGACGTCACTACGCTCATCACATGGTCCATCACATGATCCATCACCATGGTAAAAGATCATGTGATGGGCCATGTGATGAGCGTAGTGACGTCATCAAAGGTCCTATTCCTCAAATAAGAAGACAGAAGAGATGCCGGCTGCGTGAACAAGTGGATTAAGGTGAGTTAATTTTTATTTTATTTTTTAACCCCTCCAGCCCTCGTGTGAAAGAGGCCTTAGACTCTGTATGCAATGTCCTCTTAATAAGGTTGTGTAAAAGGATGAGAGTTATAGTAGACCAGGCCTAGGCCCAGTCCATAAAAATTGGAGGTCCCTTGATTCCTAGCAGAGGTAAGCATACTGCTCTTTGTTGTTCTGTGCAACAGCTGTGGGGATTCTTGACCTGGTTGGCCACAACAGCTAAAATGGCGTCTCTCCTTACCGCTAATTCAATGTGGCAGATAGACAAAGTGGGTCCGCTCTTCTCTTCAAGCCCTCATAGAGCCGATGGCCAGGATGGTGGGCAAGTACATGACCGACTCACTGGGACTCCGTAGGGCATCGCACTTTTGTTTATTATGGCAGGCACTTTAGTCTGCGGCTTTGTCTATGCTCGGCTTGGGAGCCGGCCTCAGCTGGCACAGGTGGATCTCTGCAGCTCCAGTGGTGCCGTACAGTTCGGGAGGCCTCCTCAATGTTGTAGTGAGTGGCTAGGATCAGTTTGTATGTAGTAATTCTCTAAAATGAGTACAAATCTGTAATATTCTGCAGAGCTCTTCTGACTTGTGTCGGCTCTCCTCCAGCATCAGGCCACGCCCTCATTTATCATTTTCTACGCCTGTTTTAATCTATGCCAGCAAGGAAACTGGCGTAGGTTTAGACTTGCGGTGGATTCGCCGAAGTTATGTAGAGGCCGACGCCTCTACATAAATTCGGCAGATCCACCGCCAGAGCAGAGGTTATTAAGATCGCCGTCTAAAATTCTGATCTGAATAAATGATCCCCAGAGTGTTTCCGGGGCACCCTCTCGTGGACGACTGGATAAGCAAGACTGGGAAAACCAGAAAGAAGAAAATAAATGAGTAGTAGGCCTAAATCAACTTACAAGCTGGCCGTAGCCATGCTGGTGGTGAAACTTTCCAGAAAAGCTATTTTTCCTTCTGAGCAGTCATAGTTACTGAAGAAACCTATGGATAAAAAGCATATTCTATGTTCAAGAAAGCCTACGTGCCTATTCTACTGCTGTTGTTTCTGCTCTTACTTCTTTTCCGTTGGCAAGGACCTTGTCTAAGCTTTCAACGATACTGCATGCAGAGCCCTGTGGATAAAAAAATGGCCAGGAGACTTACCATCTAAAAATCAAACAGCGTGTCCACAATATATGGGCAGCGGCCATGTGCGCTCCATATCCTGAATGCGGACCCATTCACTTAAATGTGTCCCTAATCTGCAAACTAAGGAGTGGTAGAGAGCAGAGGCACTATGGATCACTTCCGTGGAATTTTGGTCCATTCCTCCGCACTACAAAAAAAAATTCAATTTTTTTTTAAATCTTGCGGATCGAGGACCCATCAAGTGAATGGGTTTACGTCCACAAATGGCGGTTTCCCACACATATTTTTGCATGCATGAGCCCTAATTTCCCATTTCAGCCTTCATATCCTCTTCAGTCGTCTTGTCTACAAAATTTTAGAAATTTTGAATTAAGGCATAGGCTCCAGGAGAATCCAAAATATTTTATCAAGAAAATAGGCAAAAAAAACTTCTGACTAATGAGGCCAGAGCCCAGAGGTGTGTAGCAGAATAAGGCATTTAAATCTGTATGGTCCACCTCTTATTCAGAAGTCTGTGTGTTGTCTATGGTCCAAAGAAGATATGCCCTAGAATTCAAAGAAAATCACAGAGTTTGTTTTTCCTGAATCATGGCCAAAATCCAATGGTTCTGCAGTTTCTACAAGAATTCCTCTGCAAAGAAAGCCTGGAGGTAGTTCCCTCTTCACAGATAGGAACATGTATTTATTCCAAAATGTTTCCTATATTGAAACCAGGCAACAGGGGGAGGATGATCATCAACTTACCTAAAAAAATATTGTTGAAGAAAATGTTCATAATGGAGTTCATTCACTCTATCATGTCTTTGTTGAAGATGAACAACTTGTTGGCTTCTATAGACCTATTCAATGCAAATCTGCACATTCTGATTCTTCCAAGTCACAAGAAATTTCTTCAGACAGCAATCCAGACATCATCAGAAGTTCACGTCTTCCATTTGTGATATCTAGAGTTGAGCGGACACCTGGATGTTCGAGTTCGAAAAGTTCGGCCGAACTTCCCGGAAATGTTCGGGTTCGGGATCCGAACCCGATCCGAACTTCGTCCCGAACCCCATTGAAGTCAATGGGGACACAAATTTTTCGGCACTAAAAAGGCTGTAAAACAGCCCAGGAAAGGGCTAGAGGGCTGCAAAAGGCAGCAACATGTAGGTAAATCCCATGCAAACAAATGTGGATAGGGAAATGAATTAAAATAAAAATAAAATAAATTAAAATTAACCAATATCAATTGGAGAGAGGTCCCATAGCAGAGAATCTGGCTTCACGTCACCCACCACTGGAACAGTCCATTCTCAGATATTTAGGCCCAGCACCCAGGCAGAGGAGAGAGGTCCCGTAACAGAGAATCTGTCTTCATGTCAGCAGAGAATCAGTCTGCATGTCATAGTAGAGAATCAGGCTTCACGTCAGCCACCACTGCAACAGTCCATTGTCATATATTTAGGCCCAGCACCCAGGCAGAGGAGAGAGGTCCCGCAACAGAGAATCTGTCTTCATGTCAGCAGAGAATCAGTCTGCACGTCATAGCAGAGAATCAGGCTTCACGTCAGCCACCACTGCAACAGTCCATTGTCATATATTTAGGCCCAGCACACAGGCAGAGGAGAGAGGTCCCGTAACAGAGAATCTGTCTTCATATCAGCAGAGAATCAGTCTGCATGTCATAGCAGAGAATCAGGCTTCACGTCAGCCACCACTGCAACAGTCCATTGTCATATATTTAGGCCCAGCACCCAGGCAGAGGAGAGAGGTCCCGTAACAGAGAATCTGTCTTCATATGTCAGCAGAGAATTAGTCTGCATGTCATAGCAGAGAATCAGGCTTCACGTCAGCCACCACTGCAACAGTCCATTGTCATATATTTAGGCCCAGCACCCAGGCAGAGGAGAGAGGTCCCGTAACAGAGAATCTGGCTTCATGTCAGCAGAGAATTAGTCTGCATGTCATAGCAGAGAATCAGGCTTCACGTCACCCAACATTGGAACAGTCCATTGGCATATATTTAGGCCCCGGCACCCAGACAGAGGAGAGGTTCATTCAACTTTGGGTAGCCTCGCAATTTAATGGTAAAATGAAAATAATAATAGGATTGAATGAGGAAGTGCCCTGGAGTACAATAATATATGGTTAAGGGGAGATAGTTAATGTCTAATCTGCACAAGGGATGGACAGGTCCTGTGGGATCCATGCCTGGTTCATTTTTATGAACGTCAGCTTGTCCACATTGGCTGTAGACAGGCGGCTGCGTTTGTCTGTAATGACGCCCCCTGCCGTGCTGAATACATGTTCAGACAAAACGCTGGCCGCCGGGCAGGCCAGCACCTCCAAGGCATAAAAGGCTAGCTCTGACCATGTGGACAATTTAGAGACCCAGAAGTTGAATGGGACCAAACCATCAGTCAGTACGTGGAGGGGTGTGCACACGTACTGTTCCACCATGTTAGTGAAATGTTGCCTCCTGCTAACACGTTGCGTATCAGGTGGTGGTGCAGTTAGCTGTGGCGTGTTGACAAAACTTTTCCACATCTCTGCCATGCTAACCCTGCCCTCAGAGGAGCTGGCCGTGACACAGCTGCCTTGGCGACCTCTTGCTCCTCCTCTGCCTTGGCCTTGGGCTTCCACTTGTTCCCCTGTGACATTTGGGAATGCTCTCAGTAGCGCGTCTACCAACGTGCGCTTGTACTCGAGCATCTTCCTATCACGCTCCAGTGCAGGAAGTAAGGTGGGCACATTGTCTTTGTAGCGTGGATCCAGCAGGGTGGCAACCCAGTAGTCCGCACACATTAAAATGTGGGCAACTCTGCTGTCTTGCGCAGGCACTGCAGCATGTAGTCGCTCATGTGTGCCAGGCTGCCCAGGGGTAAGGACAAGCTGTCCTCTGTGGGAGGCGTATCGTCATCGTCCTGCCTTTCCCCCCAGCCACGCACCAATGATGGGCCCGAGCTGCGTTGGGTGCCACCCCGCTGTGACCATGCTTCATCCTCATCCTCCTCCACCTCATCCTCGTCCTCCTCGTCCTCCAGTAGTGGGCCCTGGCTGGCCACATTTGTACCTGGCCTCTGCTGTTGCAAAAAACCTCCCTCTGAGTCACTTCGAAGAGACTGGCCTGAAAGTGCTAAAAATGACCCCTCTTCCTCCTCCTCCTGGGACACCTCCTCTTACATCATCGCCCTAAGTGTTTTCTCAAGGAGACATAGAAGTGGTATTGTAACGCTGATAACGGCGTCATCGCCACTGGCCATGTTGGTGGAGTACTCGAAACAGTGCAACAGGGCACACAGGTCTCGCATGGAGGCCCAGTCATTGGTGGTGAAGTGGTGCTGTTCCGCAGTGCGACTGACCCGTGCGTGCTGCAGTTGAAACTCCACTATGGCCTGCTGCTGCTCGCACAGTCTGTCCAGCATGTGCAAGGTGGAGTTCCACCTGGTGGGCACGTCGCATATGAGGCGGTGAGCGGGAAGTTACGCTGTAGCGCAGACAGGCGAGCAGCGGCAGGATGTGAACGCCGGAAGCGCGAACAGACGGCCTGCACTTTATGCAGCAGCTCTGACATGTCGGGGTAGTTGTGAATGAACTTCTGCACCACCAAATTCAGCACATGCGCCAGGCAAGGGATGTGCGTCAAACCGGCTAGTCCCAGAGCTGCAACGAGATTTCGCCCATTATCGCACACCACCAGGCCGGGCTTGAGGCTCACCGGCAGCAACCACTCGTCGGTCTGTTGTTCTATTCCACGCCACAACTCCTGTGCGGTGTGGGGCCTGTCCCCCCAAACATATGAGTTTCAGAATGGCCTGCTGACGTTTACCCCGGGCTGTGCTGAAGTTGGTGGTGAAGGTGTGTGGTTGACTGGATGAGCAGGTGGAAGAAGAGGAGGATGAAGCCGAGAAGGAGGAGGTGGCAACAGGAGGCAAAGAATGTTGCCCTGCGATCCTTGGCGGTGGAAGGACATGCGCCAAACAGCTCTCCGCCTGGGGCCCAGCTGCCACTACATTTACCCAGTGTGCAGTTAGGGAGATATAGCGTCCCTGGCCATGCTTACTTGTCCACGTATCTGTGGTTAGGTGGACCTCGCCACAGATGGCGTTGCGCAGTGCACACTTGATTTTATCGGATACTTGGTTGTGCAGGGAAGGCACGGCTCTCTTGGAGAAGTAGTGGCGGCTGGGAACAACATACTGTGGGACAGCAAGCGACATGAGCTGTTTGAAGCTGTCTGTGTCCACCAGCCTAAATGACAGCATTTCATAGGCCAGTAGTTTAGAAATGCTGGCATTCAGGGCCAGGGATCGAGGGTGGCTAGGTGGGAATTTACGCTTTCTCCCAAATGTTTGTGAGATGGAGAGCTGAACGCTGCCATGTGACATGGTTGAGATGCTTGGTGACGGAGGTGGTGATGGTGTTGGTGGTACATCCCCTGTTTGCTGGGCGGCAGGTGCCAACGTTCCTCCAGAGGCGGAGGAAGAGGCGGAGGCGGCAGCAGCAGAAGAGGCCGAGGCGGCAGCAGCAGAAGAGGCCGAGGCGGCAGCAGCAGAAGAGGTAGCAGGGGGAGCCTGAGTGACTTCCTTGTTTTTAAGGTGTTTACTCCACTGCAGTTCATGCTTTGCATGCAGGTGCCTGGTCATGCAGGTTGTGCTACGGTTCAGAACGTTAATGCCTCGCTTCAGGCTCTGATGGCATAGCGTGCAAACCACTCGGGTCTTGTCGTCAGCACATTGTTTGAAGAAGTGCCATGCCAGGGAACTCCTTGAAGCTGCCTTTGGGGTGCTCGGTCCCAGATGGCGGCAGTCAGTAGCAGGCGGAGTCTCTTGGCGGCGGGTGTTCTGCTTTTGCCCACTGCTCCCTCTTTTGATACGCTGTTGGCTCGGTCTCACCACTGCCTCTTCCTCCGAACTGTGAAAGTCAGTGGCACGACCTTCATTCCATGTGGGGTCTAGGACCTCATCGTCCCCTGCATCGTCTTCCACCCAGTCTTGATCCCTGACCTCCTGTTCAGTCTGCACACTGCAGAAAGACGCAGCAGTTGGCACCTGTGTTTCGTCATCATCAGAGACTTGCTGAGGTGGTATTCCCATGTCCTCATCATCAGGAAACATAAGTGGTTGTGCGTCAGTGCATTCTAGGTCTTCCACCGCTGGGGAAGGGCTAGGTGGATGCCCTTGGGAAACCCTGCCAGCAGAGTCTTCAAACAGCATAAGAGACTGCTGCATAACTTGAGGCTCAGACAGTTTCCCTGATATGCATGGGGGTGATGTGACAGACTGATGGGGTTGGTTTTCAGGCGCCATCTGTGCGCTTTCTGCAGAAGACTGGGTGGGAGATAATGTGAACGTGCTGGATCCACTGTCGGCCACCCAATTGACTAATGCCTGTACCTGCTCAGGCCTTACCATCCTTAGAACAACATTGGGCCCCACCATATATCGCTGTAAATTCTGGCGGCTACTGGGACCTGAGGTAGTTGGTACACTAGGACGTGTGGATGTGGCAGAACGGCCACGTCCTCTCCCAGCACCAGAGGGTCCACTAACACCACCACGACCATGTCCACGTCCGCGTCCCTTACTAGATGTTTTCCTCATTGTTATCGTTCACCACAACAGCAAAAATATTATTTGGCCCAATGTATTGAATTCAAATTCAGGCCTTTTTATACAGACACCTAACACTATCTGGCTATCTATTTAGGTACCGTATTACACTAATACAGGCACAGCAGTAACCACAGATTTAGCTGACTATGAATTTGAGGCCTAGTATTTAGGCGCTGGGTGACAGGTATAGATTTACTGACAGAATTAGACTTGGAAATGCACAGTAGCGTGTGTGTGAAGTTATTCAGAATGACCCTATGTGCACCTTGAATATGATATACCCTTTTAGGGATAGATTTCAAATAGCTCTGATACAGCAGAAACCACTAAATTAGGAAATTGCTAAATTGGGAATTGTATTTCAACCCAGAACAAAAACTGTGCTTTGACGGACACTAAATAACTTGACCAGCCACACCAGTAACGACAGATTTAGCTGGATATAAACTTGAGGCCTAGTATTTAGGCGCTGGGTGACAGGTATACGTTTACTGACAGAATTAGACTGGGATATGGCCAAAAAATAACTACACTATTGATGGTTAAATGCACTTGGTGTGACAGCTTGACCAACCACACTACTGAGGGTTAAATGCACTTGGTGACAGGCGCAGCTTGCCCCTGATGTAGTATATGGCCAAAAAATAAACAGACTATTGCTGGTTAAATGCACTTGGTGTGACAGCTTGACCAACCACACTACTGAGGGTTAAATGCACTTGGTGACAGGCGCAGCTTGCCCCTGATGTAGTATATGGCCAAAAAATAAACAGACTATTGCTGGTTAAATGCACTTGGTGTGACAGCTTCACCCTGATGTAGGATTTAGCCAAGAAACAACCACACCATTGAGGGTTAAATGCACTTGGTGACAGCTTGCCCCTGATGTAGTATATGGCCAAAAAATTAACAGACTATTGCTGGTTAAATGCACTTGGTGTGACAGCTTGACCCTGATGTAGGCTTTAGCCAAAAAACAACCACACCATTGAGGGTTAAATGCACTTGGTGGCAGCTTGTGCTGGCGCTACACAAGACACAAAATGGCCGCCGATCACCCCAGAAAAAAGTTACTGAAAAACGCTCTGGGCAGCCTAAAAACAGTGAGCAATTCAATAGCAGCAGTTCAATCATCCACAGCTGCAGATCGATCTCTGAATGAAGTCTTTTGGAGGAGTTAATCAGCCTAATCTCGCCCTACTGTCGCAGCTGCATCCTCTCCCTACGCTAATCAGAGCAGAGTGACGGGCAGCTCTATGTGACTCCAGCTTAAATAGAGGCTGGGTCACATGGTGCTCTGGCCAATCACAGCCATGCCAATAGTAGGCATGACTGTGACGGCCTCTTGGGGCAAGTAGTATGATGCTTGTTGATTGGCTGCTTTGCAGCCTTTCAAAAAGCGCCAAGAAAGCGACGAACACCGAACCCGGACTTTTACGAAAATGTTCGGGTCCGTGTCACGGACACCCCAAAATTCGGTACGAACCCGAACTATACAGTTCGGGTTCGCTCATCCCTAGTGATATCCTCTTCATCCAGGATGTTCACCAAAATATTGATCATAATATCAGCACCCCTGAGGTTAAAAGGAATAACTGTCATACCTTACCTGGATGACTGGTTGGTGATACCCCATCAGAATGGTTTCCTGATGAATAAATAAAAATCTCATCTTCTTCCACTTCAGAGTTTGAAATGTACAGGGTTCCTTGAATTCTTGGTAAATGTTAGCAAATTGTCACCAGAGAGGATTCACACCATTATCACTGAGGTGAAAGCATTATACTGTATGGCCCCTTTCACACAAGCGAGTTTTCCACACGGGTGCAATGCGTGACTTGAACGCATAGCACCAGCACTGAATCCTGACCCATTAATTTCAATAGGTGTGTGTACATGAGCATTTTTTTTCACGCATCACTTTTGCGTTGTATGAAAAATGCAGCATGTTCTATATTCTGCGTTTTTCATGCAACACTGGCCGCATAGAAGTGATTGGGGCTTCAGTGAAAAACGCATTGCATCCGCAAGCCTATCTAATTGATGAATTACCCTGGGTAAGAATGCACATCAGTGCTTTATGTAACAATATTCTGTTGGCCTGGGACCGCAATTTCAGGAACCTGTAAAAATGTATGACAATGCGGCTTTCCAGTTACAATGTCTCAGAGTAGTGGATCACTTCCAATTACCTCCATATGGGCAACGCTATGATCCCCCAGTCCCAGAAGCTCCTCATCATAGATGCCTTCTCCTGGGGCTAGGATGCCTGTGTAGACTCCCTGAAGGTCCAGAGCAAGAGGTCCCAGAACAAAGCCCACAAGTCCTCCAATCTAAGAAAACGAAAAGCAGTAAAATCAGCACTTCTACATTTTCAGGATTATCTCAAAGGCTACAGATTGCTGATCCAATCAAACAATCTTCCCACAGTATTCTACCTGAACAAACAAGAAGTAATGAGAAATCCTCTTCTCTTCAGGAAGTGCAGGCTTCTGTTGGAATGGGCAGAGCGAAAAGTGTGGGGCTTCTCTGCAGTGCACATCAGTGGATCTTTGAACCAGTCAGCTGATTATCTGAACAGATCCTCATTACACCCGGGAAAGTAAAGCCTAAGGCCCCTTTCACACAAGCGAGTTTTCTGCACGGGTGCAATGTGTGACGTAAACACAGCACCTGCACTGAATCCTGACCCATTCATTTCAAAGGGTCTGTGTACATGAATTTTTTTTTTCACGCATCAGTTCTGCGTTGCGTGAAAAACGCAGCATGTTCTATATTCTGTGTTTTTCACGCAGCCCTGGCCCCATAGAAGTGAATGGGTCTTCAGTGAAAAACGTAAGCAAGTGCAGATGCAATGCGTTTTTCACTGATGGTTGCTAGGAGATGTTGTTTGTAAACTTTCAGTTTTTTATCACGCGCGTGAAAAACACATCAAAGCGCATTGCACCCGCTCAGAAAAAACTGAACAACTGAACGCAATCGCAGACAAAACTGACTGAATTTGCTTGCAAAATGGTGCGAGTTTCACTGAACGCATCCTGAACGCATTCGGACCTAATCTGTCACGCTCGTGTGAAAGAGGCCTAAGGCCCCATTCACACGGGCGAGTATTCAGCGCGGATGCGATGCGTGAGTTGAACGCATTGCACTCACACTGAATCCCGACCCATTCATTTCTATAGGGCTGTTCACATGAGCGGTGATTTTCACGCATCACTTATGCGTTGCGTGAAAATCGCAGCATGCTCGATTTTCACGCATGGTTGCTAGGAGAGAAGGATGGAGACCCGATTATTATTATTTTCCCTTATAACATGGTTATAAGGGAAAATAATAGCATTCTGAATACAGAATGCATAGTACAATAGGGCTGGAGGGGTTAAAAAATGTTTTAAAAATTATTTAACTCACCTTAATCCACTTGCTCGCGTAGCCGGCATCTCTCCTGTCTCTTTCTTTGCTGATTGCAGTCAAAGGACCTGTGGTGACGTCACTCCGATCATCACATGGTCCGTCACATGATCTTTTACTGTGGTGATGGATCATGTGATGACCAGAGTGATGTCACCACAGGTCCTGTTCCTCCACACAGCTAAGATGAAGACAGAAGGAGATGCCGGCTTCGCGATCAAGTAGACTAAGGTGAGTTAAATTTTTATTTTATTTTTAAAACCCTCCAGCGCTATTTTACTATGCATTCTGTATTCAGAACGCTATTATTTTCCCTTATAACCATGTTATAAAGGAAAATAATACAATCTACAGAGCACCGATCCCAAGCCTGAACTTCTCACGCAAGTGCAAAACGCATTACAATGTTTTGCACTCGCGCTGAAAAATTGTGCGTGTTCCCGCAACGCACCCGCACATTTTCCCGCAACGCCAGTCTGAAAGAGACCTAAGGCTTCTTTTACAAGAACAATATGGATTGTGTCAGGATCTGTTCAGGAAAAAAAAATTATTATAAGTTCAGTTAGTTTTGTCTGCAATTACATTCAGTGTTTCAGTTGCCGCACAGGTGCAATCAGTTTTTGATGATTTTTTTCACGCCAGTGAAAAAAAAAAAAAAAAAAAAACTCAAGAATTACAATCTAAATTTCCTAGCAAGCATCAGTGAAAAACGCATTGCATCCAGATGCAATCCGTTTTCCCATGCAAGCCCCATTCAATTCTATAGAACCAGAACTGTGTGAAGATGAAGAACACAGAATACAGAACATGCTGTCATTTTTCCTGAAAGCAGAAATGATGCTTGAAAAACTACACTCATGTACATAAACCCATTAAATTGAATAGGTGAAGATTCAGTCCCAATGCTTCATGCATCGCATCCGGATGGGAAACTAGCTTGTGTGAAAGAGCCTTAAGAGCTTATATTTTCCAATAGATAGTGGAAAGATGGACCTGCCACTTCTGTCTTCAACAAGAAAGTAAATTGTTTTAGCTTAATCTATCAGCCCAGCCAAGCGATCGCCATTGACGGCCTGTCCTACCTTTGGAACAAGGGCTTGATTTACGTGTTCCCACCTCTCCCTCTAATTCCAAAAGTGCTAATGAAAGTTATGCAGGATCAGGCAGAGATCACTGTGATTCTGCCCTTCTGGACTCAAAGTGTGGTTCTGTAGCGCTCTCAAAGAGCAATTTTTGGAAGCTACCATAAATACCAGATCTTCTCTCCCAGATGCCGGCCTTAATAAGCCGCTGTGCTGGCGGTGGATCACCAAAGTTATGTAGAGGAACCACTCTCTTCATAATTTCAGCATATCCACTGCTGATTCTAAATGTAAGACAGCTTCCTTGCTGCCTTACATTTAGACCATTTTCTAGGTCTAAAACAGGCGTAGAAAATTATGAATGACATGTCACGGCCAGCTCATCCCCTTCCAGGCTCACACAGCGCATCCTTTTTTAGACCTGGCAAGAGCGGAGAAGAAGTCGCAGAATCTGCCACAGCATGGTGTGTGGTAGAATCTGAGCTAGATATATGCCACAAAAGTGGCGTATATCAGTTAGTAAATTACCCCCTTTATTTGTACCAAATCCATTAACTGCAATTTCGACTTGAATGCAATATGCGAAAAGACAGCAGTTATATTTTGTAACTATAATCTTAGAGAATGGTAAATCAGTGCAATATTACAACAGTTTTATGAAAGAGAACCAATGATTTAACCAATTGCATTAAAGCTGTAATCCAAAAGCAGATTGAATGCAAATAGGATATTTACG
This sequence comes from Bufo gargarizans, assembly GCF_014858855.1. NCBI lineage: Eukaryota > Metazoa > Chordata > Amphibia > Anura > Bufonidae > Bufo > Bufo gargarizans. Next base: position 344,815,340 of record NC_058083.1, read on the forward strand.
GTAAGTATGAATTGCACAGCTGTAATCCAGCTTTAAAAAATGTTTAAGATAAAAATGACCTAACATCACAACAAGCGGAGACAATTTATTCTTGTTCCAGAATCTGTCTCTTTTGCAAATCAAGATTAAGAACTCTATTAAATATCTGAGCTATTTTATAATCCAGTGATTAAAGAGGATAATGTAGGAATCTACTTTAAATTTAAAGTAGTTAATTGTCTTTTACCCAATATAAGCTGCAAGTATAAAACCAATATACTGAGTGTATATGTTCAAGGCTTTATTAAATTTACATTTTATAAGATGTTACATGAAACAAAAATAAAAATGCACAGAGTGGTATTTTATATTGAAGTTCACAATATTCATATGTATAAATAATTTAACGAGTCAAATTGTACGAAGTTAGGAACAAACGAGTAGACAGATACATTTCTTCAACATTATACCCTCTGATATTTCACCTAAAATTCCATAACCCCTTTTAAGGACACGGCCATATTTCACCTTAAGGACCAGACCATTTTTTGCAAATCTGACCAGTGTTACTTTATGTGGTGATAACTTTAAAATGCTTTTACTTATCCAGGCCATTCTGAGATTGTTTTTTCAACACATATTGTACTTCATGACACTGGTAAAATGAAGTAAAAAAAAATTCATTGTTATTCATTTCCAAGTTTCAATTTCTCTACTTCTATAATACATAGTAATACCTCCAAAAATAGTTATTACTTTACATTCCCCATATTTCTACTTCATGTTTGGATCATTTTGGGAATGCCATTTTAGTTTTTGGGGACGTTACAAGGCTTAGAAGTTTACAAGCAAATCTTCAACATTTTCCGAAAATTTCAAAAACCCAATTTTTAGGGACCAGTTCAGGTCTGAAGTCACTTTGCGAGGCTTACATAATATTCATTAACCCTGTAGGTGCTCTACAAGAGTTGGCAGTTATTTTGGCAAATAAAGATGAAATTTCAGAATTAAAATTTGTGGCCAAATTTTAAATTTTAATCAATTTCTTCCCCTAACAAAGCAAGGGTTAACAGCCAAACTAAACTCTATATTTAATGCCCTGACTCTGCGGTTTACAGAAACCCCCCATATGTGGTCGTACACTACTGTACGGCCACACGGCAGGACGTAGAGGGAATGGAGCACCGTGTGGTTTTTGGAAGGCAGATTTTTATGGACTGGTTTATTTACACCATGTCCCATTTGAAGCCCCCCTGATGCACACCTACAGTAGAAACTCCCTAAAAGTGACCCCATTTTGGAAACTACGGGATAAGGTGGCGGTTTTGTTGGGACTATTTTAAGGGTACATATGATTTTTGGTTGCTCTATACATTTTTGTGAGGTAAGGCTACCAAAAATAGAAATTCTGAAATTTCATCTCCATATGCCATAAACACCTAAAGGGTTAATAAAGTTTGTAAAATTTTGTTTTGCATACCTTGCATACCTTTTTTGGAGTTTCTACTCTAGGGGTGCATCAGGGGTTCTTCAAATGGGACACAGTGTCAAAGAAAAGGTCATCAAAATCTGCCTTCCAGAAACCATACGGCATTCCTTTCCTTCTGCGCCCTGCCGTTTGGTCATAGAGCAGTTTACGACCACATATGGGGCATTTCTGCAAACTGCAGAATCAGGGTAAAAAATATTAAGTTTTGTTTGGCCATTGCTTTGTTATGGAAAAAATGGATTAAAATGGAAAATGACAGAGCTTTTTTTTTTGGACCGTGTTAATCTGGGGGTTAGGTCATGGGGTATTTTTATAGAGGAGATTTTTACAGACTCGGTGATACCTGATATGTCTACTTTTTTACATTTATTTAGGTTTTACCCTATATTATCCTTCTATAAACAAAAAAACATTTTAGTATCTGCATAGTCTAAGAGTCATTTATTATTATTTTTGTTGCCGATTATCTTAGGTAGGGGCTCATTTTTTGTGGGATGAGGGGACGGTTTAATTGGCAATATTTTGGGGGCTATATGACTTTTTGATCGCTTGCTATTACACTTTTTGTTATGTAAGGTAACAAAAAAAATCTTATTTTGAACCTTCTTTTTTACTGTGTTAATCTGGGGGGTTAGGTCATGGGGCATTTTTATAGAGGAGATTCTTACGGACGCGGCGATACCTTATATGTTTACTTTTTTAATTTATCTTAGTTTTACTAAATATAATTTTTGTAAAAAAAACTTTTTTTGGGTGTCTCAAGGCTAAGAACCATAGTTTTTTTTTGATAGTGGCTAAATTGGGGAAGGGGATTATAAATTTAGCACTCCATGGAAGTGTGGTACTCCCTGAAGCAACCAATAATGCAGAGTGCCGGATGATCGGGGCACGTGTCACACTGAGTGGTGGTGTCCTTTCATATCCCCATCCTGTTACACACTCTGCACCTTTTTTGGGTCCGTCCCTTCTTTCCAGTATGGGGGACCACACCTGGAAATTGTTGGCCAGGGACGATCGGGGAGCCTCCAGTTCCCGAGGTACTCCCGCCTGCTCATTCCCGGTGAGAATAGATCAGGGCCTTGAGGACTGCCTCATAGAACTGAAGGAATTTCCCTGTGTTGCCAGCACTCTGGTACAGTACAAAAGAATTGTACAAGGCAATCTGCACTAAATAGACCACAACTTTTTTGTACCATGCCCGGGTTTTGCGCATGGTCAGAGAGATCAACTCCTCCCATATACAGATTGTAGTCAACGATACAATTGGGCTTAAGGACTTCGCACAGGGACAGGGCTGATGCCGTTACCGTGAATTGTGGACAGTACAAGGACTGTCTCCCTCTTGTCCTTATATCTGACCAGCAGCAGGTTTCCACTGTTAAGGGCACGGGTCTCACCCCTGGGGATAGGTACCTGGAGGGGGTAGGTAGGGAGGCCGCGCTGATTTTTCCGCACGGTCTGACAAGCAGACGTGGATCTGGCGGCGAGGGACTGGAACAAGGGGATACTAGTATAAAAGTTATCCACCCTTATCTAGCAGTGGGTGCATAAGGTCACACACAAGTTTCCCACTAACACCCAGAGTGAGGGGACATTCTGGGTGTTGAATACGGGAGGTACTCTCACAAAGTTTGTACAGCTTCTCGCCATACCTCGCCCGCTTAGAGGGAACATACTGGCGGAAAATGAGTCTCCCCTTAAAAGCAATGAAAGACTCATCAACCGCAATCTCCATTCCATGTACATAGGCCTCCACAAATTTGGCCCAAAAATGATCAATGACCGGCCTGATTTTGTACAGGTGGTCATAGGCAGGATCACCTTGGGGGGGGACATGGTGCATTATCTATATAATGCAGGCATTTCCGGATGGCCTCAAACCGAGTACGTGTCATGGCCATACTGCTGAGTGGAGTTAGGTAGAGGAGGTCCCCACTCCAGTACTGCCTTACACTAGGTTTTTTAACTAGGCTCATGTGCAGCACGAGGCCCCAAAAAGGCCTCATTTTGGCTGCACTGACCGGAGTCCAGCCACCGGCCCTAGCCAAAAGGGAGCCCGGGTGTTGAGCAAAGAAATGTTGAGCGTACAGGTTCGTTTGCTCCATCATCAGATTTAGTTGTATTCAGTGAAGCCCACTGTGGAAATCTGGATTCCTGGCCTACAAAATCAGGAATCTCGGGCTCAAAATTCTCTGGGGTACACCAGACAAGTTCACTCAGGTGGACTGATCTGGTGGGCCGGAAAACTAGTACAAGCCCCAGAGTGTCCCTGGCATGGTGGTCCCCTTGATCTGCCGCCTTGGAGGCTCATCATCATCACTAGATGATGAGGAGGACGCAGATGACAACAGGAAAGTGGTGTCATCCTCGTCCTCACTGGGGCTCTCGGACTTGGAGGCAAGCAGGGCGTATGCCTCCTCGGCCGAGAACATCCGGCGGGCCATAGGGAAGTGTGTGTTTGTGTGTGCGTGTAAATCTTTATTCAGTGTGCGTGGGGACACGCGTGTTCGTGACCTTTGCCCTACAGCTAAAAAAAGAAAAAAAAAAAAGGAAAACTAACTAAACAAAATGAAAAAAGTGTAAAAAAAGAAAAAATAAAGTTACAAACGCACTGTCAGGTGGGGTGGGCGATGCGCTAACAGTGGCCGGACGCAAAGAGTTCCGGCCACAGTCAGCGCATGCAAAAAAATAAATAAAAAAACTGTCTCCCAAAAACTGTCTCTCCCCCAAAAAAGGGTGGGGGGAGGGGGGCAAGTTGCAGCACCCCTGGGAGGGTCTAGGGTCACACAGCTAAGTGCTGTGGACCCCAGAAACCCGATCAAGGTGGTAAAAGTTCTTTAGAAAAAAAAAACTTTTTCCCCCTATCTATCCCTCACTATCCCTGCCAAAATAGCCTATCCCTACCCGTCCCTACAGACTGATGGCACAAAAAACTAACTTTTTCTGGGCAACACAGCCGGAGCTCCGCTCTCTCCCGCTCCACGGACCAGTATGAGCAGGGAGAGGAGCTCCGGCAATTCAAATTTGCTGCTCTGCCCAGCCTCCCTGCCAGCCAATCAAATGCGATCCTGAGAGGTGGCGTAACCGTCACCTCTCAGGATCCCAGGACAGTGATTGGTGGTGTATTATTGCACCATCGATCACCGTCCTTTCCGGGTTATCTGGTCATCAGAGACCCAAATAACCCGGAAATGCAGCAAGCCGTAGGTCTGAATTGACCTGCAGTTTGCTGTGATCGCCGACATAGGGGGGGTCACAGGACCCCCCTGGGCATTGTCCCACGGTGCCTGCTGATTGATTTCAGCAGGCACCGGGTTCTGATCACCGCCGGCCGCGCGGTGATCGGGACGTCATGTGTCCCTAAGTACCGGGACATCATGCCGTACCGGTACATCATATGTCCCCAACAGGTTAAACAAAGGATGCAACTGTATAATTTTGACATACTTGTAGAGAATAGATTAAAAAGAAATGCTGAAAAGAAAATGATGCAACTATAAACTAACAGTACCAACTTTGTTGTATCTATAGAATACAGATGGTATATGCTAAAAAAAAATCTGGGAAGAAGAATGTTATTGTTTCACAATTGTTTCTTCAGACAGACTGAAAATTATACTGTCCAGATACCCATATATTTGGGTTTATCTGCCACTGATTTTCATTATAAAAATAAATGCATAAAGAATATTTATTCTTGCAAAGCAGCACAGTCACCTACAGTTTTCAGTACTGTGGTACTGTAGTATACTGTGGTATCTAGAGGCAAACCTGTAAAAATCGCATACTGTCGGTATATCGTGGCACAATTAAATCCCACGTATACGTTACATTATAGATCTATATCTTTATAGAAGCTCTGCATTTGAATACAGCCTTAAGGTATCCATACACCTTCACAAGCTATTGAATGAACACTTATCCAACTGACAGCCATCTCTCCCAACACCTCTATACACATACACATTCGGACAAGCATGTATGCATTTTCAGTGGGAGAGAGGAGAAAGCCACTGACAGATACCTCTGGTAGAGGCTTTTCTTCTGGGACAACAAATAGATGTGTCATTGAAATTCAATGTGCCCTATCCTTCTCTTTCCTGACAGAAGTAGTCGGGATCTCCCATAAAACAATTCTCAATCTTAGAGCATATCAATAGCAAGTATGTTTCCACCAACCATCAGAGATTGACACTAGTACACCAATAAATTTGATTTACTATAACATTATCTGTGGAACTTCAAGCTCCAGATGCTCTTACACTCTCAATTTATGTTATAAACAATAAATATCTCCAACATGTCTCATAACAGTTTCCAATCTCTATTGCCTTCTTGGTAGTACCACAAGGCCTAAAAGCTTACCTAAAGCTCAGTTTTGGTCTCTGTACTCATTCACTGTTCTACTGTTGTAACAGTAGATTCCTTTTCTGCCACAGAGTCTCTCACCACTCTGTCTCTGTCTCATAGTCAACCACTCAATGCCATTTTGGCACCAGTATAAGACAAATTCTTTCCTCCAACTTGCAGATGCCTCCAGCACTCAACACTCCTTCAAGTTGCAGCTACTTTGGGCTGTTTCTGCTTTGCTACAACTAATGGAATTATTGAGAGAGAAGACACTGTATGAATTAAGATTAGAAGAGGGAAACCCCACTGTTCTATTCTACTTGCAAGAAATGTGAACTCTGAAATCATATCAATATCTCAGATACTGCCCAATTAGTGCTGCCATTGAATCTTCATCAGGAACTGTCTGTCTCTGAGTCTCATTTACAATAAAAATGTATTAGTCTCTGCCTGCCTGACAGCAGAGTGTGTCTGCAAGTCTTTGGAGGTAGTCTCTACCTGCTTTGCACATCTAGAGGCTGAAAGTTTTGCCCATTCTTCTTTGCAAAATATCTCAAGCTCTGTCAGATTGTAAAATACATTGAGAGGACTCCTCTTTAAGTTCTCTCCATTATGTGTACGAGTACGTGAGTCCTCTCCAATATGAATTTGAGCATGGGAGTGCTCTCAATGCATTTCACTGCAGTTTTTTTTTACTTCAATAAAAATTTATGGAAAAATTTGATTCGCACAAGAACTAACTTCCTCGCTCTTTGTGGTAACAAATTTTTTTTCCACCTAAAATGGGGACTACATGTGTAACAAAGTGAAAGTAAAAAGCCTGGGAATGCCATATGACTTAAAATGCTGTGCTGCCAGTCAATCAGCAGACAGTCATCCCCAGTGATATTACAGCCCTAAAAAAAAAAAATCATCTTGCTCGCTGTCATTTCACTATGAATTGAGCATAGGGAGAGACGTGGCAAGCACTAGGGACAGTGTTTTAGAAAGCTTTTAATTGTAGAATGGACAGGGAGAGTGCAGGGAGATCAAAAGGGGGAGTTTTAGACACTGTAGGGAGAGCATAGGGAGAGCGCAGGGACATTGCAAACACAGTGTAATCTCCCTGTGAATCTTGTTCAACTGCTGCGCCATTCATTTTTAATCTGTTCTGTTATACATAGATTTACCCTTCATCAGACTCATTGTCAACAGGCATATTTATCTAGTTCATCTGCTGCACCATTCATACTTAGGCCTCATGCACACGACAGTATTTTTTCACATTCCGCAAAAACGGGGTCCGTAGGTCCGTGACCGTTTTTTTTCGTCTGTGGGTCTTCCTTGTTTTTTGGAGGATCCACGGACATGAAAAATGAAAGTCAAGTTTGCCATTGAAATGATAGGAAAAAACGGACACGGATCACGGACACGGATGACAATCTTGTGTGCATCTTGTGTGCATCCGTGATTTTTCACGGACCCATTGACTTGAATGGGTCCGTGAACCGTTGGCCGTGAAAAAAATAGGACAGGTCCTATTTATTCACGGCCAGGAAACACGGATCACGGATGCGGCTGCCAAACGGTGCATTTTCCGATTTTTCCACGGACCCATTGAAAGTCAATGGGTCCGTGAAAAAAAAAACGGAAAACTGCACAACGGCCACAGATGCACACAACGGTCGTGTGCATGAGGCCTTAATCTAATCCGTTATACATAGACTTACTGTGGTCTAATATATGGCATGTTTATCTAGTTTACTTGCTGCAATATTAATACTTAATCTATTCTGTTATACATAGACTTACTGTGCATCAGACTCATTGTGAACAGGCAGTCTAATATATAGGTTTATGTAGTTCACTTGCTGTGTCATTAAGACTTAATCAGTTTTGTTGTACATACAATTACTGTGCATCAGATTCAGTGTCAACAAGTGGTCTAATATACAGGTGCATTTATCTAGTTCACTTGCTGAGTCATTAAGACTTAATCTGTTCTGTTATACATAGACTTACTGTGCATCAACAGGCGGTCTAATACTCTATGTAGGCACATTTATTTAGTCCACTTGCTGCACCACTAATACTAATCTGCTCTGTTATATATAGACTTTCTCTACTATATGGGCATGTTTATCTAGTTTGTTTGCTGCACCATTAATACTTAATCTTTTCTGTTATATATACACTCACCTAAAGAATTATTAGGAACACCTGTTCTATTTCTCATTAATGCGATTATCTAGTCAACCAATCATATGGCAGTTGCTTCAATGCATGTAGGGTTGTGGTCCTGGTCAAGACAATCTCCTGAACTCCAAACTGAATGTCAGAATGGGAAAGAAAGGTGAGCTACAGCAGCAGAAGACCCCACGAGGTACCACTCATCTCCACTACAAATAGGAAAAAGAGGCTACAATTTGCATGAGCTCACCAAAATTGGACTGTTGAAGACTGGAAAAATGTTGCCTGGTCTGAGTCCCGATTTCTGTTGAGACATTCAAATGGTAGAGTCCGAATTTGGCGTAAACAGAATAAGAACATGTATCCATCATGACTTGTTACCACTGTGCAGGCTGGTGGTGGTGGTGGTGGTGGTGTAATAGTGTGGGGGATGCTTTCTGGGCACACTTTAGGCCCCTTAGTGCCAATTAGCCATCGTCTAAATGCCACGGGCTACCTGAGCATTGTTTTTGACCATGTCCATCCCTTCATGACCACCATGTACCCATCCTCTGATGGCTACTTCCAGCAGGATAATGCACCATGTCACAAAGCTCGAATCATTTCAACTTGGTTTCTTGAAAATGACAATGAATTTACTGTACTAAAATGGCCCCCACAGTCACCAATAGAGCATCTTTGGGATGTGGTGGAACGGGAGCTTCGTACCCTGGATGTGCATCCCTCAAATCTCCATCAACTGCAAGATGCTATCCTATCAATAAGGGCCAACATTTCTAAAGAATGCTATCAGCACCTTGTTCAATGCCACGTAGAATTAAGGCAGTTCTTAAGGCAAAAGGGGGTCCAACACCGTATTAGTATGGTGTTCCTAATAATTGTTTAGGTCAGTGTAGACTTACTGTGCATCAGATTCAGTGTCAGCAGGTGGTCTAATATGTAGGAGTGTTTATCTAGTACAGTTGCTGTGGCATTAATACTTAATCTTCTCTGTTATGCGTAGACTTAACCACTTCAACCCCCCTAGCTGAAACACCCTTAATGACCAGGCCACTTTTTACACTTCTGCACTACACTACTTTCACCATATATTGCACGGTCATGCAACTTACCACCCAAATGAATTTTACCTCCTTTTCTTCTCACTAATAGAGCTTTCATTTGGTGGTATTTCATTGCTGCTGACATTTTTACTTTTCTTGTTATTAATTGAAATGTAACGAAATTTTTGCAAAAAAATTACATTTTTCACTTTCAATTGTAATTATTTTTTTTTTAAACGACATCTATATATAAATTTTTCACAAAATTTATTGTTCTACATGTCTTTGATTAAAAAAAATGTTTGGGTAAAAAAAATGCTTTGGGTAAAAGTTATAGCATTTACAAACTATGGTACAAAAATGTGAATTTCGGCTTTTTGAAGCAGCTCTGACTTTCTGAGCACCTGTCATGTTTCCTGAGGTTCTACAATGCCCAGACAGTAGAAAACCTCCACAAATGACCCTGTTTCGGAAAGAAGACACCCTAAGGTATTCGCTGATGGGCATAGTGAGTTCATAGAACTTTTTATTTTTTGTCACAAGTTAGCGGAAAATTAGGATTTTTTTTATTTCCTTACAAAGTCTCATATTCCACTAACTTGTGACAAAAAATAAAAACTTCCATGAACTCACTATGCCCATCACGAAATACCTTGGGGTGTCTTCTTTCTAAAATGGGGTCACTTGTGGGGTAGTTATACTGCCCTGGCATTTTAGGGGCCCAAATGTGTGGGAAGTAGTTTGAAATCAAAATCTGTAAAAAATGGCCTGTGAAATCCAAAAGGTGCTCTTGGAATGTGGGCCCCTTTGCCCACCTAGGCTGCAAAAAAGTGTCACACATCTGGTATCGCCATACTCAGAAGAAGTAGGGCAATGTGTTTTGGGGTTTCTTTTTACATATACCCATGCTGGGTGAGAGAAATATTTCGGCAAAAGACAACTTTTCCCATTTTTTTTTAAAACAAAGTTGGCATTTGACCAAGATATTTATCTCACCCAGCATGGGTATATGTAAAAAGACACCCTAAAACACATTCCCCAACTTCTCCTGAGTACGGCGATACCACATCTGTGACCCTTTTTTGCAGCTTAGGTGGGCAAAAGTGCCCACATTCCAAAGAGCACCTTTCGGATTTCACCGGCCATTTTTTACACATTTTGATTGCAAACTACTTCTCACGCATATGGGCCCCTAAAATGCCAGGGCAGTATAACTACCCCACAAGTGACCCCATTTTGGAAAGAAGACACCCCAAGGTATTCCGTGAGGGGCATGGCGAGTTCCTAGAATTTTTTTATTTTTTGTCGCAAGTTAGTGGAATATGAGACTTTGTAAGGAAAAAAAAAATCATCATTTTCCGCTAACATGTGACAAAAAATAAAAAATTCTAGGAACTCGCCATGCCCCTCACAGAATACCTTGGGGTGTCTTCTTTCCAAAATGGGGTCACTTGTGGGGTAGTTATACTACGCTGGCATTTTAGGGGCCCATATGCGTGAGAAGTAGTTTGCAATCAAAATGTGTAAAAAATGGCCTGTGAAATCCGAAAGGTGCTCTTTGGAATGTGAGCCCATTTGCCCACTTAGGCGGCAAAAAATTGCTACACATGTGGTATCACCGTACTCAGGAGAAGTTGGGGAATGTGTTTTGGGGTGTCATTTTACATATACCCATGCTGGGTGAGATAAATATCTCGGCAAAAGACAACTTTTCCCATTTTTTTATACAAAGGTGGCATTTGACCAAGATATTTATCTCACCCAGCATGGGTATATGTAAAATGACACCCCAAAACACATTCCCCAACTTCTCCTGAGTACGGCGATACCACATGTGTGACACTCTTTTGCAGCCTAGATGCGCAAAGGTGCCCAAATTCCGTTTAGGAGGGCATTTTTAGACATTTGGATCCCAGACTTCTTCTCACGCTTTAGGGCCCCTAAAAAGCCAGGGCAATATAAATACCCCACATGTGACCCCATTTTGGAAAGAAGACACCCCAAGGTATTCAATGAGGGGCCTGGCGAGTTCATAGAATTTTTTATTTTTTGGGGGCATAAGTTAGCGGAAATTGATATATTTTTTTTTCCTCACAAAGTCTCACTTTCCGCTAACTTGGGACAAAAATTTCAATCTTTCATGGACTCAATATGCCCCTCAGCGAATACCTTGGGGTGTCTTCTTTCCAAATTGGGGTCATTTGTGGGGTGTTTGTGCTGCCCTGGTATTTGAGGGTCTCCGCAATAATTACATGTATGGCCAGCATTAGGAGTTTCTGCTATTCTCCTTATATTGAGCATACAGGTAATGAGATTTTTTTTCCGTTCAGCCTCTGGGCTGAAAGAAAAAAAATGAACGGCACAGATTTCTTCATTCGCATCGATCAATGTGGATGAAAAAATCTCTGCCAAAAAAAAAAAGGAGGGGAAAGGCGTCTGCCAGGACATAGGAGCTCCGCCCAACATCCATACCCACTTAGCTTGTATGCCCTGGCAAACCCGATTTCTCCATTCACATCAATTGATGTGGATGAATAAATCATTGCCGGGATTTTTAATTTTTTTTTTATATACAAACTGTTTGCCAAAGCATATGAACACCGCCACCTCCTCAGCTCATATGCCTTGGCAAACGTATCTTTTACTGCAGAGGAGAAATCTCGTCTTGCAGCGCCGCATACACCGACTTGTGTGTAATCTGACAGCAGCGCAATGCTTCTGTCAGAATGCACATCAGTGTTGCAGCTAGTCGATCGGTTGGTCCACCTGGAAGATAAAAAAAACTAAACAAAAAAGAAAAAACCAGGCCGCAACACAATCATTTTATTAACTTTATAATAACCTTTGAACAGAACATATAAACTTTATTTAACTTTTGGAACTGAACGTTAACTTTTTTGCTTACTGGTGTTTTTTTTTTTTGTTTTTTTTTACCTTTATAGGACAAACCTCTCCTTCCCCATGGGACAATGTGCAAAGCGCAAATCGCCCAAAGATGTGGCGAAGTGCGTTATGCACTTTGTCCCAGGTGAAAGGAGAGGTTTGCAGCAGCTGTGTGTGAATGGGCCCTAATAGCCCTGTGTGCCTGTCCTGGTGAGATGTGATCCCTATGCTAGGTGTACCTGTGTGTAGTACTTCCGGAAACACTCCCCTAAGCATAGGGCAGGGTGGTCAGGGCAGTCAGGACAGAAATAGCGGGTGCCACGCCTTATTCCACTCCTGCTACAGACACGACATCTTTTTCGGGGTGACGGTTGGGTTGAGGTACCAGCAACGACATTGGGGAAATGTCGCTCGTGTAGACAGCTAACTACACTGGTGGATGGGGCCAAGGAACCTCCTGGATACAGGAGGTTCTCGATGATCTCTTCCTGAAATTTGAGGAAGGATCCTGTTCTCCCAGCCTTACTGTAGAGAACAAAACTATTATACAGAGCCAATTGAATTAAATATACAGACACCTTCTTATACCAGCGTCTGGTGCGTCGGGAAACAAAATACGGAGACAACATCTGGTCATTAAAGTCCACCCCTCCGATGTGAAGGTTATGGTCGTGGACTGAGAGGGGCTTTTCAATGATTCTGGTTGCTCGCTCAATTTGGATTGTCGTGTCTGCGTGAATGGAGGAGAGCATGTAAACGTCACGCTTGTCTCTCCATTTCACCGCGAGCAGTTCTTCGTTACACAAGGCAGCCCTCTCCCCCCTTGCAAGACGGGTGGTAACAAGCCGTTGGGGGAAGCCCGCGTGACTAGTTTGCGCGGTGCCACAGCAGCCAATCTGTTCTAGAAACAAATGTCTGAAGAGGGCCACACTTGTGTAGAAATTGTCCACATAAAGATGGTACCCCTTGCCAAATAAGGGTGACACCAAGTCCCAGACCCAGTCTTCCCACTGCTCCCCAGGTAGTCAGGGCAACTGACTGGCTCCAGGGTCTGATCTTTTCCCTCATAGATCCAAAATGTGTGGGTATAGCCTGTGGCCCTTTCACAGAGCTTATACAATTTGACCCCATACCGGGCGCGCTTGCTTGGGATGTATTATTTGAAGCCAAGGCGCCCGGTAAAATGTATTAGGGACTCGTCTACGCAGATGTTTTGCTCAGGGGTATAAAAATCTGCAAATTTCTGGTTGAAGTGGTCTATGAGGGGCCGAATTTTGTGGAGCCGGTCAAAAGCTGGGTGGCCTCTGGGACGGGAGATGTTGTCGCTAAAGTGCAGGAAACGCAGGATGGCCTCAAATTGTGCCCTGGACATGGCAGCAGAGAACATAGGCATGTGATGAATTGGGTTCGTGGACCAATATGACCGCAATTCATGCTTTTTGGTTAGACCCATGTTAAGGAGAAGGCCCAGAAAAGTTTTAATTTTCGGAAACTTGGACTGGTTTCCACCGGAAAGGCTGGGCATAATAGCTTCCCGGGTTGGCGGTTATAAATTGTGTGGCATATCGGTTTGTTTCTACCACGACTATGTCCAAGAGCTTCGCAGTCAAGAACAGCTCAAAAAATCCCAGGGCCGAACCGATCTGAGCTGTCTCAACCCGAACTCCAGACTGGGCGGTGAAAGGGGGAACTAATGGTGCGGCTGAAGTTGGGGACTGCCAATCAGGATTTTTCAGCACCTCAGGGATTCTAGGGGCTCTACGGGCCTGTCTGTGCGGTGGCTGCGACGGGGTAATTACTGCACGTGCCAACGTACCAGCTTCAACTGCCCTTCTGGTGCTCGCCACTTCACCAGGTTCTACGGCAGTGCTGGTACTAGGTCCAGGGAGGGCTGCGCTGCTGGTGTATGCCTCACCACGTAATCCGACAGCGCCAGCCCCACTCTGCTGCCCTTGAAGCGGATCCTGCACAACCTGTGGTCTAGCGACATGGGGCCGGGTACGCCTGGTGGTATCAGGGACCTCAACCTCCTCGTCCGAACTTTGTGTCAGACTGCCACTGCTTTCTACAGGTTCATATTCTGACCCGCTAGATTCAACAGATGAGGGTTCCCATTCCTCATCTGACTGGGTCAGAAGCCTGTAGGCCTCTTCAGAAGAATACCCCCTGTTTGACATTTTAGCTACTAAATTTAGGGGTATTCCCTGAGACTACCCAAGAAAAAAAGCAAGCCAGTCTTACAAATGGGAGGCTAGCGAAGTACCGGAGGCCGCTGCGGTTGATAAAAAATATCAAAACTGATTTTTTTAATCGCCGCAGCGCTTGTAAAGTGATTGTGCAGTGATCAAAAAAATATATATTTTTTGTCACTGCGGCGGGGCGGGCGTGGGTGAACGCACATGTGGGCGACCGATCAGGCCTGATCGGGCAAACACAGCGTTTTGGGTGGAGGGCGAACTAAGGTGACACTAATACTATTATAGATCTGACTGATCAGTTCTGATCACTTACAGATACTATAAAAGTACAAATGTTGATTAGCGATACGCTAATCAGTGAATAAGTGACTGCGGTGCGGTGGGCTGGGCGCTAAACGATCGCTAACTACCTAACCAAGGGGCCTAAACTATCCTTAAAACCTAACAGTCAATACCAGTGAAAAAAAAAAAAGTGACAGTTTACACTTTTTTCCTTTCACTAGGTGATTGACAGGGGTGATCAAGGGGTTAATTGCGGTGCAGGGGGTGATCTGGGGCTAAGTGTGTGGTGTTTAGTGCTACTCACTGTGATTCCTGCTCCTCTGCTGAGACCAACCGACCAAAAGGACCAGCAGAGGAGCAGGGAAGCCATTTAACACATTATATTTACAAATATAATGTGTTAGATGGCTTGTGATTGGATTTTTTAAAAATCATCAGCTTGCCAGCCACGATCATTGGCTGGCAAGCTGATGACGTGACCCCCCTCAAACAAATGCCGGCCCGCGATGCGCATGCGCGGGCCGGCTAAGTGCGTCATCTCGCGTCTTGCGAGATGACGCACCGCTGCATGACTCTTGCCTGGAGCTGCCGCCTCCGGACCGCGATCCTGCGTTAGGCCGTCCGGAGGCGGTTAATGTGCTTCAGATTCAGTGTCAACAGGTGGTCTAATATACAGGCGTATATCTACATGTAGTTTATATGGTGCGCCATTAATACTTAGGCCCTTTTCACACGGGCGAGTATTCCGCACGGGTGCAATGCGTGAGTTGAACGCATTGCACCCGCACTGAATCCTGACCCATTCATTTCTATGGGGCTGTGCACATGAGCTGTGATTTTCACGCATCGCAGGCCCCATAGCATGCTCTATATTCAGCGTTTTTCACGCAACGCAGGCCCCATAGAAGTGAATGGGGCCGCGTGAAAATCGCAAGCATCCGCAAGCAAGTGTGAATGCGGTACCGTTTTCACGCATGGTTGCTAGGTGATGATCGAGCTGGGGACCAGATCTGTATTATTTTCCCTTATAACCATGAATACAGAATGCAAAGTAAAATAGTGATGGAGGGGTTAAAAAAATATATTTAATTCACGGAGTCCACTTGATCGCGTAGTTGCGGATCTCTGTCTTCTGTAATGTTAATGTGAAACTTCTTCTGAAATTAATGTGACCTTCTCTAAACTTGAATGCACATGTCAAATTGTTCATTGTTTCAATATTTTTTGCGCAGCTTGCTGTTCTCTAAGAAAGAGCTTGACAGAAAAATTCCCAACAGGTGTTTGATCCATGAATCGCCCAATAAATGTCCAATAAGAATTGGTATTTAAACAGTCCTCCACATCATGCTGTTCACATTTTGACATCATGAGATCAAACAACACCTAGCAATTGATCAACAGTACCTTGCCATTGCGAGGCTTCAAGCAGGATCTTCTCAGACAGAAGTGGCCACTGAGCTCAGTGCTGTTCACTGATGAAAGTCGATTCACACTGAGCAGAAATTATGGCCACCAGCGATGTTGGAGACTTCAAGGAGAGCACTAACTGTTGTCACAAGACGAGCCTTTGGTGGTGGTGGTGGTAGTGGTAGTGTGTCTAGTCAATATGCAACTGCCCAACAATTTATGAATGGTACAGTGACAAGTCCATACTACTTTAATAACATCATTAATCCATTCATTGTGCCTCTGCCTGAACAACACAGACCTAATTTCATTTTCATGGATGACAATGCGCCAGCTCATCAAGGTCGCATCATTAGGAAAGGGCTGTTGGAGACTGGGGAACCTCAAATGGAAAATGGAAAAATTAAAACTCCTGTACTCCACTAGATTGCTTCAAGTGTTGTATTTTATTTAACAAGTGGATTTCCAGTTCAAAAGAAATGTACTCAGTACATTTCATTTGAACTGGAAATCCGCTTTTTAAATAAAATACAACACTTGAAGAAATTTAGTGGAGTACAGGAGTTGTAATTTTTCTATTGTAACTCGGCCTGGGAACCGTCTCCTGATGCCTACGTATCTACCCAGTCGGAGTGTCACCCAACCTGTTACCAAGTACCTCAGATGGAGTGGTCTTCACTTTCTCCAGACCTGAATCCCATAGAAAACCTATGGGATCAGCTTAGTCGCCGTTTAGAGGCTCGTAACTCTGTACCCCAGAACCTCAAAGACCTGAGGGTCGCCCTTCAAGAAGAGTGGGATGCCATGCCTCAGCAAACAAATAAGTTGACTTGTGAACATCATGAGACATCATTTTCAATCTGTAATTGATGCTCAAGTCCACATGACAAGTATTTGAGACATTGACATTTTTGTGGTGGTATACCCACCACTGTTGTGGGCTTTTGTTTCAATAAAATGTTTGCGATGAGGAAATCACCATTGCATGTTTCTACTTAAAGGTCAAATATCCCTAACTTTTTTTGAGTAGTGTGCATAGACTTACTGTGCATCAGAATTATTGTCAACAGGCGGTGTAATATATAGGTGTGTTTTTCTAGTCTATATGCTGCATCATGCATACTACATCTGCTACAATTCTGATTCAGTTACTGTACACCATGTTCAGACAATTGCCTGGGCTCTCAAAAGGAATGGGTAGTGGCAAAAATGTTGCTACAGCCAGCAAAAATAGCAACAGAAGAACGGGTGGTGGTCGCAGCAATAGGCCAGACCTGTCGCTGTCATCCAGGGGTCGTGTTTTGACCAACAATCCTGCTGTACTGGAATGGCTGACTCGATCTTCAACATCATCTCAGGTGACAACAGATACACACAGCCAGAAATCCGTCAGTTCCTCTGACACCACACTTAGTTGGCATGGCCCAGGAACACCCTCACCTGTCCTGCAGCTGCCTCGTTCTTTTGCTTCGAGAAGTAATGCATGCTGCCAGCTGTGCTCCAAATTTCAGACTTGGAGAAGAAGTCTGCTGCGTCCTCCCTTAGGCGTGCAACTAGCGATGAGAACAGGAACACGTGTTGCGAGCTGTCAGGGATGTGGCCATGAGATTGTTTTGGGAGACATAAGTAACAAACAGACAGTAGTGGATGATAATGTTACCGATCGCACATAGGAGCCAGGTGAAGAGAGGGCATCATCATCATCAGAGGTGAGGATAGCTGTTCTGGTTCTGACAAAGCTGTCAGTTTGATTTGATGTACTGCTCCAAATTAATTAAGATACGTGCACGGAGAGATCAGACAGACAACTCACTACATGGAGTTAAAAAGGATCTCTGGTTTATTTCTAAGAAAACAGACAATACATAGTTTTCACGAAAGGAGGGAGTGAGGGGGGGGTGAAAGATAAAGTATATATTTTCTATTGGCTATGAACTCTCTACTTTTCTGTAACCTTGACGGCCAGAGGAAATTCCTCCTCACTCCCCCACCTTGTTCCTGGGTGAAACTGTTACTTCTTTCTTTGTAACTGCTTGCTTGAGCTGAACGGAAACCACAAAGAAACACATGATAAAAACACAAAGTAAGATTCTAGTTTATAGGTGTTGGCAGAATGCCTGGCCGCCATCTTAGCTCAACAAGCAAGTATCCATTTTGTATCAATAGTCCATAACAGTCCCCCCTTGGAGACTTGATTGTAGACTTTCCCTTCTCCTAGCGAATCCCCTGGGCATACCATTCGTATCCTCTTCACCCGCAGTGGCGACAACCTACCCCTTATAGGTAGGCTCCCGGTTGCTCGGACTTGTGGTAATACCCTGGGATTCATCTCACCCTATCTCAGCCAGGCATCATTGTGAGGAGGGGGAGCTGTGTTGAACGATGTTTCCTTCTGTCCTTCCTCATCGTAGAGGAGCATAATAGGTCGTTCATCAGTTTTCTTCATTCTTTTTGAAAAGCGGGTCACACAAATAAGAACGAGCTTAATCACTACATATATCACCAATATTATTAGGGCTACCTGCAATATTACTTGGACAATTCCCATGAGCCAACCCCCAATACCTTTGAACCAGTTATTGGGGTTAAGGGAAGAGAAGGTATCAGACCACCATGTATCTTTATCAGCTTTATGTGCATCCAGCCATTTATCTCTTAAATCCGCCATCTTCTCTATATCCACCTTAACTTGCAAATTACCCTGCGGGTCTATGTAATGGCAACAAGAGGGTCCCACGATCTGGCACATACCTCCGTCTTTAGCTGTAACATAATCTAGAACTAATGTGTGTTGGTTGGTGACAATAATTAACTGGTTTTGCACAATGTTTGAGGTATTCATAAGTCTCATCACTTCCCATATTTGGTCATCCAGGTAGTCTGTTGCTACTACCAGATGATCCCACATCTGCGCTATCATGGGATATATGAAGATGGAACTAACAATTTTGTTGGTAATGCTCATCTCTACTACATGTGGCTTGCCATTTGGTCTGGGTGTGTTATCTTTGGCCCTACGATACAAGGTGTGTTTAGGTACTGCATTTATGTCAATTTCAGAGTGTGGTACTATAAAGGTGGCAGGAGTAAGCCTGGCGATGGTGCACAGTCCTGTGACATTCTCGGATAACCATTTGTATGCTTTGTGTCCACAAACTAAGTATATGTCGTCTGGAACTGCTACTGCTGTGCCATTGAATAATCGGGTAATTAGTTTGGCTAATTGTGTCCCTTTCGCCAACTCATATCCTTTTGACTGACTTTCGGTGTCGTTAGCTAATATACCTGTCAGGAGATCCTGTACAGTACGGTTGTTACAGGGCAGATCCTTTCCATTCACAGCATCTACACCAATACACTGCACGTGGCTGTCTGTTGTTGAATCATTGCAACCTGAGTGTATGTGTGGACTAAATGTCATACCTTTGGTTTGTACTTGGAGACAATAACAGTGTGTCCAGCTAGGAAAACATGTGACATTAGCCCAGTGTCCCTCTTGCCAAGGAGTAGAGCTATAATCTACCGAGGGGCCTGATCTGTTTATCATGAGCCATGGGGCATCTGCCCACCCTGCAACAGGTAAGGCTACTTCCCTGTCCTTGTTTGTATTGGATTTAACTTGGTGTATACTAGTGAGAAAGATGGTAGAATTAGACAGGTCAATCAGTTCAGAAAGGTCCAGGGGTATTGCAAAATAAGGCATACTGGTTGAACTCACGGGACTGTGGGTACAGATCCAACAATCTCTCAGAGTTTCAGTCTCCTTCAACCCCTGGACTAAAATTTGATGGTGCCGTATCAGTGAATTGTCCCATTCATCACCCAGTGGCGTGAATACTGCAGATATGCCCACTGTCAAAGTCATGATCAGTATGTGAATCCTCATGGCTTATGGTTCCTGGGACGGTGGGACAGCCTTCACTCTTTTACAATGAGAAGCGTGGATCCAGGTGGGTCTCCCTTCGAGTTTCACAGAGGTTGGAGTAGTCAGCAACACCTGGTAAGGTCCCTCGTATCGTGGTTCGAGGGTGCTTCTGACGTGTTTCTTGACCACCACCCACTCTCCAGGTTTGAGAGTGTGGCTTCCCTCTAGGGAGTTAGGATCTGGAATGGAAGAGAAAACTTGTGCATGTATATTAGACAATTGCTTGCTCAAGGCTATCACATATTTTGCAACAGATTCATAATGCATTTGTAACTGTTGTGGGAAATACTGTCCCATTCTTGGCCCTGTCCCAAATAAGATCTCATATGGGGTTAGTTTGTGTGGGGGCCTTGGTGTATGCCTAACGGAAAAGAGGGTTATAGGCAAACACTGAACCCAATTAAGCCCAGTCTCCCTGGTCATCTTCAGCATTTTAGATTTTAACACCCCGTTCAATCTTTCGACTTTGCCGCTGCTTTGGGGCCTGTATGGGGTATGATACGCCAGGTGTGACCCTACCATCTTCCAGACCTCTTGGGTTAGACTAGCAGTGAATGCTGGGCCCTGATCACTCTCAATGACCTCAGGTACTCCGAACCTACAGACAAGCTCCTGCATCAGTTTTTTTGCAGTAGTGGTTGCTGTCTGGTTTCGGACGGGGTAGGCTTCTGGCCACCCAGAGAACAAGTCTATCACTACTAGCACATATTGAAACCCTTGGCACATTGGCATCTGGATATGATCGATTTGTATCCTCTGAAAGGGATATAAGGCTTTCGGGAGACATTTTCTGGGAGTGGGCTCGGTTCTGCCGGGGTTACACTCTGCACAGATGAGACACGCTTGAGTATGTCTCACCAGGACAGGGGTTATCCCTGGGGCCACCCATATTTTGTCAATTAGTTCTTTCATGATGGTTTTGGATTGGTGGGTGGGCCCATGGGCCACTGAGGCTATTAGGGGATAAAGAGCTCTGGGTAGGCAGACTCTCTTTCCTTGTGTCCAGAGTCCAGATTCTTCTTCGAGGGCTGATTCTTTCAGCCAGATTTCCTTTTCCCTGAGAGTGGCCTGTTTCTGCATTTGTTTCAGGAGGTCCCATGTGATTTCTTCTTGTGTTATCATAATCTGGTCTGACTGGACTCTTTCCTCTTTCACTGCTGCTTCCTTGGCCGCTTGGTCAGCTAGGGCGTTCCCTCTGGCCTCAGGGGTGTCAGCTCGAGTATGGGCCTTTACTTTGATCACTGCCACTTGGTTGGGCAGGAGTACTGCTGCCATCAGGGCTGCTACTGCTGCAGCATTCTTAATCGGGGTTCCTGCAGCTGTGATGTAATCCCGGGCCCTCCATATTAGTCCAAAGTCATGAACCACTCCAAAGGCATATCTAGAATCTGTGTAGATATTGGCGGTAGAGTCTTTTGCCATGAGGCAGGCTTCAGTGAGGGCAATGAGTTCAGCTTCTTGTGCTGACTGGTCTGGGCGCAATTGTCTTGCACACAGCACTTCATGCTCACTTGTGACTGCCATGCCTGTATGGAACTTCCCCTTGTCATCGGCATACCTTGAGCCGTCCACAAAGAGAATCCAATGAGGGTTTGTCAGAGGAGTGTCTTGGACTGATGGTGGTGTCCCTACTTCAGCTTCCATCATTGTGATGCAATCATGTTCTTGTTCCTTGTAAAGAGAGTCGGTTGAGGCCCATAGTTCTTCTTCCTGAAGATCCTCTTCAGCATGTAGATCAATAAAATCTTCAGAATCTCCATTATACTCCCCCCTTGGAAGAGGAAGGAGTGCAGCAGGATTGAGGATGTGGCACCTCTGAATGGTGACATTATCTGGCAGAAGCAAACTACACTGAAGCCGGAGGTGGCGCTGTGCAGTGAGGTGTTTAGGTTGAGTCTGCTGGAGGATGGCAGAAATGTCATGGGGAGCCAGAATAGTGAGGGGATGACCCAGCACAACGTCAGATGTGACGTTTAGAAGAGAGCTGGCAGCATGGATAGCTCTGACACAGGACGGGGCGGCTCTGGCTACCGGGTCAAGACGCTTAGAATAGTAACCCAAGGGTCGATTGCGGCCACCATGAGTTTGAGTGAGGACTCCAGTAGCGTGACCTTGGCGTTCCATGACATACAGCCGGAAAGGAAGGTTGTAGTTGGGGATGCCAAGCGCAGGGGCAGATGCAATGGCGGCCTTTAATGACTGAAAAGCCTCTCCGGCCTCCATTGTCATCTGGAAAGGAGTAGCAGCATTACGTGGTATACAGTCATATAAGGGCTGCATGAGGACAGAAGCATCAGATATCCAAGGCCTGCAGTAGGAGATGAGTCCCAGGAAGGTTTGCAGCTGATGAGGAGTGTCCGGGAGTTGGATGTCAGAGATAGCCTTCTTCCTCGCCTCAGTGAGGTGCTTGTGACCTTGAGAGATGCAATGACCTAGGAAGACAACTTTGGGGAGACACAGTTGTAGTTTGGCTTGTGAGACCCGACATCCAGCAGAGGCTAAAAACTGGAGAAGTGAGACAGATTTTGTCATGCAGATTTGGGGAGAGACCGCACAGAGGAGAAGGTCATCCACATACTGGAGGAGTTCCACATCCGGGTGATCTGCTTGCCAGGGTTGCAGAACAGAGGACATAGCCTTGCTGAAGCAGGAAGGGCTGTTTTGAGCCCCTTGAGGCATAACAGTCCAGGTGTACTGTTTGCCTGCATGTGTGAAAGCAAAAAGAAACTGACATTTCTCATGTAAGGGAACAGAAAAGAATGCATTGGCCAGATCAATGACAGTGAAAGTAGTGGCCGTGGGTGGAATGCCAGCAAGGAGTGTGTGCGGATTGGGGACAATAGGTGTCTCAAGAACAGTAGCCTCATTGACAACTCGGAGGTCCTGCACCATGCGGTACGTTGGAGGCTGCCCTTTCTCCCTTTTCTTCCGTACTGGGTAAAGGGGTGAGTTACAGGGAGAAGTAGTGATCTTGATTGCCCCATTCTGCAGGAGGGCCTGCACCTGGAGAGTAATAGCATCCTGTTGTGAGATAGAAAGCGGATATTGCGCTTTGTATGGCAGAACCTTGGGATCCTTCAGGGTCACAGTGACCGGTGGGACATTGAGGCGTCCGATATCCTGGGGTCCTTTGGTCCAGAGAGTATCGGGGATGAGGTGCAAAATGGTTTGCAGCGAATCCCCTAGTTCATATGAGTCAGCGTCCTGAAGTGTGGTTAATGCCATAAGGAGGCAAGTATCCTCCGGGTGTAGGGCTGTACCGAGGGTGACTGTTCCATCCTCTTTGAACTGTATGTTAGCCTGGATTTTCTGAAGAAAATCAGAGCCTAACAGATTGAAGGGGCACGTTTGGCTGACAACAAACTGCGACATGACTCCTGCAGGGAGGTGGAGTTGGGGGGTTTTAGTCCGGGAGAATCTAGGGGGAGTGACTGTGAGTGGCTTGGTCACGGAGTTATGTTGCACAACCCCCTCCAGTCCAGAACAAGGTAATTGAATGTCAGTGAGCCAAGAATGAGGTACGGCAGTCTCACATAATACACTGCGGGCTGCACCAGTGTCCACAAGAAATGAAAGTTCCTTCCCTGCAACCTCGAGAGTCACTCGAGGGGCGGGACCGGTAGGAGGGGTAGAGACTGTCATATATGGAATGTCCCCTCCCTGCACTGGTTTGCCAGCATCCTATTGCGATGAAGGGGGCTGAGTGCCCCCCTGTCGCCGTTGATTGGTTGGCCACAGATGTTTGCTACGGCAGTGCCGTTTCACGTGTCCGGGCTTGCCGCACCCATAACAGACATAAGGGGGTGGGTGCTCTCCACCATCTTCTCCTGACATCACGGCTATCACAGCAGCACGGGTTTTCTTTGTGTTACTCTCTAGACCCTTTGCAATCTGCTCCAGCATATCTAGTGTCAAGGATTTCCACTCAGGGCGACAGGTCACAAGGGCTTTGTTTATCTCTGGTCGTAGACCATCGACAAATGAGCGGGCCAAGAGTCTGAGATGAACAGGCTCATTCTGACTAAAACCCATGTCTTTGTAATTCTGTTTAATCCTCTGAGCAAATTTCTCGACAGTTTCAACTTTTTCCTGTGTCATATCTTGTAATGTCGTGGATTGGTCTGCTAATCTTGCTTTCGCCCATTTCTGTAGTTGTTCTATAAAGAATTCTCCAGACTCATGATCCCGGGGGTCAAAGTTAGCACCTTTAAGCTCAGGGATGTGGATTTGATCCATTATCAGTGAGGAGTATTCACCTGTCTTGTTTTCCACTATACTTTGCAGGTCCGACCATGTGCACCCATAGGTTTGATGCACTTGGGACAGTTTCCTGAAAAAGGGCATGGGATGGGTCTCAGGGTCAGGCAGTAAATTCACTATGGTGAATAACTGTTGTGGGGTGAAAGACACATATTTTGGTGGTCCCTGTGGCCGGTTAAGTGCTAGGGCTTCTTTCAGTGTCTCAAGGTTTCCCTGCTCAATTTTCTGTAAGTTCTTTTGTAACTCTGTAATCTGACCCTGCAGTATTTGATCTTGTGAACGTCGTGATGGGCGCACGGTCATGGGTACAGTCCACTGTGGTGCCAGGGATAAAGTTGGCGGATCCCCGTAGTCTGTCGGGGTACCCCGCGAAGGAGTCTGCATATTACCCGGTGCATTTTGTATGCCCATTGTGGATTCTGCAGCACCGTCTGCATCCCCCTGTTCTGCTTCATCAGGTTGCCCCCCTACCATTATAGGAGTAAGGGTGGCAGGTGAGTGGGGTAGCATGAATGTACCGTCCGGGTTAACCATGGGGTACAAGGTAGTAGGAAGGGGCAAGGGTGACATAGGAGTGACGGGGGGGTCCGGACCGAATGATATTAAAGGTCCGTTCATGGGCGTTGGCTGGGGACAAGATGGCGCTGTAGCTAACACGGGAAGTAATGGGACGTGCCGGGGAGTAGTTACCAAGGTGTGGTTTTGTGGGTGGGGAACCCCACAGGGAAGGCACGTATCACGGGAGGAGGGATTCTGTTGACCGCATGTTTTGCAGGTCCACCCACCTGCTTTCTTCCCGGCGCCATTATAGGGTGGTGGCAAGTCATGTATCAATGCAACACCAGGCTTACAGAAATATCTCTGTCTTTTCTCATCAAAATTTAGTTCCCCCCCGGTCTGTTCAAATTCTTTACTACAGTCCAACCACACACGGACCATGTCTGTCAATTTATCATCTTCTAACTTCCCTCTCTTCTCGTTTAACAACACTTGCCAGGTGGCACTACATAGGATGCCTCCTTTACAGACACTATAACTCTTCTCCAACTTACTTAATCCTTTTATGAAGCGTTTGCCTCTCCTGTCCGCCACGTACTGTTCAGGCGAACAGTAACCCTTCGGGACACTTTCCTCATTTCCCATTATCTCTCGTACCTACTGAAGCCGCCTAAAGACCTCTGCATAGAGTAATCACTGGACGTGAAGACCTTTGAGTTCCGGTCAGCACACTCTGGGCTACCGCGAACCGCTCTCCACCCATCTGTGATCGTCCCCTTTATGGAGATTTGAGTCAGACACCGGGCTGAACTCCGATACAGGAAAACAGGAGAACTCCGTGTCTCAGTCAATGATACTTGTCAACAGGGTCTTCACAACTTATAGGCACAACACAGTACATCAAGACTTTAAGAAAACATATGGGGTTCTTACTTTCATGCCCTCGAGGACGTCCCAGACTGCTTCCGCACCCCTCCCTCAGACGAACACCAAGAGGCTACACCAGGGGACACTTTATGGGCAAGATGACTCAATTTTCTTACCTCATATCACGGGTTACGATCCCGGTGTCCGTTAGTGCGCCTCTTCTCGTCTGGTCTCTGGGGGTACGGGAACAGAGGGTCCAATCCTCGAGCCCCACGATTGGGCGCCAAAATTGTTCTGGTTCTGACAAAGCTGTCAGTTTGATTTGATGTACTGCTCCAAATTAATTAAGATACGTGCACGGAGAGATCAGACAGACAACTCACTACATGGAGTTAAAAAGGATCTCTGGTTTATTTCTAAGAAAACAGACAATACATAGTTTTCACGAAAGGAGGGAGTGAGGGGGGGGGGTGAAAGATAAAGTATATATTTTCTATTGGCTATGAACTCTCTACTTTTCTGTAACCTTGACGGCCAGAGGAAATTCCTCCTCACTCCCCCACCTTGTTCCTGGGTGAAACTGTTACTTCTTTCTTTGTAACTGCTTGCTTGAGCTGAACGGAAACCACAAAGAAACACATGATAAAAACACAAAGTAAGATTCTAGTTTATAGGTGTTGGCAGAATGCCTGGCCGCCATCTTAGCTCAACAAGCAAGTATCCATTTTGTATCAATAGTCCATAACATAGCAGCAGTCCATGAGACAGCAGCAGGGTGGCAGCATGCCAATGAGGAAGCAGGGTGGTAGCAGTGGGAGATCTGGAGCCAAATGTGCCTAGGGTAGACCATCTGCTACTCAGAAGCCTAACTATCAGGAAATCAAGTGCAAACTGTGGGAATATATATGCCCAACAGGAAGTGAAGTCAATTCAATTACAAGATCATGTGACAATCATGTGATACAAGACATTCTTAGATACAAAAACAAACCCAATAGTGTTCAAATATAAAGTAATTAGTGCAAAAATTCATACAGATGATATCATAATGTATTGAAGTACGCCCATAGAGAGCAATGTAGTGTCATCATATCAATACATAAAGTGCAAGTACAATATAAACTACAACCTGTTACAAAGTTCCTAGATCAGGTGTAACACATCATGTGTAATGAGGGAGAAGAGATCAGGGAGGGATGGACAAAACAATACCGATCGGGTATATACATACAAAACCACATGGATTCTTCTTAGCGTTATCCAAACCGCATTGCGCCTGCTCCAGGTTGCCACCATTGATTGCGTGTTTGCAAAACCCATTGCACATGCGCTAAATATCCAGTGCACGCGCACTGGGACTCCGCACCGCAATAGTCATCTTTAAACAGGTATAGACCAGACAGGTGGTCTGCGCATGCCCGCAATTATCATCGGGAGTCAGGCGCCATCTACATTCATGGAAATCTTGCCCTCTTTTCAGACACAAACCCCAAATACACAGCCATTATACTAAACTAGGGCAAAGTGTGTACAGTGGGAGGGGATCGTCCTTTGTACAGGATTATCCACCTCCCCCACCTGAAAATGACTTGTGGAATACTGCATAATAATACAGACAGCCATCAGGTCTAACCAGTGGTCCGTTATCACACCACACAGCCCAAGAGGGATCTCCTCTCTATCTGGCTTATGGGGTATATAGAAAAAATCCGGCAAACAGAGACATGTGCAGAGAAAATTATACATAGCGCAATCTGGATAGGGATAAAGCGGTGGTTCGATGGGTATATCAAAGTGTCACTTATTCCCGACAGTTATGTTGGTCCAAAGTCCTTGATCTCCTCTCATTCAATAGTGTACTATAGAGAAATAGAAAATAAACATTAGTATAATATAGCACAAATAGTTATATAACTTCTGTCTACAGACAAGCAAAGAAAGAAAAGCACACACCACTGGGAAGGGGGTCGAGGAATCTGCAAGACCAACTTAAAGGCAGACATTGGATCAAAAGGAACTATGAGACAGACTACTGGAGTTTAGATAACGCTAAGAAGAATCCATGAGGATTTGTATGTATATACCCGATCAGTATTGTTTTGTCCATCCCTCCCTGATCTCTTCTCCCTCATTACACATGATGTGTTACACCTGATCCAGAAACTTTGAAACAGGCTGTATTTTATATTGCACTTGCACTTTATGTATTGATATGATGACACTACATTGCTCTCTATGGGCGTACTTCAATACATTATGAATATGCATGAATTTATGCACTGATTACTTTATATTGTAACACTATTGGGTTTGTTTTTGTATCTACGAATGTCATGTATCACATGATCTGTATCACATGATTGTCACACGATCTTGTAATTAAATTGACTTCACTTCCTCTTGGGTATATATATCTCACAGTATGCACTTGTTCTTTGCTTGAGAAACGTTGCATCACATGGGTGGATAAAGAAAAACTTTTTCTGTGGATTCCAGGAGTGCTGTTCACATATATATATATATGATAAAAAATTGGACTGCACTCCAGACGGTTCCTTGTAGTAAAACGAGTGAAGTTTATTCGCACATGTGATGGCAGCAAAAAAGCGACGTTTCGGCTCAACATGAGCCTTTCTCATGCTTGAGAAAGGCTCATGTTGAGCCGAAACGTCGCTTTTTTGCTGCCATCACATGTGTGAATAAACTTCACTCGTTTTACTACAAGGAACCGTCTGGAGTGCAGTCCAATTTTTTATCATATTGAAAGGGGTAAGATCCAGTTGCCGTACTTGGACTTTGCACCCACTAGCTATTGCTTCAAAGGTGGTGCTGTCAGTTATATTTTTTTCTGTATATATATATATTTTATTTTTTATTTTATTTTTTTTGCTGAAAATTCAGTGCAACATAAAACGTAAACAAAAACTGCAATTTGCGCTATATGTCTGTTCAGGCGTAATTTGTTCTCTTTCATATTATAAGCTCCCCTTATATATAATTTACTTATAGTTATGAAGACTCAGGGGTGCTGGGAGGCTTAGCCTCAGGGGTGCTGGCAGGCTTGGCCTCAGGGGTGCTGACAGGCTTGACCTCAGGAGTTCTGACAGGCTTGGCCGGGCAGAAGGAGTGTGGGAGACTGTGAGGCCTTTTTTCTCCAAGCTGCTCTGGAAAAAAAAAACTTTTTCATTACACCTCAGGTCAGACCACCAATCAGACCCCCAATGTTAATCAGACCTCAGCTAACAGCCCCAATAAGTTCCCCAATGTTAATAAGACCCCAATATGACATCAGATCACACCTCAGCTCAGACCCCAATATAAATGACCCCCAATCACACCTCAGATAAGAGCCCCATGCCTTATAGCAGCCCCCAGTAGCCTTATAGCAACCCCCCAGTAGCCTCTACATTAGCCCCCAGTGCCTCTCACCAGCCCCCAGTGCTTCTTCATCAGCCCCCAGTGCCTCTCACCAGCCCCCAGTGTCTTTCCATATCAGATAGCAAGTATTTGTGCTGCAAGCTCACAAGTATGTTGTGCTTGCCAAGCTGCACAAGTATGCTGCAAACTTGCAGCAAGTCTGCTTTGCAAGTCTCCATATTAACTTGCTTTTGCAAACTTGCTGCAAGTTCTCATTAAGTTATTATGCTACTGAAGTCCTGTCTGGCTGCCATGGTCAGTTAGCAGCATACTTAGGCTACTTTCACACTTGCGTTCGCAATTCCGCTCGTGAACTCCGTTTGAAGGAGCTCACGAGCGGACGCGAACGCCTCCGTCCAGCCCTGATGCAGTCTGAATGGAGCGGATCCGCTCAGACTGCATCAGTCTGGCGGCGTTCAGCCTCCGCTCGCCTCCGCACGGACAGGCGGACAGCTGAACGCTGCTTGCAGCGTTCAGCTGTCCGCCTGGCCGTGCGGATCCGTTCAGACTTACAATGTAAGTCAATGGGAACGGATCCGCTTGAAGATGAGCCCATATGGCTCAATCTTCAAGCGGATCCGTCCCCCATTGACTTTACATTGAAAGTCTGAACGGATCCGCTCAGGCTACTTGAAATTTTTCTAAGTTATTAATGCAGACGGATCCGTACTGAACGGAGCCTCCGTCTGCATTAATATGATCGGATCCGTTCAGAACGGATCCGATCAAGCGCAAGTGTGAAAGTAGCCTTACATGCGCTGTGGCCGCCGGGCGCTCCTTCTTCTTGTAACTCACAGGTCTGTGCGGTGCATTGCTTCTGCTTATAGCAATGCGCTGCACAGAACTGTGAGTTACAAGAAGGAGCACCAGGAGGCCAGAGCGCATGTAAGTATAATGCTGCAGAGTAACTGGCCATGACAGACAGGACTTCAGTAGCATCCTGGCTGCCATGGAAACCAATCGTAGCCCCAGCATTACACTGCCGCTGCCACCAATGATGGAGGGGGGAGGGCGCACTGCCCACCAGTGATTTTAATAATGGGAAGGGCGGGGGGAGAGCGCACTGCCTACCAATGATTTTAATACCGGGGGGGGGCACTGCCCACCAATGCAAACATTGTAGAAACATTCCCGCCACCTGACCTCTGACAGGGCGCTGCCGTCCGCACAATTAACCCCTCAGGTGCCGCGGATGGCAGCGCCCTGTCAGAGGTGTGTCCCCATCAAATATTAAAATATTCCAGTTGTTTTTTTTAAAACAAAAGGTGCGATAACATAACCATTTTTTCCCTTTCTATCATTCTTTAACAATGACAAATTCTTATATAGCTGTTCCACTTCCTGATGTGCTGTCTCTATAATTTCCTTTGAATAATTACGGTCCCTAAGAGCTCCTTCCCACCTAAATTTGCTCAGGTGCTTTTTACTACAAAAAAGTCATGGAAACCACTTTTAGTTTTTCCATACTGTTTAGAGGTCAACTTCATGTTTAAGACTTTTTCTCTTTCTCTCTCTCTCTCTCTCTCTCTATATATATATATATATATATATATATATATATATATATATGGAAAAACACCATTGCTGAAATATGCTACATAAAAAAAAAACATTAGAGACATACAAATGCTACCAATTAGAAGATTGCAGCACTAGCCCCAAAAAAATTCTATTTCAACAGACCTTTATCTGGATCCAGCATCTATTCAGCAAAAAAATAACAGAAATGCAGGTGCAAAAAACTCAAACACAAAAAATTTTAAAATGCTGAACTATGCCACAAGATATCTATGTATGAATCTAGCTTAAGGCCCCAGTCACATGACCATAATTTTGGTCTGCATCTTATCAGCATTTTTTGCAGATCGGATGTGGAGTCATTCATCTCAGTGGATTCGCAAAATATGTGTGCTGTCTGTATAGACTTGTCCATTTTGTAGTCCTGCAAAAAAAAAAAAAAAAAAATAGAACATGTCCTATTCTTGTTTGTCTTGTTAATAAGAATAGGCATTGTTTCAATATATCAGCCAAAAAAATGTTTTTGCAGATTCGTGTGTTACGGGCCACAAAATATATACAGTCGTGTAAATGCACCCTAAGGGTGTGGCATCCAAATAGAGGGTCCGAAATCAACGGGTCCCCAAGCTGCAAGATACAGAGCGGTGCAGAGTGGAGGTGCACAGAAGCACTACAGATCTTATTTAGGAAAGACAGGGTAAATAGAAAAGTCAGTAGCATGTGCCTGTATGTGAGGAGTGATCTGAAGGCGAGTGTGAAAGTGGCAATTGTGGGTGTGGATGGTGAGGATGTAGAAACCTTATGGGTGGAAATTCAAAGGGATATAAACACTGAAAAAATAATGCAATATATTTGTTTATCACAATATTGCACGTTTAAAAAAATATATATTGTAGATGGATTCTCTAGTTTAGCTAATTATTTAATTATGATTTATTTTTGATTCATCTTAGATGAGTAGACACACATGATTAGATAGGGAAAATAAGTAAATAGTATTCTTTTCAATTATTAGGTGTTATGGGATAGTCTATCTAAAGTTATAACAGTTCGCTCGTTGCCAAGGAGGCAAAATAAGGGTGACGTCAGCCCCTTCAAAATGTTGGAGGAGGTTTGCCCTCACCGGCGTTGCCCTCGGGTGAAGGGTGGAAGTGGATATCATGTGGTACCTTCTCACATATCAAGGGCCGATAATAATGACCTCATTAGGTTAAGCTCATGGGTGGATTTATACATATTCCTATTGGTAGCAGGTCCTTTGAAAGACATCCCAGCATTCCCCACAATCTCTCCTTCCTAAGAAAGCATCACTTGAAACGCGTGTTGAAGGGGTATGCCATCTTCACTCCTCATCCAGAATGTGTTACTTGATACTATTAGATTTTAGGTTATCAGTTACACTGTCTGGCTGCTGTTTAATAGTAGCTAGTTAGGCATATCCACAGTGTATTTGGGGGACTAGAGGTTACATAGCCCTGTAGTTAGCACCTACGGGGCATTTCTTGTTTATTCAGCTATTTAACACTTTAGGACCAGGATTTAAGTGCAATATTGGTATATCTTTATTGGTGTTTATATCAAGAATATATTTGAAGAATTTTGTTGATGGCGTTTTATATTTGGAAAAACATATTCTGGAAAAAACAAAGAGCAAAATACTGCTGCATGCCGGATTTCGACTGACACCGTTATTTTGAATAGGATCCGGCAGGTGCCAGCAGTGTTTGTCATATGCTGTATCTGGCAATTCTGATATTCTGCTGGTATGCTGGAGCAGAATATTAGAATCTGATAGCAAGTGATAACCTAGCCTTACCCAATGAATTGTGCCCGCTGCTGCTACTTTTTATATAATGTGTCATCCTTTCCCCATGGACTGTGCCTGCTCATGCTTCACCTCCTCCCCAATGCTGACTTACTGTTTGGGCTGCTGGCAGAGTGCAGTCAGGACCCAGAGCTAGTGTTGATCGAGCAACAAAGTGCTCGGGCCGAACACCTCGGGATGCTTGGGTGCTCTACCGAGCACCCAAGCACAATGGAAGTCAATGGCAGAACCCGAGCATTAAAGAAGGCACCCCCTGCTCTGAAGAGGGGAGGGTGTCTGGTTTATATGAAAAGGTCAGAAATTGATGGAAACACCACCGAAACGGTTCGGGAACAGCATGGGGTGGATGTCTGGATGCATCTTGGACGATGTTTGAGTAGTACGCCAATTTTACACACTGATAATAATACGCACAAAACCTAGGATTAAAATGTATTTTAGTGAAAAAATTGTTAGGAAACATTATTTTCAGTATATTTACTTGTATAAAAAGTGCAAGTGCTGCCAAAAATTACAAGCAAGAGACACTCCGATACAACCTGTATATCAAATAAAGGAGGGCCTCATTCACATTGTAAAAACAATTGCTCAGGTAGTGGGACTCCTATACTCAAAGCATATGCACTAAGTGAAAGGGCATCCAAAAATTACAAGGAATCGGCACTCCAATACACCCTTTATTACACATAAAAGGTGGGCATCATACACAACCTTTAAAAATTATTATTGATAGCCTGCTGGTGACCCTCAAAAACATTTGGAGCAAGGTCCTGCTGATCTGACCATCTAAAACATTAGGGGTGAGGGCCTTCTGCTGAGCTGACCCTCTAAAACATTAGTAGTGATAATTGAGCACCAAAGTATTCGGGTGTTCGGCCCGAGCACATTGCTGTATTAGTGTGCTCGACCAAGCACCCGAGTATAATGGAAGTCAATGAAAGACAACCAGGCACCCCCTGCTCTGAAGAGGGGAGGGTGCTTGGTCCATTGGAAAAGGACAGAAAGTGACAGAAACACCACCGAAATGGATTGGGAACAGCATTGGGACGATATCTGGATGCATCTTGGACTCTCAGGTCGCTGCTGGGAACCATGTTGTCCGAGTTTAACGCCACTTTTACAGACTGACAAAAATACGCACAAACCCCCCCCCCCCCCAAAAAAATAATAATCAATTTTGCATAAAAAAATGTTAGGACAAATTCTCTCCTGTATATTTAATTGTATATAAAGTGCAAGTGCTGCAAAAAATTACAAGCAAGAGGCACTCCGAAACAGCCTGTATATCACATAAAGGAGGGCCTCATTCACATTGTGGTACAATTGTTCAGGTAGTGGGACTTCTACACTTATAAAGCCTATGCACTAAGTGAAAGGGCTGCCACAAATTACAAGGAACCAGCACTACAGTACACCCTTTATTACACATGAAGGAGGACATCATACACACCCTTGAAAAATTATGATTAGTGGCCTGCTGGTGACCTTCAAAAACATTTGGAGCAAGGGCTTGCTGATCTGACCATCCAAAACATAAGGGGCTAGGGCCTGCTGCTGAGCAGACCCTCTAAAACATTCTGGGTGAGGGCCTGCTGGTGAGCTGACTCTCTAAAACATTATATCCGGATGCCTACTGGTGAGCTGATAAAAACATTATATGTGAATGCATGCTGTTCAGCTGACGCTCTAAAACATTATATGCAAGTGCATGCTGTTCAGCTGATGCTCTAAAACATTATATGTGAGTGTCTGCAGGTAAGCTGACGCTCTAAAACATTATATTTGAGTGCATGCTGTACAGCTGACGCTCTAAAACATTATATGCGAGTGCATGCTGTTAAGCTGACCGTATAAAAAATATTAGTTGAGGGCCTGCAGTTGAGCTGATCCTATAAGAAAATTTTAGTTGAGGGCCTGTAGTTGAGCTGACCCTATAAAAAAAGGTGTAGAGGGCAAGTTTGTGCCACATGTCCAGCTTGGACACCCAGTAGTTGTAAGGCGCGGAGGGATCATTTAGGACGCTGACATGGTCTGCTGTGTATTCCTTCACCATCTTCCAAAACTTTTCCCTCCTTGTACCACTAGGCAGCACTTCATGGTAAGGTTGCTATCGGGGTGTCATGAAAGAGTCCCTTGGAGAGTGTTGGGACTGCTGTGTGTTCCCCTTATCTCCCTTCCTCGGTTGCCTAAGAAAGTACTGACAACATCTGACGTGTTGTCAGATGTAAACTTTTGGCGCAATCTCTCAACAAGTACCTTCTGGCATTGCATTACTTTACTCATCCTCTCCACCACAGGAATGAGATATGAGAAGTTCTCTTTGCAGCGGGGGTCGAGAAGGGTGAACACCCAGTAATCCGTGTTATCTAAAATGCATATAACGCGAGGGTCGTGGGAAAGGCAGCCTAACATGAAGTCAGCCTTGTGTGCCAGAGTACCAAACAGGTAGAATTGAGCAGACACCTGGATGTTCGGGTTCGACGGGTTCGGCCGAACTTCAAAGAAAAGTTTGAGTTCGGGATCCGAACTTGACACGAACCCGAACCCCATTAAAGTCAAGGGGGACCCGAACTTTTGAGCACTAAAATGGCTCTAAAAATGTCATTGCAAGGGATAAAGGGCTGCAAATACCAGCTAAATGTGGTTAAGAGCATGGCAAGTGCCCTGCAAACAAATGTGGATAGGGAAATAACATAAAATACGTAAAAGAAAATAAAAAAATCTTGATCTAGGAGGACAAACACAAGGCGATCTCTATAAGACGGGTCCTAACACTAAAGCTCACCTGTTGGGTGCCATAACAGCGACCATGAAATCCAGGAAATGCAGGTCCCACTTGAATGCTGGGCCCCTGTTGATCCATATCTGTGTGGAGCCAAAATGGCCTTCATGGAATCCAGGGACTATAAATACCAGCATGCATGTTGAGCAGACTATATACTCAAGCTAATTAAAATCAGCCTGTGAGGCACAAGAGGCCAAGGGAGTGCACGACCCAGCATATAGGAGTCAGCCACTACTCCTATATATAATACTAGAAAAACAAAAAGGGGGGGTCAGCACATCCCTATGCGCAGGTGCACGTCACAATGTGGCTGCAAATATACATCTAACAAACACATAGTGCAACGGCACTCTACAAACCAAAGTATATTACATTGTAAATGCTATGCTAATAAC
This sequence comes from Bufo gargarizans, assembly GCF_014858855.1. Classification (NCBI taxonomy): domain Eukaryota; kingdom Metazoa; phylum Chordata; class Amphibia; order Anura; family Bufonidae; genus Bufo; species Bufo gargarizans. Next base: position 344,850,630 of record NC_058083.1, read on the forward strand.
AGAGATGCTTAGCAAATACATTTTGTACAAAATCATTTGAGCCCATCTGACGCACGCCAAGGCGATCTCTATAAGACGGGTCCTAACACTAACAGCGACCATGAAATCCAGGAAATGCAGACGGGCTCAAATGATTTTGTACAAAATGTATTTGCTAAGCATCTCTAAGTTATTAGCATAGCATTTACAATGTAATACACTTTTGTACTCTACCTTTGGTTTGTAGAACCATGATGTGTTTGTTAGATTTATATTTGCAGCCACATTGCGACGTGCACCTGCGCATTGGGATGTGCTGACCCCCCCTTTTTGTGTTTCTTGATCTAGGAGGACGAGGTCCATATGGAGTAGGAGGTTGAGGAGGCATTGGATGTGGCGGTGTAGGTGGAAGGGGCGGTAGAGGAGGAGGAGGTAGCCTACACTGCTTTTTGGTTTTAAATTTATTTTTATTTTTTTAAATTAGGGTAGACCCCAAAACATTGGGAAATAACCTGCAATAACCCTCTCCAGTCGTGCTAAACACACGTTCAGACAATACACTGGCTGCAGGGCAGGCCAGCACCTCCAAGACATAAAGGGCAAGCTCAGGCCATGAGCCCAATTTGGAGACCCAAAAGTTGTAGGGGGCAGATCCATCAGTCAGTTCGTGTAGGCATGTGCACATATACTGCCCCACCATGTCGCACGTCCCCGTGATGTTCACGATCCAATTGGATATCTGCTCTATCAACTTTCGATGTTCTTTTCTGCGCCTACCATGTTGATCACGGTTAGCAGCGAATCAGGGTTCCACACCAGAGAGGGAGCGTGAGAAAGGGATAGCACATCCAAGGGAGATCAATGGATGAAATTGAATTGTGATTGAGAAATGTGGAACAAGTTATTAAAGCGGAAGGATCAAATGAAAGGGCCAATTAAAGACGAATTTGCAAAGCAGGGCTTTTCATCGCCAGAAATGGGTTACTGTCACCCACCAATGGAACAGATGATTTTAAAAAATTTCGGTCCCTGTCACCTATGAAGAGCAGGGGTTTATTCACGGCAAAAATTGTAAAATGTCACCCAAGAATGTAACAGAAATATTTGTGAAATTAATTAACCTGTCCACTATGTAGAGCAGGGGTGTATCACAGCCAAAAATTGGTGAATGTCACCCACTTATGTAACAGAAAGATTTGTGAAATTTATTAACCTGTCAACTAGGTAGAGCAGGGGTATATCAAAGCTAAAAATTGGTGAATGTCACCGACAATGTAACAGAAAAATTTGTGAAATTTATTAACCTATCTACTAGGTAGAGCAGGGTATATCACAGCCAAGAATTAGTGAATTTCAGCTGAAAATGTAACAGACAAATTAGTAAAATTGCATAAAATAAAATATGTACAAATTAAAAATATATAATCGTGATGTATGAGGTGGAGGTCCATATGGAGTAGGAGGTGCTGGACGTAGTGGTGTAGGTAGAAGCGGTGGTGGAGGAGGGTACACTCCAAAAGAGAAAATATCCAAAGTACAACAATGAGCAATTGTGCTGTAGTATAACAATGGCTGGTTAAGGCCGGTATACATGTTTATTTTGCACGAGGTACAGACAAGTCCTGTGGGATCCATGCCTGTTTCATTTTAATGAACGTGAGCTTGTCCACATTGGCTGTGGACAGGCGGCTGCACTGGTCTGTGATAACGGCCTCTGCCGTGCAAAACAGACGTTCAGACAATACACTGGCTGCAGGGCAGGCCCTCACTTCCAAGGTGTAAAGGGCAAGCTCAGGCCATGTGCCCAATTTGGAGACCCAGAAGTTGAAGGGGGCAGACCCGTCATTCAGTACGTGTAGGCGTGTGCACACAAACTGCTCCACCATGTTACTGAAATGCTGCCTCCTGCTAAGACGTTCCATATCAGCTGGTGGTGCAGGTTGTTGTGGTGTGCTGACTAGGGTTGAGCGAACTCGAACTGTAAAGCTCTGGTTCGTACCAAACTTTAGGATTTTTGGATCCCAGACCCGAACCCAAACATTTCCGTAAAAGTTTGGGTTTGGGTTTGGTGTTTGCCGCTTTCTTGGCACTTTTTGAAAGGCTGCACAGCAGCGAATCAACAATAGTCATACTACTTGCCCCAAGAGGCCATCACAGCCATGCCTACTAATGGCATGGCTGTGATTGGCCAGAGCAGCATGTGACCCAGGCTCTATATAAGCTTGAGTCAAATAGCGCTGCATGTCACTTTGCTGTTACAAGTGTAGGGAGAGGATGCTTCTGGACTTGTGATTTCAGGTAAAGAATAGGAGAGAATCTAACTCAGCGATCTACAGACAAATAGTTGTGTGGGTGCAGGGCACTATCGTGTTACCCTGCCCTGAGCTCATTGACCAAAAAATACTAACTTTTAGAATTGTGTTAGCTAGGTGAATGGCGGTGGCGGCTATTTTATGCATGCTCAGTGCACCAGCACTGCATCTGAGCTTTTGGGACATTGAAAATCACAATTTTGGGGGGCAAACTACAACATCAGGATTAGTCAGTGTGCAATTTAAGGTAGAAATACACCCATCATTTTCTGGGGCTTGAAAAAAAAACTTTTTTTCAAAAAACTGAATTTTTTAGATCTGCAAGTGTTAAATTCAAGTTTAATATATACAGCTTTTATATTCTGTTAGCAAAAAAATGACTTTTTGGGCAATCTACAACATCTGTATTAGTCAGTGTGCAATTTAAGGTAGAAATACACCCATCATTTTCAGGGGATTGAAAAACACACTCTTGACAAAAAACACTATTTTCAGGCCTTGCAGCATCAGCACGTGTGAAAATGACAGGCTTACATACTGCTGTCAAATTCAGTTTTTAAACAAACACTCATTTGGGCACAAAAAATTTAGTTGGCAGGCTTTGATTCAGATGTCATTGTGAGATAGACACTTAATACATTTGGGTTACATTCAGAGATTTTAAATACAGCCATTTGGTGCACCAATATTGATTTCAGGCCTACAGAGGTTCAGGCCCTCTGAGATACTACCTCTATATACAGGGGTTTAAATTAGGCATTTCAAATACAGCCATTTGAAATACAGCCATTTTGTGCAAATATATATTTACTGCAGGCCTTCAGTGGTTCAGGCACTGTGAGATACCACCTCTACATACAGGGGTTTGAATTAGGCATTTGAAATACAGCCATTTTGTGCAAAGATATATTTACTTCAGGCCTACAGAGGTTCAGGCCCTCTGAGATACCACCTCTACATACAGGGGTTTGAATTAGGCATTTGTAATGCAGCCATTTGAAATACAGCCATTTTGTGCAAAGATATATTTACTTCAGGCCTACACTGGTTCAGACCATATGAGATAACCCCCTACATACAGGGGTTTGAATCAGGCATTTGAAATACAGCCATTTTGTGCAAAGATATATTTACTTCAGGCCTACAGAGGTTCAGGCCCTCTGAGGCACTACCTTTACATACAGGGGTTTGCATTAGGCATTTGAAATACAGCCATTTGAAATACAGCCATTTTGTGCAAAGATATACATATTTACTTCAGGCCTACAGAGGTTCAGGCCCTCTGAGATACCACCTTTACATACAGGGGTTTGAATTAGGCATTTGAAATACAGCCTTTTTCTGCAAAGATATATTTACTACAGGCCTACAGAGGTTCAGGCCCTCTGAGGTACTACCTCTACATACAGGGGTTTGAATTAGGCATTTGAAATACAGCCATTTGAAATACAGCCTTTTTGTGCAAAGATATATTTACTTCAGGCCTACAGAGGTTCAGGCCCTCTTAGGGACTACCTCTACATACAGGGGTTTGAATTAGGCATTTGAAATGCACCAATTTGAAATACAGCCTTTTTGTGCAAAGATATATTTACTTCAGGCCTACAGATATTTAGGCCCTGTGAGATACCACCTCTACATACAGATGTTTGAATCAGCCATTTGAAATACAGCCTTTTTGTGCAAAGATATAGTTACTTCAGGCCTACAGAGGTTCAGAGCCTCTGATAAACCACCTCTACATGCAGGGGTTTGAATTAGGCATTTGAAATATAGCCATTTGAAATACAGCCTTTTTGTGCAAAGATATATTTACTTTAGGCCTACAGAGGTTCAGGCCCTGTGAGTTACTACCTCTACATACAGGGGTTTGAATTAGGCATTTGAATTACAGGCATTTGAAATACAGCCATTTTGTGCAAAGATATATTTACTTCAGGTCTAAACTGGTTCAGACCATATGAGATACCCCCCTACATGCAGGGGTTTGAATCAGGCATTTGAAATACAGACATTTGAATTACAGCCATTTTGTGCAAAGCAATATTTGCTTCAGGCCTACAGAGGTTCAGGCCCTCTGAGATACTACCTCTACATACAGGGGTTTGAATTAGGCATTTGAAATACAGCTTTTTTGTGCAAAGATATATTTACTTCAGGCCTACAGAGGTTCAGGCCCTCTGAGATACTACCTCTACATACAGGGGTTTGAATTAGGCATTTGAAATACAGCCATTTGAAATACAGCCTTTTTGTGCAAATATATATTTACTTCAGGCCTACAGATGTTTAGGCCCTGTGAGATACCACCTCTACATACAGGGGTTTGAATTAGGCATTTGAAATACAGCCATTTGAAATCTAGCCTTTTTGTGCAAAGATATATTTACTTCAGGCCTACAGATGTTTAGGCTCTGTGAGATACCACGTCTACATACAGGGGTTTGAATTAAGCATTTGAAATACAGCCTTTTTGTGCAAAGATATATTTACTTCAGGCCCTCTGAGAAACCACCTCTACATACAGGGGTTTGAATTAGGCATTTGATATATAGCCTTTTGAAATACAGCCTTTTTGTGCAAAGATATATTTACTTTAGGCCTACAGAGGTTCAGGCCCTGTGAGTTACTACCGCTACATACAGGGGTTTGAATTAGGCATTTGAAATACAGCAATTTTGGGCAAAGAAATATTTTATTGAGGCCTAGTCTGGTTCAGGCAATGTGAGATACACCCTTTACATACTGTCATTCTCTTCTACTATTAACCCCTTAAGGACATAGGGCGTACCGGTACGCCCTATTTCCCGAGTCCTTAAGGACCAAGGGCGTACCGGTACGTCCTAACTTAAAATCTTAATTCCGGCGCCGCTGGGGTTAATCGGAACGGGATTTCGGCTGAAATCATTCAGCCGGCATCCCGTAACAACGCAGGGGGGGTTCATTTGACCCCCCCGTATCGGCGATCGCAGAAAACCGCAGGTCAATTCAGACCTGCGGTTTGCTGCGCTTTTTGCCGTTTCTGATCCCCGCGGTCCCTGACCGCGGGGATCAGAAACTTCAGAGTGCCCGAAATCAATATTGTTAACCCCCCCCTGCACCCCTGCACGATTTGATGGCGGCGGGTGGTGCAGGGGGGGTGTCGCATGCAGTGGGGGCGTTGCGGGAGGCGGGCGGTGCGGCAGGCGGGATCGCGATCCCCCGCCCGCCTCCCATTGCATAATCGTTGGTGTACAGTGGGTATACCAGGGTGCCAGCACATTGCTGGCACCCTGGTATAAACGGCTGACATCGTTGATGCGATGTCAGCCGTTTAACCCTTTCCATACAGCGGTCCGTACGGACCGCTGTATGGAAAAGGTTAACAGTAAGAGGGAGCTCCCTCCCTCTCCGATCGGGGGGCTGCTGTGCCTTTGCAGCCCCCCGATGGGAGAAGGAGAGAGCCCCCAGACAGCCCCCCCAGAACCCCGTCCTTACCCTTCCCCGTCTGCGAAGTTCTGACCATAACTGAGCAGACGGGGAAGGTTCCCATGGCAACAGGACGCCTGATCAGGCGTCCTGCTGTCCATGGTGCTGAACAGATCTGTGCTGAAAGCATAGACCTGTTCAGTGTAAGTAAAATACAGTGCAGAAACCTATATAGGTTCTGTTCTGTATTTTACAGACATCAGACCCACTGGATCTTCAAGAACCAAGTGGGTCTGGGTCAAAAAAATCAAATAAAAAGTGAAAAAAGTTAAGATAAAAAAAAAAAACATTTATCACTGAATAAAAATTAAAAAAATAAAATACACTACACATATTAGGTATCGCCGCGTCCGTAACGACCTGATCTATAAAATGGTCATGTTACTTTCCCCGCACAGTGAACGCCATAAAAATAAAAAAATAAAAACTATGAGAAAATTGAAATTTTGCCCACCTTACTTCCCAAAAAAGGTAATAAAAGTGATCAAAAAAGTCGCATGTACGCCAAAATAGTACCAATCAAACCGTCATCTCATCCCGCAAAAAATGAGACCCTACTCAAGATAATCGCCCAAAAACTGAAAAAACTATGGCTCTTAGACTATGGAAACACTAAAACATGATTTTTTTTGGTTTCAAAAATAAAATCATTGTGTAAAATGTACATAAATAAAAATAAAGTATACATATTAGGTATCGCCGCGTCCGTATCGACCGGCTCTATATAAATATCACATGACCTAACCCCTCAGGTGACCACCGTAAAAAAAAAAAAAAAAAAACTGTGTAAAAAAAGCAATTTTTTGCCATCTTACGTCACAAAAAGTGTAATAGCAAGCGATCAAAAAGTCATATGCACCCCAAAATAGTGCCAATCAAACTGTCATCTCACCCCGCAAAAAATTAGACCCTACTCAAGATAATCACCCAAAAACTGAAAAAACTATGGCTCTTAGACTATGGAGACACTAAACAATTTTTTGGTTTTCAAAATGAAGTTATTGTATAAAACTTACATAAATAAAAAAAATTGTATACATATTAGGTATCGCCGCGTCCGTGACAACCTGCTCTATAAAATTACCACGTGATCTAACCTGTCAGATGAATGTTGTAAATAACAAAAAAAAAAAACATGCCAAAAAAGCTATTTCTTGTTACCTTGCCGCACAAAAAGTGTAATATAGAGCAACCAAAAATCATATGTACCCTAAACTAGTACCAACAATACTGCCACCCTATTCCGTACTTTCTAAAATGGGGTCACTTTTTTTGGAGTTTCTACTCTAGGGGTGCATCAGGGGGGCTTCAAATGGGACATGGTGTCAAAAAACCAGTCCAGCAAAATCTGCCTTCCAAAAACCGTATGGCATTCCTTTTCTTCTGCACCCTGCCGTGTGCCCGTACAGTAGTTTAGGACCACATATGGGGTGTTTCTGTAAACTACAGAATCAGGGCCATAAATAATGAGTTTTGTTTGGCTGTTAACCCTTGCTTTGTTACAGGAAAAAAAATATTAAAATGGAAAATCTGCCAAAAAAGTGAAATTTTGAAATTGTATCTCTATTTTCCATTGAATCTTGTGCAACACCTAAAGGGTTAACAAAGTTTGTAAAATCAGTTTTGAATACCTTGAGGGGTGTAGTTTCTTAGATGGGGTCACTTTTATGGAGTTTCTACTCTAGGGGGGCATCAGGGGGGCTCCAAATGGGACATGGTGTCAAAAAACCAGTCCAGCAAAATCTGCCTTCCAAAAACCGTATGGCATTCCTTTCCTTCTGCGCCCTGCCGTGTGCCCGTACAGTAGTTTACGACCACATATGGGGTGTTTCTGTAAACTACAGAATCAGGGCCATAAATAATGAGTTTTGTTTGGCTGTTAACCCTTGCTTTGTTACTGGAAAAAAAATATTAAAATGGAAAATCTGCCAAAAAAGTGAAATTTTGAAATTATATCTCTATTTTCCATTGAATCTTGTGCAACACCTAAAGGGTTAACAAAGTTTGTAAAATCAGTTTTGAATACCTTGAGGGGTGTAGTTTCTTAGATGGGGTCACTTTTATGGAGTTTCTACTCTAGGGGTGCATCAGGGGGGCTTCAAATGGGACATGGTGTCAAAAAAACTGTCCAGCACAATCTGGCTTCCAAAAACCATACGGCGCACCTTTCACTCTACGCCCCGCTGTGTGGCCGTACAGTAGTTTATGGCCACATATGGGGTGTTTCTGTAAACAGTAGAGTCAGGGCAATAAAGATACAGTCTTGTTTGGCTGTTAACCCTTGCTTTGTTAGTGGAAAAAATGGGTTAAAATGGAAAATTAGGCAAAAAAATGAAATTCTCAAATTTCATCCCCATTTGCCAATAACTCTTGTGCAACACCTAAAGGGTTAACGGAGTTTGTAAAATCAGTTTTGAATACCTTGAGGGGTGTAGTTTCTTAGATGGGGTCACTTTTATGGAGTTTCTACTCTAGGGGTGCATCAGGGGGCTTCAAATGGGACATGGTGTCAAAAAAACTGTCCAGCAAAATCTGGCTTCCAAAAACCATACGGCGCACCTTTCACTCTACGCCCCGCTGTGTGGCCGTACAGTAGTTTATGGCCACATATGGGGTGTTTCTGTAAACAGCAGAGTCAGGGCAATAAAGATACAGTCTTGTTTGGCTGTTAACCCTTGCTTTGTTAGTGGAAAAAATGGGTTAAAATGGAAAATTAGGCAAAAAAATGAAATTCTCAAATTTCATCCCCATTTGCCAATAACTCTTGTGCAACACCTAAAGGGTTAACGGAGTTTGTAAAATCAGTTTTGAATACCTTGAGGGGTGTAGTTTATAGAATGGGGTCATTTTTGGGCGGTTTCTATTATGTAAGCCTCGCAAAGTGACTTCAGAGCTGTAGTGGTCCCTAAAAATTGGGTTTTTGTAAATTTCTGAAAAATTTCAAGATTTGCTTCTAAACTTCTAAGCCTTGTAACATCCCCAAAAAATAAAATATCATTCCCAAAATAATTCAAACATGAAGTAGACATATGGGGAATGTTAAGTCATCACAATTTTTTGGGGTATTACTATGTATTACAGAAGTAGAGAAACTGAAACTTTGAAATTTGCTAATTTTTCCAAATTTTTGGTAAATTAGGTATTTTATTATGCAAAAAAATTAATTTTTTTGACTTTTTTTTACTAGTATCATGAAGTACAATATGTGACGAAAAAACAATCTCAGAATGGCCTGGATAAGTCAAAGCGTTTTAAAGTTATCACCACTTAAAGTGACACTGGTCAGATTTGCAAAAAATGGCCTGGTCCTTAAGGTGAAAATGAGCCCGGTCCTTAAGGGGTTAATTAAACACCCATTTAGGGCAAGATCCTAAATAAAAAAAATATAAGGAGAGCATCAAATAAGGGACATGGTTCAGGTCGTGGTTCTGCTGGTGAAGCTCCTGTTGCAGGGAAAGGACGTGGTCGATCTGTGCCAGCTACACGCACAAGTGAAAACGCTTCCTCAGGTGCAAGTATGCAACAAAACCTACAGCGGTATTTGGTCGGGCCTAATGCTGCTCTACAAATGGTGAGGCCTAAACAAGTACAGGCGATAGTAGATTGGGTTGCTGACAATGGATCCAGTTCCTTCACATTGTCTCCCACCCAGTCTCCTGCTAAAAACCACAGTTTGCTGCCCATGTCCATCAGTCTTTCACCTCACCCCCTTGCAAATCAGCCAAGTTGTCTGAGCCCCAAGTCATCCAGCAGTCTCTTCTGCTTTTTGATGACTCTGTTAACAGGGTTTCTTAGGGACATCCACCTAGCCCTGCCCCAGAAGTGGAAGATGCCCAACCACTTATCTTTCAAGAGGAGTACATGGGAGGACCATCGCAAAACACGTCTCGGATGATGACGAAACACAGGTGCTAACTGCTGGGGCTTTCGAAAGTGTGCAGACCGACAAGGAGGGCAGGGGTGAAGACTGGGTGGAAGATGATGTGGAGGATGATGAGGTCCTCGACCCCACATGGAATCAAGGTCATGCGAGTGACCTATGTAGTTCGGAGGAAGAGGCAGTGGTCACACAGAGCCACCAGCACAGCAGAGGAGGGAGCAGGGTACAAAAGCGGAGCGGCCGTCCATAGACAGTACGCCTCCTACTGCCCACCGCAGCAAGGGACCGAGCACACCAAAGCCAGCTCCAGTTCTTCAGACAATGTGCTGACGACAAGACACGAGTGGTTTGCACGCTGTGCAACAGAGCCTGAAGCGAGGCGTAAACGTTCTCAACCAGAGCACAACCTGTATGACCAGGCATTTAAGTGCAAAGCATGAGCTGCAGTGGAGTAGACACCTCAAAAACCAAGAAAGGTCTCTGGCTCCTCCTGCTTCCTCTTCTGCTGCAGTCTCGGCCTCTTCATCCACCTCTGGAGTGACTGTGCCACCTGGCACCCCACAAACAGAGGATCTGCCAGCAACACCAACACCTGGGTCACCAAGCATCTCCACAATGTCCCACGCAAGCGTTCAGCTCTCCATATCCCAAATGCAGAAGAGGAAGAGAAATTACCCCCCTACCCACCCCCGATCCCTAGCCCTGCATGCCAGCATTTCAAAATTACTGGCATTTGAAATTCTGTCATTCCGTCTGGTGAAGACGGATAGTTTTTAATATAAAAAGAATGGGCACTCTTATATCTGGACCACACAGTTAGTAAAGTGACACTAATTTATTAATGACAATAATCAACATTCATAGAAGTTAATAGCAGTACATAAGTATTCTATGCCCTATCTAAAATTATAATATAATTGATATAAAATTGCAATTAAAAAGATAAAACAGATTTTTATATATTTATAAGGATTGACAATATAGAGAGACTTCAATCCGCTGAAATAGCTGATAAGGTAAGAAGGTCAGGAGATCTGGTAGGCCTGCCAGATGTAAAACCAGGTGTGGAACCTAGATCTGTTCCAACTGCCTGTGTGTAGTGGATCAGCTACAACAGTGGTGAAGACCGAATACCGAGTTAGTCCCCAAAGAAATAAATAAATGTGATGTGAAACTAAAAATAGATAATAAAGAATAAAGAAAAACGTGAATATGAATACCCTAGTCAGGGTATATAGCGCAGTGCAAAAATCAACACTATAAGTTCAGTGTAAAGTGTACATTAATAAAAATATATAATATATTATAATAGTGATTGGAGACCAGCAAAGTTCGATCCTCACACAGCTTTGTGCAATCAACAAGTGTCTCTGGAAGCTTTAAGATGGCAGAAGATTTCTAGTATTGAATCCACACAGTTCTTATGGTATAGCACGGGGTTAAAGTCCACCAGGTTTCAGCAGAGACTATCCAAGGTCTGGTATGTCTCAGTGTAACAGGATAACGTTGCAACAGTCAGTATAAATGTAGCAGTATTGATAATGACTTACTTTCAGTGAGTCCTGCCGTCCACCGTGGCGTCCCACGTAATGTAGATAGCAGGGTAAAGGAGTCTTACTGCCGCTTGGGAAGCTTGCAGGATCCGATCTGATATTCTTTAGATCTTCAGTCCTCACTCCAAGCACTGACTGTGCTATGCTGTGAATGTAGGCTGTGTTGGCTTGATTGGAATAGATGTTCCACCTGCAATTCGATCACTCCCTTAGGTAGCTGCACAATAGCTTCAAGGCAGCAGTTCCTTTGTGAGCGCTTCTTTGATCCAGACCAATATAACAAATTTTATAGTTTGTGGTTATCCGGTTTTAGTCAGCTCCAATATCCTCCACGCCAGACGCGTTTCGAAGGTTTTCTTCCTTCTTCCTCAGTGGCTGCAATGCACAAAGCTGTGTGAGGATCGAACTTTGCTGGTCTCCAATCACTATTATAATATATTACATATTTTTATGAATGTACACTTTACACTGAACTTATAGTGTTGATTTTTGCACTGCGCTATATACCCTGACTAGGGTATTCATATTCACATTTTTCTTTATTCTTTATTATCTATTTTTAGTTTCACATCACATTTATTTATTTCTTTGGGGACTAACTCGGTATTCGGTTTTCACCACTGTTGTAGCTGATCCACTACACACAGGCAGTTGGAACAGATCTAGGTTCCACACCTGGTTTTACATCTGGCAGGTCTACCAGATCTCCTGACCTTCTTACCTTATCAGCTATTTCAGCGGATTGAAGTCTCTCTATATTGTCAATCCTTATAAATATATAAAAATCTGTTTTATCTTTTTAATTGCAATTTTATATCAATTATATTATAATTTTAGATAGGGCATAGAATACTTATGTACTGCTATTAACTTCTATGAATGTTGATTATTGTCATTAATCAATTTGTGTCACTTTACTAACTGTGTGGTCCAGATATAAGAGTGCCCATTCTTTTTATACTACAATTGTCTTTTCTGGTGGTCGGGGTACGACATCTGACTGGTGCACCTTGCCATCCTGAATCAGGGGTGAGCCGTCCTTTTCTGTATTCTACCAGGATAGTTTTTAATGCCTTATGACGGTGGCTGTCCCACAGTACGTCGTGCCCAGCTGCCACTACTTTTCAAGGCAAGCCATCCCTTCCCTGCACAACCAAGTAGGGGACAAAATCAGATGTGCACTGCGCAACGCCATCTGTGGCAAGGTGCACCTGACTACGGATACGTGGACTAGTAAGCACGGTCAGGGCCGTTATATCTCCATAACAGCACACTGGGTAAATGCAGTGGCGGCTGGGCCTGAGGCGGATAGCAGTTTGGCGCATATCCTTCCACCACTGAGGATTGCAGGGCTCTTCAGTTTGCCTCATTTTGCTTCCTCCTCCTACTCTGCTTCGTCGTCCTCTACCACCTTATCCAGTCAGCGTAACACCTTCACCACCAACTTCAGCACAGCCAGGAGTAAATGACAGCAGTTTTAAAACATCTGTTTGGGGGACAAACCACACACCGCGCAGGAGCTGTGGGCGGGCCTTGAACAACAGACCGATGAGTGGTTTGTGGCAGTCAGCCTCAAGCCCGGCTTGGTGGTGTGCGATAATGGGCGAAATCTCGTAGCAGCTCTGGGACTAGCCGGTTTGATGCACATCCATTGCCTGGCGCATGTGCTGAATTTGGTGGTGCAGAGATTCCTTAAAAATTACCCCGACATGTCAGAGCTGCTGCATAAAGTGCGGGCCATCTGTGCACGCTTTAGTTGTTCTCACCCTGCTGCTGCTCGCCTTTCAGCGCTGCAGCATAACTTCGGACTTCCCGCTCACTGCCTCATATGCGACGTGCCCACAAGGGGGAACTCCACCTTGCACATGCTGGCCAGACTGTGCAAGCAGCAGCAGGCGATAGTGGAGTTTCAGCTGCAGCACGCATGGGTGATTCGCTCGGTGGAACAGCATCATTTCACCACCAATTACTGGGCCTCCATGCAAGACCTGTGTTCCTTGTTGCGCTGTTTTGAGTACTCCACCAACATGGCCAGTGCCGATAACGCCGTTCTCAGCGTTACTATCCCACTTCTATGCCTCCTTGAAAAAAACGCTCCTGGCGATGATGGAAGAGGATGTGGCACAGGAGGAGGAGGAAGAGGGATCATTTCATAGAGTTTCTGGCCAGTCATTCCCAAGTGGCTCCGAGGTACACAAGGTACACAATTGTCCGGCCAGGGCACAGTTCTGGAGGATGAGGAGGAGATGGAGGAGGAGGAACCATGTTAACAGCAGGGTGGCACAGAGGCCAGCTCTTGGCCATCACTGGTGCATGGATGGGGAATACAGAGGACACAGAGGATATACCTCCCACAGAGGATAGCTTTTTATTGCCTCTGGGCAGCCTGGCACACATGAGCGATTACATGCTGCAGTGTCTCCGCACAGGGGCGTAGCTAAAGGCTCATGGGCCCTAGTGTAAGAGTTCAGCTTGGGCCCCCCTTCCCTTGTTGGCAAGGGGCAGGGAAGCACATAGCCTTCCTGCTGCCAGAACCAAACATTGAAAGGGCACCCACTCAATCTAAATTCTTGACATAACCCCCTTCCCTCCAGCCAGAGGTGTAAATTGACCAGAATGCACTTTCTATAATGCCAGTGTCTTATGTGGCACAAGGGTTTTTGGGCCCCCTCAGGCTCCTGGGCCCGGTAGCGACTGCTACCTCTGCACCCCCTATAGCTACGCCCCTGTCTCCGCAACAACCGCCGATTTACCCACATTCTAACTTGTGCTGATTACTGGGTGGCCACACTGCTGGATCCCCGTTACAAGGACAACATACCGTTCTTAATTCCGTCACTTGAGTGTGATTGGTAGAGGCGCTGCTGGTGGCATTCCCTCCTGACGGTGGGGGCACAGTGGAAGCACAAGGAACGTCTTAGCAGGAGGCAGCATTTCACCAACATGGTGGAGCAGTATTTGTGCACACGCCTACACGTACTGAATGACGGGTCTGCCCCCTTCAACTTCTGGGTCTCCAAATTGGGCACATGGCCTGAGCTTGCCCTTTACGCCTTGGAGGCGCTGGCCTGCTCTGCAGCCGGTGTATTGTCTGAATGTGTGTTTAGCACGACTGCAGGGTTATATTTCCCAATGTTTTGGGGTGTACCCTAATTTAAAAAAATTAAAATAAATTTAAAACCAAAAAGCAGTGTAGGCTACCTCCTCCTCCTCAACCGCCACTTCCACCTACACCGCCACATCCACCGCCTCCTCAACCTCCTTCTTCATATGGATCTGGTCCTCCTAGATCAAGATTATTATTTTTACATATGTTTCTTTAAGTAGAGTTGAGCGAACCCAAACCCGTAAAAGTTACGTAAAAGTTCAGGTTTGGTGTTCGGCAATTTTTATGGTGCTTTTTGAAAGGCTGCAAAGCAGCCAATCAACAAGCGTCATACTACTTGCCCCAAAAGGCCATCACAGCCATGCCTACTATTTGCATGGCTGTGATTGGCCAACTGCAGCATGTAACCCAGACTATTTAAGCTGGAGTCACGTAGCGCTGCCCGTCACTCTGCTCGGATTAGTGTAGGGAGAGGCTGCAGCTGCTGTGAGGGAGAAATCAGGTAGAAATCTTATGAAGATTCAGAATTGCTTCTTTAGTCAGCGATCTACAGCAAATGTGTTTTGTGGGTGCAGTGCACAATTTTTTTAAGCCTGCCCTGAGCCAACTACTACTGAAAACAAACTTTTTTCCTTCAGTTATTCAAAATCAATACATAATCGGCAGCCAATACACCTTTTTGCTTACTGGGGTGAAAAAAATACATCTGTTTCATATAGTGTACATCTGGGAATAGATGTGCATAAGTGAGTGTCACATTTTGGCCAGAAATACAGCTTTTTGCTTTCTGGGGTGAAAAAAATACATCTGTTTCATATAGTGCACATCTGGGATTAGGCGTGCATAATTGAGTGTCATATTTAGGCCAGAAATACGGCTTTTTGCTTACTGGGGTAAAAAAAAACTATGATATACCGCACATCTGGGATTAGGCGTGCATAAGTGAGTGTCACATTTAGGCCAGAAATACGGCTTTGTGCTTACTCGGGTGAAAAAAATACATTTGTTTCATATAATGCACATCTGGGAATATACATGCATAAGTGAGTGTCACAGTTAGGCCAGAAATACAGCTTTTTGCTTACTGGGGTGAAAAAACCCTCTGATATACTGCACATATAGGATTAGACATGCATAAGTGAGTGTCACATTTAGGCCAGAAATACGGCTTTGTGCTTACTAGGGTGAAAAACCCTCTAATATACTGCACATCTGGTATTAGACATGCATAAGTGACTGTCACATTTAGGCCAGAAATACGGCTTTGTGCTTACTGGGGTGAAAAAAGCATCTAATATACTGCATATCTGGGATTAGACATGCATAAGTGAGTGTCACATTTAGGCCACAAAGACGGCTTTGTGCTTACTGGGGTGAAAAAAACAATATACTGCACATCTGGGATTAGATGTGCATAAATTACTGTGAAATTTAGGCCACAGATACCGCTGTCATATAGAGCAAAAAAATAATAATAATTGAGTGCAATACCCTACATCAAGGTTTTTATTGGCGGTAAATTATTTTTAACAGACTTAACCACTTTTTACTTTGCTTGGTGAACGCTAACTATGAGACAAACATCTAATAAGGGACGTGGTCATGATCGTGGTGGTGGTGTTGGTGGAGAATCTGGTGCAGGCAAAGGACATAGCCGTTCTGCCACAGCTACACGTCCTACTGAACCTACTACCTCAGGTCCCAGTAGCCACCAGAATCTACAGCGATATTTGGTCGTTTTAAGGATGGTAAGGCCTGAGCAGGTACAGGCGGCCGACAGTGGATCTAGCACATTCACATTATCTCCCACCCAGTCTTCTGCAGAAAGCGCACAGGTGGCGCCTGAAACCCATGCCCATCAGTCTGTCACATCACCCCCGTGCATATCAGGGGAACCTGTCTGAGCCTTAAGTCATGCAGCAGTCTCTTATGCTGTTTGAAGACTCTGCTGGCAGTGTTTCCCAAGGGCATCCACCTAGCCTTTTCCCCAGGGGTGGAAGACATAGAATGCACTGACGCACAACCACTTATGTTTCCTGATGAGGACATGGGAATACCACCTCAGCACGTCTCTGATCATGACGAAACACAGGTGCCAACTGCTGCGTCTTTCTGCAGTTTGCAGACCGGAAAAAGGAGGTCAGGGAGGAAGACTGGGTGGAAGATGATGCAGGGGACGATGAGGTCTTAGACCCCACATGGAATAAAGGTCGTGCCACTGACTTTCAGAGTTCGGAGGAAGAGGCAGTGGTGAGATCGAGCCAACAGCATAGCAAAAGCGGGAGCATGGTGCAAAAGCAGAGCAGCCATCGCCAAAACAGTTTGACTGCTACTGGCCACCGTCACCAGGGACCGAGCACACCAAAGGCAGTCTACTTTACAGCGTAACTTCGGCCTTCCCGCTCACCGCCTCATATGTTCCACCTTGAACATGCTGGAGAGACTGTGCGAGCAGCAGCAGTCCATAGCGGAGTTTCAGCTGCAGCACGCACGGCTGAGTCGCACTGCGGAACAGCACCACTTCACCACCATGACTGGGCCTCCATGCGAGACCTGTGTGCCCTGTTGCGCTGTTTCGAGTACTCCACCAAAATGGCCAGTGGCGATGACGCCGTTATCAGCGTTACAATACCACTTCTATGTCTCCTTAAGAAAACACTTAGTGCGATGATGGAAGAGGATGTGGCCCAGGACGAGGATGAGGAAGAGGGATCATCTCTAACACTTTCAGGCCAGTCTTTTAGAAGTGGCTCAGAAAGAGGATTTTCGCAACAGCAGAGGCCAGGTACAAATTTGGCCAGCAAGGAGGAGGATGGGGATGAAGCTCGGGACCATCACTGGTGCGTGGCTGGGGGATTACGGAGGACGCAGACGATACGCCTCCAACAGAGGACAGCTTGTCCTTACCTCTGGGCGGCCTGGCAGACATGAGCGACTACATGCTGCAGTGCCTGCGCAACGACAGCAGAGTTGCCCACATTTTAACGTGTGCTGACAACTGGGTGGCCACCCTGCTGGATCCCCGTTACAAAGACAATGTGCCGTCCTTAATTCCCTCACTGGAGCGTGATCGGAAGATGCGCGACCACGGGCGCACGCTGGTAGACGAGCTTCTGAGAGCATTCCCGACTGACGGGAGACAAGTGGAAGCACAAGGCAAAGGCAGGGGAGGAGGAAGAGGTCACCAACGCAGCTGTGTCAGCGCCAGCACCTCAGAAGCAGGGTTAGCATAGCCGACATGTGGAAAAAATTTGTCACCTCGCCGCAACAACCGGCCCCAACTGCTGATATGGAGCGTGTTAGCAGGAGGCAGCATTTGAACAACATGGTGGAACAGTACCTGTGCACACGCCTACACATACTGACTGATGGTTCTGCCCCATTCAACTTCTGGGTCTCAAAATTGTCCACATGGCCAGAGCTTGACTTGTATGCCTTGGAGGTGCTGGCCTGCCCTGCATCTAGTGTACTCTCTGAACATGTATTTAGCACAGCAGGAGGCGTCATTACAGACAGACGCATCCTCTTGTCAACAGCCAATGTGGACAAGCTCATGTTCATTAAAATGAACCAGGTTTGGATCCCTCAGGACTTGTCTGTACCTTGTGCAGAATAGACAGTTCTAACAGCCTCAACCATCCATCCTTGTACTCAAGTGCACTTATTCCTTTTTTTTTATATGCTGTGTTGGCTACCTATTCCTCCTTTGCCGCTGCTTCCACCTAGACTGCCACGTGAGCTCACCAGGCCACATCCACCCATTTACCGCCTACTCAACCTCTTCCTCCTACATCATTCCAAATTTTTTTTTACGGTCTTTTATGTTTTTTTTCATTCATTTCCCTATCCACATTTGTTTGAAGAGCATTTGCCATGCTCTTAAGCACATTTTGCTGCCTTTGGCAGCCCTCTAGCTCTTTCCATGACATTTTTACAGCCATTTTAGTGCTCAAAAGTTCGGGTCTGATTAACTTCAATGGGGTTCGGGGTCAAGTTCAGGGTCCTGAACCCGAATAAATTTTTTCAAGTTCTGGCCGAACCCATACATCCAGCTGTCCGCTCAACTCTAATTTTAAGTAATTTCCCTATCCACATTTGTTTGCAAAGCACTTGCCATGCTCGTAACCACATTTTGAGGTCATTTGCATCCCTCTAGCCCTGTCTATGACATTTTTATAGCCATTTTAGTGCTCAAAAGTTCGGTCCCCATTGACTTCAATGGGGTTCGGGTTCTGCGCTCAAGTCCGGGTCAAGTTCGTGTCCCGAACTCAAACTTTTTTCTGAAGTTCGGCCAAACCCGTTGAACCCGAACTTCCAGGTGTCCGCTCAACTCCAGTGCTAACAAAGCTTTTCCACATTTCGGCCATGCTAACCCTGCCTTCTGAGGTGCTGGTGGTGCCCCATCTGTGTTGACAACCTCTTCCTCCTCCTTTGCCTTCGCCTTGTGCTTCTACTGTGCCCCCGCTGTCAGGTGGGAATGCCACCAGCAGCGCGTCTACCAGCGTGCGCTTGTACTCGCACATCTTACGATCACGCTCCAGTGATGGAATTAAGGACGGTACATTCTCCTTGTAACGGGGATCCAGCAGCGTGGTCATCCAGTAATCAGCACAAGTTAGAATGTGGACAACTCGGTTTTGGTGCCACCCTGCAGTGAACACGGTTCCTCCTCCTCCATCTCATCCTCCTCATCCTCCACCTCGTCATCATCCAGAACTTTGCCCTTGCTGGACAATTGTGTACCTGGCATTTTTGGGTGCAGGAACCCACCCTCGGAACCCACCCTTTGTGAATGACTGGACGTAAACCCTATGAAATGATCCCTCTTCCTCCTCCTCCTTCTGTGCCATATCCTCTTCCATCATCGCCAGCAGCGTTTTTTACAAGGAGGAATAGAAATTGGGATACTGACTCTGAGAACGGTATTATTGGCACTGGCCATGTTGGTGGAGTACTCGAAACAGCGCAACAAAGAAACACGGGTCTCGCATGGAGGCCCAGTCATTGGTGGTGAAGTGGTGCTGTTCCGCAGAGCAACTCACAAGTGCTTGCTGCAGCTGAAACACCACTATTGCCTACTGCTGCTCGCACAGTCTGGCCATCATGTGCAAGGTGGATTTTCACCTTGTGGGCACGTCGCATATGAGGCGGTGAGCGGGAAGGTCGAAGTTATGCTGCAGCGCTGACAGGCAAGCAGCAGCAGGGTGAGAACGCTTAAGCAGGGCTTGAGGCTCACTGGCATTAACCACTCATCGGTCTGTTGTTCAAGGCCCGTCCACAGCTCCTGTGCGGTGTGGGGTTTGTCCCACAAACAGATACATTTTAAAACTGCCTGCTGTCGTTTACACCTGGCTGTGCTGAAGTTGGTGGTGAAGGTGTTACGCTGACCGGATGAGGTGGTAGAGGATGAGGAAATGGAGAAGGAGGGGGAAGCAACAGGAGGCAAACTGAAGCATACTAAAATACTCGGTGGTGGAAGGACATGCCCCAAACTGCTATCCGCCTCAGACCCAGCCGCCATTGCATATACCCAGTGTGCTGTTATGGAGGTATAACGGCCCTGACCGTGCTTACTGGTCCACGTATCCGTAGTTAGGTGGACCTTGCCACAGATGGCGTTGCACAGTACACTCCTGATTTTGCCTCCCACTTGGTTGTGCAGGGAAGTGATGACATGCCTGAAAAAGTTGTGGCGGCTGGGAACGACGTACTGTGGGACAGCCATCGCCATAAGGCTTTTAAAACTCTCCATCTCCACCAGACGGAATGACAGCATTTCAAAGGACAGTAATTTTGAAATGCTAGCATTCAGGGTCAGGGATCGCGGGTGGGTAGGGGGGTACTTCCTCTTCTGCTACAGTGTTTGGGAGATGGAGAGCTGAAAGTTTCTGTGGGACATTGTGGAGATGCTTGGTTACCCAGGTGGTGGTGTTGCTGGCAGATCCTCTGTTTGCGGGGTGGCAGGTGCCATTGTCACTCCAGAGGTGGATGAATAAGCCGAGACTGCAGCAGAAGAGGAAGCAGGAGGAGCCAGAGACCTTTCTTGGTTTTTGAGGTGTCTACTTCACTGCAGCTCATGCTTTGCACTTTGATGCCTGGTCATGCAGGTTGTGCTCAGATTGAGAACGTTTATGTCTCGCTTCAGGTTCTGATTGCACAGTGTGCAAACCACTCGGGTCTTGTCGTCAGCACATTGTCTTAAGAACTGTCACGCCAGGGAACTCCTTGGAGCTGGCTTTGGTGTGCTCAGTCCCTTGCTGCGGTGGGCAGTAGCATGCGTACTGTCTAGGGGACGGCCGCTCTGCTTTTGCACTCTGCTTCCTCTTTTGCTGTCCTGGTGGCTCTGTGGGACCACCGCCTCTTCCTCCAAACTACACTCACATGACTTTGATTCCATGTGGGGTCGAGGACCCCATCGTCCTCCACATCATCTTCCACCCAGTCTTCACCCCTGCCCTCCTTGTCGGTCTGCACAGTTTCGAAAGCCCCAGCAGTTGGCACCTGTGTTTCGTCATCATCCGAGACGTGCTGCGATGGTCCTCCCATGTACTCATCTTGAAACATAAGTGGTTGGACATTCGTGCCCTTAATCTCTTCCACTTCTGGGGCAGGGCTAGGTGGACGGCCCTGGGAAACCCTGCTAACAGAGTAATCAAAAAGCAGAAGAGACTGCTGCTTGGCTGATTTGCAAGGGGGTGAGGTGAAAGACTGATGGACATCGACTGCAGGTGCCAAATCTGATCTTTCTTTAGGAAACTGGGTGGGAGACAGTGTAAAGGAACTTGAGTCACTGTCAGCAACCCCATCTACTATCGCCTGTACTTGTCCTGGCCTTACTATTCGTAGAGACCATTAGGCCCTGCAACAGGAGCTCCACCAGCAGCACCACGATCAGGGCCACGTCCCTTATTTGACGCTCTCCTCATTCTCAGCAAATTTAGGATAGTTTTTGTTACTAACAGAATATAAGAGTGGTACGTAAATCTTCTATTTCACCATAAAAATTCAGAAAAAAGCCAAAATTCAGTGTTTTGGCAAAAAAAGATTCAATTTTACTAAGAAAATAGAACTGGAGTATCTACGGCCTTTCTGTCACACTGTAATATGCTAAAAAAAAATAGCAAATTCGAGTATTTTGGCAAAATTTTTAGTTTGGCAATTTTACTCAGACAATGTAACTAGAGTATCTAACGCCTTTTTGTCACACTGTAATATGCTAATAAATGACAAAATTGAGTGTTTTTGCCAAAAAAAATGTAATTTTAGTAAGAAAATAGAACTGGAGTATCTACGGACTTTCTGTCATACTGTAATATGCTAATAAATGCCAAAATGTAGTGTTTTGGCAAAAAAGCTGTAATTTTACTCAGACAATGTAACTGGAGTATCTACGGCCTTTCTGTCACAGATACCCACAGATTATGGAAACTATATTAGGCCCAGATTATTGGAATTTACAATACAGACATAGTTTTTGGATGCAGGACAGTATATATCACAGACCACCACAGATTATGGACACTATATTAGGCCCAGAATATTGGAATTTTCAATACAGACAGTTTTCAGATGCACGACAGTATATGTCACAGAACACCACAGATCATGGACACTATATTTGGCCCAGATTATTGGAATTTGCAATACAGATACAGTTTTCGGATGCAGGACAGTATGTCACAGAACACAACAGATTATGGATAGGGTTGAACGAACCCGAACTGTAAAGTTCGGGTTCGAAACAAATTTTTGGATTTTTGGACCCCAGACCCGAACCCGAACATTTCAGTAAACATTCGGGTTCGGTGTTCAGCTATTTTATGGCGCTTTTTGAAAGGCTGCAATCAACAAGCGTTTAACTCTGTGCCCTTAGAAGCCATCACAGCCATGCCTACTAATGGCATAGCTGTGATTGGCCAGTGCAGCATGTGACCCAGCCTCTATATGAGCTGGAGTCACGTAGCGCTGCACGTCACTCTGCTGTTATTAGTGTAGGGAGAGGATGCTGCTGCTGTAAAGGAGAGAATAGGGAAGAATCTTTAATCAGAAGTGCTTGTTAACTCAGCAATCTACCTAGATTTAGTTTTGTGGGTACAGTGTACAATCTTTTAACCCTGCCCTGAGTCCAGTGACCCTGAAAAATAACTTATATCTGTCTTAGGTGGGTGGCGGCACCCATTTTATGCAAGCTCAGTGCACCAGCACAGCATATGTGCTTTTGTGACATTCAAATCCAAGCTTGAAATACTGCAATAATAATCTGGGTTTAAAAAACACCCTTTTTTGGCAATACCCTCCATCTTGGGCGTCTGCCGCATTAGTCTGTGTGCAATTTAAGCTGGAACTACAGCTATAGTTTTCTGGGTTTTAACCCCTTAAGGACACAGCCTTATTTCACCTTAAGGACCAGGCCATTTTTTTTGCAAATCTGACCAGTGTCACTTTATGTGGTGATAACTTTAAAACGCTTTGACTTATCCAGGCCATTCTGAGACAGTTTTTTCGTCACATATTGTACTTCATAACACTGGTAAAATGAAGTTAAAAAAAAAAACATTTTTATTTATAAAAAAAATACCAAATTTTGTAAAATTTTGGAAAAATTTCCAAGTTTCAATTTTTCTACTTCTATAATACATAGTAATACCTCCAAAAATAGTTATTAGTTTACATTCACCATATGTCTACTTCATGTTAGGATCATTTTGGGAATGCCATTTTATTTTTTGGGGATGTTACACGACTTAGAAGTTTAGATGCAAATGCAATTTTCAAAAACCCACTTTTTAGGGACCAGTTCAGGTCTGAAGTCACTTTGAGAGGCTTACATAATAGAAACCACCCAAAAGACCCCATCCTAGAAACTACACCCCTCAAGGTATCCAATACTGATTTTACAAACATCATTAACCCTTTAGGGTGTTCCACAAGAGTTGATGGCAAATGGAGACGAAATTTCAGAATTTAAATTTTTTACCAAATTTTTCATTTGAATCCATTTTTTCCACTAACAAAGCAAGGGTTAACAGCCAAACAAAACTCAATATTTATTGCCCTGACTCTGCGGTTTACAGAATCACCTGATATAATGTCGTACACCACTGTACGGCCCCATGTCAGGGCGTAGAGGGAAAGGAGCGCCATGTGGTTTTTGGAAGGCAGATTTTGCTGGACTGGTTTATTTACACCATGTCCTATTTGAAGCCCCACTGATGCACCCCTACAGTAGAAACTCCTTAAAAGTGACACCATCTAAGAAACTACACCCCTCAAGGTATTAAAAACCGATTTTACAAGCTTTATTAACCCTTTAGGTGTTCCATAAGATCGGCACCATGGAAAGAATTTCACTTTTTTTGAAGATTTTCCATTTTCATTTTTTTTTTACAGTAACAAAGCAAGGGTTAACAGCCAAAGAAAACTCAATATTTATTGCCCCGATTCTGTAGTTTGCAGAAACGCCCCATATGTGGCCGTAAACTACTGTACACGCACACGGCAGGGCGTAGAGGGAAAGGAGCGCCGTGTGGTTTTTGGAAGGCAGATTTCGCTGTCCCATTTGAAGCCCCCTGATGCACCCCTAGAGTAGAAACTCCAAAAAAGTAACTCCATTTTGGAAACCACAGGATAAGGTGGCAGTTTTTTTAGGGCACATATGATTTTTGGTTGATCTATATTACACTTTTTGTGAAGCAAAGTAACAAAAAATAGAAATTTTGAAATTAACAAAGTTTGTAAAATCAGTTTTGAATACCTTGAGGGGTGTAGCTTCTTAAATGGCGTCACTTTTTGGAGTTTCTACTTTAGGGGTGCATCAGGGGGTCTTCAAATGTGACATGGTGTCAAAAAACAAGTCCAGCAAAAACTGCCTTCCAAAATCCATATGGCATTCCTTTCCTTCTGCGCCCTGCCATGTGCCCGTACAGAAGTTTCTGTAAACGAAATCAGGGCAATACATATTGAGTTTCGTTTGGCTGTTAACCCTTGCTTTGTTACGGAAAAAATGGATAAAAATGGAAAATTTGCCCAAAAATACCTGTTTTGGCACCGTTTTTTTTTTATTATTTGCAACTTTCATCTGACAGATTAGATAATATGATATTTTTATAGAACAGGTATTTATTTAAGTTTTACACAATAATATTTTTGAAAAAAAATAATAATTTTAGTGTCTCCATAGTCTGAGAGCCATTGCTTTTTGACACTTTTTTTATTTATTTATTTTTTACGATGTTCACCTCAGGGTTTAGGTCATGTGGTATTTTTAAAGAGCAGGGTCTTCCAGACGCAACAATATGTCTACTTTTTTAATTTTTTTTATGTTTAACATAAAAAAAGCATTTTTGAAACAAAAAAATCATGTTTTAGTCTGAGAGCCATAGTTTTTTTTATTTTTGGGGCCATTGTCTCATTTGTAGGGGCAAATTTTTTGTGGGATGAGGCGACGGTTTGAATGGTACTATTTTGGTGTACATATGACTTTTTTATCACTTTTATTACTTTTTTGGGGAAGTAAGGTGGGCAAAATTTTAATTTCCTCATATATTTTTATTTTTTTTACCCAGACCCACTTGGTTCTTGAAGATCCAGTGGGTCTGATGTCTGATACAGTACAGTACACTGTTCGGCACCATGGACAGCAGGATGCCTGAGAAGGTTGTCACGGCTGAGGATGGGGGAAATCCTCAGCCGTGCGGTGATGGAGGATGTCCAGTCGCTACTCGGCCAGGACCACAGAATTAGGGAGCAGGTCACCTCCTGTTGCATCCCTAACACTGTCTGTATGAGCCGACCTTGGTGGTAGGAGGGCTCATACGCTGGAACCTTATAGTCCCTACAAGCCCTCAAGTCGGCCCTGAACTAGAGAACAGAGTAAGACAACCAACTCCTCCGAGGCACGGAGGAGCAGGAGTCTCACTGGCCAAGCAGCATGAAGATGGGGAACATAAACAGGTCTATGGATATGGCAGGTGAACAGAACCAGTTCCACCTATCTGCCAAAGCCTTGCTGAATGGATCCCTGTGCTGGCAAGCTGAAGATCACAACGCATCCATACACAGAGACCCAGATCCATAGCTGCACAGAAGAACAAGGAAAACATAGGACATCCATCAACACATCACAGTAATAGATCTTACAAACACACTGTGGCTGTTGCCGTAGGCAATGACATGGGTGGCAACCGTGTCCTGGGAGTCAGCCCGAAGGCCGGAACACTGCCACCACATGTACACCATACAACCAAACGTTGCCACGGACAGCCACAGTGAAGGGAAGATGTCAGTGCACACCAAACATAAACAAAGTGCACACAGACATACAAAAGTGCTTACACACACGCACACAACTCCAAGGGGACCGCACATATAGCTGTTGTCCGCGGCAACCGCACTTGAGGCTAACAACAATATGCCTCCAGATGCAGTTGACACTACAACCCAAACCGCGGGCAACCGTATGCGGCTCCCAAGGAGTCACGGCCATAAACATGGCCGTGACAAAGGTGTCCTGTTGCCATGGGAACCTTTCCCGTCTTCCACAACTGAGCAGACGGGGAAGGGGAAGGAGGGGGGCTACAAAGGCACAGCAGCCCCCCTATGGGAGACGGAGGGAGCTCACTCCCTGATCACCACTTCCATACAGCGGTCCCTACGGACCGCGGCATGGAAGAGGTTAAAACGGCTGATATCCTGAAAGATGTTAGCCGTTTGAATCAGAGTGTCAGCAATGAGCTGACACTCTGATTCAACCACTCGTTATCTTGAAAATAAATGGGGGCAGGCGGAAGATCGCACCCTTTTTGGGGAAAAATCGTAAATTGGGGCCTTGTCTGCATCTGTACATGTGAGATACACCCTTTAGATACTGTTGTTCTATTCTGCTATTAAAAAAACATCCATTTAGGGCAAAAATCTTAATTTCGCAGCCTTTGCTGCATCTGTCATTATGATATACACCATTTAGATACTGTTTTGCTATTCTGGTATTAAATAAACACCCATTTTGGGCAAAAATCTTAATTTGCGACCTTGTCTGCATCTGTCAGTGTGAGATACACGCTTTAGATACTGCTGTGCTATTCTGGTATTAAAACAACACCCATTTTGGGCAAAAATCTTAATTTGCGGCCTTGTCTACATCTGTATGTGTGATATACACCCTTTAAATACTGTTGTTCTATTCTGCTTTTTAAAAAACACACATTTAGCGCAAAAATCTTAATTTTGCAGCCTTTGCTGCATCTGTCATTGTGAGATACACGTGTTAGATACTGTTGCCCATTTTGGGCAAGATCCTAAATTTGAGAAATATGAGGAGAGCGTCAAATAAGGGACGTGGCCCCGGTAGTGGTGCTGCTGGTGGAACTCCTGTTGCAGGGAAAGGACGTGGTCGATCTGTGCCAGCACCTTCCTCAGGTGCAAGTAGGCGACAGAACCTTCAGCTGTATTTGGTCGGGCCTAATGCAGCTCTATGAATGGTGAGGCCAGCATTGGGTTGCTGACAGTGCCTCCAGTTCCTTTACATTGTCTCCCACTCAGTCTCCTGAGGAAAGATCAGAATTGGCACCTGCAGCCGATGTCCATCAGTCTTTCACCTCACCCCCTTGCAAATCAGCCAAGCAGTCTGAACCCCAAGTCATGCAGCAGTCTCTTCTGCTTTTTGATAACTCTGCTAGCATGGTTTCCCAGGGCCATCTACCTAGCCCTGCCCCAGAAGTGGAAGAGATTGAGTGCACCGATGCCCAACCACTTATTTTTCAAGATGAGTACATGGGAGGACCATCGCAACACTTCTCGGATGATGACGAAACACAGGTGCCAACTGCTGGGGCTTTCGAAAGTGTGCAGATCGACAAGGAGGGCAGGGGTGAAGACTGAGTGGAAGATGATGTGGAGGACAATGAGGTCCTCGACCCCACATGGAATCAAGGTCATGCGAGTGACCTGTGTGGTTTGGAGGAAGAGGCAGTGGTCACACAGAGCCACCAGCACAGCAGAAGAGGGAGCAGGGTGCAAAAGCGGAGCGGCCATCCCCTAGACATTACGTCTGTTGTGGAATCATATATCTAGTATCAAATGTATACTTGCTTGTATTATATCTAACAGTTTGCTTAACAAAATGGCCCCTGAAGTAGCAGCCAGCTCCCTTAATAATCCCTTACTAATCACTTTATGATATTGAAATTGCTGACATATTGCTGACATAGTGCTGACATTTGCTAAAATATGGAGTGATAATGTGATACGTTGTCATGGGACTTAGTAATGTGACAATTAGATCATCAAATTAGCCGAGTCATAAAGTTCCTCTTTTTCTGCTATAAGAAATCATGTAATCTGATTAATAAACAGGACATCTAGCATTGACTGACTTCTCTGTGACAGTCTGTGTGTGATCTCTCTCTCAAGGCGTACGTATGCCAATCATTTTATACCATTCGGAGCAATACATCAACTCTTTCCTGGCTATTGGGGTCAGATCCAGAATCAGAGCCATATCAGTTGGCGCCAAACGACGTGGGGCCTGAGGATTGGACCTCCTGCTGGCGTACCCCCAGAGACTGGATCCGGAGAGACAAGCCAACGGACACCGGGACTGCGCAGCCCGTAATAAGAGGTGAGAAAATATATTCATCTTACCTATTCTGTGTCCCTTGGCTTAGTCTATCCATATTTGTTCTAGGGAGGGGTGCACCGACAGTGAGGCATCCTCAGGGGCATGAAAGTAAGAACCCCATTGTATTGATAAGCTTGATGTATTGTGTTTTATTATTTTTGTGTATGGTTGGTTTCTCTGGGAGAAAGGAGAGGCATAGACTGACAGAACAATAGAAGTCTCCTAAAGTGCCTACATTGAGGGGTAACCCTGGTGTGTGACCCCAAGAAATAGTAGAAGGGAAGGAGACGGCTTGCTGATAACCCAGTGGTGTGTTAATCTCAAGCTCAAGGTGTTTGTTTGTCAGTGTCTGTGCTAATCCAACTATCAGAGACAGTAAGTGAAGGCTCCAGAACGTGTTGAAGGCTCCAGAACGTGTTGAAGGCTCCAGAACGTGGTGTTTTGAAAAAAATGGGTAACCGAAATAGTGTCCCGAAGGGCTATTGTTCACCTGAACAGTACGTGGCGGACCGGAGAGGAAAAGGTTATGTTAAAGGATTAAGCAAGTTAGAAAAGAGTTATGGTATTGCAAAAGGAGGTGTATTGTGTTCTGCTATATGGCAGACATTGTTGACTGAGAAGAGAGGCAAATTGAATGATGATAAGTTGATAGATACCGTTAGGGTATGGCTGGACTGTAGCAAAGAATTTGAACAGACAAAAGGAGAAGCAATGTTTGATGAAAAATCAGGACTCCATTACTATCGGCCTGGCCCAGCCTTAGTACAGGAACAGCCACCGCCCTATAACAATGGCGCAGCTGAAAGAAAAAGGGGAAGTTGGACTTGTACACATTGTGGTCAGCAGAACCCTGCCCCCCGTGATACGTGCTTAGCCTGTGGTGCTCCACGCCCACATAATCATGCTCTTTTAGCCCCCCAGCACGTCTCACCAGTCCCAGCAATGACGCCATCTTGTCCTCAGCCAACGCCCAAGGCTGGACTTGTAATCTCCCCAAACCCTGCTCTTTCTGTCATGCCACAGGTCACTACTATATACCCACTTGTAAATCCTGACGGCACCTACATGCTACCCAGTCAGCCCATAGCTCCAGCTCATATAATGGTAGGAGGTAGTGGTGCTGTAGATCAGGAAGATGAGGATGGGGAGAAACAAAAGGAAGATGCAGGGGAAGACTCACAGCAGACAGTGGACTATGCACCTGGTACTGCAGCACAAACCCCAGGATATCGCAGCCCCCCACCGCACCTTGGACAATTTTCTGATATTACCCTAAGTAGCCAGCAGGGTGCAGCAAGAGCAATGAATGAGTCTTTTCAAAACCAAATTACAGAGCTGCAAAGAGAGATCCATAACATAGGACAAGGAAATCTTGAAGCCTTAAGGGAAATATACTTGAACACTCGCCCAGTCGGGCCACCAAAGTATGTGTCCTTTACCCCCCAGCAGTTGTTCACCATAGTGAACCTCATGCCTGACCCTGATACTCACCCTATGCCCTTTTACAGAAAATTGGCACAAGTATATCAAACCTACGGGTGTACTTGGTCAGACTTGCAAAGTATTGTACAAAATAAAACTGGTGAATTTTCTTCACTTATAATGGATCACATACGCCAACCAGAACTCCCTGGAGCAAATTATGACACTCGTGATTCAGAATCTGGCCGTGATTTCATTCAGCAATTATATAAGTGGGCGAAAGACAGACTAGCAGAGCAGTCCACAACCCTGCAAGACATGGTACAGGATAAAGCAGAGTCAGTAGAAAAGTTTGTACAAAGAGTTAAACAAAACTATAAAGATATGGGATTCAGTCCAAATGAACCTGTGCACTTAAGACTCCTAGCACGGTCATTTGTAGATGGCCTTAGGCCAGATCTGAACAAAGCTCTTGTAACCTGTCGCCCAGAATGGAAATCATTAACATTGTAAATTTTAGAACAAGTTGCAAAAGGGCTGGAGAGTAGTACAAAGAAATCCCGCATATCAGTCATGGCAGTCATGACGGGAGAAGGAGGAGAGGAAAGACCCCCGCCCCGTGTCTGTTATGGGTGCGGCAAACCAGGGCACATTAAGAGAAACTGTCGCTCCAAACATCTGTGGCCAGCAGATCAGAGCCAAAGAGGAACTCCTCCTCCATGGCCAGCTCCATCCCACTAGGACGTTGGCAAACCAGTGTTGCTGGGAGGGGACACCCCATGTATGGCAGTCTCTGCCCCTCCTGCAGGCCCCGCCCCTCGAATCACCCTCGATGTGGCAGGGAAGGAACTCTCATTCCTTGTAGACACTGGTGCAGCCCGCAGTGTGTTATGTGAGAACGCCATACTCCCTTCCTGGCTCACAGATATGCATTTACCCTGCTCTGGTTTAGAAGGGGTCACCCAGCACAACCCTGTTACTAAGCCTCTCTTGATTACTCCCTCCACTAAGTCCCAAAGCCAATCTCCACAGTTACATCTGCCCACTGGAGTAATGTCACAATTTGTTGTAAGCCAGACATGTCCTTATAACCTATTAGGCTCAGATTTTCTTCAGAAAATACGTGCCAACATCCAGTTCAAGGAAAATGGTACAGTTGTTTTAGGTACGGCATTGAGTCCTGAAGAAACCTGCCTCCTAATGGCATTAAAATCCCAGTCACTTGAATCACATGAGCAAGGGGTTTCGCTGCAAAGCATTTTGCACCTCATCCCTGATACCCTTTGGACCAAAGGTCCCCAAGACATTGGGCGTCTCGAAGTCCCGCCAGTCACTGTAACCTTGAAGAATCCTAACTTACTGCCTTATAAAGCACAATACCCTCTCTCCATTTCCCAGAGAGATGCTATCACCCTCCAGATACAGGCTCTTCTTGCAAATGGAGCTATTAAAATTACCACCTCACCATGTAATACTCCCTTATACCCAATTAAAAAGAAGAGTGTGAAGGGACAACCTCCTGTATATCGCATGGTACAAGACCTCAGAGCAATTAATGAGGCTACGGTCTTTGAAACCCCCATTGTACCAAATCCCCACACTTTGCTTGCTAGCATTCCTCCTGTGGCTGCTATCTTTACTGTCATTGATCTAGCAAATGCCTTTTTCTCTGTCCCATTACATGAAGACTCCCAATTTCTCTTTGCTTTTACACATGATGGAAAACAATACACCTGGACGGTGTTGCCTCAAGGAGCTCATAATAGTCCTTCCTGCTTTAGCAAAGCAATGGCATCCATCTTACAACCATGGCAAGCAGATCACCCAGAGGTGGAACTCTTACAATATGTGGATGATTTACTCCTCTGTGCTAACTCACACCCCGTCTGCCTGAACTCATCTGCCTCACTTCTTGCCTACCTGGCGGATGCTGGGTGCAGAGTCTCACGTTCTAAATTACAATTGTGTCTTCCAAAAGTTGTTTTCCTAGGTCACTGTATCTCACAAGGCAGTAAACATCTTACGGATGCCAGGAAAAAAGCAGTCTCAGACATCCCACTGCCAGATACCCCTCACCAACTGCAAACCTTTCTGGGACTCATTTCATACTGTAGACCATGGATCCCTGATGCATCCGTTCTGATGCAGCCACTGTTTGATTGCATACCCCGTATTGCTACTGTCCCTTTCCAAATGACTGCAGAAGCCATAAAAGCATTCCAATCTCTCAAACAAATCATTGTCACTGCCCCAGCTCTTGGCATCCCTAACTATCAGCTTCCCTTTCGCCTTTATGTCATGGAACGTCAGGGTCATGCCACTGGAGTTCTCACCCAGAGCCATGGGGGTCGTAGTAGACCTCTAGGCTACTTCTCAAAACGTCTAGACCCTGTAGCCAGAGCCACCCCTTCCTGTGTCAGGGCCGTTCATGCTGCTAGTTCTCTCCTGAACGCTACCGCTGACATCGTCCTGGGACACCCACTCACCATCATGGCTCCCCATGACATCTCAGCTATCCTGCAACAAACACAACCTAAACACCTCACTGCACAACG
Organism: Bufo gargarizans; assembly: GCF_014858855.1. Classification (NCBI taxonomy): domain Eukaryota; kingdom Metazoa; phylum Chordata; class Amphibia; order Anura; family Bufonidae; genus Bufo; species Bufo gargarizans. The sequence goes on from NC_058083.1 coordinate 344,882,523, forward strand.
CCACCTCAGGCTCCAGTGTAGTCTGCTTCTACCAGATAATGTCACCATCCAGAGATGCCACATCCTCAATCCTGCTGCACTCCTTCCTCTCCCAAGGGGGGAGTATACTGCAGATGGAGATTCTGAAGATTTTATTGATCTACGTGCTGAAGAAGATCTTCAGGAAGAAGAACTATGGGCCTCAACCGACTCTCTTTACAAGGAACAAGAACATGATTGCATTACAATGATGGAAGCTGAAGTAGGAACTCCACCATCAATACAGGATACTCCTTTGCAAAACCCACACTGGACACTCTTTGTAGACGGTTCAAGGTATGCCGATGACAAAGGGAAATTCCATACAGGCATGGCAGTTACTAGTGAGTATGAAGTACTGTGTGCAAGGCAATTGTGCCCAGACCAGTCAGCACAAGAGGCTGAACTCATAGCCCTTACTGAGGCCTGCCTCATAGCAAAAGACTCCACTGCTAACATCTACACAGACTCCAGATATGCTTTTGGAGTAGTTCATGATTTCGGAATAATATGGAAGGCCAGAGATTACATTACAGCAGCAGGAATCCCAATTAAACATGCTTTAGCAGTGGAGGCTTTGATGACTGCAGTACTCCTGCCCACCAAAGTAGCAGTAATCAAAGTAAAGGCACATACCCGTGCTGACACACCAGAAGCCAAAGGAAATGCATTGGCTGACCAAGCAGCCAAACAGGCAGCAATGGAAGAGGAAAGAGCACAGCCAGATAAAATCATGTTAGCACAACCGGATGTCAAGCAACAAGAAGTATCATGGGAACTACTGAAACAGATGCAGAAGTAAGCCACCCGCTCAGAAAAGGAAACCTGGCTAAAAGAGTCAGCCCTGGAAGAAGAATCCGGACTTTGGACACAAGGGAAGAAAGTGTGCTTGCCTAGAGCACTCTATCCTGTAATAGCCTCTGTGGCCCATGGGCCCACTCATCAATCTAAGACAATAATGAAAGAACTCATCAATAAAATATGGGTAGCCCCAGGAATCACTCCTGTACTAGTGAAATATGTCCAGTCATGTTTAATCTGTGCCCAATGCAATCCAGGTAGGACTGAGCCCACGCCCAAAAAATGTCTCCCAAAAGCCTTATACCCCTTCCAGAGGATCCAGATTGATCATATCCAGATGCCAATGTGCCAAGGGTTTCAATACGTGTTAGTAGTGGTAGACATGTTCTCTGGGTGGCCAGAAGCCTACCCCGTCAGGAATCAGACAGCAACAACTACTGCTAAAAAATTGATACAGGAAACTGTCTGTAGGTACGGGGTACCTGAGGTCATTGAGAGTGATCAGGGCCCAGCATTCACTGCTAACCTAACCCAAGAGGTCTGGAAGATGGTAGGGTCACACCTGGCATTCCACACCCCTTACAGACCCCAAAGTAGCGGCAAAGTCGAGAGACTGAATGGGGTATTAAAGTCAAAAATGCTGAAAATGACTAGGGAGACAGGGCTCAATTGGGTTCAGTGTTTACCAATAGCACTCTTTGCAGTCAGACACACTCCCAAACCTCCCCATAAGCTGACTCCACATGAGATATTGTTTGGGTCGGGACCCCGGATGGGGCTGTACTTCCCTCAACAGTTGCAAATGCATTATGAATCTGTTGCAAAGTATGTGATAGCTTTGAGCAAACAGCTGTCTAACATCCATGTACAAGTCTTTTCTTCCATTCCAGATCCTGACTCCCTAGAAGGCAGCCACACTCTGAAACCAGGAGAGTGGGTAGTGGTCAAGAAACACGTCAGAAGTACCCTAGAACCACGCTTCGAGGGGCCTTACCAAGTACTACTGACCACTCCAACTTCTGTAAAGCTCGAAGGGAGATCCACCTGGATCCACGCCTCTCACTGCAAAAGGATAAGGAACCCGCCAGATTCAGAAATAACGCAATGATTTTCTTTTATCTGCTAGCACTGGTGACACTCACCAGTGCATACATTCCTCCCCCGGCAGAAATGGATGATGACGGGTGGGACAATAAGTTTGTCAAACATCATCAAGTGTTGTATAAAAGCCTGAAGGAAGGTGATTCTGACACCACCACTTCTTCACTAAAAGATTGTTGGATATGTACACATGGCCCAGTAAATGCTAGAGCTATGCCTTATTTAGCTGTGCCCCTAACCTTCCAAGAGATAAAAGATTTGGCAGGATCAGCTGTTTTCCTTTCTAGCATAAATGAGGTTGATACCAAAAATGGCAACAGAAAAGCTTCCCTAATAGTAGTAGCATGGGATGGGTCCCCATGGCTAATGATAAACAGAACAGGACCCTCAGCTCAGAATAGCAATATGCCCTGGAATGACTATATGTGGAGCAATGTATCCTGCTTCCCAAATTGGACCCACTGTTACTGCCTACAGGTACAAACCCATGGTATGGTTTTCAGTTCCCATAACAGATCAGGCTGCAATGATTCCAACCCAGACAGTCCAGTACAGTGCATTGGTATATATGCTGAAGCAAGTGGTGATCTGGCCTGCGCCCGGCGCAGTGTAAAGGACTTGACAATAGGGATAACTAGTAAAACCACAGAGGGTCAAGAAAAGGGGCAAAAACTAGCAGAAGGTATCAAATTAGCCCACTTAATCACTCGGTTGTTCAATAGTACAGTGGTTTCGGTCCCAAAAAATATATACCTAGTATGTGGACACAGGGCATATAAATGGCTCCCTTCGGATTTCAAAGGTTTATGTACAATTGCTAGGCTCACACCAGCCACTTTTACACTGCCTCATGGAAAATTAAATGTCAATGCCATCCCCAAACACACCTTATATAAAAGAGCCGCAGATAACATTCCTAGACCAAATGGAAAACCCCATCTTGTAGAAATGAGTGGTGCCAACAAGTTCTTTAGTACTCTATTAATCTATCCTATGCTTACACAAACATATGACAAGCTGGTAATGGCTACCGACTACTTGGATGATCAGATTTGGGAAATTATGAAACTGATGAATACATCTAATGTTGTCCAGAATCAGCTCATCATAGTCACTAATCAACACACTTTAGTATTAGACTATTTGACTGCAAAGGATGGAGGTATGTGTCAGGTAGTAGGTACTGCATGCTGCCATTATATCGATCCACAAGGTAATCTACAGGTAAAAGCTGGTTTGGAAAAGATGAGTGAGATACGTGATGAATGGCTAGAGGCTCACAGTGCAGATAAGTCAACATGGTGGTCTGACACTTTCTCATTCCTTAATCCCAGTAACTGGTTCAAGGGAATTAGTGGATGGACGATGGGAATAATTCAGGGAATATTACAGATAGCCCTAATATTGATGGTAATCTACATATTTATCAAAGTTGTTGTTTCCTGCATTAACCGCATCACCAACAGAAAGAAACCTGCTGAGGAAACCATACTACTTCTCTATGAACAAATGGCTAGCACCGCAATAGATGTGGATGTGATTCCTGCATTCCCGACACCCCCGCCTTCTCCAACTCCCGCTGATGAAGCTCCTCCTCTACCCAGGCCTGAAGATCCAAGAGATTATGAGAATTAGGGACAAATGAATCCCAGGGTATTACCAGAAGTCCGCTCAATCGGGAACTTATTCACAAGGGATAAGTTGTCGCCACTGTGGGTGAAGAGGATACGAATGGTATGCCAGGGGATTCGCTAGGTTTAGGGAAAGTCTACAATCAAGTCTACAATCAAGTCTACAAGGGGGGACTGTTGTGGAATCATATATCTAGTATCAAATGTATACTTGCTTGTATTATATCTAACAGTTTGCTTAACAAAATGGCCCCTGAAGTAGCAGCCAGCTCCCTTAATAATCCCTTACTAATCACTTTATGATATTGAAATTGCTGACATATTGCTGACATAGTGCTGACATTTGCTAAAATATGGAGTGATAATGTGATACGTTGTCATGGGACTTAGTAATGTGACAATTAGATCATCAAATTAGCCGAGTCATAAAGTTCCTCTTTTTCTGCTATAAGAAATCATGTAATCTGATTAATAAACAGGACATCTAGCATTGACTGACTTCTCTGTGACAGTCTGTGTGTGATCTCTCTCTCAAGGCGTACGTATGCCAATCATTTTATACCATTCGGAGCAATACATCAACTCTTTCCTGGCTATTGGGGTCAGATCCAGAATCAGAGCCATATCACGTCTGCTACTGTCCACCGCAGCAAGGGACCGAGCACACCAAAGCCAGCTCCAAGGAATTCCCTGGTGTGGCAGTTGTTCAGACAATGTGCTGACAACAAGACACGAGTGGTTTGCATGCTGTGCAATCAGAGCCTAAGGCGAGGCATAAACGTTCTCAACCTGAGCACAACCTGCACGACCAGGCATCTAAGTGCAAAGCATGAGCTGCAGTGGAGTAGACACCTCAAAAACAAATAAAGGTCTCTGACTCCGCCTGCTTCCTCTTCTGCTGCAGTCTCAGCCTCTTCATCCACCTCTTGAGTGACAGTGGCACCTGCCACCCCGCAAACAGATGAATTGCCAGCAACACCCCAACTGGGTCACCAAGTATCTCCACAATGTCCCACGGAAGCATTCAGCTCTCCATCTCCCAAACACTGTAGCGGAAGAGGAAGTACCCCCCTACCCACCCCCAATCCCTGACCCTGAATGCCAGCATTTCAAAATTACTGTCCTTTGAAATGCTGTCATTCCGTCTGGTGGAGATGGTGAGTTTTAAAAGCTTTATGGCGGTGGCTGTCCCACAGTACGTCATTCCCAGCCGCCACTACTTTTCCAGGCATGCCATCCCTTCCCTGCACAACCAAGTGGGGGACAAAATCAGGTAAGCACTGCGCAACGCCATCTGTGGCAAGGTCCACCTAACTACGAATACGTGGACCAGTAAGCACGGTCAGGGATGTTATATCTCCATAACAGCACACTGGGTAAATGCAGTGGCGGCTGGGCTTGAGGCGGATAGCAGTTTGGCGCATGTCCTTCCACCACCGAGGATTGCAGGGCTCTTCAGTTTGCCTCCTGTTGTTTTCTCCTCCTACTCCGCTTCCTCATCCTCTACCGCCTCCTCATCCGGTCAGCGTAACACCTTCACCACCAACTTCAGCACAGCCAGGGGTAAACGACAGAAGGCAGTTTTAAAACGTATCTGTTTGGGGGACAAACCCCACACCGCGCAGTAGCTGTGGACGGGCCTTGAACAACAGACCGATGAATGGTTGGTGCCAGTAGCAGCTCTGGGACTAGCCGGTTTGACGCACATCCCTCTCCTGATGCATGTGCTGAATTTGGTGGTGCAGAGGTTCCTTAAAAATTACCCACAAGGTGGAACTCCACCTTGCACATGCAGGCGATAGTAGAGTTTCAGCTGCAGCATACACGGGTGAGACTTCACCACGAATGACTGGGGCTCCATGCGAGACCTGTGTTTCTTGCTGCGCTGTTTCGAGTACTCCACCAACATGGCCAGTGCCGATGACATCGTTCTCAACATTACTATCCCACTTCTATGACTCCTTGAAAAAACGCTGCTGGCAATGATAGAAGAGGATGTGGCACAGGACGAGTAGGAGGAAGAGGGATCATTTCATAGGGTTTCCAGCCAGTCATTCACAAGTGGCTCCGAGTGTGGGTTCCTGCACCCACAAACGCCAGGTACACAATTGTCCAGCCAGGGCACAGTTCTGGAGGATGTTGAGGAGGAGATGGAGGAGGAGGAACTGTTTTCACTGGAGGGTTGCACCCAAACCAGCTCATGGCCATCACTTGTGCGTGGTTGGGGGGATACAGAGGACACAGATGATACACCTCCCACAGAGGACAGCTTTTCATTGCCTGGCACACATGAGCGATTGCATGCTGCAGTGTCTCCACAACATTTGCTGAGTTGCCCACATTCTAACTTGTGATGATTACTGGGTGGCCACGCTGCTGGATCCCTGTTAAAAGGACAACGTACTGCCTTATTTCTCTCACTGGAGCGTGATCGTAAGATGAGCGAGTACAAGCGCGCGCTGGTAGACGTGCTGCTGGTGGCATTCCCACCTGACAGCAAGGGCACAGTGTTAGCACAAGGCAAAGGCTGAGGAGGAGGAAGAGGTCGCAAATGCAGCTGGGGCACCACCAGCAGCTCAGAAGGCAGTGTTAGCATGGCCAAAATGTGGAAAAGCTTTGTCAGCACGCCACAACAACCAGCAACACCAGCTGATATGGAACGCTTTAGCAGGAGGCAGCATTTCAGCAACATGGTGGAGCAGTATGTGTGCACACGCCTACACGTACTGAATGACGGGTCTTCCCCTTCAACTTCTGGGTCTCCAAATTGTGCACATGGCCTGAGCTTGCCCTTAACACCTTGGAGGTGCTGGCCTGCCCTGCAGTCAGTGTATTGTCTGAATGTGTTTAGCACGGCAGGGGGTGTTATCATAAGCTCACGGTCATTAACATGAACCAGGCATGAATCCCACAGGACTTGTCCGTACCTTGTGCAGAATAGGCATGTATACTGGTCTTAACCAGCCATTGTTATACTACAGCGCAATTGCTCATTGTAGTATCTTGCATATTTCACACTCTTTTGGAGTGTACCCTAATAAAATTAAAAATTAAAACCAAAAACCAGTGTTGGCTACCTCGTCCTCCTCCACCTACACTGCTACGTCCACCACCTTCTCAAACTCCTGCTCCATGTGGACCTCCAGCTCATAAATCAAGTTTATTTTTTATTTTTATTTGTACGTATTTTATTTTATGTCATTTCACTAATTTGTCTGTTAAATTTTCTGGTGAAATTCACCAATTTTTGGTGTGATATACCACTGCTCTACCTAGTAGACAGGTAACATTTCACTAAAATGTCTGTTACATATTCGGGTGAAATTCACTACTTTTTGGGTGTGATATGCCCCGGCTGTACCTAGTAGACAGGTTAATACATTTCACTAATTTTTCTGTTACATTTTTGGGTGACATTTTACAATTTTTGCCTTGAATAAACCCTTGCTCTGCATAGGTAACCGGGAATTAAATTTGTAAAATTCGTCTTTAATTGGCGCTTTTATTCGATCCTTCTGCTTTAATAGCTTCTCCCACATTTCCTCTCGATCACAATTAAATTTCATCCATTGATCTCCCTTGGATGTGGTATCCCTTTCTCACGCTCCCTCTCCGGCATTGAACCCTGATTCACCGGTAACCGTAATCAACATGGTAGGTGCAGAAAAGAACATTGAAAGTTGATAGAGCAGATATCAAATTGGATCGTGAACATCACGGGGACGTGCGACATGGTGTGGCAGTAAGTGTGCACATTCCTACACAAACTGACTGATGGGTCTGCCCCCTGCAACTTCTGGGTCTCCAAATTGGGCACATTGCCTGAGCTTGCCGTTTACGCCTTGGAAGTGCCGGCCTGCCCTGCAGCCAGTGTATTATCTGAACGTGTTTGGCACGACTGGGGGGGTTATGACAGGTTATATTTTCCAATGTTTTGGGATGTACCCTAATTTAAAAAAAATTATTAAAACCAAAAAAACTGTGTAGGCTACCTCTTCCTCCACCGCCGCTTCCACCTATACCGCCACATCCACTGCCTCCTCTACCTCCTACTCCATATGGACCTTGACCTCCTAGATCAAGATTATTATTTTAGATTTTTGCAAATTTTATGTTATTTAAAGTCATTTCCCTATCCACATTTGTTTGCAGAGCACTTGCCATGCTCTTAAACCACATTTTGATGCATTTTGCAGCACTCTAGCCTTTTCCATTACATTTTTACAGCCATTTTAGTGCTCAAAAGTTCGTGTCCCCATTGACTTCAATGGGGTTCAGGGTCAAGTTCGGGTCCCGAACTCGAACTTTTTTGTGAAGTTTGGCCGAACCCAGACATCCAGGTGTCCGCTCAACTCTAGTCTAGAGGTGACCTTATTTAATTTCAGGCTCACTACTCCACTGTCACAAATCTCTATATCTTCTCCATGTTGTTCTCCCGCCTTGGAGTCCTAATAAACAGATGCTCTCTTCCTTCACTCTCGAGTGCAGGTCTCTCATATTAGAAAACTTCCATCAGACTATCTTCCGCTCTACTGCTCACAATAGGTTGCACTTTGGAGGGTTATGTATCAAATGAGACCAAACTAGGAAAAAACATGCATGGATAGCAACAAAACAAGTGGATTCCTCTCCCTTTTTATTAACTGAAAAAAACACTCTCTTGAAAACAAACTGATTGACAAAACCAAATAAAAACACAGGCACGTGACCGTTTTGCCACTCACAGCTCCATCAGGGGTGTACCGAAATACAAAACAGCCTCCTTTTAACTTCCTCAATCCAACCCCCTGCATCCCATCTAAAATATTAACCATTCAGAGTGGAGATGAGCGAAGCAGTTCATGATCAACTGGGTTTGTTCCGAACTTTCCCAAATTTCGCCTACCAAACCTGAAACTTTTCAGTTTTGCTTTGATGAGTCCAGTAAAACAGCATTGAGCACCATTTTACTGCATATGTCGGTGGGAAAAAGCACAAGAGAGGAAAAAGAAGGATATTTACATTTCCCTGAGATGAAGTGTGTGAGTGAGTGTGTTGTGTATGTGGGGGGCCTCAAAGGCCTACAGACAGCGTGGATAAGCCAATCAGTGCTGTAGCAGGAGGTGCCTTTCCAGAATGTCATTCTGTGTAAGGCCTCATGCACACGACCGTATTTTGTTTCCGTGTCCGATCCGTTTTTTTTGCGTATAGGATGCGGACCCATTTATTTCAATGGGTCCGCAAAAAACGAGGACAGCACACCATGTGCTGTCCGCATCAGTATGTCCGATCCGTTGCTCCACAAAAAAAAATAGTGCATGTCCTATTTTTTTCTAGTTTGCGGACAAGGATAGGAATTATTACAATGGATCCGCAAAAAAAACGGATGCCATGCGGAACGTCATCTGTTTTTTTGGCGGATACGCGATTTGCGGACCGCAAAACACATAGGGTCGTGTGCATGTAGCCTTAGGCTATAAATGAGGGTGGATGTGTAAATTGTAAGGGATCACTCTCTCTCAGAGGTCGGCAATGACAGACTTTTCATCAAACAAGGGGTTTTCAAGCTCAAACGGTGCTTTATTTGTCACACAGCACATCACACTTCCAGGTTTGGCCTCACTTGGCACCATAAAGTCATAGCTTTACATCACAACGTGTTACATCAACACAAAACAATCCCTTGCCCAGCTGAGCACTCACTATACAGAGGTTTTCCCTAACTCACCTCTAGCTCAGTGTTCACACTGTAGTATTCGGCTTTGGTCAGACAGCCTTCTAGCTGTGACCAATGCAACCCACCAGTACTCCTGATGTAATCAGAGAAATACCTTGGGTGATATGGTCCAGCAGTCCTCCTGACTCTGACCATGTGACACCTTTTCTTTAGGCGTCGCTGGGTCCACCCCAAACTAATGCTTCCTTGTGCCTTGTGGCTGCCCAGCCCTCCTGGTTGGAACCACACAGAACCTCTCCAGGCTTCCTTCTCAATTGCCTCAACCTGAGGCTTCCTCAGCCTTGTGGCCCCACAGCCCTCCTGACTGGGACCACACAGGCCCTCTGCAGGTCTGTTCCCTGGGGCATAACTCCTCCTCTCACACACTGAGGATTGCTTTATCCCCAATCGATTATCACACCTGGCCTCACCTCAGGCCAGATGATCGTGAGGGAAAACACAGCAAATCATACCATACATCCTCTAATAGGTTTCCTGCACCATTCTAGGAGACCAATATCTTCCCTCATATATGAGGCCTGTCACTGTGCAGTGCCTGACAGAAGACGATCTTGGGGACAGTGTACAGTAACGATCAAACTTCAATTCTAGTGTCAGGGACAGTGAAAGGCTTTCAGCCAGGGAATAAGTGAGGAGCTGAGGCTGGGTGTGCCTGGCAGTGCCTTCTAGTTGTAGTTAGTGCCTTATAACAAAGCTGCAGCTGCTGCAAAACCTCAAAATCGGCTACCTACAAAAACATTGTTTTCCTATTTTCAACAGAAATACTGCTTTTTTTGTTGGGGAGAATAAGCTCAATACAACTGTACAGTATATTTTTCCATCCAGAGGATAGATAATGTTTGTTATCTCAGTCAAAACACTAGAAATACTAGACCAAAATCAGTTTCATGGTATGTCCAGACAGTTCAATAATTTTTGGGTTGAAGAAAATGCAGTATACATGTGCAACATGTGTCTTACAATACAGAGGGAAGCATTTTAAATCTCTGAGTAAAACATAAGATACTAGACCAAAATCTGTGTCTGGTCATCTCCACACAGTTCAAGGATCTTTCTTTCTTTTTTTTTCTCCAAAAAATTTAAGTGTGCAATGTGTGTATTACAATACAGAGGGTAGCGTTTGAAATCTCTAGGTGAGGCCTCATGCACACGACAGTATTTTTTTGCGTCCCGCAAAACGTTGTTCCGTTGTTCCGTGATCCGTGGCCGTTTTTGCTTCCGTTGCGCTTCCGTGTGTCCGTGTTACCGTTTTTTTTGCGTCCCGTCAAAAATCCAAGGATGGTGAAAAAAATGGCATTTTACTATCTCCACCCAGGATACTGGTATAAATCAAGGGCACCTGAGTATGCATTTGTGGCCATTTTCTGTAGTCTTTCCAGAGTACAGAGGTTATTTTGGCTGCTCTCTTTGCTGTTTCACCATGTCTGATTCAGAGGAAGAGGTCTTAGTGCATTGGCTCGTTTCTCGGCAATGGGGTCCGCGCCCTCCTTTGTTGAATGATGAACCGACTAGAAGGCGACGTTTTTGGGTCCATCCGATTGTTTCCAAACGCTACCGGAAAGGACACTTCCATACCCTTTACCAAGATCTGCGGCTGCATCCAGAGAAGTTCTTTGCCTTCTGTCGGATGTCAGTGGGTACCTTTGACCGATTGCTGTCGTCTCTACGTACTGTCCTTACCTTTATGGACACCAATATGAGGCGCAGCATTTCACCTGAGGAAAGGCTCATCGTCACGTTGAGGTAAGCAGTATAGTACTTGTAAAGTTTCACCAGTAATGTGCACTGCTTGTGTCTGGAGGACCATGTGCTAGAAAATGGCTGCTGTGAAACATGTGCTACTGTTTCCAGAAGTCCCCTTCCTTTTAAATCCTATTTTTCTAGGGGGGTGTTTTTGTTTAGATTTTACCTCTTGAAAACCTGCGACATATGATTCTTTTTTTTGGGGTTAGGTTTATTTTAGCAGCTTTAAAACGTGTGTTCATCTATAAAGGGCTCCAGACACTCCATGATTCGTCGCCATTCGCCTGTAGTTTGTTTCAAATTGTGTTTTCAGTCAGTCACTCAGCCATGTTACTGCAGGCTGTTACATGCCTTTTTTGGCTTCTAGACAATTTTCCACAAATACAGGTGTATGCGATTGTGTTTAGGAGTGTGTGAACGAATTGGGTCACTCTGTCAGGTTCGCTAGCAGCGTGTACCACCCTATTAGAAGTCTATATCCCAGTCTGTTCACTTTTATAGGGGATTGTGCTGCTGCCAACCCCTCAGATTTAATGTTCCCATAATGGCTATTGCTCGCAGATTTCTTACCTTGCACATGACTATCTGCATTTTTTCCAAAGGGTAGAACCAGTGTTTATGTTAAAATTTCGTGTTAGTACTGCCCTTACCCCAAATGATGCTCCGGTATGGTTTGTATTCCCCATTGCCAATATAATTTAGTTTAAGGATCCATGGACATGTTGCAGAGTTGGCAAGCCGTTTTCAGACAGAGGTGCGACTGGTCATCCATCATTTGGCTACTTTACTGCCAAAAGCACACCAGACAATTTTGCAGGAATACTGTGGTACAATATGGTTGGGCCTTTTGGTTTTTAACCATTTGCTAGACAATGCATGAATTAATTCCATGCCGCCTGTTGCTTGAATTGTGTGCTTTTGGCAGAGCAATGCTATGTAAAGTCTAGGGTGTATATTTGTTTTCCCTTGAATTTACAATGGGTGTGGCCGCACACAGAGAGGCCCTTCCCATAGGTTACACTCCACTAGACATAGTGTGGTTTTAAATAATGTAGTGTATAGAACGTTGCTAAGGAATCCAGACTCTGTTGTTCCGTTACTTATTTTTTTTATTTTTCTCACAACAGATTCCTTGCCACTGGGAACTCGTTTGCATCCCTGCATTTCGAGTTTCTATTAGGAACCTCCACGATCTCGAGAATTGTTCGACACACTTGCCAGGTCATCTGGCAGCAGCTCCGAGAGACGGTGATGCCGCAACCCAAGGTGGACGATTGGCTTCGGATCGCTGAGGGCTTTCAAAATTCTGCGCAGTTCCCAAACTGCATCGGGGCAATGGATGGCAAGCACATCCGTGTGAAGAAGCCGCCACACTCAGGGAGCCGTTTCTTCAATTATAAACAGTTTTTCTCGGTAGTGCTGATGGCTGTTGCTGACAGTAACTACCGGTTTATAATGGTAGATATTGGGTCCTATGGAAGCACTGCGGATGCTCGCATCTTTAGTGCTTCTAGAATGGGTGAGCGGCTTCTTGCCAACCAGCTTGCCCTGCCCGAGTCCAGAACACTGCCCGGATATGCCCGTCCGCCGGCTCCATTTGTCATCGTGGCGGATGAAGGGTTTGCATTGACTCCACATGTTATGCGGCCCTTCCCAAAGCGTGGTTTGGATGTCAGGAGGCGTATCTTCAACTACCGGTTGACTCGTGCCCGTCGGTATGTGGAGTGCGCTTTCGGGATACTCTCTAGCAAGTGGAGGGTGTTCTTGTCATCCATACAGATGGATCCGGAGAATGCTACCCTGGTGATTCAAGCTTGTGTTGTTCTGCACAACTTCACCAGGATTCACGAGGCTTCCTCTTCTGTAGACTTGGAAGATCTTCCAACGTCTTCAGATTTGGGCTTGGAAAGGACCCTGCATAGACGACCAGGGACTGCAGGCATTGCAGTTCGTGAACTCTTTGCAGACTACTTTCACAGCCCAGAGGGGTCCTTGCCATGGCAGAGGGACGCTATTCGTGGCAGTTTTTGAAATCTTCTGGGCTCGTTAGTTTTTTGTTATTTTCTAGATAGATTACTTGAATTTATTGTATTAGTGGAGTGTAGGGACTCGCAAGGTAATGAGGACCCTTGACGTGGGCTTGCGGGCTGAGATTTTGTGGACATCGCATATTTTATTTAATCTACACATTTAATTTAAATGATGCTTTGGTCTAAATTTATTTAGACTATTTCATCATTAAACTTCGAGTATTTGGTCCATAAAATTTTCTAATACCTCATGTTGAAAGATAATAAATTTAAAGGTGCGGTGCATCTTAATAAAGTGTTGCATGTGTAGATACTGTGTGTGTGTTTTTGGGCATGATACACCAAATGATAAGGTTAATGGTTTGTGGAATGTTAGAAAATAAAACCAGACACATTTTTAGTGCACAAAATAACTTTTTTCAAAAATATTCAGCACCAAAACAGGTTAGAATCAATATTTTAGACAAATGAACACAACCAAACAAATTGAAACAGAAAACCCACCCCCCAAAAAAGAAAATCATAACTCAAAGAGGTCCTGGGTGAAAGACCCTGCCGGAAAGGAGGACCGTGGCCTTCCTTGAGCCTGCTGTTGTGGGACAGTGGGCAAATTGCCCTGGAAAATGGGCTGTGATGCCCCTTGCAAATGGCCATGGGGTGGCCCGTACTGGGGTTGTGGGGCAAAAGAAGGCGCCTGAGTTGGTTGCCTTTCCCGTCCAAATTGGCCGGCCTCTTGGGGTTGCCCCTCTTTTTCTAGATCCACCATCCATCTGTTCAAATGGCCCAGGATGTCCCCATGATTTGGGATGGCGAACATCTTCATGACCACCGCTATAGAAGCCACGCATGCGTTGTGGTCCGGTTCCGGCACTTTTTTCATAAGGGGCGCCAATCCGCGAAGCATCTTCTCCTCCACTCCGTCACTCCGCCTCTGTGCCAGAAAATCAATGACGCGTGCGTCAATAACCTCCCGACTCTCTGGCACAGAGGTGGAGGGAGGGACTTGGCGGGGGCGTCTTCGGTGCGGCTGCCTGACACGGGGTGGACTGGGCTGTTGGTGCTGGCCCTGTGACGACTCCTCCGGCTCCTCTGCTGGCGTCGGTTCCGGACTATTTGCAGGGGAGAAAACAGCTGGGGTTTCACTTCCATCTGTCGACGACTCCACAGAGGGTTCCAGACTGTCCACAGTACTGTTTTTCAAAGACATGTAAAAACTCAATTAGATATCTCTTTTTAAATTTAACAGAAAAAAAACAGTGATATTAGGTGTGATCAGCTGTATACAGACACTATACATATGGAGTGGCTCGAAACAACATAATGTAAGAGAATATGCAATAAACACATGCATCTATGTGAACAGTGCAATTCCAAAAGTATTTACAATATATAGGGCAAGATGGGTCACAACTGGTAAAGCGCAAATGGTAATGTAATGGTAAAACATGGTTTGATGGTTGAAGCAGTCCAGCGAAAGAAGAGGAATATTCATTCCAGGCACCAAACCAGTGCGGATATTGACGCCATCTCACCAGTATGTGGCCTGCTTCAACCATACCAACATACAAGAGGTAGGGTCTAACTGGTCGAACTTATTTTCCAGCCAAATAAAAACATGTACTGGGCCACAAATGTGCATGATGAGAGCAGTCATTCAGAGACGGGTGGTCAAGCCTAGAAGGAACATCATTGGATTCTGGTTTTTTTTTCATTGAACACAAACAAACCAAGGAATCAATGTTGGTCCTGGTGCCATACATTGAAAGCAATGTGAATGACGTGGCCAATACCAAATGGTGATCAAATTCCGACATGTCAGTAAAAAAAAGGAATCTATTTGGGAACTATAAAAGCACCCGCTAATGTCAAAACTGATATACTAATCTGGCCTTGCATTAAAATGGGAGACATGCACCTTTGGAGGTATAAATGACCTATCCCTATGCAAAGTTCCAAAGATTATTGTGGTAGAAGACCAACAGGAGGCAAACACGCAGAACATCTGTATGATGAGATAATGCGTGCGGAGCGCACGTGGCTTGTCGTTTGTGAAATCCTTTCATTATTAAAAACATCTATGTTCTGGGACCTGCCCAAAATTGATGCAGCAGGAACCAGAGAGGGGGGGTGCTATATGCGCACTACACGTGTCGTCTCATCATACAGCTCAGCAGCGGGTTTGAATGGGGGCAACCTTTCACATCAAGTGATGGACACAACCAACCCCAGGCATGTGCAAACTGATGCCCACCATCTGATGCACAACGACAACTCCAAGCAGGACTGGTTAACTTACAGGTATTCTGGAATGCTTGGCGTGTGCCTTCAAAAAATGTGGGATTGTGACATTTTGTACATGGCTGCCCCACAGAAAGTAGATGCCTTCAATAGTACAACAGAAATGAAGCCATTACTTTCGTGTACACATTAGCTGAGGCATACACTATTGAAAGATTAATAAGCACAATGAGAAATGGATCAACAAATCATAATTTACTTACGGCCTCAAGTCCATTACGGGTCGGAGAAACTGCAACTGGGCAGTATATATGTAAGGCCTCTTCCGGGAGGGACCCTCTCCACTACGGCCCTTGCTGGAGACCTCTCGCCGAAACTGGTCCCGGCAACTGGCCCAGCGAGTCTTGGTTTGTTTTACTGTTCATAATGAAGCCAAAAACAAAAATAAAAATCACAAAGGATCCAAAGAAACCAGCATAAAATGACATTTTTTAAAAAAGGGAGCAAATGGGGAATAACAAGGTACCAAAAAAAAATGACCAAATAAACAGCACATGGTACAGTCCAGCAGGTGTCTGGATACTAATGCAGACGGACAAGATGGAGGAGACTAGTCGTGTAAGCCTTGTGGCCCTAACTTTAAAAATTAAAGTGTCGGTCACAACTCTAAGATGCTCAAATACAAGGACATGTGTCTGTGACAAAAAGGGCACAAACATGTGATTAGAAACATGAGAACTGTATGCCGGAGCAAAGGGAGTGACAGCCATTTACACTTAGAAATGGTGTTGTATGGAATGTAATAGACGTCACTTTAACAAAGCATGTGCGGCCCTTTATGGCAAATGAAGCTGAACTGCACAAAAAACACTATTGGAAACTCAGGGTTAAAATCAAAATCTGGTTGCTATACAGTGGGCACGCACAGCACAACTACATTGCTCTCACTTACCTAAGTCCGCACGGCCTCTGCTATCAGCTTTGGCCCAATCATTCTTTCGGAGGCTACGGGCCACCTGCTCCCACGCAGCATCCTTTCTGGTCCGATCCAGATATATATTGCTGCGCGTGTCCCAAATTTCTGGCCTCTCCTGGACCAGGGTGATAAGCTTTTCCACATTCCACCTCGGCATTTTCTTCTCAGTGAAAAATTAATGGCTGCCTCACCACACAGAGAAGCTTCCAGACACAGGTGGCTATAAATTAGCATAATCTGTGACCCGAAACTTCCTGTACATTTTTTTTTTCAAATTTTATTGCCACAACTTTTGCCAGACAGAGTGCCCATGGCAAATGAAATAAATAAAACGGGCGCGGACGCGGACGCGGGTGTCAAACGGGTGTGCAAACGTGTTTTTAACGGCCCCATTGACTTCAATGGGGCCGCGATCCGTTAGCCGTGAAAAAAATAGGACAGGTTATATTTTTTTCACGGCCTCGAAACACGGGTCACGGGCGCAGTGTAAAAACGGTGCACAAGCCGAGTTTTCAACGGCCCCATTGAAAGTCAATGGAGCCGCAGAAAAAAACGGCTAACGGCACAACGGCCACGGGTGCACACAACGGTCGTGTGCATGAGGCCTGAATATGTAAAATACTACACCGAAATCTGTGTCAGGGCATGTCCAGACAGTTCAAGTGTGGGTGTGTGGGGGGGAGGAAATAATCTCTTAGGTTGGCAACTTGTGTTTTAAACTAGAGAGAGTTTTCTTTTTCCTGAATTTGAATACATATAAGACATTAGGCCGAAATCTGTTTGAGGCACTGATACTGTATTATTTCCAAAGTCAATTGTCACTAGCAGTGATTTTAGTGTGTTTGTGGAAAAGGAAGGACATTTTATTGTACCTCTCTGTCTTTAAGTTCCAGAAAAAAGATTTGCAACCAATTCCATACTTGTGTGACTATGTACATTAGTCCAAAAAAATTCAGGAATGTGGAAGGGATCCAAATGAAAGGCCCAGGGTCAGGCTTTGTACTCCCAGATCAAGTAAATGGAAAGCAGCAGCACCAGCTACTCGGTCAGTAGTAGTAGTAGGCCGCAGTTTTACCTGGGTTCAAAACAGGGCAACCTTATCATTTAGGAGAAAGAGGATGAGATTGTAGATTAGATGGATCAATCCTCCTCTCAGTCATAGCTGGATGATGTGGAGGTGACTTATGTGTCTGAATGCGTGCCTTGGAGCCAGGGGTCACAGCATTCTTCCAGCTCCTCCTCCTCTTTGCAGCCCCAAAGAAGGCTTTCGTTTGAGTCCTTCCTTTTTTGTTTTCCTAAGGAGAAGGCTAGGCATCCCATGTACAGATGTATTGGTAGTAGTAACAGAGCATGACATGGAGGGTGAGGACTCTGACAATTGTGTGTTGGACAGGATCTGGTGAGGAGGAGGATGAGGCAACATCAGAGGAAGAGGGTGGTGGCAGCAGAAGCAATAAAGAGCAAAGATGACACACCGCCCAAAAGAACTGCCAGGGCCACAATTGCTTTGGGATCTTGTGGCGCTGCTCACACTGTGAGTGCATCAGGCCCAAAATATGCCAGTGGTAAGTCAAACTCGTCTGCCTCTAGCTCTGCGTAACTCTCCTGTCTGGCAGTTTTTCTCCATGCTTTCAGAAGAAAGAAGCATTTCCTTTGCAAGCTTTTCAATAATAAAATAAGATGTGGCGAGCCAAACACAAATATATTAAAAATAACAAACAAGGAAATCCCTCAGGAAGTTGCTACGCCTCTAACTTGAATTTAGAATTTAATGGTCACTAGGACCAGGCTTATTTTCGCAGCTCCTCTGACTAATAGTAATAAAACTCGATTTTATTTCAATACTCTAAAACCAGTATATCAGATGCCAAGTCAACATGTACACTTCTTATACTTCTTATACCTTAGACCTTCATAGTGTTTAAATTAACTAGTTGTGTAACATCTCTTGATTCAGAAGATTAATTATAGGCACCCTGACAAACTCCTGCCTAAAAATCAGACCCTGTGTCCCTACATGCTTCGCCGAGCCTATCGGCGTCTTCAGGGGCTTTTAAACCCTCGGATTGCTTGGGCTATATTGTTTGTCCAATCCTCCGTTGGTGTGGGTGGGCTCTCAGAAGTGACTGCCAATAGGCGAGAGCTGTGTGTGTACGCTGTGTCCTCATGCATATTGACGTAACCCCACTCCCTCCTGTTACCATATCGGGCATCCCTGGTGACGTCACATCCAGTGCGCCACACTCCCTTCCCGAAGCGGCAGCCGCTCACACATCATGCGCCTGCGCCCTGCATCCACTCAACACACTTCCTCTGCGCATGCGTCCGGACTTCATGTTCCCTTCGGCCCTCCTGTTGAATTGCGCATGCGTGCGGTCTTCAGGACATCTCCATCGGGATAACAGCATCCCTAATATAGATACGGGGATAACCAGAGAGGCATGGTATGTGTTAGTAATTTCTGTAGATACTATTCTAATACTGGCCTCCCACCAGCTATTGTATGATACTATACTTGGCGTACCATCATATGCGTGTGTGTACTCATACTTTTGGATGTTGACCAGACCCTAATTATACCTTCAGCGCCAGTATTCCTATTCTTTATAATTCTATGATATTATGTTTAGATTTTTCTCCTTTACTGACTACACTACTTTTTTATTTTTTATTTTTTTTAGATCTATGGGGCCACTTCCTTGTCACACCTCACACGTGGCTGGAGAGTATCTCCCTATCCCAGGCAAGTATTCCACCAGGAAAGGATTTCTATTCTTTTTACCATCTTGAATGTGCTATATGTGGAGATGTTCTATTGCTCAATGGAATTGTATATTTATTCAAGGAATCGGCATTGTCTCTAGTTCTGGACCAGTTCATTAACCATAGTCATATTGCTATTACCAATGTTGGATTGCATTTATATCTGTATATCTGTAGCACCGTCCAATGACATCTATATGTATCAAATCAGAACAGATCCGTCCCGATTCCATTTCTTTTTCTGAATGTTTTCTACTATTGGTACATTATATATCTCTACTCTGGTCGTCCTAACTACTCACTGTTTTTTTAATACTTCCAATTCCATATATGTCCTGGAAAATCCCCCATCTGCAGTTAATCCACTTTGCACAGTGTCTAGACAGATCTAATACCTTTTACCCTATTCATGTCATTCCTCAAACCTAGAGGGGATGTAACTTTATTTCCTATACCGTCTATGGATCTGCTACTTGCCAGTATAGAATTATATCAAGAGTCAAATCCAGGTTAAATTTTGTTGTTAGCAATCCTTATTGACCAACCAGGTTACTGTAACAATTATTCCCTTATTGATATCTGTTTCTATCCTTAGGTGCCTGGGATTCCTCCAGTCGAATGCCTCCCCAACCGTAAGTATTGCTCATACCAGCCTTTGTTCCCTAGCTGTCTCAAGGGCCTCTCAAGATTGGACTTATTCCTGCCCGTCCCAGGACTCCCATACCCCACATGTTATCCTCCCATTCCTCCACAGTGTGAGAACAATTTTTGGGGAGGATGATTCAAATTTTTGCTCCATGTGTTACATATAATTCACAATCATTATGCTGTAGGTAGTGCTCTAACCGGTCCATTTTACCTTATAAGAATGAAGCGAAAGTGAATCCTTCATTCAACCCATTTGGGGCAAGAGAATGGAGGCGATAGATCCATTTAGTCTCCTCTTGTTGTAACTTACTGTCTATGATGCCCTGTCTGGGAGATGCCCCGATCCTCTGTATCCCCCAGATCTTAAGACCACTTGTTTTGCCATCATGGCATGTTAGTAAATGCTAGAGAGGGGTGTCTCTTGGTTAGTATTTAACACACTGAGATGCTTGGAGATCCTCCTCCTTAATTCTTGGATGGTTTTACCAACATGCAGTTTGTCGCACTCGCACTGTATGCAGTAAACCACCCCAGTGCTCTTACGGTTGATAAATTCTCGTATTTTTTATGTTTTTCCATCTTGGGGATTTTTGAAATCCTTTTTTGGGATCATAAATTTGCAGAAACTGCAAGCTCCACATGGGTATGATCCTATAGTCTTAAGCCATGAAGTTTTGCTCCTGGAGGTTCTTTGAAAGTCGCTCCTGATTAACATCTCTTTCAAATTCATGCCCCGTCTGTATGTAATACTCGGATTCTTGGGTAGTATCTCTCTCAGATCCTTATCCGCCTTCAGGATATGCCAGTGTTTTTGGAGAATCTTACATATCCTACCATTCTGCACATCAAAGGTCCCTATACATCAAAGGTCCCTATACTGGCAAGTAGAAGATCGATAGACAGTATAGGAAATAAAGTTACATCCCCTCTAGGTTTGAGGAATTACATGAATAGGGTAAAAGGTGTTAGATCCGTCTAGATCAACACTAGGAAGTCAACATTTGTGCAAAGTGGATTAACTGCAGATGGGGGATTTTCCAGGGCATATATGGAATTGGAAGTATTCAAAAAAACAGTGAGTAGTTAGGACGATCAGAGTAGAGATATATAATGTACCAATAGTAGAAAACATTCAGAAAAAGAAATGGAATCGGGACGGATCTGTTCTGATTTGATACATATAGATGTCATTGGACGGTGCTACAGATATACAGATATAAACTGGATGTAAATAAATGTAATCCAACATTGGTAATAGCAATATGACTATGGTTAATGAACTGGTCCAGAACTAGAGACAATGCCAATTCCATGAATAAATATACAATTCCATTGAGCAATAGAACATCTCCACATATAGCATATTCAAGATGGTAAAAAGAATAGAAATCCTTTCCTGGTGGAATACTTGCCTGGGATAGGGAGATACTCTCCAGCCACGTGTGAGGTGTGACAAGGAAGTGGCCCCATAGATCTAAAAAAAATAAAAAATAAAAAAGTAGTCAGTAAAGGAGAAAAATCTAAACATAATATCATAGAATTATAAAGAATAGGAATACTGGCGCTGAAGGTACAATTAGGGTCTGGTCAACATCCAGAAGTATGAGTACACACATGCATATGATGGTACCCTAAGTATAGTATCATACAATAGCTGGTGGGAGGCCAGTTTTAGAATAGTATCTACAGAAATTACTAACGCATACCATGCCTCTCTGGTTATCCCCGTATCTATATTAGGGATGCTGTTATCCCGATGGAGATGTCCTGAAGACCGCATGCATCCACAATTTAACAGGAGGGCCGAAGGGGACATGAAGTCCGGACGCATGCGCAGAGAAAGTGTGTCGAGTGGATGCAGGGCGCAGGCGCATGACGTGTGAGCGGCTGCCGCTTCGGGAAGGGAGTGTGGCGCACTGGATGTGACATCACCAGGGATGCCCGATATGGTAACAGGAGGGAGTGGGGTTATGTCAATACGCATGAGGACGCAGCGTACACACACAGCTCTCGCCTATTGGCAGTCACTTCTGAGAGCCCACCCACACCAACGGAGGATTGGACAAACAATATAGCCCAAGCAATCCGAGGGTTTAAAAGCCCCTGAAGACGCCGATAGGCTCGGCGAAACATGTAGGGACACAGGTTCTGATTTTTAGGCAGGAGTTTGTCAGGGTGCCTATAATTAATCTTCTGATTCAAGAGATGTTACACAACTAGTTCATTTAAACACTATGAAGGTCTAAGGTATAAGAAGTATAAGAAGTGTACATGTTGACTTGGCATCCGACCCTGATTTTGTGACTCCTGGAGTTCTAAATATGTTCCCAAGAAATATACTGGTTTTAAAGTATTGAAATAAAATCGAGTTTTATTACTATTAGTCAGAGGAGTTGCGAAAGTACGCCTGGTCCTAGTGACCATTAAATTCTAAACACAAACATAGGCACCACAGCTCTACTGAAGCACATAAAGCAGCAAAACCCCATCCTATGGGAAAATGGCAGACAGCTACTGCAACAAAAGTATCCTTCTCTCAGTATGCCTCGCGGCAGCCAGGCCAGGTCCATGGGCGGTACTGTGTCTTTCACATCGTCGTCTTCAATTTCTGCCTCTCCCACTCAAACTCCATTATCATCTATCGATAAAGGAATGTATGGCCAGGAAAAAAAACTGCACATGCCCAGCAATCAGCTGTTCAGGAAGCTTAATTCCTACATAGCCATGTTGCTGCCAGGGCAGTCGCTGCCATACTATTTAGTACAGTATGCTGCCTTTCAGGATGCTGTACACTCAGCCTAACTGGAAGATACCTAGCCACCATTATTTCTCCCATAAAGCTATCCCTGCCTTGTACTCTCACATGGAGAGAAGTCGGCCGGCACACGCTGAGATGCACACCGCACGGGATAGGATAAGTTCCACGTGTAGTTGAAAGAAAATCCCGGCAGACGTGACTTCAATGCTCATGAAGTTTATTTACACATAACAATATGTCCCCTTCTATCATGTGTTATGTCAAGCGCTGCCATGTGGCGTTGAAGCTGATTAGCCTGGGCGAGAGCCAAGCCCCAATCTTCCATTTACGTATTTTTAGTTTCCACACGGTCTGCATTTTTTTGGGGGGGAGGTCTTTCAATTTAACTAATCAGCATATGTACGTGATAACTGTAGCAATACCCATGGTGTAGCAGCAATCTACCTACCTGTGTGTGTTATGTTTCCACACGGTTGGAATGAAATTATTTTTGGGGGGTATTGTTAAATGTAATTAAACCATCCTATGTGATTGCTACAAGAAACAAGGTAGGGCAATCTACCTGTGGTAACAAGAAATTGAGTGTCAGGCCTCAATTGTCTATTTCCATTAAGTCTATTTCCACACGATTGGATTTTTATTTTTTAATTTTTTTGTGGGGGGACTTGTTTAATTTAAGTAAACCAGCATATAGGTGATCAACATCAATACACAGGCCAGCACACAAAAGTATAAGTGAGGGATAATGCATTTAGGCCTATAGTCACATGTTTTTAATATTTTTTTTTTTATTTGTTTGGGGGGTTGTTGATTATATCCAACCTAGTAGCATATATACACGTGATTACTACACAGGTTAGTACACAACATCATCCGAGAGGCCCAAATATGTCTGGGCTACGGAAGGGTTTTAAACAAAAGACACATAGCTAGAATGTGGGTAGTAGCAGTAGGCCACAGTTGTCCCTGCTGGCTTGGGAAAGGCGCAACATTATAGTTGAGGAGAAAGAGGATGAGATTGTGGATTGGATGGTTCAATCCTCCTCTCAGTCCCAGCTGGACGATGTGGAGGTGCCTTCAGAATCTGCCACAGTGCCGTGGAGACATAGGTCACAGCATTAATTCTTCTTGCAGCTCCAAACAAGGCTTTTAGTGGAGTCCTCTCGGTGTTCACTGCCCCTTCCTAGAAAGGCATCTTCCTTTTTCCTAAGAAGTGGCAAGAAAAACCCACAATGCCCTACAGCACATAATCAAGAGTGCCTCCCTGTTGACAACTTGTGAGAGAGCCCTTTACCGTTTGGGCTGCCCAGAGGAGCAGGTTGTGGGCCCTATGCATACCTGTGTTGATGGTGGTGGTAATAGTAACTCCTGTAGCCATGGCATTGGTGACGGGGCAGCAACAATGGCAGTTTGGGAAAACGAAAAGCAGGGAAAAGAGATGCAGGAACCCAACACGATATGCCCCAGTCTGATAAAAGCGGCAGGGAGGCTGAGGACTCCGATGACGATTGTGTGCTGGACAGGATCTGGGAGCCGGATAGGGGTGCTGAGGAGGAGGCAACATCAGTGGAGAAGGGTGGCGGCAACAATAAAGAGCAGAGGCCGCATACCTCCTAAAGAACAGCCAGAGCCACATCTGCTTCAGGATCTGGTGATGAGGTTGACTCGATGGGTGGGTTAGGCCCTAAACGTGTCAGAGCTAAACCCAGCTTGGCTGTCTATCACTCTGTGCGAGCTACTCCCGCATGATGTTTTTTCTCTACAAGACGGGCACACAAAACCAGGCAGAGGACAGTCAGCAAGCCAACAGCTCCCGCCCTTAATGCTCAGGTTTAGGCCTAGCTAAACTCTGGCCAGTCTCTGTCTCAAAAAAAGAAATTTGGTGGTGGTGGGGTTAAGCTTCTTTAAGGTGCAGCATAAATGTACGTGATCGATACCGCCATTTTCTCAAAGTTCAGGCCATGCTGGGGCCTGCATCACCACTGCCGCAAATGCATTGGGGTCAGTACTCACTTCCCAGATGGTTGAAATGTTAAAAATTATTTTGCAGAGGTGGGTTGACACAGTTGAAACTGTAAAAAAAATTTGGGGGGTGTTTGCACGGTTGAAATGTTACAAAAAAAATGGGGGGATTAAATTTCATGAGACGGCATATGTACGCGAATATAATATTAATACAGAAATTTTCTTACAGGCTGGGCAAGAAGAGACATCCCATCTCCATGTCCAGGTTTAGGACTGCCTTTCTCTGGCACGTACCCTGTTCCATTACCCCTTGGACTTTTAGTCAGGCAGACTGGAAAAGTGTCTTAAACTGGCACAGTATGCTCTCTGCCTTCTTTCTTTCCCAGACTCTAGTGTCATCTTGTAGAAGGTGTTCAGCGCTGCAGGGAGCATGGTAACACCCAAATAGAGATGCCGCGAACATAATGCAAATTTCTGCAAATGTTCGCGAACGGGCGAACCGCCATTGACTTCAATAGGCAGGCGAATTTTAAAACCCACAGGGACTCTTTCTAGCCACAGTAGTGATGGAAAAGTTGTTTCAAGGCGACTAACACCTGGATTGTGGCATGCTGGAGGGGGATCCATGGCAAAACTCCCATGGAAAATTGCATAGTTGACGCAGAGTTGGATTTTAATCCATAAAGGGCATAAATCACCTAACAATCCTACATTTTTTGAACAACGTGGTTTAAAACATCCAGTGTGTGTATACGATCAGGTATGATGTTGTATCAATCAGGTAGTGCAAAGGTTACGCCCGCTTCACAGACATTGACAGACCAAACTCCCCTTTTAATGCACTGCAAACAACCGCAAACAGTCCATTTGCCCAACCGCAAACTTCCCATTTGCACAAGGTTGGATACCAAGCTAGCCATGTCCCGCTGATGTCATTGAAGGTTTCTTCCTCCACCCAGCCACGTACAACACCAAGAGTCCCCGAAAGGTGAATTGAATTGATTTTTCGAACGGGGAGATGGTTAAAAAACGCTGGCTACCTCCCCTTTGTTTGAATCCACGCCACGGTCAATGCGTCTGCGCCGTGCAATTTACTGTCACAACCGATATGATTGGCATTTTCTGTAGTACTATTCTCATCAGTTTAATAAATGGATCCCAGATTGGGGACCTTACAGGGATTAAATAGATTTTTCGAACGGGGAAATGGTTAAAAAAAAACGCTGGCTCCCTCCCCTTTGTTTGAATCTACGCCACGGTCACTGCGTCTGCGCCGTCCAATTTATTGTCACACCCAATATGAGTGGTATTTTCTGTAGTACTATTCTCATCAGTTTAATCCCTGTATGGTCCCCAATCTGGGATCCATTTATTAAATTGATTTTTCGAATTGATGGGGATTTTTTTTAATTGTCTGCATTTTTTCTAATAAACTATTAAGAGACTTTATTATGATTTTTTATTTTATGTATTAAAAACCCATACAACAAAAAAAAATATGAAAATTTATTTTTTTTCTATGAAAAATTATCCAGCCGGTCGCTTTTGGTCTGATCATAATGAAGCAACGGCCTTATCATCTGGGGTGTGGCAACATTGCCAACACACTCAGAGGTGATGATCGCTTCATTGTGATACGCAAGCCCCTTCACCACAACAAGTGGCTCCAATGGCTTCATTTAAGTGCTAGTGTCCTTTGAGTATGCCCAGTTGTATGGAGAGTGGGTGTCAAAAAATCCCCCCATACATCTAAGGCGCAACAATTTGTGCGATTTATCGCTTACTGTTGTCAAACAATTGGTGTTGTTAACAGCATAGAGACACGTGGTTAGCCACTCTGTTAACTAATAATAGTGGCTGTGTCTGGCTTACAGACAATTTTCTTGGCACTAGCAGGACCATACACCCTTCCAGGGCATATCTGATAATAGCTCCACATGCTGGCAAACAGCAAATTGGCAAATAGTCCATCACTATATAAGTGGTATGACAATAGTCTCCCACTATTGACATTTGCCATTATCAAATAAGCTTTGCCGGCAATAATCAATATCACCCCCTGTGGGTGTATGGAATTGATTCTGCTCTTCTCCTCATTTTTGGAGTGAAGCAATTCAGTGTATTACCTCCTATTGATAACATATAGTATCTTTTGTGGTGGGCCACAACTGTGTTTTTAACACCTTAGCAGTTATTTTGTGTTTTGTCTGTGTCATTTCAAATGTGACTCACTATGATTAGTGACACTTTTTAACAATGTGTTTAATAAAAGTGAAGTATTAAAGTAACCCGGGCCAAGATAGGTTTCCATTGCCTATATAGGCATTTGTAAATAAGTGTTCACCTACAACAAGGTAACAATCACGAAGGGGAATTGACACTTGTATGAGCCTTTTTTTTTTTTTTTTTGCAGCCACAGTGCAGCACCAGATGCCAGAAAAATTAGGCATGTACACATGCCTGAAAAATAATGTTATTGTAGCAGCGGCCGAAAAAATTGATGTTTTCAAGGCAGAAAAGTGACTAAAACATTGCTGCTTGAACCCTAGTTGGTGGTGGAGAATTCATGAAAGTCAGCCGATATGCAGACATTAAATACAGCAGCGTGGGGACCATTTTGAGGCCAAGGCATGTCATCAGGCCTTTTGTTAGTCAAACGTATCCCCCACTGTCAGTCCCTTTGGGATCCATGCCTCATTTATCTTAATGAAGGTGAGGTAATCAACACTTCTTTTGTCAGTGACAATGCCTCCTGCTGCACTGAAGGTCCTTTCTGACAGGACACTTTAAGCAGGGCAGGCCAGAAGTTTTAACGCAAACTGGGATAGTTCAGGTCACAGGTCAAGTCTGCACACCCAGTAGTCAGGGGGTTCATCGCTCCTCACAGTGTCTATATCTGCAGTTAAGGCGAGGTAGTCTGCTACCGGTCGGTCGAGTCTCTCTCTAAGGCTGGATCCCGAAGGCCTGTGGCGATGTGTAGGACAGAAAAAGCTCTGCATGTCCTCCATCAACAACACATCTGTAAAGCGTCCTGTCCTTGCTGCCGTGGTCGTGGTAGGAGGAGGATTACTTTCACCTCTTCTCCTGATAGATTCCCGTTGTGCTGTGACATACCCCTTATAAGCCGTGCAAAGCATATTTTTTAGTTTGCTTTTGAACTGCTGTATCCTTTCTGACTTTCAGTAATTTGGTAACATTTCCGCCACTTTCTGCTTATACCGGGGGTCTAGTAGCATCGCCACCCAGTACAGATCGTTCTCCTTAATCCTTTTTATACGAGGGTCCCTCAACAGACATGACAGCATGAAAGACCCCATTTGCACAAGGTCGGATGCCGAACTACTCATTTCCCGTTCCTCGTCCTCACTGATGTCATTGACGGTCTGTTCTTCACCCCAACCACGTACAACACCACGGGTCCCAGATAGGTGACAACAACGAGCACCCTGGGATGCCTGCTGTGGTTGGTCTTCCTCCTCCTCAAAGCCACATTCCTCCTCTGACTCCTCTTCCTCATATTCCTCTTGCAGCGTTGCCGCAGGTCCGGCAAGCTATGATGGCAAGGCTGTTTCTGGTGGTGATGGTGACCACAACTCTTCCTCTTCCTCTTCATGCTCATCTGCAGCCTAATCCAGCACTCTTCGCAGGGCACACTCCAGGAAGAAAACAAATGGGATGAGGTTGCTGATGGTGCCTTCGGTACGACTGACTAGGTTTGTCACCTCCTCAAAAGGACGCATGAGCCTACAGGCATTGCGCATGAGCGTCCAGTAACGTGGCAAAGAAATTCCCATCTCCGCAGAGGCTGTCCTAGCACCCCGGTCATACAAATACTCGTTGATGGATTTTTCTTGTTGGAGCAGGTGGTCGAACGTTAGGAGTGTTGAATTCCAACGTGTCAGGCTGTCACAAATCAAGCGCCTCACTGGCATGTTGTTTCGGCGCTGAATGTCTGCAAAGTGCGCCATGGCCGTGTAGGAACGCCTGAAATGGCCACACACCTTCCTGGCCTGCTTGAGGATGTCCTGTAAGCCTGGGTACTTAGACACAAAGCGTTGTACGATGAGATTCAACACATGTGCCATGCACGGCACATGTGACAACATGCCCAAATTCAATGCAGCCAACAAATTGCTTCCATTGTCACACACCACTTTGCCGATCTCCAGTTGGTGCGGGGTCAGCCACTGATCCACCTGTGCGTTCAGGGCGGACAGGAGTGCTGGTCCGGTGTGGCGCTCTGCTTTCAGGCAAGTCAACCCCAAGACAGCGTGAGACTGTCGTATCCAGGATGTGGAATAGCCCCTGGGGAGCTGGGGGGATTTCAAAAGTGAGACTACCATAATTTTTTAGACAATCATCTTGGCTATCTCATACATAAATTGGACTTGCAACTATTTAGCATATGATTAGTTATGCAGATTCTTGTCATGTAACTGCATGGTTACTGTTTTGTTCCTGGTGGTGGAACAATCTTTTTCTTCTTCCATTCTACAAATTACAACCTGTTCTCACATTCCTTAATAGATTAGTGTGTTATTAGGTTGGTTACCAAGTGAAAGGTCACAAGTTTGAATCCAAGAGCAGCCATGAAGAAGATTTCCCAAGAAAAGAAAAAAAGTATCATCCAGCTCGTCGACACTGGTATATCAGCCAAGAAAATTGCCAAATTGCATCATGTAAGTGCCATGACAGTTGGAAGACTATGAAATGAAGTCTGTCCATCCATTCCAAATCCAAGAGGTGGATGTCCAGGCAAAATTGCGAAGTCAACAAATCATCTCATCACAAGGTCTATCAGTTCTGGCGCGACAAACACCACAGTGGAGGTGGCTCATATGCTTCATAATGGTGAGATCACAGATGTCCATTTAAGCTACGTGCATTACTCAAGTCTGGACTGGTGGCCTGGAAAAAGGTGAGGAAGCCTCAACTTCAATATCATCATAAGAAGCGTTGACTCAAGTTTGCAAAAAAGTATGAACAGTAGAAGACTGGAAACGGGTAATTTGGAGCGATGAGACTTAAGTCAATAGACTGGGCTTTGATGGGTGCAAATGGGTCTGGAAGAAACAAGGGAAAAGGGGGCTAAGGGGGCTAACTGATAAAAAAAAAGGAGGAACTGTCAAGTTCAGTGGAGGAAGCCGGATGATATGGGATTGTTTCACAGCCAAAGGCATTAGACAATTGACTAGGATCGATGCTGGTCTCAATATTGAGCTAGATGTGAGTATCCTACAAGATGGGTTACTTTGTACAGTCGTGTACTATGGGTACGAAAAGGACGACATAGTGTTCCAGCAGGACAATGACCCGACTCATATGTCGAAATTGGCAAAGAAGTGGTTCAATGACAATGAAGTAGAGGTGCTGGATTGGCCCCCCCAGTCCCTAGACCTCAACCGAACAATACACTTGTGGGTAGAGTTGAAGAAAAAGCTGTATTTGTATCCAAGTGGGTCAACCAGTATGCGCCAACATTGGGAACATGGAGAAGAGACCTGGAACAGATTTTGGTTGAGACATGCTTGAATCTGATTGAGAGCATAACCAGAAGGATTCAGGTAGGGTTGAAAGCCAAAGGTGGATTTAAAAAATAATAAAAATTATAATTTTGAATTTTAGGAGCAAGACAGTAACAATGCAGTTGCATCACGAAAATCTGCAGAACTAATCATTAGTGATGTCCCGAACTATTCGCCGGTGAACAGTTTCCGGCAAACATAGCTTGTTCGCGTTCGCCGCGGCGGGTGAACATATGCGATGTCCGCCCCCTATACATCCTCATTGAGTAAACTTTGCCCTGTACCTCACAGTCTGCAGACACATTCCAGCCAATCAGCAGCAGACCCTCCCACCTCCTAGACAGCATACCTTTTAGATTAATTCGGAAGCTGCATTCTTAGTGAGAGGAGGGACAGTGCTGCTGCTGCTGATTCAATAGGGAAAGTTGGGACACTATACAAATCGTGAATAAAAACTGAATGCAATGATGTGGAGATGGCAAATGTCAATATTTTATTTGCAATAGAACGTAGATGACAAATCAAACGTTTAATCCGAGTAAATGTATCATTTTTAAAGAAAAAATACGTTGATTCAAAATTTCACGGTGTCAACAAATCCCCAAAAAGTTGGGACAAGTAGCAATAAGAGGCTGGAAAAAGTAAATTTGAGCATAACGTAGAGCTGGAACCAATTAACACTAATTAGGTCAATTGGCAACATGATTAGGTATAAAAAGAGCTTCTCAGAGTGGCAGTGTCTCTCAGAAGCCAAGATGGGTAGAGGATCACCAATTCCCACAATATTGCACAGAAAGATAGTGGAGCAATTTCAGAAAGGTGTTACCCAGCGAAAAATTGCAAAGACTTTGCATCTATCATCATCAACTGTGCATAACATCATCCGAAGATTCAGAGAATCTGGAACAATCTCTGTGCGTAAGGGTCAAGGCTGTAAAACCATACTGGATGCCCGTGATCTCCGGGCCCTTAAACGACACTGCACCACAAACAGGAATGCTATTGTAAAGGAAATCACAGAATGGGCTCAGGAATACCATTGTCAGTGAACACAATCCACCGTGCCATCTGCCGTTGCCAGTCGAAACTCTACAGTGCAAATAAGCAGCCATTTCTAAGCAAGATCCACAAGCTCAGGCGTTTTCACTGGGCCAGGGATCATTTAAAATGGAGTGTGGCAAAATGGAAGACTGTTCTGTGGTCAGACGAGTCACGATTCAAAGTTCTTTTTGGAAATCTGGGACGCCATGTCATCCGGACCAAAGAGGACAAGGACAACCCAGGTGGTTATCAACGCTCAGTTCAGAAGCCTGCATCTCTGATGGTATGGGGTTGCATGAGTGCGTGTGGCATGGGCAGCTTGCATGTCTGGAAAGGCACCATCAATGCAGAAAAATAGATTTAGGTTCTAGAACAACATATGCTTCCATCCAGACGTCATCTCTTTCAGGGAAGACCCTGCATTTTTCAACAAGATAATGCCAGACCACATTCTGCATCAATCACAACATCATGGCTGCGTAGGAGAAGGATCCGGGTACTGAAATGGCCAGTCTGCAGTCCAGATCTTTCACCTATAGAGAACATTTGGTGCATCATAAAGAGGAAGGTGCAACAAAGAAGGCCCAAGACGATTGAACAGTTAGAGGCCTGTATTAGACAAGAATGGGAGAGCATTCCTATTTCTAAACTTGAGAAACCGGTCTCCTCGGTCCCCAGACGTCTGTTGAGTGTTGTAAGAAGAAGGGGAGATGCCACACAGTGGTGAAAATGGCCTTGTCCCAACATTTTGGGGATTTGTTGACACCATGAAATTCTGATTCAACATATTTTTCCCTTAAAATTGTACATTTTCTCAGTTTAAACTTTTGTTCCGTGATTTATGTTCTATTCTGAATAAAATATTAGAAGTTGGCACCTCCACATCATTGCATTCAGTATTTATTCACGATTTGTATAGAGTCCCAACATTTTGGGAATCCGGTTTGTATATATATTGCAGTTGCCTGGCTGTCTGTGTGTGAGAGGCTGCAGGCTCAGTCACAGACAGCACTGTGTGCACACCATTCATACAGGGTGTGACAGAAAATACCTTGCAGATAAAAAAAATTTTTTTTTAATTTTTTCTGTGATATAATCCCAGTTGCAAGCCTGTGTGTGCAGGCCCACACAGACTGTATTGTGGCCACTGACTAGTGGCTAGGCCTCCACTCATACCGTTACAGGGTGTCACTCACTCAAATACCTTGCAAAAAATAAATAAAATATTTAATATTTTTCAGTAATATAATCACAGTTGCAAGCCAGTGTGTGTCAGGCCCACACAGACTGTACTGTGCCCACTGCCCACCATTTATATAAGGTGGCACAGTACCTTGCACGCATAGTACCACTTATCTAAAAAAAAAAATGACAGGCAGAGGCAGGCCACCCCACAGGGGTCGTCGTGGTGCTGTGATTTCCACTGGCCCTGGAAAAATGCCCAGTGTTCAGAGGCCACATACCCTGAACCCAAAAATTCGGAGAAAATAGTTGACTGGCTTACACAGGACACCCAATCTTCAACAGCTTCCGCTAAGAACCTTGACGCACCATCCTCCTCCAGCTCAGCTTTGGTCACCTGCTCTCAAGTTACCACTCTCCCGCCCGCCGCCACCACCACCACTACCACCACAGCCGCTTCACTTGATCCCTCAGAGGAGTTATTTACACATGATTTGGATGAAATTATGATGCGCAACCATTATTGCCAGAGGATGTAGATAACAGGAATATGTCTCAGTCAGGCAGCATTACACACATGGACATACAGTGTGATGATGATGATGTTGTACCCGCTGCTGCTTCCTTTGCTGAGGTGTCAGATACAAGTGAAGTGGTTGATGATGACGATGCGCCCGTGGATGCCACGTGGGTGCCTTCTCGAAGAGAAGAAGAAGAGGGCGAAAGTTCAGAAGGGCAGACAGAGAGAAGGAGGAGGCAAGTTGGAAGTAGGGGGAGGTCATCGCAAGGAGCTAGTGGCACAGTCAGACAGCATGTATCGGCACCTGGGGTCAGCCAGACAGCACGCCAATCAACGCATGCTGTTGCCACCACTAGAATGCCGTCATTGCAAAGCTCAGCAGTGTGGCTTTTTTTTGTGTGTCTGCCTCTGTTAACAGCGATGCCATTTGCAACCTGTGTCAAAAGAAACTGAGTCGTGGGAAGTCCAACACCCACCTCGGTACAACTGCTTTGCGAAGGCACATGATCTCACATCACAAACGCCAATAGGATCAACACATGAGTACAAGCAGCACACAAACTCAAAGCCACCATTCTCCTCCTGGTCCAGCATCTTCAGCCACGTCAACCACTGCTGTCCTCCTTGCCCCCTCTCAACCACTTTCCACTCCGCCTCTCACCTTCAGCAGTTCCATCTCATCTGCCCACAGTCAGTAAAGGAAATGTTTGAGCGTAAGAAGTCAATGTCACAGAGTCACCCCCTTGCCCGGCGTCTGACAGCTGGCTTGACGGAACTCTTAGCCCGCCAGCTTTTACCATACCAGCTGGTGATGTCTGAGGCCTTCAAAAAATGTGTCGCTATTGGGAAACCACAGTGGAAGGTACCCGGACAAATTTATTTTTTCAAAAAAGGCAATCCCAAACCTCTACTCAGTGATTGAAAAGGAAGTCATGGCATCTCTGGCATACAGTGTTGGGAACAAGGGTCCATCTGACCACTGATACCTGGTCTGCAAAGCACGGTCAGGGCAGGTATATCACACTACAATGCGCATTGGGTCAACCTGCTGACGGCTGACAAGCATGGAATGTGTGGCTCTGCAGCGGAGTTGGTGACACCGCCACGACTTGCAGGCAGGCCTACTGCTACCTCCTCTACTCCTCCTACTCCATCCTCTTCCATAACCTCCTCGGCTGAGTCCTCTTCTGCCGCGGCATCTGGCTGCACATCAACTGAATCCCCCCAGCTCCCCAGGGGCTATTCCACATCCTGGATATGCGGATATGACAGTGTCACGCTGTCTTGGGGTTGACTTGCCTGAAAGCAGAGAGCCACACCGGACCAGCACTCCTGTCCGCCCTGAACGCACAGGTGGATCAGTGGCTGACCCCGCACCAACTAGAGATCGGCAAAGTGGTGTGTGACAATGGAAGCAATTTGTTGGCGGCATTGAATTTGGGCAAGTTGTCACATGTGCCATACATGGCACGTGTTGAATCTCCTCGTACAACGCTTTGTGTCTATGTACCCAGGCTTACAGGACGTCCTCAAGCAGGCCAGGAAGGTGTGTGGCCATTTCAGGCGTTCCTACACGGCCATGGCGCACTTTTCAGACATTCAGCGCCGAAACGACATG
The DNA here is from genome assembly GCF_014858855.1 of Bufo gargarizans. NCBI lineage: Eukaryota > Metazoa > Chordata > Amphibia > Anura > Bufonidae > Bufo > Bufo gargarizans. Next base: position 344,916,797 of record NC_058083.1, read on the forward strand.
CCAGTGAGGCGCTTGATTTGCGACAGACCGACACGTTGCAATTCAACACTCCTATAGTTCAAATGCCTGCTCCAACAAGAAAAAGCCGTCAACGAGTATTTGTATTACCGGGGTGCTAGGACAGCCTCTGCGGAGCTGGGAATTTCTTTGCCACGTTACTGGACGCTCATGTGCAATGCCTGTAGGCTTATGCGTCCTTTTGAGGAGGTTACAAACCTAGTCAGTCGCACCGAAGGCACCATCAGTGACCTCATCCCATTTGGTTTCTTCCTGGAGCGTGCCCTGCGAAGAGTGCTGGATCAGGCTGTAGATGAGCGTGAAGAGGAAGAGTTGTGGTCACCATCACCACCAGAAACAGCCTTGCCATCATAGCTTGCCGGACCTGCGGCAACGCTGCAAGAGGAGTATGAGGAAAAGGAGGCAGAGGAGGAATGTGGCTTTGAGGAGGAGGAAGACCAACCACAGCAGGCATCCCAGGGTGCTCGTTGTTGTCACCTATCTGGGACCCGTGGTGTTGTACGTGGCTGGGGGGAAGAACAGACCGTCAATGACATCAGTGAGGACGAGGAACGGGAAATGAGTAGCTTGGCATCCAACCTTGTGCAAATGGGGTCTTTCATGCTGTCATGTCTGTTGAGGGACCCTCGTATAAAAAGGATGAAGGAGAACGACCTGTACTGGGTGGCCACGATACTAGACCCCCGGTATAAGCAGAAAGTGGCAGAAATGTTACCAAATTACCAAAAGTCAGAAAGGATGCAGCAGTTCAAAAGCAAACAAAAAAATATGCTTTACACGGCTTATAAGGGGGATGTCACAGCACAACGGGAATCTAACAGGGGAAGAGGTGAAAGTAATCCTCCTCCTACCACGACCACGGCGGCAAGGACAGGACGCTTTACAGATGTGTCGTTGATGGAGGACATGTAGAGCTTTTTCAGTCCTACACATCGCCACAGCCCTTCGGGATCCAGCCTTAGAGAATGACTCGCCTTAACTGCAGATATCGACACTCTGAGGAGCGATGAACCCCTTGACTACTGGGTGTGCAGGCTTGACCTGTGGCCTGAGCTATCCCAGTTTGCGATAGAACTTCTGGCCTGCCCCACTTCAAGTGTCCTGTAAGAAAGGACCTTCAGTGCAGCAGGAGGCATTGTCACTGACAGGAGAAGTCGCCTCGGTCAAAAAAGTGTTGATTACCTCACCTTTATTTAGATGAATGAGGCATGGATCCCAAAGGGACTGACAGTGGGGGATACGTCTGACTAACAATGCCTTGCCTTGGCCTCAAAATGGTCCCCACGCTGCTGCATTTAATGTCTGCATACCGGATGACTTTCGTGAATTCTCCGCCACCAACTAGGGTTCAAGCAGCAATGTTTTAGTCACCTTTCTGCCTTGAAAACATCAATTTTTCCGGCCGCTGCTACAACAGCGGCTGCAACAATAACATTATTTTTCAGGCATGTGTCAATTTCCCTTTGTGATCGTTACCTTGTTGTGGTGAAGGGGCTTGCGTATCACAATGAAGCGATCATCACCTCTATGAGTGTGTTGGCAATTTTGCCACACCCCAGATGATAAGGCCGTTGCTTCATTATGATCAGACCAAAAGCAATCGGCTGGATAATTTGTCATAGAAAAAACATAAATTTTCTTTTATTTTTTAAGTGTTATGGGTTTTTAATACATAAAATAAAAGTCTCTTAATAGTTTATTAGAAATATTGCAGAAAATTAAAAAAATCTCCATCAATTCCAATACCAAGCAAGTACAGAGCTCCGTACTAAATTATTTCAGGATCTCGTAATGGTTCGTTAATTCGACAATGGTTAATCAATTCGACACACGTCACCGGATAGGGGGTGTAACAAGGATTAAACTCATTGAAATAGTACTAGTTAAGACACCACTCATATAGGGTGTCACAGCACATTGCTCCGTGCACGAGCAGTGCCCCAAGTTGGGAGTAAGAGGACCGACCAAGCTGCTTTTTCCATCTCCCGGTTCCTAGAATCAATTCAGTTTGGTGTATCAGAGTTTGGTCTGTCACTGTGAAGGCAGTCGAAGGTACCCGGCCTAATTTTTTTTTCACAAAAGGCAATCCCTGATATGGGACGTAACAGGGATTAAACTGATGAGAATAGTACTACAGAAAAAACCACTCATATCGGGTGTGACAGTAAATTGCACGGCGCAGACGCAGTGACTGTGGCGTGGATTCAAACAAAGGGGAGGGAGCCAGCGTTTTTTTTACCATCTCCCCGTTCGAAAAATCTATTTAATAAATGGATCCCAGATTGGGGACCATACAGGGATTAAACTGATGAGAATAGTACTACAGAAAATACCACTCATATCGGGTGTGACAGTAAATTGCACGGCGCAGACGCAGTGACCGTGGTGTGGATTCAAACAGAGGGGAGGGAGCCAGCGTTTTTTTAACCATCTCCCCGTTCGAAAAATCTATTTAATTCACCTTTCGGGGACCCTTGGTGTTGTACGTGGCTGGGTGGAGGAAGAAACCTTCAATGACATCAATGGGACATGGCTAGCTTGGTATTCAACCTTGTGCAAATGGGGAGTTTGCGTTTGGGAAAATGAACTGTTTACGGTTGTTTGCGGTGCATTAAAAGGGGAGTTTGGTCTGTCAATGTCTGTGAAGCGGGCGTAACCCTTACACTACCTGATCGATACAACATCATACCTGATCGTATACACACACTGGATGTTTTAAACCAGGTTGTTCAAAAAAAAAATTGGATTGTTAGGTGATTTATGCCCTTTATGGATTAAAATCCAACTCTGCATCAACTATGTAATTTTCCATGGGAATTTTGCCATGGATCCCCCTCCGGCATGCTACAGTCCAGGTGTTAGTCCCCTTGAAACAACTTTTCCATCACTACTGTGGCTAGAAAGAGTTCCTGTGTGTTTTAAAATTCGCATGCCTATTGAAGTCAATGGCGGTTCGCCCGTTCGCGAACATTTGCAGAAATTTCCGTTCGCCGTTCGCGAAAGGAAAATGCTATGTTCGCGACATCTCTACTAATCATATGCTAAATAGTTGCAAGTCCACTTTATGTATGAGATAGCCAAGATGTTTGTCTATAAAATTATGGTAGTCTTACGTTCAAAGCTACAGTGGATGGTGAGATATGGAGCCTGAAATTCCAAAGTTCAAAATATTGTTACCATTTTGCTCATCAGTATATATCAAAGTCACTCAGACATGATTTACTTTCGCTGTCACTGCCTTCAAGAGCTTATATAGGAGGAAAAGAAAAAGTCATAGGAGATAGAGGGACTGAATCTCGATGGGTTTGCTCTTCTCAAATCCCTCAACTTCCTACCCAACATCTAAAATAATGCAGCATTTGAACGCTTACCTATGCTTATACTTCAAATGCTGGAGTTGTAGCCAATTCCTAATACATTTAACACGATCTTAACCCATTAATGACCATTTTTTGTTTGGCCTTAATGACTAAGCATTTTTTCATTTTATTTCTTTTTTGTTCCATTCCAAGAGCTATAACATTTTAATTTTTCTGTCAATAGATCCATATGAGGGCTTGTTTTTGTTGGACAAGTTTTTAATGGAACCATTTTGAGGTACACATAACGTATTTTTTAGGGGGATGGGGATAAACAGCAATACTGCTACTTGAGTAGTTACATTATAAATTTAGTGACTGCTTCTGAAGCTGCAGAGCTCTTTCTTTGTGTCAGAAGAAATACTAAACAAGTGAAAAGATTGAGCATTACTGAAATTGCTGAGGTGGATGCAGAAAGGCTGTTCATTTGAAAGAGCAGGTGGTGTAGTGTCCTGGACCAGTGGGTACTTTGGCGTTAAGACATTTGCCTGTTTCCCCTATGCAAAGTTAAAACTTCTTACCTTTATTTCTCTTGAAAGGGTTAACTTATACTGTTTAGGGCTCATTCACATCACCGTCTGGATTTCCATTCTTTTCATCCGTTCAGAGAATGAATAAAATGCAAATAAACGGTTCAGTTTCAAATCCCATTCACTTCAATGGAGGTGATAAAGTGTCAGTTACACTCCGTTTGGCTCCTTCCCGTCAGCTTTCCGTTATTTTAGAAGAGAAAAAAATAATCCTAAATGCAGGACTTCAAATAACAGATTTGTGACGGATTTGCTTTGTTTTGCATTAAAGTCAATGAGTGACGGATTGTAACGGATTGCTTTGTATGTGATCTGTTATGCAATCCAGGTTTTTTTTCTGAGCATGGTCAAATGAAATTGTCTTCTGTCTGCAAAAGTTCTCTAGTGATGGAAAAAAGATCACGTGACCGTCAGCTGACCCCCCAGTGGCCATCTTTAACCATTTAAGGACCACAGGTTTATACCCCCCTAGTGACCAGGCCCCTTTTTACAAATCGGCACTTCACAACTTTAACGGTTTATTGCTCGGTCATGCAACTTGGCACCCAAATTAAATTTTACATGAACTCGCCATGCCCCTCACGAAATACCTTGGGGTGTCTTGTTTCCAAAATGAGGTCACTTGTGGGGTATTTATACTGCCCTGGTATTTTAGGGGCCCTAAAGCGTGAGAAGTAGTTTGGAATCCAAATGTGTAAAAATGCCCTGTGAAATCCTAAAGGTACTCATTGGAATTTGGGCCCCTTTGGGCCCCTTTGTGCACCTAGGCTGCAAAAAAGTGTCACACATGTCGTATCACCATACTCAGAAGAAGTAGGGCAATGTGTTTTGGGGTGTATTTTTACATATACCCATGCTGGGTGAGAGAAATATCTCTGTAAATTGACAACTTTGTATAAAAAAAATTAAAAAGTTGTCATTTAGGCCTCATGCACACGACCGTTGTGTGCATCCGTGGCCGTTGTGCCGTTTTCAGTTTTTTTTCAGGGACCCATTGACTTTCAATGGGTCCGTGGAAAAAATCGGAAAATGCACCGTTTGGCAGCCGCATCCGTGATCCATGTTTCCTGGCCGTGAAAAAAATAAGACCTGTCCTATTTTTTTCACGGCCAACGGTTCACGGACCCATTCAAGTCAATGGGTCCGTGAAAAATCACGGATGCACACAAGATTGTCATCCGTGTCCGTGATCCGTGTCCGTGATCCGTGTCCGTTTTTTCCTATAATTTCAATGGCAAACTTGACTTAGATTTTTTTTTCATTTTTCATGTCCGTGGATCCTCCAAAAAACAAGGAAGACCCACGGACGAAAAAACGGTCACGGATCACGGACCTACGGACCCCATTTTTGCGGACCTTAAAAAAAAACGGTCGTGTGCATGAGGCCTTACAGAGATATTTCTCACACACAGTATGGGTATATGTAAAAATACACCCAATGACAAACCCGATTTCTCCATTCACATCAATCGATGTGGATGAATAAATCATTGCCAGAATTATTATTTTTTTTATGCAAAGTGTTTGCCAAAGCATATGAACACCGCCCCTCAGCGAATAAGCCTCGGCAAACGTATCTTTTTTACTGCAGAGGAGAAATCTCGTCTTGCAGCGCCGCATACACCGACTTTGTGTAATCTGACAGCAGCGCAATGCTTCTGTCAGAATGCACATCAGTGCTGCAGCTGGTTGATCGCTTGGTCCACCTAGAAGCTAAAAAATAAATTAAAAAATGGCAGCAACGCAATAAATTTATTAACATCAACATTTATAAACTTTATATAACATTTGAAACAGAACATTAACTTTTTTTCTTACCTATGATTTTTGTTTTGTTTTGGTATTTTTAGAGGACAAATCTCTCCTTCCCCCTGGGACAATGTGCAAAGCGCAAATTGCCCAGAGATGTGGCGAAGTACATTATGCACTTTGTCCCAGGTGAAAGGAGAGGTTTGTAGCAGCTCTGTCTGAAAGGGCCCTAAGACCCCTGTGTGCCTGTCCTGTTTTACGCAATCCCTACACTAATAGTGTACCTGTGTGTGGTACTTGCAGAAATACTCCTCTATGCATAGGGCAGGCTGGTCAGGACACAAAATGGTGGTGTCACACCTTATTCCAGCCCTGCTACAGACACACTATCTTTTTCTTGGGGAATGGTGAGTTGGGGTACCAGGATAGACACTCGAGAAGCCGGCTAACTACATCAGGGACTTAGGGCACGGACCCTCCTGGATACAGGAGTTCCGAAATGATCAAGTCGGGTATTAACAAGCCGTTGGGGGAAGCCCCGGCAACTAGGTCGCACAGTGCCACAGCATTGAATTCCGACTATATGTAAGTGCCGAAAGAGGGCCACACTTGTGTAAAAATTGTCCACGTATAAGTGGTACCCCTTGTGGAGTAAGGGTGACACCAAGTCCCAGACAAACTTGCCACTCTTCCCCAGGTAGTCAGGGCATCCGACCAGCTCCAGTTTTGAGTCTTTTCTCTCATAGACCCTAAAACGATATGTATAGCCTGTGGCCCTTTCACAGAGCTTATACAGTTTGACCCCATACTGGGCGCGCTTGCTGGGGATGTACTGTTTGATGCCAAGGCGCCCAGTAAAATGTACAAGGGACTCGTCTACAGATGTTCTGATTGGGGGTATACACATCTGCAAACCTGGATGACAAATTGTCTATGGGGAGCCGAATTTTGTGGAGCAAGTCATAAGCAGGGTGGCCTCTTGGGTGACAGGTTTTGTTGTCAGTGAAATGCATAAAGCGCATGATGACCTCAAAACGTGCCCTGGACATAGCAGCAGAGAACATGGGCATGGAATGTATTGGGTCTTTAGACCAATAGGACCGCAATACATTTTTTTTGTTAGACCCAAAAATATTTTAAATTCGCAAACTGTGACTGGTTTCCACCAGAAAGGCTGGGCATAAAAGATTTCCGAATTGGCGGTTATATACTGTGTGGCGTAGCGGTTGGTTTCTGCCACAACAAAGTCATAGAGATCCGCGGTGAAGAACAGCTCAAAAAACTCAAGGGCTGATCCTAAATGAGCTGTCTCCATGCGAACTGCAGACTGGGCGGTGAAAGGGGGCAATACTGGTGCGGCGGAAGCAGGGGATTGCCAATTTGGGTTTGCCAGCACCTCTGGGAGATTAAGGGCTCTACGGGCCTGTGAACGTGGAGGCTGCGACAGGGGAGTTACTGCACGTGCCACCGTACCAGCTTGAACTGCCCTTCTGGTGCTCGTCACTTCACCAAGGAATACGGCAGTGCTGGTAGAAGGTCCAGGATGTGCTGCGCTGCTGGTGTATGCCGCACCATAAAAAAGATCAGCGCTAGCACCACTCTGCTGCAAATGAGGCTCATCACGCGGGGTATTCAGAACACTGACATGGGGTCGGGTACGCCTGAACATATAACATGTATACCGCGCAATCCTGCGAGCGCACATTCACAGGAAATCTCAGGTCTCACTAGATGACGCCAATAGGCGTCACTGAGACCTGAGAGCGCTGCCGCCTGGACGCCTATCGGCGTTACCGTGACGGCAATCGGTTAAAGCATTTCTCCATGGTAAATGAACTGATCCCCTAGGATGGAGACAGAGGGAATAAAACTTAACATTCAATAGATAATATTTAGAATAAATGGCACAAAAAGAAAATATAAAAAAAACACATATAAGACAAGCCCATATGGGCCTAGACAAAAGCAAGGTATTGGGTGCCAAATCAGGATCCCAGGGAAAGCGTCTTCCAATTCTTTCTGCTGGTAGTTACTGGAAACCATGCGAGGAGGATGTCAAGAGAGAAGTTGCTGTAGTTATAGGCAGTGATCGGGAACAATTTCCCTAATCAGACCCTAAAACAAGGAGGGGGCTAGTGAGACCCTGCCTACCTACACTGAGTACTTGCCCTGCAAGGAGTGACCCCTCCGGATACCTGTCCCTGGTGGAGGCCGGTATCCCTGATGTACCCTAAAAAATTCCCGACGTGTCACGTTTCATTTACATAAAACTCATCAGGGGAAGTATAGAGTTGAGGGTAACAGGCAAACCAAGCCTGTAGTTAAAGGGGAAAATTAGCAACAATTAAAGCCAAAATGCTAAAAACTTTGAGCTAGGCCATTAAGGCCGATATGGCTCAAAACAGGCACTAAGATGGACCAGTGGGACCATTCAGGCTCAGGAAACAGTGGTCAGGCCAGTGGGACCGGACAACACAATTGCAGACACAGGTGGACCTTTAGTGCCGGCGTGCCAATGAGGGTATTTTGGATAAGCCTTTACTGAGCTAGACCTTTTGCATTGATTTTCTTAAATTTACTGTGTGTGCCAGAGCATGGCAGGTTTTCTGGCTACAGGCTTTAATGCAGACAGTTGGCTGGTGGAGGCTCAAGAAGTGTTCTCTGACAAAGAGTTCTCCCCAAAAAAATACACTCCTTCCTTCAATGCAGCCTTTAAGGACTTGACAGACGTGTATAAAGACCAAATTCTCTCTTGGTGGGAGACGCAGTCTGGAGAACTATTTAAAACACAACATCGTCCCACGTGGACTTCGTATCTCGCTGCTGCCCGCGGCGATATTCAGGAGCCCTGGTTTCCTAAGCAAGTGGGAACAGGAGGCCACCAATAGCTCTCAACGTTTTATGCATCTCCTTCTAGCTGAAGAGAAGAATGAACTGGAAGTTTTGAACAAAAAACTAATTGAAAGTATTGAAGCTGCCCAGACTTTCTCACACGAGGTGGATTTTGCTACTAAGGAGAAACAACTCCAGAATTATCTTGATAAATACCAATACCATCTAAAAGAACGCAAAGACCGCCAATTTGTAAGGGAACTGGCAGATTTCAAGGAGAATTGGATCTATTCCTCCATAGCCAACCGAGGGGAGACTGGGGCCTCTCTTCAACCGAAACGGAATTCTCCAATTCAGATAGCATACCGAAAGGTTATAGGCCGTGGTCGACAAAGAGGTGGTTCACGCGGGAGGGATCGTCGTTTTTTAGGGGGTACCCCTTACCCAGGACGACCCAATCCCCCACAAGGTTACCCATTATGCAACAGTGCTCAACCACCTCCTCAAAACCCCTAGGGCCCCAGGTTGTCAATCTGTCATCACGTCCTCTCAGTGTTACTGAGACCCAGGTCTTTCAACTGGGCCTCTCATTCGTACCCACTCCCAACTTCAACAGATTTGACATCATAAAAGATCTCAATCTGTTTGTCCGTAAACTACGCTGGCATAAATTTTTCAGGTTGCAAGAAAGGAAACAGTGCCGTGAACTCGGCATCTCTCTCGAGATCCTCTCGGACGTACGTCTGCTATATGATCTTGATAAGGAACCCGAACAACAAGAGGGTCTGGGTCCTTTCACCAATTTGAAAATAAAAAGCAACAAAATGCTACCAGTGTCTGCAGACCCATCTTGTGTTGATGTTTTTCTGGACTTGGTCTCACATCAAATTGAAGAGCTTAGACAATCGCACTACTACAATATTGACCGGATCCAGGCCACTGTGATTTCTGACCTTGAGAGTGACCGCTCCGTTGCAATTAAACTCTCGGATAAGGGGGGGTAACACAGTGATCATGGATCACGGCCAATACAGAGCAATGTGTGAATCTCTTTTGCATGACCCCTCTACATATGAGGTGTTAACTCGGGATCCGACTAATGATTTTAGGTCCGAATTGAAAACCATCCTTGAGGAGGCAAAGCTGGCACATATTATTTCTGATGAGGAGTTCAAGTTTCTATTACCCTCTTGTCCTCACATGGCCACCTTTTATTGCCTCCCCAAACTACATAAAGGAACAAATCCATTGAAGGGACGCCCAGTAGTATCAGGAGTGGGTAATCTATGTCAAAATGTAGGAATATACAGGTCCTTCTCAAATAATTAGCATATTGTGATAAAGTTCATTATTTTCTGTAATGTACTGATAAACATTAGACTTTCATATATTTCAGATTCATTACACACCAACTGAAGTAGTTCAAGCCTTTTATTGTTTTAATATTGATGATTTTGGCATACAGCTCATGAAAACCCCAAATTCCTATCTAAAAAAATTAGCATATCATGAAAAGGTTCTCTAAACGAGCTATTAACCTAATCATCTGAATCATCTAATTAATTCTAAACATCTGCAAAAGATTCCTGAGGCTTTTAAAAACTCCCAGCCTGGTTCATTACTCAAAACCGCAATCATGGGTAAGACTGCCGACCTGACCGCTGTCCAGAAGGCCATCATTGACACCCTCAAGCAAGAGGGTAAGACACAGAAAGAAATTTCTGAACGAATAGGCTGTTCAGTGGGAAGTCTGTGGGAAGGAAAAAGTGTGGCAGAAAACGCTGCACAACGAGAAGAGGTGACCGGACCCTGAGGAAGATTGTGGAGAAGGACCGATTCCAGACCTTGGGGGACCTGCGGAATAGTGGACTGAGTCTGGAGTAGAAACATCCACAGGCGTGTGCAGGAAATGGGCTACAGGTGCCGCATTCCCCAGGTCAAGCCACTTTTGAACCAGAAACAGCGGCAGAAGCGCCTGACCTGGGCTACAGAGAAGCAGCACTGGACTGTTGCTCAGTGGTCCAAAGTACTTTTTTCAGATGAAAGCAAATTTTGCATGTCATTCGGAAATCAAGGTGCCAGAGTCTGGAGGAAGACTGGGGAGAGGGAAATGCCAAAATGCCTGAAGTCCAGTGTCAATTACCCACAGTCAGTGATGTTCTGGGGTGCCATGTCAGCTGCTGGTGTTGGTCCACTGTGTTTTATCAAGGGCAGGGTCAATGCAGCTAGCTATCAGGAGATTTTGGAGCACTTCATGCTTCCATCTGCTGAAAAGCTTTATGGAGATGAAGATTTCATTTTTCAGCACGACCTGGCACCTGCTCACAGTGCCAAAACCACTGGTAAATGGTTTACTGACCATTGTATCACTGTGCTCAATTGGCCTGCCAACTCTCCTGACCTGAACCCCATAGAGAATCTGTGGGATGTTGGGAAGAGAAAGTTGAGAGACGCAAGACCCAACACTCTGGATGAGCTTAAGGCCACTATCGAATCATCCTGGGCCTCCATAACACCTTAGCAGTGCCACAGGCTGATTGCCTCCATGCCACGCGGCATTGAAGCAGTCATTTCTGCAAAAGGATTCCCGACCAAGTATTGAGTGCATAACTGAACATAATTATTTAAAGGTTGACTTTTTTTGTATTAAAAACACTTTTCTTTTATTGGTCGGATGAAATATGCTAATTTTTTGAGATAGGAAATTTGGGTTTTCATGAGCTGTATGCCAAAATCATCAATATTAAAACAATAAAAGGCTTGAACTACTTCAGTTGGTGTGTAATGAATCTAAAATATATGAAAGTCTAATGTTTATCAGTACATTACAGAAAATAATGAACTTTATCACAATATGCTAATTATTTGAGAAGGACCTGTATGTTGACCAGATCTTGGCCCCATTTGTGACCGCCCTTCCCTCTTATACCCGCGACACCACAGATCTCCTGAAGCGGTTGGTGGGCAAGTATAGACGTAGAGGCGCTATATTCATGTATGCCCCACTCCTTGGGTCTCAAGGCTGTGGAATTCTTCGTCAGTATTGCACCCACAGTCTCTTCATCTTCCGTCTGTTGGAAATCACACTCACCCATAACGTGTTTTCCTTCAGCGGCAGGGTCTACCACCAGCTCAGGGGCACCGCGATGGGGAGCCCATGTGCCCCATCGTATGCTAATCTGTTCCTGGGCTGGTGGGAGGAGACTCTGGTCTTCATGGATGCGGGATCCGCCACCATGGACCCAGTGAGACTGTGGACGAGATACATCGACGACATCTTCATCATTTGGAATGGTTCTGCTCTCTAGTGGAGACACTGAACAACAACACCATAGGTCTCTGCTTCACTAGTGAGAACAATACTGCCTGCCTGCAGTTTCTATATGTCCTCATCTCCAAAACAGAGGAGGGTGAGCTGACTACGACGGTCTATAGGAAACCCACTTCAACCAATACATTGCTCAAGTGGGAGAGCAGTCACCCGCTCCCACTTAAGAAAGGTATACCTAAGGGGCAGTACCTCCCCCTTAGGAGAAATTGCTCCTCCCAAAAATAATTTATTAAGCAGGCCGATGACTTGCGGCTTAGATTCCGTCAGCGAGGGTATCCTGATAAGGTGTTGAGAGGAGCTTTCAGGTCATCCCTACAAGAAGACAGAACGAATTTCCTAGTCCCTAAGTCCAACCAGGCACAGACTGGGAACCTCATCCGCCTGGTCAGTACCTTCGATCGGGCAGCACCTGAGGCCCGAGACATTGTACGTGACAATTGGGCTATTTTACTCATGGATCCAGATCTAAGAGAGGTGGTGGGGGAGTATCCACATCTAACATACCGCAGAGAACGCAGTCTTCGTGATAGACTGGTCTCGAGTGAGGTTATACCCCCTGCACCTTCTGGCTCCATGTGGCTACAGTCTAACATCAAAGGTTGCTATAGATGCAGTGGCTGCATTGCGTGTAGCCATATGCAAACTGACAAGACTTTCCGCAGCAACATCACTGGGAAAGCATACACTATTAATCACTTTATAAACTGCAGGACTCGAGGGGTGATCTACCGCCTTGCCTGCGAATGCAGCAAGGAATATGTCGGTGATAAGACCATCCGCGAGTTCCGCAGACGAGTGGGCGAACACCTGAATGACATTTCCAAGGCCAAGGACACACCTGTGGCCAACCACATTCACAACCATCATAATGGTATTGCCCATGTGTCTGTCATGGGCATTGACAGGGTCCTTCCTCCGTGTCGGGGGGAATCTGGGACCGGGCAATCCTGCACCCGCTGGATCTATTATCTAAAAATCATGGATCCATTGGGCCTCAATGAACAGCTTAATTATAGCTGTTTTCTGTTATTGTCCGGTCACCATAGTCATTCAGTTTTATTCACTTCTTAATCCAGCCCTAACATCAGTCAAATTGTCTTAAAATAAGTCGGTTGTCTCCTTAACCTGTACAGATGTAGCTCTGCTATTTAAGCATTACTTTGCTTTGTTGAAATATGAGATCCATTTGACGGTTGGTCTCCCCTGCAATCGTTAATGTTCCGTGGTATAGCTCCCGGCATCCTGATTGCCTGGCAACCAACCTGCCTCCAGGGTGTAAACTTCCGTCCCCTCTCTGACCTGCGCGTCATCTCGGTGTAGCGGCTCGTGCGCTGCGTTCACAACTTCCCCGCCCCCTTTACGTGCTCCTCATGTTGAGCACATCTCCATCCATGTAGCTCCCTGGGCGGGACGTGGGATGCAGGCGCTGTTGTGCACCGCATTCCACGGCAAGCAGGCCTGGGTCACGTGATTTGGCGTACCCGGCCTCACGTGACCTCAAAAGGCGGTCCTGGACAACTGGCATTATTAAGGTATTTATTCGTAGACAGCCCCATACCTACGTACCCAACATTTTGGGCCCCACAGGGACCTCGCTACGCCTCATTGCTGCATACCACTGTGCTGATGCGGCCCACTGGCACGCCGGCACTATAGATCCACCTGTGTCTGCAATTGTGTTGTCCGGTCCCACTGGCCTGACCACCGTTTCCTGAGCCTGAATGGTCCCACTGGTCCATCTTAGTGCCTATTTTGAGCCATATCGGCCTTAATGGCCTAGCTTAAAGTTTTTAGCATTTTGGCTTTAATTGTTACTAATTTTCCCCTTTAACTACAAACTTGGTTTGCCTGTTACCCTCAACTCTATACTTCCCCTGATGAGTTTTATGTAAATGAAACGTGACACGTCGGGAATTTTTTAGGGTACATCAGGGATACCGGCCTCCACCAGGGACAGGTATCCGGATGGGGTCGCTCCTTGCAGGGCAAGTACTCCGTGTAAGTAGGCAGGGTCTCACTAGCCCCCTCCTTGTTTTAGGGTTTGATTAGGGAAATTGTTCCCAAGTCCCGACCACTGCCTATGCCTACAGCAACTACCAGCAGAAAGAATTGGTAGACGCTCTCCCTGGGATCCTGATTTGGCACCCTCCTGATGAGTTCCATTCATCGCGTCCATCATGGGTGAGAGTTGGAGTTGAAGATTGTGGTAAATAGAAAAAAGGTACAGACCAAAAGTTTGGACACGCCTTCTAGAGTTTTCTTTATTTTCATGACTATGAAAATTTTAGATTCACACTGAAGGCATCAAAACTATGAATTAACACATGTGGAATTATATACATAACAAAAAAGTGTGAAACAACTGAAAATATGTCATATTCTAGGTTCTTCAAAGTAGCCACCTTTTGCTTTAATTACTGCTTTGCACACTCTTGGTATTCTCTTGATGAGTTTCAAGAGGTAATCACCTGAAATGGTTTTCACTTCACAGGTGTGCCTTGTCAGGTTTAATAAGTGGGATTTCTTGCCTTAAAAATGGGGTTGGGACCATCAGTTGCATTGTGGAGAAGTCAGGTGGATACACAGCTGATAGTCCTACTGAATAGACTGCTAGAATTTGTATTATGGCAAGAAAAAAGCAGCTAAGTAAAGAAAACGAGTGGCCATGTGGCCATCATTACTTTAAGATTTCAAACATTTCACAGACACACACACATATAAATATATATATATATATATATATATATCTATGGTAGAGGCTAAAGGTAACTGATGAGGAGGAGCACTTAAACCCTTGTCCTAAGCTGGTTGAGTTGTGCCAGGAGCCAGGAGCCAGGAGCGTGGGTTAGCCTAGAAGTGGGCAAAAAAAGAGTGAGGAGACTGGAAGTGTGAAACCATTTAATATGCCTTCAGAGCACGAGGTTACAAAAAGCCTGGGATATTTCGACATTCGGGTTAGGAGTGTACCTGGCAAAACAAGAGGACCGCCACCGCCTCATCTTTTTAATTACGTGGTCTGGGACCCTATTTTTGGAAGCCACCCTAATACGGAACAAATGACCCGTGATGGTGAGGGGGTTATACCAGAGGCCTGCCGCCAAGGTCCTAATATGGGACTTGAATTAAACAGACGAAAGACTACCTTCATGGAAAGGCAACAGCAGGAATTCAGGGGGAGCGTCTTGTAGCAGAGCCAATAACTGTTGAAGGACCCTGACCGGACACCAGTCATTGGAGGTCCTGAAAAACTGGACCTCCGAGGGAGGGCTATGTTGGCTAGTTTTGGTGGAAAGTAGATGGAGAATGAAATGGTCCTGGGCCCAGGTCAATTGCTGACACTGCAGCCCTTCATGCCTGGAAGTGGCGCGAGTGAATTCGCCTGGCCTGAGGAAACCGTAGGACGCAAGGTACATTGCTGCCTTGATGACTAAGCTCCGAGAGGGCCCAAAAGGATGACCATCCAAAGCAGCAGAAAGTCTTCTAAACATTTCACCGGAGACAGGTTATTTACGTGCAGGGGAGGCATTCCCACTGTTCTGGATTCCCCGGAGTGCAGTCTTGACTGCCTGAATCAAATAAATTGAAGCCCCGCCTGGACTGTGGAGCATGGAGCAGTGCTGGATCCCCGCTAAATACAGTTTGATGGTATTGTATGAAAGCTTGCGGTGGAGATGGCAATGGGCGATAAATGCCAATAAGTAGGGTATATCATCCAGGGTACCTTGCGGGTGAGACCCACAAAATAACTTATACATTTTGAGGCCAGCTTGGTAATTCCTGGCGGTGTTGGGGGAGAAGTAGGTTCCTGGCGTGTGAGATTATAATCCATCACCAGGGAATTGAAGGCTGGCGGTGGGGACCCCGTCGGATTGGCATTACCTGGAAAAAAAGGGGGAAATTAGAGCGGGACAGAGCATCTGCGGCTACGATCTCCGCCCCTGGAATGTGGTTACAAAATATATGAAAATTATGGGACAGGGAGAGCCACACTAACTTGCGGAAAAGGGACATGATCTTGAGGGATTTCGTCCTGCCTTTCAAAATAATGTCGACCAGAGCCAGATTATCGGTGACAAACATGACGGACGTGTTGGCCCACTGGTGTCCCCACGCTTGGGCGGCCGCCACAACAGGATAAAGCTCCAGAAGGGAAGAGGAGCTCAGACCTTTGGGATCCGACCGGACCTCATCGGGCCACTGGCCAGCCATCCAATGGGTCCTGAGGATAGCAGCGAACCCGCGGGATGCAGCTGCATCAGTAAAAACGGTGGGGGATGACAGCCCCCAAGAAGGTACAAAGAGGGAAACGCCGTTCCACCAGGACAGGAACAGTGGCCACATGGCCAAGTCCGCCATGGAATGGGCGTCCAGATGGACGATGCTGTCCTGTTCGGGAGCCAAAGGTAGCAACTGGAGCAGCCTGGAGATGAACGCCCTGCCCTGTGGCATGATCCTGGAGGTGAAATTGAGCCACCCCAACAATGATTGAAGCTCAACCCTGGAAAGGAAGCCCGAGGACGTGGCGTGAGAAATCACTGCCCGGCAGCTGGCAAGCTTCTCTTCCGGGAGGCTGGCCTCCATCCGGATGGAATCCAGGATGCTGCCCAGGAACGTGACCCTGGTGGCGGGACCCTCAGTCTTGGCGTGGGCCACCGGAACCTGCAGACTGGAGAAAGTTTGGAGCAGGGTATCCAGATTGCCTGACTCGCCGCGTGGACCCTCGATGATCAGGAAATCAACCAGGTAATGGATGATGGTAGGCAGACCACCATGATGAAGGAGGATCCAATGCAAGGCTTTGGCAAATTGGTCAAACAACCATACTCTTGGACCCAAACGTGAGCCTGTTCGCAAAGTAGTAGCGACCAGCCCACTTGAATCCATAATACCCCCATAGTTGCGGTTGGACAGGAAGGAGCTTGAAGGCATCAGCGATATCCGCCTTTGCCAACCAAGAAGCCCCTGCCAGAGAGCACAATGGACTAAATTGCCTCATCAATAGAGGAATATTGAATTGAGAACTCCTCTGATGGAATGAGAGAATTGAGTCTGGGTGTGGCAGAAGCATGAGGAGCGGAAAGATCATAAATCAAGCGCTTTTTATTGGACGATTTTTTGGGAGACCAGACCGATCGGGTTGATACGCCAGGACGGGAATGGGATGACATCAAGCGGGCCAATGAGGAACCCCTTAGCAACCTCTGACAGGAGCAACTCCTCAACCGCCACCGGGTCTCCAGTGGCAGACCGCTAGTTGCCGCCCTCCCAAGAGGTCTGAGGAAGGGCAATGAGGCCTGTGTGGAAGCCTTCCGTAAACCCGGACAACAGGAACTGGACGAACTGTCGGGATGGTCCTGCAAAAGGACACCGAGTAGCTCAACATTAATGTCGGCTAGTCAGGACTGCTTGACCGACCTCTTGGGGCAGGCTGAATGAGGATGAGCCCTGAAACACGAGGAGCAGATGTGGAGAGCCCTGCAGCTGTTGAAGGCGCATCCGCCTGCATTGAAATTATTACAGACCTGGCTCCTACCAAGGTACACTATAGGGCGACCAAGCTTGTCCACCCCGGAGGTGCCCGGTTGGGAGGCCGAGGGTCCGGGCAGAGACCTAGCCTGGATGGGGTTGACAGTGTTGGGACACCAGTCGGTGGAGTGGAATATGGACTGGCATATGGTACACAAAGGAGCCCTGAGGCCCGCAAACTGGCGGCATAATAGCTCCATATCGATGTTGGCCCAATTGGTGATGAACTGGAACTGGACCAGCGCAGCCGCAGCCTTTGCCAAGAAGGGTCTTAGAACGACGAGCCGCCATACTTGTGACAAAGGTCGGTGACGAGGTACAGGTAGGTATCTAATTCTTCCCTTCTAGCGGGCTAGGCTGAACAAAGGATGTCCCTGAAAAGGCTAAAAGCCAGCACAAACTCGGGGATTGAGAGCTTCCTATTGAGTCGCGCGTCCTTGGCCCTAAGCACGAGTGAAACATCGCCACAGTTGATCACCCTGTTCTCGGGCGAGTCTTGAGAGGCGATGAGAATGGACGCCAAGTTCACGTCCTTTCCTGCCAGAATGTCTCTTCTGATGCAGTCGTGAATGAAATGCAACGGCGCCACCTGTGGGCTGAGCCCGGGCGTACCTGATGAAAACACCTGCGAAGCCATGGGAACCACCAAAGGGTTTAACGCCTGGGGGGGGCGTGGGGGTCCGAGATTCCAGCACCGTCACCCTGGACTGTACGTCCGCTACCGAGCTGACCAGGGAGTCAATGGTAGCCTGTAGCTGGGACAGTGACTGCTGGATAGATGTAAACCCCGACTGGACACTCGACGGACTTGGGCTGGTCATCAGTAGCTTATATAATTCCGCCTTATGGGTGGAGGCCGGGTGTGGAATCCCTCTCCTGTTGAGTTCCGCCACCAGCTTCGGGATCGTCCAACTTCTCAAGGACATTGGGCCGGACTGGCCTGATACTGAAGACTCTGGAACTGACATGGCGTCATCCATGTCCGAGGCCCATGACATGCTTGGACCTGTAGAGGAAGAAGACACCCCTGGATGACAACGTCTGTATGGGAGGTGGAACGATCGGAGCCGTGAGGAGAGAGGGCTGGGGAAACCTGTAAACGAACCTGAAATTGCTGGAAAGCCTGAAAAGACGTATGACGAACCCGAACCTGGGCAATGTGTCGGACTAAGTTGCTGGCTATAACCTGGAAGAAAAAAGGGGGGACATGCAGACTGACCGGGGACCAGACGGTACCGATCGATGAACGAAAAACCCGTGTGTGTCGGGAACAAGTGAGCGTGGCAGCTAGGGTGTGCGGAAGGCAGAGAATGGGCGGACTGGCCATGAATTTAAGAAAACTACCCCTCAGGCGACCGAAGTGATTGAACCAGGACCGAAGTGCAGGAAAATGCAGAGCGATCCCTGCACCCTGGGGGACCGAAGCCTGTGACTGGGGGACTCTGAAAAGAGATTTGAGTGAAGACCCATGGAGCCCAGGTGACCCGAGGTGAGGATGGACAGACGATCAGAAGAAGGGAGATGAATGAACGCGGCCAGCGTGAGCGAAAGGGGTGTGCCTAGCTGAGGGGCGAGAAATACGGACCAGGCCGAAACCCGGAAGTGCGGAACCGAGGTGAGAATGGCAGGAGTGACGACGTATGGGGCCTGAGTGAACCAGGGGAATTGACACGATGTGGACTCAGAATACTTACCCACGTGGCCTAGGAGGCGGACAGCCAAGAAGAGTGGACGAGGCTTCAGCGAACCCGGAAGATGACAGCCAGAACCTGGACGAACCTATGCGATGGTGAACCTGGGAGAACCAGGACAGGTGAGATATGCAGACAGACCGCAGCCTGGATGTACCAGGCTGACAAGTGAACAGAGGCTGGGCGAACCAGGCTGAGACTAAAATGAGAGACGGGGCCTGGCAACCAGCCAAACTGGAGCGGACCGGACCAGGCTTCGCTGGAAGGAGGTGTCATCGCAGGGCACTGAGACTGAGGAACTTAACACAGGAGGACAAGAACATGATGAGGAGGAAAGGACGAGACAAACAGAGGACAAGCCTGTGCGATCCATGCGGACAGAGGTAGAACGAGCCTGGGCGATCCAGGCGGACAGAGGTAGAACGAGCCTGGGCGATCCAGGCGGACAGAGGATAGAACGAGCCTGGGCGATCCAGGCGGACAGAGGTAGAACGAGCCTGGGCGATCCAGGCGGACAAATGTAGAACGAGCCTGGGCGATCCAGGCGGACAGAGGTAGAACGAGCCTGGGCATTCCAGGCGGACAGAGGTAGAACGAGCCTGGGCGATCCAGGCGGACAGAGATAGACAGACAGGATGACCCCCAAACCACTACAAGAACCGGCAGACAGACTGCCACATGATGAACCGACCGCAAGTGAAGCATGGAAAAGCCAGGCCTGACCTTTTGTCAGCTACAATGATGCAAACCAAGAAGACAGGGAGAGGGGGGAAAAGTATATGCATGATGCACAATACGACCATGGCATGATCCCCAGGTCGACCGGCTGTAATCTGAACAACTACCCAGCTGTGCACTGGAACACGGGGGTAACCCTGCACCAGCTGGCAAATTGACAAACAGGACCAGGCAGAACGTGGGACCGTGCCGGAGCAGTACAGGCCGTGAGTGCGCCGCATGGGGACCGCAGGCAGCCGAACAAGCAGCGAACCAATATCCCAAGTGTGTTGAATTAATCACTCAGGAAAATCATATGCTTGGACGTGAATGAAACACCCACATGGTGTACAATAAGAGCGCACGCTGTGACGGAAGGTATGGTTTAGCAGTAGATGATGGGATGGACGGAAAATGGCCACAAGCTGCTGGGAGAGAACAGGGCGACCCTGATTATCCCAGATGACAATTTGCAGACATGAGGTTATGGAGACAAAGGTAATGTAGGGGTTAATGCGATCGTGAGTGGAGCTGACAACCAGAGTGATTATAGCACAATCCTAGCCATAGGCCTTATGGGACCTTCACATGCAGGCGGAAGGAGGGAAAAGAAAGGAAAAAACAAAAACCCAACACACAACGATACGGCAGACTGCCGATGCAGTGTAATATGGAGATCCTCGGCGTGCGTTCCACGCTGGAACGCATGCCGAATTGTGACCGGAAGTGCCGCTGCTAGGAGAGCAGATGCGGGCGCCGGCTGGAAGCAACAAGGTGAAGCAGAGGAACGGGGGAAAGAGACTCACCCAACCTGACGGAGACGCTGGAGGAGACGTAGCGGCGAGCAGACCACTGTGGACTCCAGGTAAGAGGCTGTGATCCGGAAGCACTCCAGGCGGACCACTGAAATCCGGAAGCGCCCTGAGGAGACGGGGGCCGGCACTTAAGAGAGGGCAGATGCCCCTCCCACAAATCCAGGCTGACATGTCAGCCTTCTAACATGTCTTTATTAATATATATACATAAAATGCAAGCATCATTCGGTATTTATTTGAAAGGCCCCGTCCATTTTTAATACATCCCCCACATAATTTGCATATGGGATTATAGATTATATATACTGATATAATCTGAATTGCAGGTAATATAATTTTATTTTCTAATCCTAACAGTACTGCTGTTTTTTGGGGAAAAAATTGAACTTAATCAGCGAGAACATGATGTCGGCATGCGCCAAATGCACAGGCTGATGACCAAGCTGAAGGAACAGCACCTGAAACAAAGAGGGACATGTTGATGGTTTATAATAAATGTAAAAAGTTGCCATAGAGGCATGTTTGTTATTGTGTTAATAAATAATGTTTTGGTTCTGTTCTAATGTCTATTGACTAACTGCATTCTTTCATATTGTTCTGTGTTAGCATAATTTCTGCCTGTCCTGGTCATATTGAGTTTAGTGTAGACCAAACCCTCCACTGTTACCTTAACCTGCTGCTGTCTGTCCTGATCTGTATGACTTGGCACTAGGACTCAAGGGGTCTTTCTGCAACCTGGTAACTTTAAATATATATATATATATATATATATATATAAAAAAAAGGATGTATGTGTGTGTGTGTATGTATGTATATGTGTATGTTCCGCAAAAACTTCAAAACGCAACCATCAAATTCAATTAAACTTGGTATACACATCCTTTGCTACCTGGAAATAAATCTTGTCTGGGGCTCAGCTCTCTAGGACGTACCATTCCCGAGATATGCCCAAAATTAGCCAATGCATTAGCCAATACAAGCCTGCCTCCAGCCTTTCACTTAAATCCGAACTGGCAACTGACAGCGCTGTGGAGTTCACAGTTAAAGGGCCAGTTACCGTGAAACACTTAAATGCAGGGGCATTGCTAGAGTCTGAAGAGATCCAGGGCATGAGCCCACGTGAAACCATGCCCCCACCCCAGGAATCCACGCCCTCATAACCACCGGGGGGGGGGGGTTTACAGTAGTTATCAACCCCTTTCAGCAGTTCCCCTTTAGTGAATGGGGGACTGCTGAATGGGGTTAATAACTACAGTGAAGGGCCTAGCCGTCTGGGAAACCCCACAGATCATCCTTAACAGTGCAATCCACAGATCCCCCATAAGTGCCATCCACAGATCCCCCCCATAAGTGGCACCCACAGATCCCCCCCATAAGTGCCATCCACAGATCCCCTCCCAGCGCCGCCTCCTAGCTAATTTATTCACGTCACTTGCCTCTGTGTAATCTCGCACAGGCAGAGGCATCGTTGAACAAGGTGCGCTGGAAGACGGCGCATGCACACTTCGCT
Source organism: Bufo gargarizans (assembly GCF_014858855.1). Lineage (NCBI taxonomy): Eukaryota > Metazoa > Chordata > Amphibia > Anura > Bufonidae > Bufo > Bufo gargarizans. The sequence continues at coordinate 344,938,875 of NC_058083.1, forward strand.
CAACGATGCCTCTGCCAGTGCACCTGTGCGAGATTACACAGAGGCAAGTGAAGTGAATAAATTAGCTAGGAGGCGGCGCCGCGGGCTCCTGCCGGCCCTGCATTCAGGGCACTGGTGTCACGGATGGTGTTACAGAAAACTAGAGGACACAAATGAAGATCCGACTGACTTGATCCAAAACTAAGGAACAAAAGTGTAAGCCCTGTAACAGCCCTAGCTCTCTCCCTTACTGCTCAGCCTATGCAAAAATCTCAATGGTAGAAAATTGCATACCCTCGTTCCTCGACTGTATGACACCTGAACACCCTATAGTGAGGGGACACGACCACCGGCTCCCTACACTTAATACAAAGGGAGTCAGGGTCACCTAGAACCAAGCCAACAGGAAAACAGAAATAAAGAAACAGACTTATCTTGTGGATGCAGAGGTAACAGCTTCTAGCATCAGCACACTCCAGGAAGTTGTATAAACCGCAAGGTAAGGCAGTATGGGGAGGAGATATATAGGGAGGCAATCACTGCCAATAGATGACAGCTGGGAGAGAGAGGAGAGATGTCAAAACAAAAGCAAAACAAAAGAAGATCATGCAGAAGGTACTGAAGAACGTCTAACAGAATTTCTCAAAGATCTGGTGGTGACAACTGGTCAAAACATCCGGGGCTCCAGCCCCGAATGTTTTGACCTAACGACGCCTCTGGTTAAATGGCCGGCCATTGCTAAAGTCACTGTTATTTAATACAAATTTGCAATAAATAAATACCAGAGCAACGCCGGTCAACAGCTAGTTTATGTATAAAATAACAATATCAAACACACGAAAGCAAACGTTTAAACGTAATAAAATATTTATTAACAAAAACAAATTATATAATATAAAAAAAGGCCTCTAAGGCAAATTTTTGAGTTCCTTCTGGATGTCCAGCAACTCCTTATTACGGAGCTTTCTATGCTCCTCCAGTTTCCTCAATTGAATATCCATCTTACGCTGATGCTGCTTCAACCGGCCTTGAAGTTGCGTATTTTTGTTTGGTTTTATTTTATAGCCAGCACTTCATTGGCTTCTGCCTTCTGATGCTCAATGATCCTTCTTTTCAGTTTCCAAATAACTGTTAGGAAAAAAAAATAAAAAATTACAAAGACTTTCAATTATGATGAAGGCAGTTGTGGTTTGTGTGTAGCTTTTGTTATAGTACTGTCCATTTACACAACAAAACATTTTTTTATTACATTTTGGAAAATTATATAGTTGGTTATTTAGTATTTCAAGATAGTATAATGTTATTTAGTGGGTTAATTAATGCAAGTTCAGTAGAGTATAATAGTATTTAGTTAGTTTCTTTAGGATGAAAGAAGAATCTACACTTTCGTGTTGCAAAGCATTTCTGTTGGCCATGGTCAATATGAATAACACATGAAAGTTCTCATCTTAAAATATAACCTCTAATACAAAAGAGCTATACAATTTTATGAATGCAAATAGATAACAAAACTTTTTTAAAAGGGCTTTTGGACATACTACAATATCTAAATAGTCTTCTATAGACATAGTCGTGGCACCAGGTCTCGGAGATGCTATCAATTTAAAGACAATAATACGTACTCAGCCCCTTATCTGTAAGATAATAATGTACTTATTATGATGGTTTTTGATGTGTTTTTTTATTATATTTCAAATGCCTATTTATTCCGCCATGTATCCCTTCTCATAGTATATATGACAGATGAAGGGACTGGTCAGTTCTCGGAAGCTCGCCGCCATGTGATATAGTAATAAAAAAATGTTGTCCAATAAAATGTATCAATCCACCATAAATCTTATTTTGTATTTCTTAATGACAGCACAGAATTACTTTGTAATAATTATGTAATGTTTAATGTGAATTAGTTGGATATTATATGGTTTTTATGTAGATTACAGAGTTATTGTGTTTTAATTTTTCTGTCCATCTCAACTTTTTTAGAAAAAATTCTGGTATTTTTTTCTTGTAAACATTGTATTGATATTTAATTAGCTAGCTTTGTGCACAAATTTACCTTCCTGATGGGGGGTGTAAACCGGCTCCTCCTCCTCTTCTGCCGATGGTGGTGGAGAGGACTCCCCTAGTTGAGGTGGTTCCTCTGACTCCAAGGACATATGGGAGGGTCCAGGCTGCTCCTCCTCTGCCTGCTTCTCCAATTTTTCCTCCTCATCCGATGTGACCACCGTCTCCTGCGATTTCAGTTTTTTATTGTTGGAACAGGATCCCCTGTAATAACAAGTAATAAATCATAACAAAGCTAAATATAAAAAATAATCATATACGGAGGGATCTGCATCATGATTTCCCTAACCTTCCCCGAAACATGCTTTTATTTTATTGTTAATTAGCTTTTATAGGTGCCCAGAGGCGGCGTTGATGCGTGTGCTGCTGCTTTTCAATGCAACAACTTCCCTTTCACCCCTCTGAGCTGCCCTAGGTTCTTCAGTTTCCATCATTTCTTCAACCCTAAATCCTGCTCCTGCGCTGTTTAACATAATCCTCGCGCCTGAACAATACATTACCCTAATTAGTCTACTTTTTAAAATTTTGGTTTCATTTGACAAAATTAAAGGATTATTGAACCCAAAAAATCATGTTTTAATCCGAGAGCCGTATTTTTTTTAAATTTTTGGGCATTTGTCTTAGGTAGTGGCTCATTTTTTACGTGATGGGGGCATACCATGGGCGTAGCTATAGGGGATGCAGAGGTAGCAGTCGCTACAGGGCACAGGAGCCTGAGGGGGCCCAATGACCCTTGTGGTGCATACACAGACCCTTGTATTATAGAAAGTGTATACTGGTCAAGTTACACCTCTGGCTGGAGGGAAGGGGTTAGGTCAAGAATTTGGCATGGGGATGGGGGAAGGAGGTGCCGTTTTAATTTTTGCCTGAGGCAGCATGAAGGCTATGTGCTTCCCTGTCCCTGACCACTAAGCACTGAGGGAAGGGGGCCCAAGCTTAACTCTTGCACCAGGGGTCATGAACCTTTAGCTATGCCCCTGGGGCATGCACCTTTTGGATCGCTTAGTCGCTTAGTGTTGCACTTTTAGTGATAGCACTTCTGTATGGTGACAAAAAATATTTTTTCTAAAAAAATAATATATTTTTTCCTATCTTTATCTGAGGCGTTAGGTCATGTGATATCTTTATTGTGCTAGTTGATACGGACGTATCAATACCTAATATGTCTACTTTAATTTTTTTCATTTATTTTTAATTATTTCTTTCTTTTTGCTTTATTTGGGAAGACAAAAATGACACTTAAATTTTTTTTTGTTGGAAAAATAATTCTTTAAAAGTTGTATTTTCAATGTATTTTGGGTCCCACTCTGGGACTTCAACTTTTGGGGTCTGAACCCCTTTACAATGCATTCAAATACTTCTGTATTGGAATGCATTGGCTGTAGGAGTAATACAGTTGTATTACTTATACAGTTTCCTGCCTGCGAAATCCAGGGGGCTGGATCTCACAGGCAGTTCACCGGAAGGCAGCCCCGATGCCTCAGGAAGGCACCGGGCTGCCTTCCAAGCAATCGGGTCCCCGTGGTACAGCAGCACGGGGACCCGATGAAGATACCGGACCAGATCCCGCAAGTACCACGGTCAGCGCTAATCAAGGCCGTGCTGGGGTTAATGCACCGGCATCAGTGATTTCACCGATGTGGGCGTAAGCAGAAGGTGTCCGGCCATTAGTGATGGACAGAACCATGCCGCTTATCGGGTAGTTGCAGAAACTCCTGCACCCGGCCGATCAAATCCCTCTACGTGTACGGCGCAGGTCGTTAGTGGTCAAAATATGAAATACGGATGTAGTAGAGTTAACACACATGCTTTATGAGACATATAATGTAAACTAAATCCTTTTTTTTTTAATGGCTTTTGTTTCAAGATAACGCAATAAGTTATGAATTTTGCCTTAAGAGTTTGCGTGTTAACCCTGATACATCATAGCAGCATCGCTGAATATATACATTAGAGAGTGTTGTAGAGAGAGATAAAGTCATGTAAGCAGCACTGGTACCTAGGCATATTCTCTCACTTTCTTTATGGATGTGATCCATATGGTGGCGCTTTAAATCGCACCTTTTTTTTTTTTTTTAAATAGATGCCTTTGTGGGCCTCCTATCAAATTTTTCTGCCATCTCCTCTATCAGCTCCGTGATAATGGCATCCTTTGCCGCATGTTTCCTGGTGCGATGGTAGCCCTTTTCCAACATGCGAACATATAATCCCAATTATTTGAAATACAAGTTTTCAACAAAAAGGTCCTCAACAAAACAGCAAATAGTAGTTACGTATTTGAAGGGGAAATATTATATTTAATGTTACAGTGATAATTTAAGATCAGATTCTATTGTGATTGTATGTGTGTGAGGTCTGAGCTATCAGATATTGCCCAGCAGAGCTGCGCTGTACCTGTCTAATGAAGTGACGGGACGGTATTGGGTGTACAGCAGGTTCGCCTCCCCGTGGTGCACCCTGGGTAACGTTAAATGAACCAGCAAATACTTACAGTGAGACAAAGAAAGCTCATGGACAGAAAAAAATATATATATATATTTATATATATATATATATATATATATTTATTTATATTTATTATGTGTGTGTATGGTATGATATATAGTGTGTGGTATTTAGTGTGTGGTATTTTGTGGCAGGAAATGGATGGGCTATGGGCATCTGAGCAGTGTCGGACTGGGGTACTTAGGGCTCACCAGTAAAATTTATTTTTGGGGGCCCACCGTACGGATACATTCAAGTATAATAAATAATCTAACACGTTTTTTTATATGAACTTGGGCTGGTTGAGGTGCTGTACATTGAACCTATGTATGTAGTGCAGTAAGTCTACTGTGTTATGTGCCACTTGCAGGGGCGTAGCTATAGGGGGTGCAGAGGTAGCAGTTGCTACCAGGCCCAGGAGCTTGAGGGGGCCCAAAGACCAGTGTGCCGAATAAGACACTGGCATTATAGAAAGTGCATACTAGTCAATTTACACCTCTGGCTGGAGGGAAGGGGTTAGGTTAAGAATTTGTCATGAGGGGGTGCCCTTTCAATGTTTGCCTCAGGCAGCAGGAAGGATATGTGCTCCCCTGCCCCTTGCCAACAAGCACTGATGGACAGGGGCCCCAAGATGAACTCTTGCACCAGGGCCCATGAGCTTTTAGCTACGCCCCTGGCCACTTGTGCAGGTGGTGGGAGACTAGGGGCCCACCTTGCTCAGGGTCTCACTGGGGGATTCCCCTGTACCCCTGTGGACCAGTCCGAGCCTGCATCTGAGAGATATTTATCTGTTCTCCATACAGACATACATGCTACAGACATAGTGCACCAATCAGTAATATTTACTCTTTAGTGGGGGGTGGGGAGAGGAAAATTTGGCGCAATAATGAAAATATTAGCATTTACGAATATTTAGAAACACTCAATATACATATAAATTATTTGTCATGCATGCAGTATGTAATAATAAAATACAATGCTGTGATACAATATTACTTACAGTGAGGAGAAATCCTTCCTCTTCCTCTTTAAAGAATTTTGTAACCATTTTTCGCTAGGCGATATTTGGGGCACTATGTTCGAATCCGGTATAGAAAACGAAACCAGGTCACGTGACACTAACTTCGTACGATCACGTACGAAGTAACGCGATAATTTCATAACGTCCCGATTTTCAGTTGATAAACGGATATTCAAATTTAAAGATCGATTCCAGCCTGCTTCTTGCGCTAATGGGCACTGGGCAGGGAGGAATCCATATATATTCTAAACCGAATTACTGTAATGCGAAAAAAAATAAAAGAATGAAACAAGAATATGAAGCACAGTTGAAATGATTTTCATATATTCGCTATTTCGAATATCCGATTATTTAAAATTTTAAAGTATAACTGTCATTTTGTATTTTTTGGAGTATTGGATTGTGGTGATTAATATCACCTTGGTGGCCCTATTTCAACTTTTCATTGTGTATTCAATTACCCCTTAATTCCACAGTTTTGTTCCCTCTACTACCTATTTTTATCTGTGCTTAAAATAGGGTTGCTAGGCATGGTCCATCTCTCTGTTGAAGGACGGGGGACGCAGAAGCAGGCTGCAAGCAAGGTCACATTACTGACAGCCAGGGACTGTAAGTAAATGATTAAAGCCAGGTCCTCCCCAGCAGCTGATACCAGTACCTGGGCTGTGTGCACTTCTCCCTGTCCCTGCGCTTGGCAGACGCTCCCTCACTCAGGAGGATGCAGAGTGGAACCAGCGCACACCAGGGAAGGAAGATCTGCCATCTGCTCAGTGTATAAATGAAAGCAACATATGGTAAGAGGACCCCTTTGTGCTGCAGGAGATTAACCCTTTAGGGGGATGGCTGTGCTTACTGACACTTTTGGGGGGCTATTGTTACTGGCTAGTGAGGGCAGGCGGGATTAGCATCAGGGTGAGGGCAGTGGCGGCCATCTTAACTGAATAGTGAAATAGCAGTTTTATGCAGACTGGTTGCTAAGGGCTGAATCTTATTAAATATGGGGTAAGTCAGTCTAATAGTAACGGATTCTGGAATATCATGTTATTAGTAACTACATATATGAAAATTGAAATTAGGGTCTAAGTGTGACAGTGATCCTTTAAGGTTAAGTACAGTTTTTCGCAAGATAGAATGTACTGTCGGATCTGAGTTTCTCCTGCAACTCAGATCCAATGGCATATTCTAACCCACAGGCGTTCCCATGGTGACGGGGAAGCTTGTCTGGGAAGATTATTCTGAAAAACTGTGCACTATCGATTAAAAACAAAGCGAATATTCTAAATAACGAATTTATAGCAATATAGCGAATAATTGTTATATTGCTTTAACTTCGTTTTTTAGCATATAACGAGCATTTATAAAAGCATATAAAAGTTATAGCAATATAGCGAATATTCGTAAAATACACAAATAGACTGTAATTTAGCTAATATAGTGCAATAGTATTTTTTTTTTACTTCATATTTGGGGAAAAAAATTGCACTATTAAAATAAAATACTATAGCACTATATTAGTTAAATTACAGTCTATTTGTGTATTTTACGAATATTCGCTATATTGCTATAACTAAGAAGATTTCACTATTCATTTTTCTGAAGAGCTTTTGAAAATGAAAGGTGGAATCTGATTGGTCGTTATAAGAAGCAAAGCCATTTCAACTATACATCAGTTTGGTACATTGCCCGCATTGTAATTACCCAAAAATTATTAAACAAATTTGATACTGTATATATTAGATCATTTATTCCTACCAAGGATCAGAACCGGCAGGGGACATAAAATATTAGGCAAAGCTGTCCCGCAAACGTTTAACAGCCGTGGTTGAACGTGGACCAGTGGCGTTTTCTTGAGCAGTGTCTGAGACTGAGGGCACAGATTCAAAACTCAGCAGTTCATGTGTTAGGCAATAGTTATAAAAAATCACACAGGCTTTAATAACATCATCTATACAGTCTGTTTTCAATTGAATAGGTCTGGAGAATATTCTCCATCGGTTGGTTAGTATCACAAATGCACATTCAACCATACACCTTGCCCTTGTGAGTCTGTAATTAGAGATTTTTTTTTAATGATCATTTAGTCCACGAATTGCATACAGCTTAATCAATCAGATTACAAGACATTTGGCATATTAGGTTCTGTGGTTCCTGGTAAAGGATGCTGATTGGAGAAACCAAAGTTATGAGTATACTCTACATCCCAAATTTGAGTTTTTGAAGAATTTTCGAATCTTCCCAGACCCCCCCTTACTAGCTTACCGACAACCTCCAAATATAAGGAACATTCTGATCAGATCAAGTTCAAGCCATGTACCACAGAAAAAGGAACCCATCCCTGTAATATAATATGATGCAAAACCTGTTCCCATATAATAACAACAGATAAGATCCGGATCCCCAACACACAGCAGGAATATGGGATCCCTGGGACATTCACATGTTCTACATCTAATGTTGTTTATCTGATTCTCTGCACTAAATGTCCTATTAGAGGCCTCTACGTTGGAGAAACGGGACATAGACTCAATGCAAGGATGAGGTCCCACCGCCACACAATTAAAGAGAAGAAGCTACACTTTCCTGTGGCTAATCATTTCTGTAGCCCAGGACACAATGTAGAACACATGAAAGTTCTCATATTAAAAGGTAACTTCAAATCCCAAAAGGCTAGAAGAATTTGGGAATACAAATTTATAACACTGCTTGACACTTTGAATACTGGACTGAATTTGTCCCCGGGATTTATGACACACTACAAGATCTAAAGAGTCTTCTATAGACATAGTCGGGGCACCAGGTCTCTGAGATAACATCAATTTAGAGACCATAAAGATTTCACACCCCTTATCTGTAAGATAATTAAGGACTCATTCTCAAGATCTTCAATATGTTGTTCTGTTTTTTTTTCAAATGTCCATTCATTCCCCCCATGCCTCTGTTCTTATTGTATATATATTGCTGTTTTTTCATATATTCTTGTAGTACGCCTGATGAAGAGACTGGTGATGTCTCGAAAGCTTGCTATGTAACATCATTACTTCTATTTTTGTTAGCCATTAAAAGGTATCAAACCTGCAATACTCTTATTTTGTTTCTCTTAATGAGAGCACTAAACTATATGTATGTTGTGATATATTTACACTGTTCATTTGCACTGTATTTGCAAGGTTATGTGGAAAGGGTTAATGAATACTGATAGACTGTTAGGACTTTGAATGAGAAGTTGGTACTTTTCCCCAGCTGCCATAGAGTTTAAAGAAGACCATGTTTTGGAGGGAAAAAGACAGATGTTGATTACCACAAAACCCAGACACCCTGACCTATTGAATGTCTGGATTTAGCTATGTTGTTATTGCCATTGAGTATCATTGATGCTCTAATGTAAGTCTATGAGATACAGAAAGGTTTACAATTAGGGATGAGCGAACTCGAACTGTATAGTTCGGGTTCGTACCGAATTTTGGGGTGTCCGTGACACGGACCCGAACCCGGACATTTTCGTAAAAGTCCGGGTTCGGGTTCGGTGTTCGTCGCTTTCTTCGCGCTTTTGTGACGCTTTCTTGGCGCTTTTTGAAAGGCTGCAAAGCAGCCAATCAACAAGCGTCATACTACTTGCCCCAAGAGGCCATCACAGCCATGCCTACTATTGGCATGGCTGTGATTGGCCAGAGCACCATGTGACCCAGCCTCTATTTAAGCTGGAGTCACATAGCGCCGCCCGTCACTCTGCTCTGATTAGCGTAGGGAGAGGTTGCGGCTGCGACAGTAGGGCGAGATTAGGCAGATTAACTCCTCCAAAGGACTTGATTAACTGATCGATCTGCAGCTGTGGATCATTGAGCTGCTGATCCTCAATTGCTCACTGTTTTTAGGCTGCACAGACCGTTTGTCAGTCTCATTTTTCTGGGGTGATCGGCGGCCATTTTGTGTCTTGTGGTGCGCCAGCACAAGCTGCGACCAAGTGCATTTAACCCTCAATGGTGTGGTTGTTTTTTGGCTAAAGCCTACATCAGGGTGAAGCTGTCACACCAAGTGCATTTAACCAGCAATAGTCTGTTCATTTTTTGGCCATATACAAAATCAGGGGCAAGCTGCGCCTGTCACCAAGTGCATTTAACCCTCAATGGTGTGGTTGTTTTTTGGCTAAAGCCTACATCAGGGTGAAGCTGTCACACCAAGTGCATTTAACCAGCAATAGTCTGTTCATTTTTTGGCCATATACAAAATCAGGGGCAAGCTGCGCCTGTCACCAAGTGCATTTAACCCTCAATGGTGTGGTTGTTTTTTGGCTAAAGCCTACATCAGGGTGAAGCTGTCACACCAAGTGCATTTAACCAGCAATAGTCTGTTCATTTTTTGGCCATATACAAAATCAGGGGCAAGCTGCGCCTGTCACCAAGTGCATTTAACCCTCAATGGTGTGGTTGTTTTTTGGCTAAAGCCTACATCAGGGTGAAGCTGTCACACCAAGTGCATTTAACCAGCAATAGTCTGTTCATTTTTTGGCCATATCCCAGTCTAATTCTGTCACTAAATCCATACCGGTCACCCAGCGCCTAAATACTAGGCCTCAAATTTATATCCAGCTAAATCTGTCCCTAGTGCTGTAGCTGGGCGAGTTATTTAGTGTCCGTTCAAGCACATTTCTTGTTCTGGGTTGAAATACAATTCTCAATTTAGCAATTTCATAATTTAGTGGTTCCTGCTATATCAGAGCTCTTTGAAATCTATCCCAAAAAGGGTATATAATATTGAAGGTGCACATAGGGTCATTCAGAGTAACTTCACACACACCCGCTACTGTGTATTTCCAAGTCTAATTCTGTCACTAAATCCATACCGGTGACCCAGCGCCTAAATACTAGGCCTCAAATTTAATTCCCTCTAAATCTCTCGTTACCCACCGCTGTACTGTTGTTGCTGGGCAAGATATTTAGTGTCCGTCAAAGCACATTTTTTGTTCTGGGTTGAAGTACAATTCCCAATTTAGCAATTTCATAATTTAGTGGTTTCTGCTATATCAGAGCTATTTGAAATCTATCCCAAAAAGGGTATATAATATTGAAGGTGCACATAGGGTCATTCAGAATAACTTCACACACACCCGCTACTGTGTATTTCCAAGTCTAATTCTGTCACTAAACCCATACCTGTCACCCAGCGCCTAAATACTAGGCCTCAAATTTAAATCCCTCTAAATCTCTCGTTACCGTTGTCCTGTTGTAGCTGGGAAAGTTATTTAGTGCCCGTCAAAGCACATTTTTTGTTCTGGGTTGAAGTACAATTCCCAATTTAGCAATTTCATAATTTAGTGGTTCCTGCTATATCAGAGCTATTTGAAATCTATCCCAAAAAGGGTATATAATATTGAAGGTGCACATAGGGTCATTCAGAATAACTTCACACACACCCGCTACTGTGTATTTCCAAGTCTAATTCTGTCACTAAATCCATACCGGTGACCCAGCGCCTAAATACTAGGCCTCAAATTTAATTCCCTCTAAATCTCTCGTTACCCACCGCTGTACTGTTGTTGCTGGGCAAGATATTTAGTGTCCGTCAAAGCACATTTTTTGTTCTGGGTTGAAGTACAATTCCCAATTTAGCAATTTCATAATTTAGTGGTTTCTGCTATATCAGAGCTATTTGAAATCTATCCCTAAAAGGGTATATAATATTGAAGGTGCACATAGGGTCATTCAGAATAACTTCACACACACGCTTCTGTGCATTTCCAAGTCTAATTCTGTCACTAAATCCATACCGGTGACCCAGCGCCTAAATACTAGGCCTCAAATTTAATTCCCTCTAAATCTCTCGTTACCCACCGCTGTACTGTTGTTGCTGGGCAAGATATTTAGTGTCCGTCAAAGCACATTTTTTGTTCTGGGTTGAAGTACAATTCCCAATTTAGCAATTTCATAATTTAGTGGTTTCTGCTATATCAGAGCTATTTGAAATCTATCCCTAAAAGGGTATATAATATTGAAGGTGCACATAGGGTCATTCAGAATAACTTCACACACACGCTTCTGTGCATTTCCAAGTCTAATTCTGTCACTAAATCCATACCGGTGACCCAGCGCCTAAATACTAGGCCTCAAATTTAAATCCCTCTAAATCTCTCGTTACCCACCGCTGTACTGTTGTTGCTGGGCAAGATATTTAGTGTCCGTCAAAGCACATTTTTTGTTCTGGGTTGAAGTACAATTCCCAATTTAGCAATTTCATAATTTAGTGGTTTCTGCTATATCAGAGCTATTTGAAATCTATCCCTAAAAGGGTATATAATATTGAAGGTGCACATAGGGTCATTCAGAATAACTTCACACACACGCTTCTGTGCATTTCCAAGTCTAATTCTGTCACTAAATCCATACCGGTCACCCAGCGCCTAAATACTAGGCCTCAAATTTATATCCCGCTGAATTTGAATACAATACATTGGGCCAAATAATATATTTGTTGTTGTGGTGAACCATAACAATGAGAAAAACATCTAGTAAGGGACGCGGACGTGGACATGGTCGTGGTGGTGTTAGTGGACCCTCTGGTGCTGGGAGAGGACGTGGCCGTTCTGCCACATCCACACGTCCTAGTGTACCAACTACCTCAGGTCCCAGTAGCCGCCAGAATTTACAGCGATATATGGTGGGGCCCAATGCCGTTCTAAGGATGGTAAGGCCTGAGCAGGTACAGGCATTAGTCAATTGGGTGGCCGACAGTGGATCCAGCACGTTCACATTATCTCCCACCCAGTCTTCTGCAGAAAGCGCACAGATGGCGCCTGAAAACCAACCCCATCAGTCTGTCACATCACCCCCATGCATACCAGGGAAACTGTCTCAGCCTCAAGTTATGCAGCAGTCTCTTATGCTGTTTGAAGACTCCGCTGGCAGGGTTTCCCAAGGGCATCCACCTAGCCCTTCCCCAGCGGTGAAAGACATAGAATGCACTGACGCACAACCACTTATGTTTCCTGATGATGAGGACATGGGAATACCACCTCAGCATGTCTCTGATGATGACGAAACACAGGTGCCAACTGCTGCGTCTTTCTGCAGTGTGCAGACTGAACAGGAGGTCAGGGATCAAGACTGGGTGGAAGACGATGCAGGGGACGATGAGGTCCTAGACCCCACATGGAATGAAGGTCGTGCCACTGACTTTCACAGTTCGGAGGAAGAGGCAGTGGTGAGACCGAGCCAACAGCGTAGCAAAAGAGGGAGCAGTGGGCAAAAGCAGAACACCCGCCGCCAAGAGACTCCGCCTGCTACTGACCGCCGCCATCTGGGACCGAGCACCCCAAAGGCAGCTTCAAGGAGTTCCCTGGCATGGCACTTCTTCAAACAATGTGCTGACGACAAGACCCGAGTGGTTTGCACGCTGTGCCATCAGAGCCTGAAGCGAGGCATTAACGTTCTGAACCTGAGCACAACCTGCATGACCAGGCACCTGCATGCAAAGCATGAACTGCAGTGGAGTAAACACCTTAAAACCAAGGAAGTCACTCAGGCTCCCCCTGCTACCTCTTCTGCTGCTGCCGCCTCGGCCTATTCTGCTGCTGCCGCCTCGGCCTCTTCCTCCGCCTCTGGAGGAACGTTGGCACCTGCCGCCCAGCAAACAGGGGATGTACCACCAACACCACCACCACCACCTCCGTCACCAAGCGTCTCAACCATGTCACACGCCAGCGTTCAGCTCTCCATCTCACAAACATTTGATAGAAAGCGTAAATTCCCACCTAGCCACCCTCGATCCCTGGCCCTGAATGCCAGCATTTCTAAACTACTGGCCTATGAAATGCTGTCATTTAGGCTGGTGGACACAGACAGCTTCAAACAGCTCATGTCGCTTGCTGTCCCACAGTATGTTGTTCCCAGCCGGCACTACTTCTCCAAGAGAGCCGTGCCTTCCCTGCACAACCAAGTATCCGATAAAATCAAGTGTGCACTGCGCAACGCCATCTGTAGCAAGGTCCACCTAACCACAGATACGTGGACCAGTAAGCACGGCCAGGGACGCTATATCTCCCTAACTGCACACTGGGTAAATGTAGTGGCAGCTGGGCCCCAGGCGGAGAGCTGTTTGGCGCACGTCCTGCCGCCGCCAAGGATCGCAGGGCAACATTCTTTGCCTCCTGTTGCCACCTCCTCCTTCTCGGCTTCCTCCTCCTCTTCTTCCACCTGCTCATCCAGTCAGCCACACACCTTCACCACCAACTTCAGCACAGCCCGGGGTAAACGTCAGCAGGCCATTCTGAAACTCATATGTTTGGGGGACAGGCCCCACACCGCACAGGAGTTGTGGCGGGGTATTGAACAACAGACCGACGAGTGGTTGCTGCCGGTGAGCCTCAAGCCCGGCCTGGTGGTGTGTGATAATGGGCGAAATCTCGTTGCAGCTCTGGGACTAGCCAATTTGACGCACATCCCTTGCTTGGCGCATGTGCTGAATTTGGTGGTGCAGAAGTTCATTCACAACTACCCCGACATGTCAGAGCTGCTGCATAAAGTGCGGGCCGTCTGTTCGCGCTTCCGGCGTTCACATCCTGCCGCTGCTCGCCTGTCTGCGCTACAGCGTAACTTCGGCCTTCCCGCTCACCGCCTCATATGCGACGTGCCCACCAGGTGGAACTCCACCTTGCACATGCTGGACAGACTGTGCGAGCAGCAGCAGGCCATAGTGGAGTTTCAGCTGCAGCACGCACGGGTCAGTCGCACTACAGAACAGCACCACTTCACCACCAATGACTGGGCCTCCATGCGAGACCTGTGTGCCCTGTTGCGCTGTTTCGAGTACTCCACCAACATGGCCAGTGGCGATGACACCGTTATCAGCGTTACAATACCACTTCTATGTCTCCTTGAGAAAACACTTAGGGCGATGATGGAACAGGAGGTGGCCCAGGAGGAGGAGGAGGAGGATGAGGAAGAGGGGTCATTTTTAGCACTTTCAGGCCAGTCTCTTCGAAGTGACTCAGAGGGAGGTTTTTTGCAACAGCAGAGGCCAGGTACAAATGTGGCCAGCCAGGGCCCACTACTGGAGGACGAGGAGGACGAGGATGAGGAGGAGGTGGAGGAGGATGAGGATGAAGCATGGTCACAGCGGGGTGGCACCCAACGCAGCTCGGGTCCATCACTGGTGCGTGGCTGGGGGGAAAGGCAGGACGATGACGATACGCCTCCCACAGAGGACAGCTTGTCCTTACCCCTGGGCAGCCTGGCACACATGAGCGACTACATGCTGCAGTGCCTGCGCAACGACAGCAGAGTTGCCCACATTTTAACCTGTGCGGACTACTGGGTTGCCACCCTGCTGGATCCACGCTACAAAGACAATGTGCCCACCTTACTTCCTGCACTGGAGCGTGATAGGAAGATGCGCGAGTACAAGCGCACGTTGGTAGACGCGCTACTGAGAGCATTCCCAAATGTCACAGGGGAACAAGTGGAAGCCCAAGGCCAAGGCAGAGGAGGAGCAAGAGGTCGCCAAGGCAGCTGTGTCACGGCCAGCTCCTCTGAGGGCAGGGTTAGCATGGCAGAGATGTGGAAAACTTTTGTCAACACGCCACAGCTAACTGCACCACCACCTGATACGCAACGTGTTAGCAGGAGGCAACATTTCACTAACATGGTGGAACAGTACGTGTGCACACCCCTCCACGTACTGACTGATGGTTCGGCCCCATTCAACTTCTGGGTCTCTAAATTGTCCACGTGGCCAGAGCTAGCCTTTTATGCCTTGGAGGTGCTGGCCTGCCCGGCAGCCAGCGTTTTGTCTGAACGTGTATTCAGCACGGCAGGGGGCGTCATTACAGACAAACGCAGCCGCCTGTCTACAGCCAATGTGGACAAGCTGACGTTCATAAAAATGAACCAGGCATGGATCCCACAGGACCTGTCCGTCCCTTGTCCAGATTAGACATTAACTACCTCCCCATAACCATATATTATTGGACTCCAGGGCACTTCCTCATTCAATCCTATTTTTATTTTCATTTTACCATTATATTGCGATGCTACCCAAAGTTGAATGAACCTCTCCTCTGCCTGTGTGCTAGGCCTAAATATATGCCAATGGACTGTTGCAGTGGTGGCTGACATGAAGCCTGATTCTCTGCTATGACATGCAGACTAATTCTCTGCTGACATGAAGCCAGATTGTCTGTTACGGGACCTCTCTCCTCTGCCTGGGTGCTGGGCCTAAATTTATGACCATGGACTGTTGCAGTGGTGGCTGACGTGAAGCCTGATTCTCTGCTATGACATGCAGACTGATTCTCTGCTGACATGAAGCCAGATCGTCTGTTACGGGACCTCTCTGCTCTGCCTGTGTGCTAGGCCTAAATATATGCCAATGGACTGTTGCAGTGGTGGGTGACGTGAAGCCTCATTCTCTGCTATGACATGCAGACTGATTCTCTGCTGACATGAAGCCAGATTGTCTGTTACGGGACCTCTCTGCTCTGCCTGTGTGCTAGGCCTAAATATATGCCAATGGACTGTTGCAGTGGTGGGTGACGTGAAGCCTCATTCTCTGCTATGACATGCAGACTGATTCTCTGCTGACATGAAGCCAGATCCTCTGTTACGGGAGCTCTCTCCTCTGCCTGGGTGCTGGGCCTAAATTTATGACAATTGACTGTTGCAGTGGTGGGTGACGTGAAGCCTGATTCTCTGCTATGATATGAAGACTGATTCTCTGCTGACATGAAGCCAGATTGTCTGTTACGGGACCTTTCTCCTCTGCCTGGGTTCTGGGCCTAAATTTATGAAAATTGACTCTTACAGTGGTGGGTGACGTGAAGCCTGATTCTCTGCTATGATATGAAGACTGATTCTCTGCTGACATGAAGCCAGATTCTCTGTTACGGGACCTCTCTCCTCTGCCTGGGTGCTGGGCCTAAATTTATGACAATGGACTGTTGCAGTGGTGGCTGACGTGAAGCCTGATTCTCTGCTATGACATGCAGACTGATTCTCTGCTGTCATGAAGCCAGATTGTCTGTTACGGGACCTCTCTGCTCTGCCTGTGTGCTAGGCCTAAATATATGCCAATGGACTGTTGCAGTGGTGGCTGACGTGAAGCCTCATTCTCTGCTATGACATGCAGACTGATTCTCTGCTGTCATGAAGCCAGATTGTCTGTTACGGGACCTCTCTGCTCTGCCTGTGTGCTAGGCCTAAATATATGCCAATGGACTGTTGCAGTGGTGGGTGACGTGAAGCCTCATTCTCTGCTATGACATGCAGACTGATTCTCTGCTGACATGAAGCCAGATTGTCTGTTACGGGACCTCTCTGCTCTGCCTGTGTGCTAGGCCTAAATATATGCCAATGGACTGTTGCAGTGGTGGGTGACGTGAAGCCTCATTCTCTGCTATGACATGCAGACTGATTCTCTGCTGACATGAAGCCAGATTGTCTGTTACGGGACCTCTCTGCTCTGCCTGTGTGCTAGGCCTAAATATATGCCAATGGACTGTTGCAGTGGTGGGTGACGTGAAGCCTCATTCTCTGCTATGACATGCAGACTGATTCTCTGCTGACATGAAGCCAGATTGTCTGTTACGGGACCTCTCTGCTCTGCCTGTGTGCTAGGCCTAAATATATGCCAATGGACTGTTGCAGTGGTGGGTGACGTGAAGCCTCATTCTCTGCTATGACATGCAGACTGATTCTCTGCTGACATGAAGCCAGATTGTCTGTTACGGGACCTCTCTGCTCTGCCTGTGTGCTAGGCCTAAATATATGCCAATGGACTGTTGCAGTGGTGGGTGACGTGAAGCCTCATTCTCTGCTATGACATGCAGACTGATTCTCTGCTGACATGAAGCCAGATCCTCTGTTACGGGAGCTCTCTCCTCTGCCTGGGTGCTGGGCCTAAATTTATGACAATTGACTGTTGCAGTGGTGGGTGACGTGAAGCCTGATTCTCTGCTATGATATGAAGACTGATTCTCTGCTGACATGAAGCCAGATTCTCTGTTACGGGACCTCTCTCCTCTGCCTGGGTGCTGGGTAGTGTTGAGCGCGAATATTCGAAAAGCAAATTTTTTTCGCGAATATCGCAACTTCGCGATTTCGCGAATATTTCGAATATAGTGCTATATATTCGTAAAAACGAATATTCGTTTTTTGTTTCCCCCCCCCCCCCCCACAAAATTACAGTACACATATAATTGATTGTTTCCCAAAGGTCCAACAGCTCAGATCTTACTCACATTGCCTAGAAAGTGATTGAGGCGCGAATCTTCGTAAGGCGATTTTATTAGCGCACATGCGAATATCGGCACGTCCCAGAACAGAGGCAAAGGGCTTTGCATTCATACATTAGTGAATTGAGTTGCGAATCTTCGTAAGGCGATTTTATTAGCGCACATGCGAATATCTACACTTGTCCCAGAACAGAGGCAAAGGGCTTTGCATTCATACATTAGTGATTGAATTGAGCTGCGAATCTTCGTAAGGCGATTTTATTAACGCAAATGCAAATATCTACACTTGTCCCCAGAACAGAGAGGCAAAGGCCTGTGCATTCATATAGTATAGCACCATATTCGCGAATACGTAGAACTTCGTAAAAGTCGATTTACGAATATTCGTATTTTTTATTTTACTTTCCACCTTACAGATTACATTGATCTGTACTCTGTCAACTACTGTCATCACCCCCCACTGTATCTCGATTGATTCCCAAAAGTCTCACATTCCCTAGAAAGTGATTGAGGTGCGAATCTTCGTAAGGCGATTTTATTAGCGCACATGCGAATATCTACACTTGTCCCAGAACAGAGGCAAAGGGCATTGCATTCATACATTAGTGATTGAATTGAGTTGCGAATCTTCGTAAGGCGATTTCATTAGCGCACATGTGAATTTTGCATAGCATATGTATTATGCGATAATTCGAATTATCGCATATGCGAAATAATAACGAATTTGAATAATCGCGAATATTTTACGAATATTCTTTCGAATATTCACAAAATTTCGCGAATTCGAATATGGGACATGCCGCTCAACACTAGTGCTGGGCCTAAATTTATGACAATGGACTGTTGCAGTGGTGGGTGACGTGAAGCCTGATTCTCTGCTATGACATGCAGACTGATTCTCTGCTGACATGAAGCCAGATTGTCTGTTACGGGACCTCTCTCCTCTGCCTGGGTGCTGGGCCTAAATATATGCCAATGGACTGTTGCAGTGGTGGCTGACGTGAAGCCTCATTCTCTGCTATGACATGCAGACTAATTCTCTGCTGACATGAAGACAGATTCTCTGTTACGGGACCTCTCTCCTCTGCCTGGGTGCCGGGGCCTAAATATCTGAGAATGGACTGTTCCAGTGGTGGCTGACGTGAAGCCTCATTCTCTGCTATGACATGCAGACTAATTCTCTGCTGACATGAAGACAGATTCTCTGTTACGGGACCTCCCTCCTCTGCCTGGGTGCTGGGCCTAAATATATGCCAATGGACTGTTGCAGTGGTGGCTGACGTGAAGCCTCATTCTCTGCTATGACATGCAGACTAATTCTCTGCTGACATGAAGACAGATTCTCTGTTACGGGACCTCCCTCCTCTGCCTGGGTGCTGGGCCTAAATATATGCCAATGGACTGTTGCAGTGGTGGCTGACGTGAAGCCTCATTCTCTGCTATGACATGCAGACTGATTCTCTGCTGACATGAAGCCAGATTCTCTGTTACGGGACCTCTCTCCTCTGCCTGTGTGTGTGCTGGGCCTAAATATATGCCAATGGACTGTTGCAGTGGTGGCTGACGTGAAGCCTCATTCTCTGCTATGACATGCAGACTGATTCTCTGCTGACATGAAGCCAGATTCTCTGTTACGGGACCTCTCTCCTCTGCCTGTGTGTGTGCTGGGCCTAAATATATGCCAATGGACTGTTGCAGTGGTGGCTGACGTGAAGCCTCATTCTCTGCTATGACATGCAGACTAATTCTCTGCTGACATGAAGACAGATTCTCTGTTACGGGACCTCCCTCCTCTGCCTGGGTGCTGGGCCTAAATATATGCCAATGGACTGTTGCAGTGGTGGCTGACGTGAAGCCTCATTCTCTGCTATGACATGCAGACTGATTCTCTGCTGACATGAAGCCAGATTCTCTGTTACGGGACCTCTCTCCTCTGCCTGTGTGTGTGCTGGGCCTAAATATATGCCAATGGACTGTTGCAGTGGTGGCTGACGTGAAGCCTCATTCTCTGCTATGACATGCAGACTGATTCTCTGCTGACATGAAGCCAGATTCTCTGTTACGGGACCTCTCTCCTCTGCCTGTGTGTGTGCTGGGCCTAAATATATGCCAATGGACTGTTGCAGTGGTGGCTGACGTGAAGCCTCATTCTCTGCTATGACATGCAGACTAATTCTCTGCTGACATGAAGACAGATTCTCTGTTACGGGACCTCCCTCCTCTGCCTGGGTGCTGGGCCTAAATATATGCCAATGGACTGTTGCAGTGGTGGCTGACGTGAAGCCTCATTCTCTGCTATGACATGCAGACTAATTCTCTGCTGACATGAAGACAGATTCTCTGTTACGGGACCTCTCTCCTCTGCCTGGGTGCCGGGGCCTAAATATCTGAGAATGGACTGTTCCAGTGGTGGGTGACGGGAAGCCAGATTCTCTGCTATGGAACCTCTCTCCAATTGATTTTGGTTAATTTTTATTTATTTAATTTTTATTTTAATTCATTTCCCTATCCACATTTGTTTGCAGGGGATTTACCTACATGTTGCTGCCTTTTGCAGCCCTCTAGCTCTTTCCTGGGCTGTTTTACAGCCTTTTTAGTGCCGAAAAGTTCGGGTCCCCATTGACTTCAATGGGGTTCGGGTTCGGGACGAAGTTCGGATCGGGTTCGGATCCCGAACCCGAACATTTCCGGGATGTTCGGCCGAACTTCTCGAACCCGAACATCCAGGTGTTCGCTCAACTCTATTTACAATGTATCTGTTTGTGCTGAGCTTCTCCACTCCACCCCTCCCACTAGAAGGTTCTAGTATACCTAGAAACTGTATATATGGAGAGCAGTCAGATCCCCTATTGTGCTGCAGTTAGGGACCAGAGCTTGAAGGGGGAGACTTATGCCAGCCTGCACGGGTGACTAGAAGATCATGGGTGACTAGAAGATTGGGATGCTGAGCCACAGACCATAAGTCTCTAGCTCTGGGACCAATGAGCCACCCATACTAGTGAGCTACAGACCATGGGCCCTTGACCAGGATGTCAGCCTTCCGAGAGAGAGAGGGACAGCTAGCGCAGGCTTTTCTTCAGCATCAAACCCTTCTTCTGCCAGGGAGGAGACTGAAGAAGCCAGCCCAATGCCTCGCCTGTATTGTTTTGTACCTGAATTCCTCAGGTATAGCAGTGGCGCTATACTAACATTCATGCAATATCTGGGGATGTGAGTACATTTCTAATAAGTGTAAATGTAAAAAATGTTTATCATAATGGGCTAGATATAACTATAAACAATATTTTGTTGTGGTGTAGTGCCTTTAAATACTCCAGGATAATATCTCTTTCAAAATGTTCAAGCATTTTACACACAACAAAGCTTAAACTTAGGCTACTTTCACCCTAGCGTTTTTGCTGGATCCTAAACGCTTCTGTTACTGATTATACAACTATCTGCATCCGTTTAACTTTTTTTTTTTAACATTGCCAAAACGGATCCGTTTTGAACTCCATTGCAAGTCAATGGAGGATGGATCCGTTTTCTATACTGTCAGAGAAAACGGATCCGTCCTCATTGACTTGCATTGAGGGTCATGTTTTGCGCTGCATTCCAGGTACGGAAAGAAAAAGGCAGCATGCTGCTGTTTTCGCTCCGATCTGGAAATTAAACTAAACATTTTAGTGAATTCCGTTCTGTTCAGTTCAGTTTTGTCCCCATTGACAATAAATACGGACCAAATGGAAGGACGGAACTCAATACCGGAAAATTTTAACACTAGTGTGAAAGTACCCTTACAAAGACTATAGTTTCGGCACTCACTTTTTGATCCTTTTTTGAACCCTGGTATCACATTTTCTATGTGCAAGTCCTGAATCATTATACAAATCTTAGAAATTGTAATGTCAGTGTACGTAACTCCTTTAGAACGTGATTATAATGTGTATATAACCTTGAACTAGCAATTTGTCTTGTTTAAACTTTAAGGTAGCACAGCACTTTTTCCTGGGTGAACCAGGCATATTTTATCCCTCTGTATTTTAACTAACATTTTTGTCTGGGAACAGAGTGGAGAAAAAATGTTTCATAAGTTTGCTAAGTATAACTTAACCAGAAATTATCCCCATTTCATTTGATGCACAACTCTTTACATTTAGTTTCAAAGTTATATTTACTACTTTTAAGAGAGAGAAAATATACAGTGTACTTTAGAATCCTTGTAGAATCATTCATAATATTAAATTTGAAGGAGTTATGTCTAGTGATGTACAGAGCTGACTTTTGATGAAATCTACACTAATCTCTCAAGAGAAGAAAACACTGGAATTTCATGCAGCAAGCAGAATGTGGACAATGCAAAGCCATCTCTTTAAAGGTATTGACTATCTGGGTCTATTAATTTTGTGTTTGTTCTCTTATCACAACCAACCAGACAACTTTTGTCAATAAAAGTGGAAATCTCCTGCGTACCAGATGTGGAATGAGCTAAGGTATTTAATTTATTTTGAACCAGCCTGTCCATATATTTATTTTAGTGCTGTTTGTATAGTCTATGCTGTGTAAGCAAACTTGGAATTACATTTTTTTCTCTTCAATAGGAGAAATTTCAGTTTGAAGTAACAGTTACTTCAAATACAGTTTTTCTTCATAACTATCTATATATCATAATGGTGGTGTAGTAATGAAATATACTATGGTTTATCTTTTACAGTAGACTACTGTTCTACAAAAAAATAAGCAACATATATGATAACCAGATATCCATTTACAGCAACCCAATGTAAATATTAAAGGTGTATGTAGGAAAATCTTTAATTGTTTCTTGCATTAACCCAAGTATGTCCAGGCTAATGTAGGAACAGTTGAATAAAGACCATGCAAGACAAATGACAAATGTGTTAAAATAGTTGTAAACTTTACACATCTTGTATTTAAATAGAAACTGCCACCACTACCGATATGTTGGTAAATAATTGTGTTTCACATTAAACTACTATTATGGAGCATTCAAGCTTATGACTCTATGTTGTGTCATTCCACTATTATTAGTTCTAGAAGTTTATGGCTAAAGATCCAACTGGGTATTACCAGTTAGGGGTATCACCAGTTAGGGGTATCCCCCCCCCCTCCCCAGAAATGCATGCCCTACAATTCTCAATTATATTACAATAAGAATGCTAAAGGAAATATGTCATCTGAAAATGACCAATTGGCTTAATCACATTCTTATGTTAATCCATACAGACAAATTTTACCAGTCCGTAATGACACAGCCTAATTTTCCAAATCTGACATATCACTTGTTGCGATAATAACTTTGGATTACTATTAGTTTACTAGTTTTACACTAACTGCATTGCCAGAAGTTTGTAAGACTCCGTCCGGCAAAAGATGAGAGCCGGCCGCATTCCGACAACTATACGGAGAAGGAGCCTTTTAAAGGGGTTGATCAAGTTATTTTTTTGTTCTTTGTATGTTTCTAATATAAACAAGTAAATCGACTTCGGATGAAACATCCAAAGTCAATTTGCTAAATACTTTGAATACTGTACAGAGCGAGCAATCCGTACAGTATTAGAATGTATTGGCTCCTATTAGCCGAAGTTATTACTTTGCGAAGTCTCGTGAGACTTCACATAACTTCATAAGTCAATTTCTACTGTAAAAAAACATTACCCGAACTCGGGTTCAGTTCCAAGGTACCACTTTTTTACAGTAGAAATTGATTTATAAAGTTATTATGCGAAGTCTCACGAGACTTTGTGAAGTAATAACTTCGGCTCATAAGAGCCAATACATTCTAATACTGTAATGTATTACGCTCCATACAGTATTCAAACAAAGTATTATGCAAATCGACTTTGAATGTTTCATCCAAAGTCGATTTGCTCATCCCTAGTTTCTAACTAATCAAATGTAAGGTGCTTACAATTCATTTGCTTCATCTGCAGTGGCTCCTTTCTCAGATTTCACTGTGGGTCCCATGACCTGTGATCTCAGCTTCTCTCCCTGCTCTGATGATGTTTTGTGCACAAACCTGAGGGACCAGGTCTGTGTTTGTGCACGTGACGTCACTGTGCTGGCCAAGATCCCTGCACTGGCGTCTGCTGCTGTCTGCCCTGTCTCCTCTCCCACTGGATTCTTCAGTAAAGTTTAACCCCTTTTACCATCATGACTAACAGAAATAAATGGTGAAGTGTACTTCTCTGGACAAATATATAGTGTTCACTGCCTGAGAAAGATGTTAAAAGAAAAAGATAATAAATAAATCTTCTATGGTATAACTGCTGATAAAAGACAGAGAATATTTACGACCGGATTATTCTCCAAGTCCAAATGAAAAACCAGCAATGATGTAGCCACTCTGCACATAATAGATAGCTATGCACTGACTGCTGGAGGGACTGGAGGAAAGAACAAAAGCGTGAGGGTTGAGTCGCCTGTAAAGTATAGGGGTATATTGCCCCAACCAGATTATCACACGCCTCAGTGTATCCAATACGGGAGCTAAGATGACTGATTGGGGAACACGTGGGGGATATTCGTAATGATAGGGATACCCCGATTGCAAGATATGTCAGATTACATTATGACGCCAATCCAAAAGTCCTGCACTTCCAGGGTACAGAATTAGTCTGCAGACCCAAAAGAGATCATGATAAATTTATCCTTCAGCAGGAAACACATTTCATCCCCAGGGTCTAAATGACCAAATGAGTTACACGTGTTTCATTTGACCCCATTTTTGCAGCATTTGTTGGGCTACATGTGTTTTATTTTATTCTACCCCACCATGCTGCTATCTATGGACATTATGCCCCAACATACAGCACCTCCTTTTCTTTCTTGGATAACGGGTCTTTCCCCCAGATTGGGTGTCTAATAAATTTATATTGAAACCATTATTAAATCTATGTGCCGCCATCAGCGCTCATCTCTGGTTTATATTCGCCGGGTATCTCTACACGGCACTCATAGCATCTAATACCACTGGCTTATTGATCCGGGTTGGAATTGTTTAATCTCTCCTCCAGCAGTTTAATACTTTATTTTTCCTTCCTCTTTGGCCAGCCTTGTTCCCTTTTGCCTCCTCTCCCTATTCTGATAGTTTCAAGCCACCTAATCATTCCCTCGCACCAGCACTTGGTGCCCAGCACCACCTGGAGCCAGGCTTTGCCGCATACCAGTGAGCGAGGGGCATAGAGGGGGCGGAGTTACTATGAAGGCTCGTCTCCATCCTCCCTCTGTGCTATCTCTCTCTCCGGGTTCTGGCCCCTCCCACAGGCTATGCTCCTGATGAAATTATATGCAATGGAAATGCGTTGAGCACTACTGGGGGTAATTGAGTAGGAGGTTTTTAGCATCTCCTTGGCTGTAGCTGTCACGGAGCAGTGTGCGAGGATAACTCCACACCAACCACAAGAGGGAAGGGAAAAGGTACTAGGCCTGGAAACTAGGGAAAGGGGGAAAGGTCACCACCTAGTGAATCCCTAACCCGAGCCCGACTACTATAAGTATGAACAGACCTTGATGATAGGAATGTTCATATGCTGTAACCTAGCGCCCTATCTGACCTTAAAAGGCCCTGTAAATAGTGTCAGGACAAGAGATCACCTGTTCATTCCCAGCTGAAGGAACATGAGACTACCTCGGGCCTAATGCCAAAAGGTAGGGGAAAACCACAAACAAGAAATAGGGAAAAGACACTTGACTCCAAAATATGCAGATGAACAAAAACTCAGAGGAGAACCAGACACCAGCTCTTCACAACCAAAAGGAGCTATCAACCGCATAGCATGATGGGTGAGGTCAAACTAAATAGAAGAGTAGGAATGACCACTTAAGCTACACCTGAGACCAGAGGTGTGGTAATACCCAGCAACATCACAGAAGAGTGAAACCAGAGAGGCTGTCAGATCACATCACGTGCAGCTGGTCTGCTAGATCTTCTGACCCCTGTCACAGGAGAGACCATGACAGTACCCCCCCCCCCCTTCTACAAGTGTCCTCCGGACACCCAGGACTGACTTTATCCGGATGAGCTCTGTGAAGGCTTTCACTAGATGACTACCATTAACGTCGGCCGCTGGAACCCACATCCTCTCCTTTGGTCCGTAACCCCTCTGGTGACCAAGATACTGGAGGGATCTATGGAGAGTTTGGGAGTCAATTATCCTGGAGATCTGAAATTCCAGATTACCGTCCACCATGACAGGAGCAGGAGGCAAGGAGGACGGTTCAACAGGTTCGACACATCTTTTCTACAATGACTTATGGAACACATTATGAATCTTTAAAGCATGAGGAAGTTCACGATGAAAGGCTACCAGGTTAATAATGGCAGTGATCTTATATGGACCAATAAACCTTGGACCCAACTTCCAAGAAGGTACTTTCAACTTAATGTTTCTTGTGGACAGCAACACAGAATCACCCACTCTCAGGCCCGGACCATTCATACTTCTCTTGTCAGCCATACGTTTATAGTTGTTGCCCATATTTTTCAGATTATTTTGAATATTCCGTCAAATAGATGACAAAAAAGAGGAAATTCGTTCCTCTTCAGGTATACCAGAAGTCTCCGTACTTTAAAATGTGCCAAATTGCAGGGTGGGACACATATGCTCCAAAAATTTGTGACTTATCAGTGGACTCCTGTCTACGGTTATTTATGGCAAACTCGACTAAAGACAAAAACAAGGACCATTCCTCCTGGTTCTCCAAGACAAAACATTTCAAATAAGTCTCCAGATTCTGGTTAGTTTGTTCAGTCTGTCCATTCGACTGAAAAATGAAAGGCCGAAGAGATAGACAATTGGACCCCCAGAGCGCGATCCAGAATTTGGAAACAAACTGAGTTCCCCTATCAGACACCACATCAGAAGGAATACTATGTAATTTCACAATGTTATCATAGTAACATAGTACATAAGGTCAAAAAAAGACATTTGTTCATCCAATTCGGCCTGTCATCCTGCAAGTTGATCCAGAGGAAGGCAAAAAAAAAACTGAGGTAGAAGCCAATTTTCCCCACTTTAGGGGAATAAAAAAATACCTTGCTGACTCCAATCAGAATAACTCCCTGGATCAACGACCTCTCTCTAGTAGCTATAGCCTGTAATATTATTACACTCCAGAAATACATCCAGGCCCCTCTTGAATTCCTTTATTATACTCACCATCACCACCTCCTAAGGCAGAGAGTTCCATAGTCTCACTGCTCTTACCATAAAGAATCCTCTTCTATGATAAATTTAATCTCTATTTCTGAAATGTTTCTGCCAGGATTCAAACTCCCAATGTTGTATATTAGAGGCAAGGACCTCTTCCACTCAGCTATGAAGCTGAATGCTTCCACAAACACTGGTGCCAGAATCTTAGCATTAGGCAGACCTGGCAATGCTATAAAGTGTGGGATTTTACTAAAGCAATAAACAACCACCAGAATCACCTACAGAATTTGGTAAATCTGCGATAAAATCCATGGATAAATGAGTCCAAGGTCGGGACGGGTTGGGCAACAGATGTAAAGGTACTGAAAGCAGAGTATGTGTCACCTTAGCATGTGCACAAGTGCTACAAGCTGATACATAGTCCTCAACACATTTACGCAACCCCAGCCACCAGAATCTACGAGAGATGAGATGTAATTCAGAAGAAACAAGCAACTTCCCCGGAGGGCAAGAATCCGGTGCATCTCCCTGGGCCTCCGACACCTCTGCCTCACGTTCAGGGATATAGGGCGGATATTACTACCTCTTCAGACAATATCGGACCAGGATCTTCAGAATCATGGTCCATATCAGAACCAATGACAAAGTTAGAAGAAGGTGGAGAGTCCATAATAATGATTTTAGAGATTTAGGTCAAAAGCTTAGGGCAAGGACCTCAAAGGTAGTGTTTTCCGAAATACTGCCTGTAGCACAAGCCACACAAGAAAGGCAGCGGGAGATTAGAGAGGTTAACAAGTGGCTAAAGAACTGGTGTAGGAAGGAGGGGTTTGGATTCCTGGAGAACTTGACAGTGGTGAATCAATAGATAGATATTGTATATCTGGACTTCTCCAAAGCATTTGACACTATACCACATAATAAGGTTAGTATATAAAATTAGAATGCTCGGACTGGGAGAAAACATCTGTATGTGGGTAAGTAACTGGCTCAATCATAGAAAACAGAGGGTGGTTATTAATGGTACACATTCAGATTGGGTCACTGTCACTAGCAGAGTACCTCAGGGGTCAGTATTGGGCCCTATTCCCTTCAATATATTTATTAATAATCTTGTAGAAGGCTTGCACAGAAAAATATAAATTTTTGCAGATGACACTACTGTGTAAAGTAATTAACACTGAAGAGAACAATATAGAGCTACAGATGTATCTAGATACATTAGAGTCTTGGGCAGAGAAGTGGCAGATGAGGTTTAACACTGAAAAATGGGGTTATGCACATGGGAAGGAATAATGCAAATCACCTGTACATACTAAATGGTAAAACACTCAATAACACTGACATGGAAAAGGACCTAGGAATTTTAGTGAACAGCAAACTAAGCAGTAAAAACCAGTGTCAGGCAGCTGCTAATGGGTTGCATAATGAGAACATAGTCCTAACACTTTACAAATCACTAGTCAGACCACACATGGAGTACTGTGTATAATTGTGGGCTCCTGTGAACAAGGCAGAAATAGCAGAGCTGGAGAGGGTTCAGAGGAGGGCAGCTAAAGAAATAACTGGAATGGGGCAACTACAGTACCCTGAAAGATTATCAACATTAAGGTTATTCACTTTAGAAAAAAGCCAACTGAGTCGAGATCTAATTACTATGTATAAATATATCAGGGGACAGTACAGAGATCTCTCCCATCATCTATTTATCCCCAGGACTGTGACGAGGGGACACCCTCTACGTCTGGAGGAAAGAAGGTTTGTACACAAACATAGAAAAGGATTCTTTATGGTAAGAGCAGTGAGACTATATAACTCTCTGCCTGAGGAGGTGGTGATGGTGAGTACAATAAAAGAATTCAAGGAGTTATTCTGATTGCCTGATTGGAGTCAGGATGGAATTTTTCCCCTTAAATGGGGAAAATTAGCTTCTACCTCACAATTTTTTTCCTTTTGCCTTCCTCTGGATCAACTTGCAGGAGAACAGGCCGAACTGGATGGACAAATGTCTTTTTTCGGCCTTATATACTATGTTACACCCCCCACCCCCCCAGGAAAGCTACTTGACAAAGCATCGTCCTTGACGTTCTCAACTGCAGTCGAGTAGTTCAAAATTAATTTACGGTAGTAGTTGGTGAACCCCAAAAAATGCTTGAGTGCTTTCAGATTTTCAGGTCCATACCAGTCCAACACAGCAAGGACCTTACAAAAACCTGAAGATGAGAGTAAGCAACCCAGGAATTGCACTTCCTTAACTGCAAATACACACTTCTCCAACTTAGCATACAATTTATTCTCTCTTAGGATCTGTAACACCTGTCTTAAATTATCCTGATGAGAATAAATTAGTATGTCATCCAGATACACAACAAAAAACCTCCCCACCAGATGACGAAAGATATCATTAACAAAATGCTGGAAAACCACAGGAGCATTAGTTAACCAAAACGTCATGATCAAAATGACCCTCTGGGGTATTAAATGCCATCTTCCATTCATCACCTTCCTTGATCCTGACCAGATTATATGCCCCCCTTAAGTCCAACTTGGAGAACACCTTGGCACCAACAATCTGATTAAACAAGCCAGGAATCAAAAGGAAGGGGGTACAGATCACCTACCATAATCCGATTGAGCTCACGGAAGTCCAGACATGGCCTAAGAGTTCAGTCTTTCTTCTTTACAAAGAAAAATCCTGCTTCCACTGGGGATTTGGAAGGTCTAATATGTCCTTTATGTTTTACTGCCTGAATATACGCTTAAAGGAAATTTTATTATTCATAGATTAAAATCGTGGCGAGCTTGCCACATGTAGGATTCGTCAGGCTAAGCCTGGATGGGTGGCTCACTCCACAATTGTATGGGTATAGCCACTCAGACCAGGCTTGTAAGACGTGCAGAGCTGGAATATCAGTATGGTCCGTTCTGGATGCCTCTTCTGATGATTCACAGATGCACTCCCATACATTCACTAGAGGTGCTTGGATTCCCAATGATGTGTCAGGGGTACCAGCAAAAACATAAGTGGCAGCTTCAATAGCCAGCTGCAATAGTGTATCCACGTAGTGAGTATGGGTAGATAGAGGAAAGGATAGGTGAACTGTGGGTGAGAGCCGTTATGTACGAGCTCTACTTACAACCCAGCTGATTTGCATCCCTATTGTCCGATCACTATCTAATAGAGAACCGTCTCTGCAAGTATAAGCGTCTGCTCGACGCGTTTCTATGTCACTCTATATGTGGTGACATTTCTTCAGGAGCAGAGTAGCAGTGGCATAAATTCAAATTCTTATAGTCTTAGACAATTTGAACTATGCACACTGATGAAGAACGCTGCACGCTGCTATTTGCGCGCGTGCAGCTTCAAGAGATACAGCCTCCGGCGATATGTTAGCAGCTAAGACTATAAGAATTGTCTAAGACTATAAGAATTTGAATTTATGCCACTGCTACTCTGCTCCTGAAGAAATGTCACCACATATAGAGTGACATAGAAACGCGTCGAGCAGACGCTTATACTTGCAGAGACGGTTCTCTATTAGATAGTGATCGGACAATAGGGATGCAAATCAGCTGGGTTGTAAGTAGAGCTCGTACATAACGGCTCTCACCCACAGTTCACCTATCCTTTCCTCTATCTACCCATACTCACTACGTGGATACACTATTGCAGCTGGCTATTGAAGCTGCCACTTATGTTTTTGCTGGTACCCCTGACACATCATTGGGAATCCAAGCACCTCTAGTGAATGTATGGGAGTGCATCTGTGAATCATCAGAAGAGGCATCCAGAACGGACCATACTGATATTCCAGCTCTGCACGTCTTACAAGCCTGGTCTGAGTGGCTATACCCATACAATTGTGGAGTGAGCGTCATGGAACCATGAACCAGACGTACAACAAGAGATAAGTGGAAATAAGAAGGCTTTATTGAAAATGAAGCTGTAAGGCAAAAGTCCAAACGGATGGCTAAACCGAAGCAGGGTCTTGTGAAGCCAGAGGTCAGGAACCAGAAGGGTAGTCAGACGAAGCCTGGATCAGGAACCAGCAGGGTAGTCAGACGAAGCCTGGATCAGGAACCAGAAGCAGCAGCAGTCTTAGAAGCATGTGAACACAGGAGGACCAAGCAAGGAACTGAAGCCACAGACCTCCTATATATATGAGCTGGGCATCCAGCTCCTCCCAGTGGGAAGGAGAAGCCGCAGGGTGGGAGGCTACAAGAAACCCAGAAACCAAGATGGCCGCCAGCACATGTCAAACGAAGGAGAACAGCAAGAAGGTAAGACCATGACAGTACCTCCCCCTCAAGGGCCCCTCCTCCGCGGAGTAAAGAACGGTTTCTGAGGGAAGCGTGCGTGGAAGGCTCGGAGCAAGGCAGGAGCATGGACATCTGCGGAGGGAACCCAGGAACGCTCCTCTGGACCATAACCACGCCAATGGACCAAAAACTGCACCCGACCGCGGACCAGGCGTGAGTCCAGGATATTGCTCACCTCATACTCCTCACGATTGCCCACTTGGACCGGATGAGGCCGAGGAACCGAGGAAGTGAAACGATTACACACCAGTGGCTTCAACAGGGAGACATGAAACACGTTGGAGATCCGCATGCCAGAAGGAAGCGCAAGGGCATAGGCTACCGGGTTTACCCTGCGAAGCACTCGGAAGGGACCAACAAAGCGAGGCGCCAGCTTGGGAGTGGGCACACGAAGGTTGAGGTTGCGGGTGGACAACCATACGCGGTCTCCGACCTGGTAGGAAGGAGCGGGCGCTCGTCTGCGATCAGCCTGGAGTCTCTGGCGCTGCGCAGAGACCTCAAGGGACCTCTGGATCTGTACCCAAGAAGCACGTAGGACGGAAAGGTGATCCTCCACAGCCGGAATATCCTGGGGAGAGAATACCTCCGGTAACATGGCAGGTTGGAACCCATAATTGGCCATGAAGGGAGACGTCCCAGAGGAAGAGTTCACCGCCGTGTTCCTGGCAAACTCAGCCCAAGGCAGGAGGTCAACCCAATTGTCTTGGTGATCGGAGACATAGCAACGAAGGAATTGCTCCAAGGCCTGATTGGATCGTTCTGCGGCCCCATTGGACTGAGGGTGGTAGGCCGAGGAGAAAGAGAGATGAATCCCCAACTGGGAGCAAAAGGCGCGCCAGAACCTGGACACAAACTGACTCCCCCGATCCGACACAATCTCCTTGGGCAAACCGTGCAACCGGAAGACCTCCCTGGCAAAAATCAAGGCCAACTCTTGTGCAGAGGGTAACTTCTTGAGAGGAACACAGTGGCACATTTTGGAAAACCGATCCACAATCATGAGAATGACCGTATGGCCTCGGGATGCAGGGAGGTCCACAATGAAATCCATCCCCAGGTGTGACCATGGACGCTCCCCGGTGGCTATGGGTTGCAAAAGGCCCAACGGAAGGTGCAGAGGGGACTTACTCTGGGCACAAACGGAGCATGCCGCTACATATGCGGCGATGTCGGAACGTAGAGAAGGCCACCAGAACAGACGTGAAACAGCCCAGGACAGCTGATTCTTTCCAGGATGCCCCGCGGCCTTGGAGTTATGGTAGGTTCGCAACAACCGAGTGCGCAACTCCTCAGGCACAAAACATCTGCCGTTGGGTCTCCCAGAGGGAGCACCAGATTGAGCCGCCAAAATCTGCTCACCCAGGGGAGAGGTCAGGCTGGTGCGAATAGCGGCCAGGATCTGATTCGGAGGTATGACCGAAGTCGGAATCGACTCCTCCCCAGACAGCTCGGAGTACTGCCGTGATAAGGCATCCGCTCTGATGTTCTTGGAACCGGGTAGGTAGGAGACCACGTAATTAAAACGTGACAAGAACAGAGCCCATCTGGCCTGACGTGGTGTCAATCTCTTGGCCTCAGAGAGGTAGGTCAGATTCTTGTGGTCCGTCAGGATGAGAACCGGAACCACCGAGCCCTCGAGCAAGTGCCTCCATTCTTTAAGGGCCTGCACGATTGCCAATAACTCCCTGTCACCAATCTGATAGTTGCACTCCGCAGAAGACAGTTTCCGGGAGTAAAACCCACACTGCGGTGACCACGAGAGGATCTCGGCCGATCTCCAATCGAAAGTCGGATTATGCTTCTGGAGCCAGGGGTACCCCAAGACCACCGAGTAGTGTGGAGACGAAATAACCTGGAGACAGACCGACTCTCTGTGAACGGCACCAATGGCTATCCCCACTGGAAGGGTCTCCTGAGTCACGTGTGGTGGCAGAAGGGGTCTGCCGTCTATCGCCTCAAGAGCCAGTGGGGAACCTTGAGGCTGCAGAGGAATGGAATTGGTGGCAGCGAACACACTATCAATGAACAAACCACCAGCACCAGAGTCCACCAACGCCTGGGTCGTCACCGAGCTCCCGACCCAGGAGAGGACAACAGTAATCAGTGGTTTGTCAACACGGGAAACCGGGGACGAGGAGACTCCACCCAAGATCTGCCCCCGACAGGATCTCAGGTGCGAGCGTTTCCCGGACGGTTCGGGCATGCCAACCGAAAATGCCCACCGAGACCACAGTACATGCATCGGCCCTCGCGTCTCCGGAGTACCCTCTCCCCCTCGGACAGGCGAGCAAACCCCAGCTGCATGGGTTCACCCCCAGACAAGTCATCCCCAGGAGGCGTGGGAGGAGAGGGAGGCACGGGTGGGACAGCAAACGTAGGCGCCAATCTGTTAGAAGACCTCCGCAGGCTCTACTTAAAGGAAGGTCTCTCCCTGAGTCTGGTGTCAATCAAAATCAGGAAAGAAATAAGGGACTCGAGCTCCACTGGTAGGTCCTTAGCTGCAACCTCATCCTTCAAGGCATCCAAGAGACCATGAGAGAAAGCAGCGACCAGAGCCTCATTATTCCAGCCCACCTCTGCTGCCAGGGTACGAAACTCAATGGCGTATTCAGCTACGGATCGTGAACCCTGTCTGATGGACATAAGGAGCTTCGCAGCAGAGGCAGCACGAGCCGGCACATCGAATACCTTCCGAAGAGAAGCAACAAAACCGGAAAACTCGGCAACCACCGGATTGTTGTTCTCCCATAAAGGGCTGGCCCAGGCCAAGGCCTTGTCCGAGAGCAGCGAGATCAAGAAGCCCACCTTTGATCTCTCAGTAGGAAAGGCATGTGGCAGCAACTCGAAATAAATGCCCACCTGGTTAAGGAAACCTCGGCACTGAGTTGGCTCTCCCCCAAAGCGCTGTGGAAGGGGGGCAGAACCGGTCATACCCCGAAACACCGCAGGCGCAGCAACAGGTGTCGGGGTAGACTCTGGCGCAACAACCGGAGCGGCAGTAGGAGCGGGCCCAGGAGCGACAACCGACCCATCGGCAACGGAAGCTAAATGAGCCGTGCGTTCAAGCAGGGTTTGCAACGCCACAGCGAACCGACCCAACAGGTGATCCTGCTGATCAAGTCTGGCAACCAGCGTAGGTAGCGAGGATGGCCCTGTACCGTCAGAATTCATGGCTTGGTCCTAATGTCATGGAACCATGAACCAGACGTACAACAAGAGATAAGTGGAAATAAGAAGGCTTTATTGAAAATGAAGCTGTAAGGCAAAAGTCCAAACGGATGGCTAAACCGAAGCAGGGTCTTGTGAAGCCAGAGGTCAGGAACCAGAAGGGTAGTCAGACGAAGCCTGAATCAGGAACCAGCAGGGTAGTCAGACGAAGCCTGGATCAGGAACCAGCAGGGTAGTCAGACGAAGCCTGGATCAGGAACCAGAAGCAGCAGCAGTCTTAGAAGCATGTGAACACAGGAGGACCAAGCAAGGAACTGAAGCCACAGACCTCCTATATATATGAGCTAGGCATCCAGCTCCTCCCAGTGGGAAGGAGAAGCCGCAGGGTGGGAGGCTACAAGAAACCCAGAAACCAAGATGGCCGCCAGCACATGTCAAACGAAGGAGAACAGCAAGAAGGTAAGACCATGACAGTGAGCCACCCATCAAGGCTTAGCCTGACGAATCCTACATGTGGCAAGCTCGCCACGATTTTAATCTATGAATAATAAGATTTCCTTTAAGCGTATATTCAGGCAGTAAAACAAATTTTCACATACATATGCAAAATCCAGTCTTTAGTTACACCCTAATATGTCCTTTAGCCAAACTTTCAGCAATATACTCTCGCATGGCCGCTCTTTCGGGTTCAGAAAGTTTATATGACCTAGATTTGGGCAACTTCGCTCCGGGAATAAGATTGATGGGACAATGATATTTCCGATGTGGGGGTAAATCCTGGCAACCACTCTCAGAAAATACATCAGAAAAATCTGAAATAAAAGTGGGTACAGCTTTAGTGGTTAAGACAGAAAGAGATGTATTAAGATAGTTTTCCATGCAATAATCACTCCAATCGAGAATCTGTCTCGCTTGCCAGTCAATCGTAGGATTAGGTTTACTTAACCAAGGTAAACCCAGATCCAACGGAGCAGGCAGACCCTTCAGCACAAAACAAGAAATGGATTCCTGATATAAATTACCTACTCTGTGCAACATCTGTGTATGGGTACTACCAGTAAATGACAAAAGTATGTTTTCTGATTCTGCACCCACACCACCTAGAGTAAGATGGGAACTAAGCATTTTTTTTCCCGTTTTGTTTATACCTTGACGCTGAATGTAAGGACAAACATTAACAAAATGTCCTCTGTTTCCACAGAAAAAACATACTCCCTTCTTATGACAAAAACCTTTGCAAGCAGGCCCAGGGGTAGCTCCCCCTAAACTGCATAGGTTCATCTCCAGACATAAACTCAGGAGTCTCTCCACCCAAAGTGTCAGAGGAAGCCGCCACATTATATTTTGATTCGTTCTGAGAGGGAGAGACCTTAGATCTCTTTCTCAGGAATCTATCAATATGTAGGGCAAGGGACATAGCCGCTTCCAATGGATGTTATGCAAGTAAGTGTGGACCCACTGCGCCACTAACTGGGTATACTCTGGAGGGGCATAATTAAGCCACTACCTGCTCTTCACTAGAACCTCTGATGGTGAGGATAGGCTTGGCCTGTTAGGGTAGTTGCCAGGGGCTACTCAAGAGCAGTCCCAGAGTCAGTGGCCGCTGACCAGGGGGTTAGAGTAATCAGTGCAAGCACCAAGGGGACTTGCATGGCCAGGAGGTTCCGGGTCTGGATAGGTGGCAATTAATCAAGGTCAGTAAGCGAAGTCCGAGGTCAGAGGCAGGCGGTAAACAAACAAAGTCCATAAACGAGATACGAGATCAGGGGCAGGTGGCAAACAGGCAAAGTTCATAAACAAAGTCCGAGCTCAGAGGCAGGCAGCAAGCAGGCAAAGTCCAGAAGTTCAATAAGCAAGGTCCAGTACACAGCGAAGCAGACAAGAGAGACACCTTAGCACTTGGCGATAGACAAGCTAAAACAATGAGGTTTCAGGCATCTTCCTGTGGTAGGAAGCACCTTTATATACCTGCTGCAATCCAGCCATAGGCTGGTGAGAAAGAGGGCGTGTATGTGTTGTCTCATAGGTGAAGAGAGACACACCCACGCAAGCTCAAACACCAGTGCAAGTCTCCAGCAGGAAGGAAACTCTGGCATGGAACACAGATAGCATAGTTAAGCTACCTGCTGCCTGCGTTTGTCAGCATGGCAGCAGGAGGAAAAAAAGGGAGCCCGGCGCCCGTGCCCGCGGTTAGGGACAGCGATGACAGCACGGCCCACTGAGCTAATACTTGATCATTCTACTCTGTAGCCATAGCCCATCTCCTAAATTCAGAGCAATAGATCTCCACAGAACGCTCTACCTGCCGTAAACCACGTAACTCAGTCTCGGCCAGGCAGATCCGATCCAGATCATCATAGATAAAACCTAGAGCTCTGAAAAATTTATCTACCGACCGGAGGCACTGTGATCCAGTCGGTAGAGAAAAAGCCTTAGACTGAGCATCCCCTTTAAGTAACGAAATGATAATACTGACTCTTTGACTCTCATCCCTAGATGAGAGAGGACTTAAAGTACAATTTACACCACTCTCTGAACCAAATGAAATTATCGTTCCCCCCCCCCCCCCCCCCGAAAATCTGTCCGGAAGTATGACCTTAGGTTCAGGACAGGCCTGGTAACTACTACTGGCACCAGTATCCTGTGATCCCTGGATCTGCATGCAGAGGTCGGCTACCTCAAAAGACAGACCCTGCCATTGATTAGCCAGTGCAATGATAGAATCCATAGCCTCACTGACGCAAACAAAAATGACGGTTTCCGGCTGTTGATAATGATGACTCCACACCGACCACAAGAGGTAAGGGAAAAGGCACTAGGCCTGGAAACTAGGGGAAGGGGGAAAGGTCACCACCTAATGAATCCCTAACCTGAGCCCTGACTACTATAAGTACGAACAGACCTTGATGATAGGAATGTTCATACGCTGGAACCTAGAGTCCTATCTGACACTAAAGTGCCCTAAAAATAGTGTCAGGACAAGAGATGACCTGTTCCTTCCCAGCTGAAGGAACAGGAGACTCCCTCAGGCCTAATACCAAAAGGTAGGGCCACTACCTTTTAAGGACCACTTAAGCTATACCTCAGATAAGAGGTGTGGTCATACCCAGCAACAACACAGAAGAGTGAAACCACAGAGGCTGTCAAATCACATAACGAGCAGCCAATCTCCTAGATCTTCTGACCCCTGTCTCAGGAGAGACCCCGACAGTAGTCTTGTAGCCAACTATGAGGGGCGCTTTATAATTTGGTGGGGTTTAGTGCGAACGCACAGCAAGCATCACCACAGTTCTACCAGGGGTGCTTGCATGGGACATTGTCCCTGTATGCTTACAGGGAACTAAATACCAGAATCACTGGGATCCCTCTCCCCACCACTGGCATGTGGAGTTGAATTGACGCCACACACCGGCATTGGATACACTGGGGTGTGTGATAATCTTTTTGGGGCAATATACCCCTATACTTTACAGGTGACTAAACCCTCACGCTTTTGTTGTTTCCTCTAGTAGTCAGTGCATAGCTATCTATTATGTGCAGAGTGGCTACACCATTGCTGGTTTTTCATTGGGACTTGGAGAATAATCACTGCCGGTTTGTAAATATTCTCTGTCTTTTAACAGCAGTTATACCAATAAAGATCTATTTATTTTTATTTTAATGTCTTTCTCAGGCAATGAACACCCTTTTACCATCAGCAGCACAGACTCAGGGCTAGAGGCTTTGCTAACCAGCTGCAGGCAGTGAAGAGACAAATGCTGGGCACAGGATCTTCTCTCCTCATACTGCAGACATAGAGCTGCCACACTGGACGAGTTCTTCAGAGCGCTGCACAAGAACAGGTAAGGGGAAGATCTTGTGTGTACCAGTAGTGTCATTATATGGCGTCCTACACATACAACATGCTGCTGAGTATCCCAGCAGTCCGACATTTCAATCAGGACAGAACTTTTATTTACTCCCTTTGCAGAGCAGAGGGAGGGTCAGTCTTTTTTGACGCCCACAAATATTCATGAGGAAAACCTGTTTTTATTTATTAGATTTTTTTATTGCAAGTAAACCAAGAGCCAGAAGAGAACTAGGGAAATGAGGACATAGCTGTTTTTTGTTGTTTTTTTGCCTAAAACCTGCTTATGTATATATTGCTGACCATCAGATATACAGTGCTATTTTTTTTTGTACATAACTCGAACAACCCCTTTAAGCTTCTGGCAACGCTGTAATGCAGAGCAATCTGGCAAGCTGTTCCCTGACAGGGCAGCCTGCCGGATCGCCACCACAAGTATGATTCTAACAGCGTTCTTTTGTGACATATTATAATACAGGTAAATTTTGATTGATATGTTTACCTTTATTTAAAAAAATATAAGAAATTTACAGAAAAATTAGAAAAAAACTTTTTGGGTAAATATGGACTTCTCCATTTTTAAGAAATTTTTATTATGTTTGTATCATTTTGTAAAAGCGATTAAAAAAAAATTCAGGATGTGAGAAGCCTATAACTTTAGAGACAAATTGTAAAATTAGCCGGTTGCAGATATTAGCCACGGGCCTTTTCAATTTCAAGCAGGCATCATGTTTAAAGACCCTCCCAGTGCCGTACATGTACGACGCTGGAAACCTAAGGGTTAAGCATCTAAAACTGCATTGTTTTTATACTGATGCCACGAACTAGCGGGTGTGAACCCATTGTGCCACGTGACCAACCTTGCCTAAGTGAACCCCACATTCTTCACAGTATCCCCGATGGTGGGGATAGACTTTCCCACCGGGAACACCAGGTCGCTACCACTTGAGGAGGACTGGCACATGAGCCAGCTGGTCCAGGCAAATCAGGGGGTACCAGAGGTACAGAAGTAGTCTTCAGGCCAAGTCATAACCAGGAGTGACAGTGCAGGATCGAAGGATGAGGCAGAGGCGAAGTCAAACAAGCAATAGGTCAGGGCATATGGCACAGGTCGGGCAATACGGGTCGGAAACAGGAGAGTTGAGGCAAGCAGGCAGGGATCACACAGGTAGTGGAGTCCAGAAACACAAGCACGGGTCAGGTAAATATGAAAATAAGCAGAGATATCAGCTAACTTTGCAAGACACAAGGACCTTGACGCTCAGGCACCTGGACAGGGGCTGGACAACTTATATAAGTGCAGGAGGGCTAGGATTGGTCAGCACATTCATATGTAAACCCATAAATCACAGGAAGTGAAGCGCATTGGCCCTTAAGGAACTGTTACAGGGAACAGTTTGGAAAGCATGCTGTGCCCAGGGCTTGAAGGAAACTGTGGAGCGAAATCACCAATGAATTCAGAGCACAGGACAGTGGCGGTAAGCAAGGGGACACTTGCAGACAGCAACTGTTGTTACAACTGCTGGATATATATGATCAGTTTGTTATTTGTCATATATCATAAAAAACTGTTTTGACATAAAAGTCACTTCTAGAATCATCCAGAATATGGCTTGGCCAATTTTGATTGGTTGTTAAATTGTTTCTAGAATTTTTTGGCTATTTTTTAACAGATTGATAGAAACAGTGAAATCTTGTATCTGTCGGATTTTCCAGCATTTTCCTGCCCACCTGGTCATTGTACTGCCTACTGGACAAGTTTTCACAGCATTTTGTTTTAGTGAAAAACTGACAACTACAGATACAGCCAGCATTAAATTCAAACCTAAAGAGTCATCCCACTAGCTTATCTCACTAACTTACTTTAATTATGTGCAAAGCTTAAAAAGTTTAAAGGTGGTGTTCAGTTACACTACTGGGATGGGGAGCTATCCT
Organism: Bufo gargarizans; assembly: GCF_014858855.1. NCBI lineage: Eukaryota > Metazoa > Chordata > Amphibia > Anura > Bufonidae > Bufo > Bufo gargarizans. Next base: position 344,979,065 of record NC_058083.1, read on the forward strand.
ACTGATTTAGGTGCTGGCTACATCTGCATTTCTCACCCCTTGATATGCTAATGTAATGAGAGACAGTACACTGCCCCAAAATGGCTTGGAGAGGAAAGTGTCTTTATCTTTGAGCTAGATACATACCAATGATGTGTATACCTTTCAGGCATAAACCATATACCAGTCTCAATCTCTGCTCAACACAAATACTTTATATTATATAAAATATAATGCAATATACGGCTTTAACTTTACATTTTAAATCTGATTTCCCCATCTGGGATTACACATGCATAAATTACTGTCACATTTAGGACAGAAATACAGCTTTTTGGTTAGGGTGAAAAAATATACTATAATATGTATATGTATATGTATATGTATATACTAATATACTGCACATCTGGGATTAAACATGTAAAAGTCACTGTCACATTTAGGACAGAAATACGACTTTGGCATACTGGGGTGAAAAAAGCCTCTAATATACTGCACATCTGGGATTACACGTGCATAAATCACTGTCACATGTAGGAAAGAAATAAAGCTTTTTGGTTAGGGTGATAAAACCTTCTAATATACTACACATCTGAGATTACACATGTATAAGTCACTGTCACATTTAGGACAATAATACAGCTTTTTGGTTAGGGTGAAAAACCCCTCTAATATACTGCACATCTGGGATTACACGTGCATAAGTGACTGTCACATTTAGGCCATAAATACGGCTGTGGCATACTGGGGTGAAAAAAGCCTCTCATATACTGCACATCTGGGATTACATGTGCATAAGTCACTGTCACATTTAGGACAGAAATACAGCTTTTTGGTTAGGGTGAAAAAAGCCTCTAATATACAGCAAATCTGGGATTATACGTGCATAACTGACTGTCACATTTAGGCCATAAATACGGCTTTGGCATACTGGGGTGAAAAAAGCCTATCATATACTGCACATGTGGGATTACACATGCATAAGTGACTGTCACATTTAGAACAGAAATACAGCTTTTTGGTTAGGGTGAAAAAACCCTCTAATATACTGCACATCTGGGATTGGACAAGCATAAGTGACTGTCACATTTAGGACAGAAATACAGCTTTTTGGTTAGGGTGAAAAAAAACTCTACTATACTGCACATCTGGGATTACACATGCATAAGTCACTGTCACATTTAGGACAGAAATACAGCTCCTTGGTTAGGGTGAAAAAAGCCTCTAATATACTGCACATCTGGGATTACATGTGCATAAGTGACTGTCACATTTAGGCCATAAATACAGTTTTGGCATACTGGGGTGAAAAAAGCCTCTGATATACTGCACATCTAGGATTAGACATGCATAAGTGACTGTCACATTTAGGTCAGAAATCTGCTTTTTGGTTAATGGGGTGAAAAAACCCTCTGATATACATCTGGGATAAGACGTGCATAAGTGCAAAAAATACCGCTGTAATACGGTATAGAGTTAAAAAAAAAAAATTGTGCAATACCCTACATCAGGGTTTATTTTGGCAGTTAATTATTTTTAATATACTTAACCACTTTTTACTTTGTTTTGTGAACGCTAACTATGAGGCAAACATCTAATAAGGGACGCGGTCATGGTCGTGGTGATGGTGTTCGTGGAGCCTCTGGTGTAGGGAGAGGACGTGGCCGTTCTGCCACAGCTACACGTCCTACTGAACCTACTACCTCAGGTACCAGTAGCCGCCAGAATCTACAGCAATATTTGGTTGGGCCTAATGCCGTTCTAAGGATGGTAAGGCCTGAGCAAGTACAGGCGCTAGTCAATTGGGTGGCCGACAGTGGATCCAGCACGTTCACATTATCTCCCACCCAGTCTTCTGCAGAAAGAGCACAGGTGGCGCCTGAAACCCATGCCCACCAGTCTGTCACATCACCCCCGTGCATATAGTCTCTTATGCGGTTTGAAGACTCTGCTGGCAGAGTTTCCCAAGGGCATGCACCTAGCCCTTCCCCAGGGGTGTAAGACATAGAATGCAGTGACGCACAACCACTTATGTTTCCTGATGAGGACATGAGAATACCACCTCAGCACATCTCTGATGATGATGAAACACAGGTGCCAACTGCTGTGTCTTTCTGCAGTGTGCAGACCGAAAAGGAGGTCAGGGAGGAAGACTGGGTGGAAGATGATGCAGGGGACGATGAGGTCCTAGACCCCACATGGAATGAAGTCAACAGCGTAGCAAAAGTGGGACAGGGTGCAAAAGCAGAGCAGCAGTCGCCAAAACAGTTCGCTTGCTACTGGCTACAGTCAACAGGGACCGAGCACACCAAAGGCAGCTTCAAGGAGTTCCCTGGCAAGGCACTTCTTCACACAATGTGCTGACGACAAGACCCGAGTGGTTTGCACTCTGTGCCATCAGAGCCTGAAGCGAGGCATTAACGTTCTGAACCATAGCACAATTTGCATGACCCAGGTATCTACGTGTGAGACACGGGCTGCAGTGGAGTAAGCACCTTCAAAACCAAGAAAGGACTAAGGCTCCTCCTGCTCCCTCTTCTGCTGCTGCCTCTGCCTCTTCCTCCGCCTCTGGAGGAATGTTGGCACCTGCCGCCCAGCAAACAGAGGATGTGCCACCAACACCACCTCCATCACCAAGCATCTCCACCATGTCACACGGAAGCGTTCAGCTCTCCATCTCACAAACCTTTGAGAGAAAGCGTAAATTCCCACCTAGCCACCCTCGATCCCTGGCCCTGAATGCCAGCATTTCTAAACTACTGGCCTTTGAAATGCTGTCATTCAGGCTGGTGGAGACAGACAGCTTCAAACGTCTCATGTCGCTTGCTGTCCCACAGTACGTCGTTCACAGCCGCCACTACTTCTCCAGGAGGACCAACATGGCCTGTGCCGATAACGCAGCTCTCAGCGTTAAAATACCACTTCTATGACTCCTTGAGAAAACACTTAGGGCGATGATGGAAGAGGATGTGGCCCAGGACGAGGAGGAGGAAGGAGTCATCTCTAACACTTTCAGGCCAGTCTTTTAGAAGTGTCTCAGAAAGAGGATTTTTGCAACAGCAGAGGCCAGGTACAAATTTGGCCAGCCAGGGCCCACTACTGGAGGATGAGGTGGAGAATGGGGATGAAGCATGTTCACAGCGGGGTGGCATCCAACGCAGCTCGGGCCCATCACTGTCATGGAACCATGAACCAGACGTACAACAAGAGATAAGTGGAAAATAAGAAGGCTTTATTGAAAATCAAGCCGTAAGCAAAAGTCCAAACGGATGGCTAAACCGAAGCAGGGTCTTGCGTAGACAGAGGTCAGGAACCAGAAGGGTAGTCAGACGAAGCCTGGATCAGGAACCAGCAGGGTAGTCAGACGAAGCCAGGATCAGGAACCAACGGGGTAGTCAGACGAAGCCAGGATCAGGAACCAACGGGGTAGTCAGACGAGGCCAGGATCAGGAACCAGAAGCAGCAGCAGTCTTAGAAGCATGTGAACACAGGAGGACCAAGCAAGGAACTGAAGCCACAGACCTCCTATATATATGAGCTGGGCATCCAGCTCCTCCCAGTGGGAAGGAGAAGCCGCAGGGTGGGAGGCTACAAGAAACCCAGAAACCAAGATGGCCGCCAGCACATGTCAAACGAAGGAGAACAGTAAGAAGGTAAGACCATGACAGTACCTCCCCCTCAAGGGCCCCTCCTCCGCGGAGTAAGGAACGGTTTCTGAGGGAAGCGTGCGTGGAAGGCTCGGAGCAAAGCAGGAGCATGGACATCTGCGGAGGGAACCCAGGAACGCTCCTCTGGACCATAACCACGCCAATGGACCAAAAACTGCAACCGACCGCGGACCAGGCGTGAGTCCAGGATATTGCTCACCTCATATTCCTCACGATTGCCCACTTGGACCGGACGGGGCCGAGGAACCGAGGAAGTGAAACGATTACACACCAATGGCTTCAACAGGGAGACATGAAACACGTTGGAGATCCGCATGCCAGGAGGAAGTGCAAGGGCATAGGCTACCGGGTTTACCCTGCGAAGCACTCAGAAGGGACCAACAAAGCGAGGCGCCAGCTTGGGAGTGGGCACTCGAAGGTTGAGGTTGCGGGTGGACAACCATACACGGTCTCCGACCTGGTAGGAAGGAGCGGGCGCTCGTCTGCGATCAGCCTGGAGTCTCTGGCGCTGCGCAGAGACCTCAAGGGACCTCTGGATCTGTACCCAAGAAGCACGTAGGACGGAAAGGTGATCCTCCACAACCGGAATATCCTGGGGAGAGAATACCTCCGGTAACACGGCAGGTTGGAACCCATAATTGGCCATGAAGGGAGACGTCCCAGAGGAAGAGTTCACTGCCGTGTTCCTGGCAAACTCAGCCCAAGGCAGGAGGTCAACCCAATTGTCTTGGTGATCGGAGACATAGCAACGAAGGAATTGCTCCAAGGCCTGATTGGATCGTTCTGCGGCCCCATTGGACTGAGGGTGGTAGGCCGAGGAGAAAGAGAGATGAATCCCCAACTGGGAGCAAAAGGCGCGCCAGAACCTGGACACAAACTGACTCCCCCGATCCGACACAATCTCCTTGGGCAAACCGTGCAACCGGAAGACCTCCCTGGCGAAAATCGTGGCCAACTCTTGTGCAGAGGGTAACTTCTTGAGAGGAACAGTGGCACATTTTGGAAAACCGATCCACAATCATGAGAATGACCGTATGGCCTCGGGATGCAGGGAGGTCCACAATGAAATCCATCCCCAGGTGTGACCATGGGCGCTCCCCGGTGGCTATGGGTTGCAACAGGCCCAAAGGAAGGTGCCGAGGGGACTTACTCTGGGCACAAACGGAGCATGCCGCTACATATGCGGCGATGTCGGAACGTAGAGAAGGCCACCAGAACAGACGTGAAACAGCCCAGGACAGCTGATTCTTTCCAGGATGCCCCACGGCCTTGGAGTTATGGTAGGTTCGCAACAACCGAGTGCGCAACTCCTCAGGCACAAAACACCTGCCGTTGGGTCTCCCAGAGGGAGCACCAGATTGAGCCGCCAAAATCTGCTCACCCAGGGGAGAGGTCAGGCTGGTGCAAATGGCGGCCAGGATCTGATTCGGAGGTATGACCGAAGTCGGAATCGACTCCTCCCCGGACAGCTCGGAGTACTGCCGTGATAAGGCATCCGCTCTGATGTTCTTGGAACCGGGTAGGTAGGAGACCACGTAATTAAAACGTGACAAGAACAGAGCCCATCTGGCCTGACGTGGTGTCAATCTCTTGGCCTCAGAAAGGTAGGTCAGATTCTTGTGGTCCGTCAGGATGAGAACCGGAACCACCGAACCCTCGAGCAAGTGCCTCCATTCTTTAAGGGCCTGCACGATGGCCAATAACTCCCTGTCACCAATCTGATAGTTGCACTCCGCGGAAGACAGTTTCCGGGAGTAAAACCCACAAGGAAGCAGAGGACCCTCTGGTGTTCTACGCTGAGACAGGAGGGCGCCTACTCCCGTCTCAGACGCGTCCACCTCGAGGACAAAGGGCAACCCAGGGTTGGGATGCGACAGAATCGGAGCCGACACAAAGGCGGACTTTAGAGCCTCAAACGCTCGGATGGCCTCGAGCGGCCAGACCTGGAAATTACTGCCCTTCCTGGTCAGATCCGTGAGCGGCTTGGCTAGCATAGAAAAGTCCCTGATGAACTTCTGATAATAATTGGCGAAGCCCAAAAAGCGCTGCAGGGCACGGAGACCACTGGGCTGGGGCCACTGTAAGACAGCCGAAACCTTCTCAGGATCCATGGAGAACCCCTCAGCGGAAATGATGTAACCTAAGAAGGTTACCTGGGATCGGTGAAATTCGCATTTCTCAAGCTTACCGAACAGCCTGTTCTCTCGTAACCGTTGCAACACTCGTCTGACATCCATAATGTGGGCCTCCATGGATGCAGAATATACCAAGATGTCATCCAAATAGACCACCACACACTGCTGCAACAGGTCACGGAAAACATCGTTGATGAATTCCTGGAAGACTGCGGGCGCATTGCACAACCCAAAGGGCATAACCAAGGATTCATAATGACCGGTCCTGGTGTTAAACGCGGTCATCCACTCATCGCCCGCCTTGATCCTTACCAGGTTATATGCCGCCCTCAGGTCGAGTTTGGTAAAGACCGTGGCCCCTTTGAGGCGATCGAACAGCTCGGAAATCAAGGGTATCGGGTAAGCGTTCTTGATCGTGATGCGATTGAGACCCCTGTAATCGATGCAAGGCCTCAACTCACCGCCCTTCTTTTTCACAAAGAAAAATCCAGCCCCTGCCGGGGACGAGGATTTGCGAATGTGTCCGCGTGAAAGCGCCTCCCTCACGTACTCCTCCATGGCCTCATTCTCCGCTACCGACAGTGGATAGACTTTGCCACGAGGAGGAACGGCACCAGATTGTAACTCTATGGCACAATCGTATGGGCGGTGCGGAGGTAGGGCAACCGCGCGCACCTTATCGAATACATCCCGGTACTCTTCGTATTCAGGAGGCAACAGAGAGTCCGAGGAAGTACACAGCAAACGTAGGCGCCAATCTGTTAGAAGACCTCCGCAGGCTCTCCTTAAAGGAAGGTCTCTCCCTGAGTCTGGTGTCAATCAAAATCAGGAAAGAAATAAGAGACTCGAGCTCCACTGGTAGGTCCTTAGCTGCAACCTCATCCTTCAAGGCATCCGAGAGACCATGAGAGAAAGCAGCGACCAGAGCCTCATTATTCCAGCCCACCTCTGCTGCCAGGGTACGAAACTCAATGGCGTATTCAGCTACGGATCGTGAACCCTGTCTGATGGACATAAGGAGCTTCGCAGCAGAGGCAGCACGAGCCGGCACATCGAATACCTTCCGAAGAGAAGCAACAAAACCGGAAAACTCGGCAACCACCGGATTGTTGTTCTCCCATAAAGGGCTGGCCCAGGCCAAGGCCTTGTCCGAGAGCAGCGAGATCAAGAAGCCCACCTTTGATCTCTCAGTAGGAAAGGCATGTGGCAGCAACTCGAAATAAATGCCCACCTGGTTAAGGAAACCTCGGCACTGAGTTGGCTCTCCCCCAAAGCGCTGTGGAAGGGGGGCAGAACCGGTCATACCCCGAGACACCGCAGGCGCAGCAACAGGTGTCGGGGTAGACTCTGGCGCAACAACCGGAGCGGCAGTAGGAGCGGGCCCAGGAGCGACAACCGACCCATCGGCAACGGAAGCGAAATGAGCCATGCGTTCAAGCAGGGTTTGCAACGCCACAGCGAACCGATCCAACAGGTGATCCTGCTGATCAAGTCTGGCAACCAGCGTAGGTAGCGAGGATGGCCCTGTACCGTCAGAATTCATGGCTTGGTCCTAATGTCATGGAACCATGAACCAGACGTACAACAAGAGATAAGTGGAAAATAAGAAGGCTTTATTGAAAATCAAGCCGTAAGCAAAAGTCCAAACGGATGGCTAAACCGAAGCAGGGTCTTGCGTAGACAGAGGTCAGGAACCAGAAGGGTAGTCAGACGAAGCCTGGATCAGGAACCAGCAGGGTAGTCAGACGAAGCCAGGATCAGGAACCAACGGGGTAGTCAGACGAAGCCAGGATCAGGAACCAATGGGGTAGTCAGACGAGGCCAGGATCAGGAACCAACGGGGTAGTCAGACGAGGCCAGGATCAGGAACCAGAAGCAGCAGCAGTCTTAGAAGCATGTGAACACAGGAGGACCAAGCAAGGAACTGAAGCCACAGACCTCCTATATATATGAGCTGGGCATCCAGCTCCTCCCAGTGGGAAGGAGAAGCCGCAGGGTGGGAGGCTACAAGAAACCCAGAAACCAAGATGGCCGCCAGCACATGTCAAACGAAGGAGAACAGTAAGAAGGTAAGACCATGACAATCACTGGTGCGTGGCTGGGGGTATATGGAGGACACAGCCGATACGCCTCCCACAGAGGACAGCTTGTCCTTACCTCTGGGCAGTCTGGCACACATGAGTGACTACATGCTGCAGTGCCTGCGCAATGACTGCAGAGTTGCCCACATTTTAATGTGTGCTGACCACTGAGTGGCCACCCTGCTGGATCCCCGTTTCAAAGACAATGTCCCGTCCTTAATTCCCTCACTGGAGCATGATCGGAAGATGCGCGACTACAGGCGCGCGCTGGTAGACGCGCTCCTGAGAGCATTCCTGACTGATGCCGGGGGACAAGTGGAAGCACAAGGCAAAGGCAGGGGAGGAGGAAGAGGTCGCCAACACAGCTGTGTCAGCGCCAGCACCTCAGAAGGCAGGGTTAGCATGGCCGACATGTGGAAAAGCTTTGTCACCTCGTCGCAACAACCAGCCCCAACTGCTGATATGGAGGGTGTTAGCAGGAGGCAGCATTTGAACAGCATGGTGGAACAGTACCTGTGAACACGACTACACGTACTGACTGATGGTCCTGCCCCATTCAACTTTTGGGTCTCCAAATTGTCCAAGTGGCCAGAGCTTGCCCTGTATGCCTTGGAGGTGCTGGCCTGCCCTGTAGCCAGTGTACGCTCTGAACGTGTATTTAGCATGGCAGGAGGCGTCATTACAGACAGACACAGTCGCCTGTCCACAGCCAACGTAGACAAGCTCACGTTCATTAAAATGAACCAGGCTTGGATCCCACAAGACTTGTCTGTACCTTGTGCAGAATATACATTTATACCACCATCAAACATACATTCTTGTACTCAAGTCAAGTGCAATGATTCTTAGTTTTTTTTGTTTTTTATTTGTCCCAATATTTTTAAGGGCTACCTACCCCAATAAAAAATAAAAAAAACATTGTTGGCTACCTCCTCCTCCTCCTCCATTGCTGCCTCCACCTACAACACCACATTCACCGCCTCCTCAACCTCCGACTCCATATCCACCTCCTTCTCTAAGTTGCAGGTTAAGAATTTGTAATTTTTAGTTATTTTATTTCATTTTAAGTTATTTCCCTATCCACATTTGTTTGCAGAGCAGTTGCCATGCTCTTAAGCACATTTTACTACCTTTTATATCCCTCTAGCCTTTTCAAGGACTATTTTAGAGCCATTTTATAAAAAGTGCCTAAATTGAAAAAAAATCTCATTTTCAATTGTCGGGTGACATTTTTTGGCGTTTACAACCCCCTGCTGTGCCTGGGTGACAGGGGCCTAAATCTCTCAAAATCCTCTGTTGTATTGCTGGGTGACATGAACCCCCTTTTGCAGTGAATGAACCCCTGCTGTGGCCTGGGTGACAGGGGCCTAAATCTCTCAAAATCCTCTGTTGTATTGCTGGGTGACATGAACCCCCTTTTGCAGTGAATGAACCCCTGCTATGCCTGGGTGACAGGGGCCTAAATCTCTCAAAATCCTCTGTGGCATTGCTGGGTAACATGAACCCCCTTTTGCCATGAATGAACCCCTGCTCTGCATTGCTGAAAGGGGCCTAAATCTCTCAAAATCCTCTGTTGTATTGCTGGGTGACATGAACCCCCTTTTTCCGTAAATGAACCCCTGCTCTCCATTGCTGACAGGGGCCTAAATCTCTCAAAATCCTCTGTTCTATTGCTGCCTTGAATGAACCCCTGCTCTGCATTGCTGACAGGGGCCTAAATCTCTCAAAATCCTCTGTTCTATTGCTGGGTGACATGATCCCCCTTTTGCCGTGAATGAACCCCTGCTGTGCCTGGGTGACAGGGGCCTAAATCTCTCAAAATCCTCTGTTGTATTGCTGGGTAACATGAACCCCCTTTTGCCGTGAATGAACCCCTGCTCTGTATTGCTGACAGGGGCCTAAATCTCTTAAAATCCTCTGTTCTATTGCTATGTGACATGAACCCCCTTTTGCTGTGAATGAACCCCTGCTCTGCATTGCTGACAGGGAACAAAATTTAGTGAAAACATCTGTTACTGATTGGAAGATTTGCGACTACAAGCGCACGCTGATGATAGCATTCCCACCTGACAGTGGGGGCACAGTGGAAGCACAAGGCAAAGGCAGAGGAGGAGGAAGAGGTCGCCAACGCAGCTGGGGCACCACCAGCACCTGAGAAGGCAGGGTTAGCATGGCCAAATTGTGGAAAAGCTTTGTCAGCCTTGGAGGTGCTGACCTGCCCTGCAGCCAGTGTATAGTGTGAACGTGTGTTTAGTACGGCAGAGAGCATTATCACAGGCCGCAGCCAATGTGGACAAGCTTACGTTTATTAAAATGAACCAGGAATGAATCCCACAGGACTTGTCCGTACCTTGTGCAGAATAGACATTTATACTAGCCTCAACCATCCATTCTTGTACTCAAGTGCACTTATTCTTTGTTTTATTTTGTTATATGTCCCAATATTTTGGGGATACCCCAATAAAAAAAAAATAATAACACCACAAATCAGTGTTGGCTACCTATTCCTCCTTCTCCGCCGCTTCCACCTACACTGCCACGTCAACCTACACCGCCACATCCACCCATCCACCGCCTCCTCAACTTCCTACTCCTAAATCCAGATTGTTACTTTTAATTTTTCTGTATTTTATGTTATTTTAAGTCATTTCCCTATCCACATTTGTTTGCAGAACAGTTGTCATGCTCTTAAGCACATTTTGATGCCTTTTGCAGCCCTCTAGCCCTTTCCAGGACTATTTTAGAGCCATTTTAGTGCCCAAAAGTTTGGGTCCCCATTGACTTCAATGGGGCTCGCGTTCGGGGTCATTGACTTCAATGGGGTTCGCGTTCGTGGTCAAGTTCGGTTCCCAACCCCAAATTGTTTTTTTCAAGTTCGGCCGAACCTGCCGAACCCGAACATCCGGGTGTCCGCTCAACTCTAGAAGAGAACTGTTTGTTTACACTTATGATTGTACAAAAAAGCACAGCCATTCTGCAAACTTTTCTGAAAATGTAGGTTTGCCTTCAACCAGGCAAAATGTACTGTAGAAGTTTCTGTAACTGAAAATCTAAATGGAGTTGTTTTTGGTGGCAAGCACATAGATTTCTGCCAGCTCCATTCAAGTGAATGGAATTGATTTTCAGTCGCAGAACTATCTCCACCAAAATCTACCTCATGTGAAGGCACTATAGCATGCCCAGATAGAGTCAGTGAGAAAAGCCAATCCTTAATAGCCTATAGTCTCTTCAGTAAATGTTTAGTAGTGGAAGCATCTACTCAATTCAAACGGAAACTGCTTCATAAAGTGGTACAATGATAATAGGTTATTTCTTCTAGAAAAATGCTACTCCTATCCATATGCTGTGTCTTGTACTTATATGAACAGCATGAGTCATAATAGTAGACAAATATCCAGTGGACATGAATGGTGCTGCTTTTTGTTTTATTTTGTATATTTTCCTGCATCATTTCTTTTTTGATGTTGAGTGAGGTCTACTAACTGACTTAAAAAGCAATAATTTATGAAATTAATAGTAGATTAATGCCCCTTTGACACGGGCATTGTGGACAGGGGCACTTTGACCCTAAAACAAGTCAGTTTTCACTGCGGTTGCATTCCATGTTTGAGTCTTTTCCGCGCGGGTGCAAAACATTGTAATGCATTTTGCACGTGCGTGAGAAAAATCGGCATGTTTGGTACCCGAACTTCTTCATGGTTTGGGTTAGGTGTTGTGTAGATTTTATTATTTTTCCTTATAACATGGTTATAAGGAAAAATAATAGCATTCTTAATACAGAATGCATAGTACAATAGGGCTGGAGGGGTTAAAAAAAAAATATAATTTAACTCCTTAATCCACTTTATTGCGCAGCCCGGCTTCTCTTCTGTCTTCTTTGAGGAATAGGACCTTTGATCACTGCGCTCATCACATGGTCCATCACATGATATTTTTACCATGGTGATGGATCATGCGATGGATCATGTGATGAGCGCAGTGATGTCATCACATCAAAGGTCCTATTCCTCAAAGAAGAAGACAGAAGAGAAGCCGGGCTGCGCAATCAAGTGGATTAAGGCGAGTTAAATTATTATATATTTTTTTTTTAACCCCTCCAGCCCTATTGTACTATGCATTCTGTATTAAGAATGCTATTATTTTCCCTTATAACCATGTTATAAAGGAAAATAATAATGATTGGGTCCCCATCCCGATCGTCTCTTAGCAACCATGTGTGAAAATCGCACTGCATCCACACTTGCTTGCAGATGCTTGTGATTTTCACACAGCTCCATTCACTTCTATGGGGCCTGCGTTGCGTGAAAAACTCAGAATATAGAACATGCTGCGATTTTCACGCAACGCACAAGTGATGCATGAAAATCACTGCCCATGTGCACAGCCCCATATAAATAAATGGGTCCAGATTCAGTACGGGTGCAATGCGTTCACGTCACGCATTGCACCCGCGTGGAAAACTCGCTCATGTGAAAGGGGCCTAAGACATATAGATAAAATAGAAATGAGCACTATACATGCATTTAAAATTTGCATACTGTTAGTTATGTACACATTTGTTTTATATGAAAACAATCAAAATATTACATTCTTGCATAACAATAATGATGCAACCATGGTTCATACAACATTAATTTTACATTTATTCACCTTAAATCCCAGGCAATTTTTTGCAACTCTGACGTGTCAATTTATGTGATAATAATTTGATGCTTTTACTTATCCAAGTGGTTTTCTAGTGACACATTGTATTTCATTTTAATAAAAAATTTAAGTCAATATGTTTTACATTTTAATTTCTCTGCTTTTAACACAGATAGTGATGCCTCATAAAATAGTTATCTATTATGTTTGCATCATTTGGGTCTAATAAGCTTCCGTAGTATGGAAGGCTCCTGTGGAAGGCATCAGGCTGCCATACCAGCTATCAGGTCCGCAGCGAGGGTGCCCATATCCTCCGCAAACCTTGTGCATGCTGTGGTCAGCGCTGGGGTTGATATGCTGGCCATCGTGTATTCACTGATGCTGCCGTATACAGCAGGGGTTCGGCTGTCAGTAACAGCTGGTCCCCTACCGCTGATCAAGCAGGCACAGCTCCTGCCCCTGCCCAATCAGAGCGTCGTACATGTATAGCCCTAGGACTTAAATTAGGCAGCTGCTGGTATCTTAAAGGTTCATATCTATTTTTCTTTTGTTGTTTTGTGTTTTGTTTTTTTATAGATTTTGGACTTCTTGCATGTTCCAAATAATGTAATTTGAAACATTTTTTATGTATCTAATACATCAAGATCCCAGGCAAACTGTTAAACTTGACACATGGGCAAAAGGTCGATTTTCCTCAATTTCTTTTCAGATTTAAAAAAAAACCATACAATCTAGGGCAGCAAGGAGACAAAAGCAATCTCCACACTCCATTAAAAACTACCATTTAGATAAGATCACATTTTGTATGCTCCTGGTTTTCTTCTTAACTTTTTGTTCTCCTCTCGATTGTTATCATGTGAAGTAATCAATTTCCTTAAATGCACTAATGTATTTTTTCAACTAAAGAAAAAAAATGAAAACAGTGTTCTTCAGTGTCTACGGAAAAAAGGAAATAATAAAACCACAAAATGTAAACTTGAAATTTACTAAAACAATCAACACATTTTCTCAAACACCTTGGTGAGTATGTCTTTCCTTAGGCTACTGTCACATCTGCACTTTGTTTTCCAGTATTGAGATTTGTCATAGGTTCTCAAATGAGAGGAAAACGCTTCCATTTTGTCCCCATTCATTGTCAACTGAACAGTACGGAGTGCACCAGAATGCATTCTGTTCCATTGCGTTCAGTATCATGAGATACTGATCAAGACGGCAAAATACATAAAAGAAAACTGAGCTGCCCACTGACTTACAATGGATTTAGTACTGGATCTGCCCTGGTCATTTTAGAGATAATAGAACCACATCTGTTCAGGAAGGTTGTATTATAACATAAGTGTTTTTGCTGATCCCTGCCAGATCCAGCAACACGCAGATGTGAATGTAGCCTCAGGCTACATGCACATGACCACCAGTTAAAGTCTATGGAGCTTCTCACATGGTGGTTTTTTAACGGCCAATGAAATAGTGGCCGTCAAAAAACTGAAAATGTTGTACATGCTGGTTACAGTGCATTTCTCTCAGAAATTCTGAGGAAAATGGGTTGTTCCATACAATGTTCAGAAGAACAGCGTACCTTGATTAAAAAGTTGATCAGAGAGGGGAAAACATATAAAGAAGTGCATAAAATGATAGGCTGCTCAGCTAAAATGATCGCAAATGCTTTAAAATGGCAACCAAAACCTGAAAGATGTTGAAGAAAGCAAAAAACTACCATTCGAATGGATAGAAGAATAGCAAAAATGGCAAGGACTCAGCCAACAATCAGCTCCAGGAAGGTCAAAGAAGGTCTAAAGTTATCTGTGAGAACTGTTACAACTAGAAGACGCCTATGTGAAGCCAAGCTATCTGAAAGAAGCCCCCGCAAAGTCCCACTGTTGAAAAGAAGTCATGTGCTGAAGAGGTTACAATTTGCCAATGAGCACATTGACTGGCCTAAAGAGAAATGGCGCAACATTTTGTAGACTGATGAAAGTAAGATTGTTCTTTTTGGGTCTAGTGGCCGGAGACAGTTTGTCAGAAGACCCCCAAACACTGAATTCAAGCCACAGTACAATGTGAAGACAGTGAAGCATGGTGGCGCAAGCATCATGATACTGGATGTTTCTCATACTACGGTGTTGGACCTATTTATCGCATACCAGGGATCATGGATCAGTTTGGATACATCAGAATACCTGAAGAGGTCATGCTGCCCTTGAAATGGGTGTTCCAACAAGACAACGACCCCAAACACACCACTAAGCGTGCAACATCTTGGTTCCAGACCAACAAGATTGATGTTTTGGAGTGGCCAGCCCAATCCCCGGATCTTAATTCAATAGAACACTTGTGGGGTGACATCAAAAATGCAGTTTCTGAGGCAAAACAAAAAAATTGAGAAGAACTGTGGAATGTAGTCCAATAATCCTGGGCTGGAATACCTGTTCACAGGTGGCAGAAGTTGGTTGACTCCATGCAACACAGATGTACAGCAGTTCTCAGAAACAGTGGTTATACAACTAAATATTAGTTAAGTGATTCAAAGGAAAGCAAAATCTTAAAACCTTTTTCAGTTTATATAGTGAATGTTTGAGTTTGTTAAGAAGAATACAAACATTGCTATGTTTTTGAACAGTCTAATATTCACTTTTTTTTATTTTTTTTAGAGGAACAACACAAATTTGATATATTTTTCTTCATGTTTTGATTTGGAATAGAATGTGTAGTGTTCCCAATGCATTTGTGTGTATGGAAATAAAAGCTATTAGAAGGATTTTGAGTTTTATTTGCTTTTTTAAACACACTGCTATTATTTTGAACACAACTGTATATATATTGTGGGAGTTAGCTCTGATAGAGGAAGGATTGGCCGGCGCAAACAAAGTTCCACTTTATTGTGGCGTACACAGCAAAAATAAATGACCCTTACATTTCAGGCAAAACACAAAACAAATCCTGCTTGTCTGAGCACCAATTAAACAGTGTTTCACTAACTGTCCTAGGTACGGTACTGTCAGCACTGAAGTTCACCACAGAAAGCTACTCACAAGCACCAGAGTGTCACTTCCAGATATCAGCCAG